>NC_083112.1:7905112-8505112 GCF_949774975.1 Lagenorhynchus albirostris | reverse complement strand
CAGAAGAGGAAGACTTGGTGACGATCCCCTCACTCTCCCTTTTATTCATCTTGGGGACATCCCACCTCGCCATGGGAACGTCTGCTTGCACAGGAACCTCACAGTGCAAAGACCCACCTGCCCTTATCTGCATGAAAGGCAAACCAAGAATTGTGCAGGGGGCTTTGGCCGGATAATGGACAAACATAATGCAAAAACTCACATGCTACAGACACTTGGAAATGTTGAATGGAGCATAAGATTTTTTTTTTAAAGGCAGAAATGAGTTCACAAGAAAGGAAAAGGGAAATGAAAGGCAGAAAGATATGAGGTGATGTAGTGGCTACACAGGGAGAGGACTACTGGTCTCGTTATGCTGGAGGCTTTTTGTTGTTTTCCACTTGGGGACACGCAACAAAGCTGCGAGCCTTGAGAGGTGGGACACTGGAAATAAGACACCTATATAAACCCTGGTCCTAAACAATGAAACAGTGGACTAGGGACAAATCTATGCACTGGCATAGGAAGATGAAAAGATATTCCAATGACCCCTGCCTGGGTTCTAGGTAAAAACAACAACAACAAAATCCTCCCCAAGAACTTGAAACCACAGTCTCAAGTCTCACAAGAGTTTGGAGCTTACATTTATATCACCTTCTAGGTGCAGAAACTTGCAAACCAAGAAATTAACGTAATATTTGGCCCAGATGGTGAAGACTCTGGGGCTAACCTAAAAGAGGACACACACAGAAATGTATGTTTAAGGTGATCAAAGACAGAAAAAAGAAATGCTGAACGTTAGGAAAAAACCCCTAAAAAAACCTAAAAAAATAAAACCCACCTAAATAGAGTTTAAAACAGTACTTCTAGAAATAAAAAATTCTATCACCAAAATTATAATTCTCACTGGGCACATTAAACAACAGATTAGACATAGCCCAAGATAAGATTAATAAATTGAAGACAGACCTGAGAAAATTACTCAGAATGCAGTAGCCAGAGATAGAGAGGTAGAAATAATTAAAGGGTAAAAAGATATGTAATATATCATGAGAAGGTCCAATGTACATCTAATATGTATGCCAGAAAAAGAGAAGAGGAAAAGTGGAGAAATGGCAATATTCAAATAATTAATGGCTAAGAATTTTCCAGAATTGATGAAAGATATGAACCCTCAATTCAAGAAACATGCGTCTCAAACAAGAAAATAAAAATAAATCCAGGGTCTTCCCTGGTGGTGCAGTGGTTAAGAATCCGCCTGCCAATGCAGGGGACACGGGTTCGAGCCCTGGTCCGGGGAGATCTCACATGCCACGGAGCAACTAAGCCCGTGTGCCACAACGACTGAGCCTGTGCGCCTAGAGCCTGTGCTCTGCAACAAGAGAAACCACTGCAATGAGAAGACCGCTCACTGCAACGAAGGGTAGCCCCCGCTCGCCTCAACTAGAGAAAAGCCTGTGTGCAGCCAAAAATAAAATTTAAAAAATATATATATAAAAAATAAATAAATCCACATCTAAGCACACAATGTAGTGAAACTGCAGAACACTATACACAAAGCGAAAAACCATAAAAGCAAACAGAGAAAAAAGTAAATAATCCACAAACAAAGAGCAAATCAACCGGACTCTTCAACAGCAATGCTTGAGGCAACATGGTGAAATATACTGTCAACAGTCTAGAAGGAGAATAAATGTCAAACTAGAATTCTATTCCTAGCTGAACTATCACTGATAATTGAGGGGAAAATATGGGCATCCAAGATAAACAAGACTGAGTGATTTCCCACCCACTGACAGTTACTTAAAGAACTACAAAAAGATATACTTTGGGAAAAAGAAAATTTAAACCAGAAGAAAGGAGTAGGAGGCAAGAGGGAAAGCATCTGTTACATTGTTTTCTGTACTTTTTCTGTTTTGAAATAAAAATATAAAAAAGATACAGATGACCCAATTTACCTTGTTTAAAACACTTCGCTTGGGAAAGGTGAAATAATGGTACCAGCCAAGAGCAAATGCTATCAAATGACCCCATGAAGCAACAAAAATAGAATAAAATTATTGACTTATCCATAAATATTAATGAATATGATCTGAGCATCTTTTGGATACAAAGAACAATACTGCTGAACCAGTGAAAGATGTTTAACAAGAAAAATATCTAATATTTTATTTTGGTAGAACATTTTTGTTCCTGTCCTTTCTTCCCCATTTAAGTTACCTATTTGGATACTGGTAATTCGTAAATACAACTTTAATTTAATATTGTATATAATTGATCCCACACAGTCTAACTGATGTGGAATTCTGAAGGACTCCGTTTTTTAAATAAAACTGAAAAATACAGATTCCTGAGTAGCCCCATAGATAATAAATCGATACTACAAAATTTTTAAAAATTACCTTTGCTATTCCATACAGGTTTTAATTATATTAGAGATAACAGAATACAACTTTGTGATATGCTACAAGCCCACATAAATCCAGGTTTTTAAAAGATTCAACATCTTTCTAAATAAAGCCAACCTCAGCAAAAGAAATAGTAGGGCACATGTATTCGGAGTTCCCTTTAAATGTACTACACATGCATCAAAAATAACACCTCTTCTCGCTATGGCTACAGCACAAATGCCAAATGCACACTTACACTAGAATCAGGTAACAAGCCACAGAATCTACTCATTTATTGTCCCATAAGGAAGCAAATACAAGGGCAAAAATTACTAAGCGCTTTTCAGCAGACAAGAAATGGAAATGGCACAGAAGCTTACATCTCTGCCAAAAAATACAAGGGGAGTAAATAGTCTCTTTTTATAAAAAGCAACGACACTGAAAATTGATTGAATACATTTCTTCAGCTAAAAACACAATGTCCATCTACTTGGCCATCAGCATCTAATAAACTCTCTCACCCTGGGCACACAACGAAAATTTGCTGATGAAGAGGACTTGCACTTTTTCTTTTCCATTTTTCTTGTTTGGGGACCTTTGTCTCATAGAAAGGAACAAAAAATGGCTACCTCTAATTAAAAGAAAGCTGTGGTACATGTTACTTCTTCAGACATGATGTTTACTCCAGGAAGAAAAATGTCATGCAAACACGTGCCAAACTGAGTAAACTGAAGATGAAAAAGTTAAACCTAAACTATTTTACTTCATAAATTCTTAAGTTACAGTATCTAAACGATTATTTTGGAAACAGGGGTGGCTCAGGATCTAGCCTTTTAAGCACCTCTTTCAACTACTGTACAACTTCCCAGTTTCTTGGGAAAATCCACCATAATACACAATTTCAGAGAGCCCTGGCCTGCTACTTTGGCACTGTTCCACCGTCAAGGAGTGAAACGATTCTTTTTTGTGCCTTCCCAACTCTCTCCTCCTTAACTCCCCCCGTGATCTCTGGAACCCAGGTGGCTCCCGACCCGCACTGGCAGGGGGAGGGGGCCTGGGCTGCCTCAGCACCTCTCAAGGAGCTCAGAGGGTCCCAGGGATCGGGACTGTTTGGAGCAATGGCAATTTGGGCACGTGAGTTTTGGACTCAAGTTATGGGGATCCCTGTATTGGCTTGTTTAAAAAAGTGAAAGAAGGTATCTTTCCATGAAAATGACTGGCAGTAGAGTGTAGAATGGTTCCGAGGTGGGCTCTGAAGAGAACGAGCTTGAAATCAAATCAATGCTGTGTGACCTTGGGCAATTACTTTCCCCTCTCTGTGCCAGCTTTTCCCATCTATAAACAGGGATATAAATACTACCTACCTAAGGTCATCATGAAGATTAAAGGACATAAGTTAAGCACAGTGCTTGGCACATAGTAGGTGCCCCAGAAATATTAGCTATTATTCGTAGCAAGAGTACTAAAAACACAAAAACACGGGTGAATGGGGAAAAGGTACAGTACTAAGGTTTCATTTATTATAAATGATTTAAACTGTAAAACCAAGAAGACATTTTCCTTCATAGGAAGTTAGTATTCCCTGATCTAATAAAAACGTTAAAATGCAAAGTTAGTAACTTTCGGGCAACCATACACTTAAATATTCTTGAATTTTGATTCCCAAACCTTGCACTGTGATTCTTATAAAGGTTATTTTTAACAGATGATGTTGAATATCATCCGTTACGTATTTTTTTGAGACTTGGGCGGTGGGCTCACTGTTACATTCAATTATTTTAAGCTATGATGTCTTAAAGCAGCAGTCCCCAACCTTTCTGGCACCAGGGACTGGTTTCGTAGAAACCAGTTTTTCCACAGAAATGGGGGGCAGGGGATGGTTCAGGCGGTAATGCGAGCAGTGGGGAGCGAGCCGCAGACGAAGCTTCAGTGGCTCACCCGCTGCTCACCCCCTGCTGTGCGGCCCGGTTCCTAACGAGACAGCTCAGCAGCCCGGGGGTTGGGGACCCCTGCCTTAAAGCCAACCCCAGACCTCTCCTGTCCCAGTCTCCTCACAGGAGGTACAAAGCCAAGCTTCATACAAAGAGCTGCGTCACTCTGAATTCCTTTCCTTTCTCTTATTGTGTGTGGCCTACCAAGGTCAGAAAACAAGTAATCTGAATCTTCCATTTGGACTTTCTTCCTTTCTGACTGTCCTTTGGAGATTTAGCACACTGTCCTTAGAGCCCTTGTTGAAGTCATGAACGAACGTAAGACGGAAGCCACAAGCCTTATTTTGCAGCAGAATCATCTGCAAAGAAAGATACTGACTACTGACGTTGAAGGGCATTATCTAAGAATGGACCTAAAGGTAACTGAGTCAAGACTTTCCGGTCTTCCAATTTTCAGATAACAGAGTGGTATTTCTGAATGACTCACCAAAAAATTTCCTCGGATAAGGTGTCACTGAGACCATATGTTCTCAGACTGGGAGCTCAGGCCAGCCCTTGAAGAATGACGATGTTTTTTTTCTTTTACTTTAAAAATAGGACAAAAGATTTTGACGAAAGTATATGACACAGCAGAGGCTACGAACACAATTTTTCTATGATGAATAACGTTAAATTAGGCTTAACGTGAAATTATGCTTATTTGTCCTAAATGCAGCGGTGAAGCGCGCTGCTGAACTGTACTGGCTAAGGACTGTTTTGAAGTCGTGCGTCCACAATTTTTTTCTTAAATCAGCAAACTGAACTATTATCTTTTAAAAATTACCTATGGTATCAAACATTTGGAAACTAGGGGAAAAGCCATCCATCCTTTCTTAGAGCTGTAAAAGCTATATTCAGTGTCAAGATGAATTTAAAAAGATGCAAGTCTCCTGTGCGTACTCACCAGGGGTTCTGCCATAATGATTCGAATCTTGCGCTCAGCCTGAGTGGTGAAGTTGACAAATAAACTCTTGAGGACATATTCTCCAGGTTTGCTGTCTGGGTCCACACTGATGGGTAACATGGTTGGTGGCCCTTTCTCCTTTTGTGTACCAGATACGGGTGGAACTGGAGGCTTGATATAACCGTTGCCAACTGGAGAAGCTGAAAACACAGAATGGATATTCTTACTGGCTGAAAATAACATCATCAATATTCAGATTGGCTATGTTAAACCATAAATATAAGGATATGAATCACATGAAGAACGCTGTACTCCACATCATAACCTGGCCTTATGGTGTTAGGATTTAACTATTTTGATTATATAAGTGTGTGTTATGCCATATATATCTTGAAATACTTCTGGTTACCACATTGCTTTAGGTAAATTGTGTTGCAAAGACATAACACAGCTGAGAAATCCTAAAACATTTAGGATGTTTTTAGCTTCTTTTTTACGTTCCAGGGAAACGGACTAAGAAAATGCACAGGGGAAAACAAGTGATTCCTTGTCCTGGTTTGCCTGATAACCAGGAGCATTCTGTCTTCTAGCTTCATTCTAATAATGGAAAAGACTCTGGGGTCGTCCCTTCCAGAAGTTTCCAAGAACCAATTTTCAGAAGCCCAGCTGGCTCTTGCTCCTGAAAGGGATGCCCCTCTTGAAGGATAAAAGGCTCACGCAGTGCCATCTATGCCATCCAAGGTGCGGGTTTGTTTCCCTCTCACCATCCTTCGGTTCAAGTCGGGATGCCCCTCCCCATCCTTTATAAAATGTGCAGATTCCCTACTTGGATTAGATCCTGAACAGAGGCCACTATCAGAATCTCCAGTCAGTGGCCTCTTTTCAGGATGCAGCAGACGGACCACTGCTTTGACAGTTACAGAAAAAGATTTTTTTATTCATAAATGAAAATTTCATGTCTCCCTACTTTTGACTACCCTTTGACATGTTGAATTCTAACAAGGACTAGCCCCTTCCACCTAAGTACCTGTAAGATGGTCAGTTAATAATATTCAATGAAAGAAATATGAGAGTAGGTGAGCTTAGGTGACAGGCATTAGGTATGCTGAGGAGAGGACGATGATAAAGTAGACTTTGAGAAGGAAAACTAGATAGTTTGGGTGACTGGATACAGAGATTAAGGAGAGGAGTGAAGAAAAACAAAAGGCAAGACTTGAATTTGCCACGGGCTGGCGACTATTTACACAGTATTTACATTGATTGTACTTACAACTACTTACATAGCATTTACATTGTATTAGGTATTATAAGTAATCTAGAGATGAACTAAAATATACGGGAGGATGGGCATGGGTTATATGTAAATACTACACCATTTTATATAAGGGACTTGAGCACCCATGGATTTTGGAATCTGCAGGGCTCCTGGAAGCAATCCCCCATGGGCACTGAGGGCACCCTACAGTTTGAGTCTATTCCTCTCCACTGCTTTCCCTGCTTTCTATCCAGCCAGGCTAGCGAGCCCGTCTACACTCTACAGTCCGGCCACTACCTTCTCCTCCACTGGCTGAGTCTAGGCCCTGCCCTCCACTGTCCAGTTTGGACATTGGTTTGGCTGTCAAGAGAATGGGGGTATATCATCGATAATAAAGGAAGGAAAAAGTTCTCCATGAAAGCTGAATACACTTTTCTCAAAACTACAAATAAATTCAAGCCTTCTCTTAAACTTCTTTCCATCTCAAGCTAAATTCTGAGGAAGCCAGGCAAAAATTTTATTAATTGTATTAATTTTATGGAATTACCAGCGTGTTCTCACGTCATGTAGATTCTCTGTCATCTTTCTTACTCTTTCCTAACATCCCCTCCTCTCTACTTCATTTAACCTGCCATACAGTTGGGGACTCCCTTACATCTGGAGGGTCTTCCCATATCTCAACTACCACTAAACTTTAAGAATATGGCCTCTCAAGTTATAAAAATAAAATAAAATCGGTTGTATACGATTCCATTTTCTCATTTCTCCATTCTCACTAGCTCCATCCTAGTCTAGGCCTTTGGAAACCTACGGCTAGATTATTACAGCAGCCCACTGCTGGCTTAATTCCACTCATTTCACATACCAAACGAGTCTTCCTTCAGCTTAATTCGAACACAACTCTGCTCAAAATGTTCAACGGCTCTCGATTCTCCTCATCCTGCTTCAAACACATGGCCTGGTACTGAATGCACCCAAGTCGTGCTGATGGCCCCGCTGGCCCAGGTGTGCACCGTTCTCACCTGCGCCTTCCTGCTGGCCCTCCGCTGCTGCTTTCCACTCTTCTCTGCTCATCTAATCCTCCTGGCCTTTCAGAACCACTCTTACTCTCATCTCCATGAAACCTACTCCACCAGGCCCATCCTCACTGGTCAGTCTGTTTGACAAGGTTTAAACGTTTAGCTCTCGCGCTTTGGCCTTGTACATCCTGCATGACCTAAGGAAGGCTCCAGAGATGGCTGACAAGTGAAGTCATTATCAATTAGTCACGCAGTTCTGCTGAGGGTTGGCTCTGTAACTGAACCACATACTTTTCTGTGTCCCCGCACAAGACTGTAGCCTCCCAGATCTAATACAGAGTTCTTCGCACAGGTAATAATAAATCTCTTTAAATAAATAAATGACATCTAACTTTATTTCTGTATGTCTTGACGTGATTCGTAAGGAGGGAAGACTGTGAGAAGAATCAGTGGTCACACTTTGAAAGGAACAGGGTGAAACATTTGCAGTGAAGAGTCATTAGTAAACGGCACTCCTTGCAGCTTACTGAAAGGTACTATTGATTCTAAAGGGCATATTCAAAATCAGGTGATGCAAATGAAGTCCATTCCTCTGCCTTACCTCCCACCCTAAGTGCAAGAACCTGGTGGAAGTAGGAAGCCTCCCAGGTCCAACCTACAGAAGGACGTGGGATCTCCACGAGTTATCTTTCTGTATCAAGGGCACTGTGCCACAGGACTGAGACTGAAACAGAAACCGAAGAAGTCTAAGTGGAGGACTTTTTATTCCCCTTAGTTTTCCACAGGGCTTAATCCATTTCTAGAAGACAGCAATAGTCAGGTTGACGGGATACAACTGCAAGACCAGATCCACCATCATAAGGCTCTGGGGCTTAAAAGTCCTAACTATAGTGAGAGAATTATCCTAACAGTGACCTGCAGCAGTCCTCCTGCAAAGCTGCATCTTCAACCAGAAGAGCTGAAATGCAGGTATCAGAATGTCTCCCAGACAACTCTTCCATTTAAAAGGCCAAAGTACCAATTCACTGCTATCATAAAAAATGGTATCTGCCAATACCTCAAAGCCCAGACATCCTTGTGAGTACAAAAGTCTGTGTGCAGAGCCTTAGCGAGCTGGAACTATACAAGCCCAGCGGAGCCCTGTGTCTGAGCTGAAAGCGACTCAGGGAGAGGGTGCCCATCATTCTGGCTGCAAACAGACCAGCTGGGCAGATGGAGATGCCGTGAGAGTTAACGGGTAAGTGTCCTTGAACCAGACCCACTCCCAAGTTTTAGAAAGCCCTCTTCATTCCCACCATAATTCATAACAAATTCTAGCTTTTTGTTAGGATAATTTTCATGGCACCTTTCAGTGACTCAAATTATAGATGGTTACCAAATATAGTTGAGAAGCAGAAAATACATGTTCCTGGTACTTGAAATTTAGTCATAGTTCACACTAAACATTAGATCACTACCATTGGGAAAAAATCGTTATCGCCTCCCTCAGCACTTGCTTGCCCTTAATCTACACATAACTAAGATCAACTGTCTCGTTTCTAAGTTCATAATAGTCTGGAAACAGAAAATTACAAGGGAAAGGTACAACATCTATGGGTAGATGCACTAACAGCAGAAGAAGAAAAAAAGGCACAACTCTGAAAAGCCAGCAGAACTTAAAAATGCAGTTGCCCGAAGCCAGTTAGTACAGGGCCACAGAATAGGACACTGGGGGCAAGGATATCTCCATTCTGCAGGCTGTCATGATTAGCGTTCACGACGATAACCCTGAGTCCCGTGGAAAGGTTAGAATAAGTTCAACATCTAGTCCTGTAGTTGAGAAAGTGAGGAAAAAGAACGATATAAATTTGCAAAAGGTTTCCATTTCAAAAGGAAAACACTAAAAACGTTTTGGTATATTAACGGGTAAACTTTGCTCTCAAAAATTAAATCTATTTCTTCATAGGTCTGATTTTTAACTAAAACTTCTTTTTCATCGAAACATATACACCAACCACCAACTCAGTAATTGCCACACTAAGGCCCCATTTTTCAGCTCTGCAAATGCAGGCGGTTACAGTCTGACCTCTGTCTCCTCTGCTTCCGCATTTGTGGATTCAACCAACCCTGGATGGAAAATGATTTAAAAAAAAAAATCCAGAAAGTTCCAAAGAGCAAGACTTGAATTTTCCACGGGCTGGCGACTATTTACACAGTATTTACATTGACTGTACTTACAACTACTTACATAGCATTTACACTGTATTAGGTATTATAAGTAATCTAGAGATGAACCAAAATATACGGGAGGATGGGCATGGGTTATATGTAAATACTACACCATTTTATATAAGGGACTTGAGCACCCATGGATTTTGGAATCTGCGGGGCTCCTGGAAGCAATCCCCCGTGGGCACTGAGGGACGACCCTACAGTTTGAGTCTATTCCTCTCCACTGCTTTCCCTGCTTTCTATCCAGCCGGGCAAGAAGCCCGTCTACACTCTAGGGTCCGGCCACTCCCCTCTCCTCCACTGGCTGGGTCTAGGCCCTGCCCTCAGTCCACCCAGCTGCTCTGGATGGTCAGCATCCTCTTAACGTGGGACCTCTGGAAATACGGATCCCTCAGGATAAAAGGGTCCTGACAGGCCATCATCTCCTCTTCCCCACCTAAAGACAAGTCGAAGGAACAATTTAACTTGGAGTAAACACTTTTCTCATTTAAATTTCTCGTATGTGATGGATTTTTAAGCTTCAACTCCATCTGCCTTTATCCCCTCTCCTTTTCTTCATCTCATCTTCCTATTTTCACACAACAGCTCAATGTCCCTAGAAAGTCACTGAAACCGGTGTTCCTAGGGGCGGGTGGGGAGCTGAGGCGGGGTTGAAGAGAAGAGCATCACTTTCAGATATTAATCAGGCCTCTAACTCTTGAATCTTTGGAAATTTGCTTTGCTTATATTTTCCCATTTACATTTTAATCTCGGAGGAAACATGTTCTAATTCTTCTTTGGTCTTAAATGGGTTTTGTTGATGCTATTTTACTACTTTCATACTAAATTCTGTTTCAGTTGGTTCTGCTGGATGGTTTCAGGAGGTGTTTTCCCCCTTTTACTGGGTGTCTACTTCTTCTATCCAGCAGGCTCCATTCCTTAATCTGTTAGAAGTCTGTTTTAGGCTTTTGCGGCCCATTCGTTACCTCTTTATTAGATCTATTTCTGACCGCAAGTGATGATCTTTTGAGGGTGACTCTTTTTTCCCCTAATTTCATCAACTAATACCTTAATTTTTAGCCTGACTGCTCCTAGCTGGCTACGGTCTTCAGTACAATTTCCCTGAGTTACCCACATTTCCACGAATTCCTAACCTCCTAACTGCAACACCAGCACAAACAGCTCCAAAACGCACGGTGCAGCTACATTTTTATTGCGACACTAAGGAAAGGAAAGGCTGTAACGAGTTTCCCTGTGTAAGTGCCCCAGAGGCTAGAAGTGGCGATCTGTGTTACAGGAGAGCAACTGTTTTTCTCAGTTAGGTTTTCAGACACGTTAATACCATCGCTCGTTATAGCCTACCATCCATTCATGCTTTCACCCATTCACTTCAACCAATATTTAACGAATGAGGGCTGAGGCTTCAGGCTCTGTTCTAGGCACTGGGAAGATAGCTGTGAACAGATGGGTCCTGCCCTCATGGAGTTTACAGTTTACTGAGGCAGGGTCATATAATCAGCAATTTCATGTGTGTATATACATACACACACACACACACACACACACACACACACACACACAATGTGTTAGACTGCAATATGTTCTAAAAGACGAGGGGAAAATTAAATTGAGTGAGCAAATAGAGGAACCTGCTCTTGTCTATCTGCCCAAAGGTGCTTAGATGTTACAGTCTACAACTGTTGTGGAGAGGGATGAAAGACACGTGCATTCTTGGTGTCCAGAAAACCCAGAGCGCTTGCCTCAGGCAGGGTCTGCTTTTCTGATCCATCCCTGTGGCCTGCCTGTATCTGTGTCAGTTGGATTGGAAATGAGAGTTTTAACCAGCCTGTGAAGGGCATGAATCAAAATGCTGACCAGACACACGGCTTCTTCACCTCCTTCACAAAGTACAGGACTCAGAAAAGGGGGCATCTCTGCCAGCTCTTCAGCAGCTTACAAAGACAGACAAGCAAACAGCCAGCTTTTCAAAACACTCAATGCTGCTTCTGATGTTTCCATTACTGGAACCACACCGTGAGCATTTGAAAAAGAAAATGGTTTACTTTTTTTTTTAAAGTATCCTGAGATAGTATGTAGTAACTGTTCAAAGTAGGTACTCCCCCTAGAAATGAAGGTCTATTTAAACAACTTTACTTTCTAGAGATCTAAGTAACCTTATCTTTCAAAATAGGAGTAAACTGATGAGATTTCTTTGTCCACAGTTGGGTAACATTATTCTTTCTGCCAGTTCTCGGTGCCTCGCTCATTTCAGAGGTTTGGAGAGCAGCCCCCTTTTGTAACCAAGAACTGGGTCCTTCTTTAGGGCCATACGTCCCCCCCTCAATCCCTCCTTTCCTGTAAGACTTATTTTGTTTACTGGGATTACAGGAACATTGCATAAAACATAAACCTAGGATGACGCAGCTACTGTGAGAACGTGTCACACTGTGTATAGACCAATAATAAATTGTCCACTAATGCATTTATGAGGGTGCTTAAGAAATGGCATTTTAAAGGGACTGCAAGTACTCAAAATGACCAGAAACCCTGAAGGTCATGGAAAGTAAATTAGGACAAAAAGAAAAAACCCTCCAACTATGATCAGATGATTTATTTTCCTCTGAAGAGTATTATTAAGAAGTGGAGGGCTTCCCTGGTGGCACAGTGGTTAAGAATCCGCTTGCCAATGCAGGGAACATGGGTTCGAGCCCTGGGCTGGGAAGATCCCACATGCCACGGAGCAACTAAGCCCGTGCGCCACAACTACTGAGCCTGCGCTCTAGAACCCGCGAGTCACAACTGCTGAGCCCATGTGCCACAACTACTGAAGCCCGTGTGCCTAGACCCTGTGTTCTGCAACAAGAGAAGCCACTGCAATGAGAAGCCCACGCACCACAACAAAGAGTAGGCCCCCCACTTGCCACAACTAGAGAAAGCCTGCACACAGCAACGAAGACCCAATGCAGCCAAAAATAAATAAATAAAAAGGAGAAGTGAAAGATATTGGGATAAGAAGAAACAATTAGCTTGAGCAACAGAAAAATATTTAAGGGATAGAAGATTCCTAAATAATAGTATATATTTCAAAGTAGGTCAATAAAAGACTACTAGGCAAAAATACTCAGAAATAATTTTTGCCTTGGAAGAGAAATATATTCAATGACATGTTAAGTTCTGCTTAATTAATTTCCATAAAGTTCTAATAATGTGAAATGTTCCTCCCATTTTTGTTGATTAAATACATTCCTGTTTTCTCTTACACTATTTAGCTCTCAATTCTATAATTCTCAAATTGTGTTCCTTCAAGTTTCAGGGTTCACAAGATATCTCTAGGACAATTAATATCTTTAATCCTCAAAAATAATCCTAGAAGGTCAAACAATCTCCCTTTTACAGATAAGACCATGTAGGTTCAAAGAGGTTACATGATCTGCCCAAGGTCACAGAGCGGTTGACTCAGGATCTGAACCCATGTTTACCTGACAGCGTATCTTGTGAGCTTCCTGTATCACCCTGTCTTAAAACACAGCAGTTGCTTGCGATGAAGACTAAATAATATAAGTCCCTTTACCCACCCACAAGGCTTTTTCCCCGGCATAAACTAGTTCGGGGACTTCAAGGAATGACAAGATAAAATATAAATGTTGTAATTTGGAGAATGAGGCTTCCTGCGGATTAGTATAGATGGTTATTTTCTAGAAAGACTCATACAACCTCCAGACATGGGTCCCATGCCAAGTTGTATGTCTTCTTCACCTTGAATGCATCTTTTAGGCATTCGAGGAGGCTAAGAAAGGCTAGGAGTACAAAAAAGAATCAAGAATTCCCTGGCGATCCAGTGGTTAAGACTTCGCCTTCCAACGCAGGGGGTGTGAGTCTGATCCCTGGTCGGGAAGCTAAGATGTCACGTGCCTCACGGCCAAAAAACCAAAACGTAAAACAGAAGCAATATTGTAACAAATTCAATAAAGACTATAAAAAATAGTCCACATCAAAAAAAATCTTAAAAGAAAAAAGAATTGAGGACCCATATAAATATATGAAATCTGATTAATGACACACCTTAGAAAGGTCTAGAGACTATTCTTTCCTGATGATATAACCTTTAACTGGTTGTTATCCTAAGAAGCAGCAAGTGAACTTGAACGCACAGTTCTCTGTGTTTACTTCAATCTGCTGCCTCTCAAAACCGTTTTTGTCTTTGGTCTCCCAAAGACTGAACAGCTTGGAGAGAGTGAAAAAGTTCAGTAAAGAGACAGTAAGCATCAAGTCACTGCCCGGTTTTCTTTCTCTCTTCCTTTACCTTCCAGTATTTTATCTTAGAGAAATGACAGTAACACTTGAGTGATTTCCTTTATAAATGTCTGTCATCTGCTAAGATGCAATTACATGGACTTTCCCCTGATCTTCCAAGTAAGTACTGTCATCAGAGCCTGAAAGAATGTTTGCCAAGATCTGTGAGCAAAGGAAGATGAGGTTACATTGACATTTCAAGGTCCATTCTCACCAAAAGGAGATAGAATAACCTGCTAGAGGCGGGATAATCCTCAATTTCAACTTCTGTCTTCTCCCGAACAGAACTGACATGTGGCTCTCATTCATGTGGCCCTCACTGGCCATCCTCTCCTCTTTCTTGTATTTTCTCCTTTCTACTGTCTTCCTCTTATGGCTCATTTTATGCAGTAAAGTCTCATTAATTTGAAATTCCTTAATTTAAAATCTATGATACATTGGACAAGGCCTTGCATTCTTTTATGTTAGCTTTGAAAAAGATTTGCTACCTTTTGATGTAAATCAGGGGTGCTCAGAAACTCTGCACATCAGATTTTCCTGGAAGGCTGGGCCCTACCTGATTCAGGGGCTCTGGGGTGGGGCTCGATAATTTGCATTTCTAACCAGTTCCCAGGTTATGCCAATGCTGCTGGCCTGGGGACCATATACTGAGATCTCTGAGGAAAGCAAAGGGGACCAATTAATCCAGTTGATAGAAGTGTTTTTGTTTTTGTTTTTTTGAAAACGCAAGTTTTTATTATCATTACTATTTTTTTTCATTTTGTTTCTACATTGTGTTTCTTAGAAGTGTTTTTCATTCCTTTTGCCTATAGCAAAACTGATATGCTTCATGAACTCCAATAAGTTAATGCTTTGTAGGCAAAACAGAGGAAGAGCACTGAATGGAGAGTCCAAGGTCTGAGTCCCAGCACAGCTGTGTGTGTCCCTGGGAGAGGAACCTGCAGCAACTGGTCTTTGCTCTCCTTACCTGTCCTTCTTAAAGAGGCCAGGCCTCGTTGTCCTTTCTAGCTCCAGTATTCTATGACTGTATAAAAATATGCACTGACGGGCTTCCCTGGTGGCGCAGTGGTTGAGAGTCCGCCTGCCGATGCAGGGGACACGGGTTTGTGCCCCGATCCGGGAAGATCCCACATGCCGCGGAGCGGCTGGGCCCGTGAGCCATGGCCGCTGAGCCTGTGCTCCACAATGGGAGAGGCCACAACAGTGAGAGGCCTGCGTACCGCAAAAACAAACAAACAAACAAAAATGCACTGACGCCGCATAAAACATCACTTATTCAAACACTTAGTAATCAACACTTGCCTTCCCTGGAATTAATATAAACCAGTGAGATTCCATTGTCTGTCTTCTCTCTAGAGGAAACCTTGACAAATACTCCTGACCCTTCCAGTTCTACCTCCATTTCTGCTCTGGTTCCCACCCACCTTTCTGAGACTGGCAACTCCCTACACTCCAGGTAGACATAAGAGGAAACCTGGCTTCATGCCGAGCTGTAAATTCAGGACTCGTGTCAACATTTTTTCAAAAACATTAGGTGCTGAGAGTCTGCCTTTCACAAAACCCTGTAGTAGACCCAGAAGGACAGAGGCATCAACTCTGTTCCAGGCCACCGATTCGCCAGACTTTGTGGAATAGATGGCATCTGACCCAAGGCTTAAAGGACAGGTAGGACTCTGACAGGTAGAGATGAGAAAGGCACAACCCAGGTGAGGGCTCAGCATGGCAGGTGCCTGGAGGCATCTGCTGAGGGTCTCTCCTTGTCCTGTCCTCCCTCACCCGCCCACCGCGCATCCCCATCACAGCACACGTGCACAGACTCTGTCTTCACCAAGGAACTGAGAAATTCTCAAGAACAGGACCACATCTGAAGCACTGAGTACAATGCCTGGCATAATTAAACAATTGTGCTTACTTAACGGAACTACACCCATCTGATTCCACAGTACACAGCCTATGTGTGAATGAAATCACTGAACAAGTATATATATGAAAAACTTAAACTCCTAAGTCCTATAAAAATGTAGGTTTTTGTCTTTCTCCAAGTCTCCAGTTGGTTTGCAGCGGGAGCTGTTCCACATGTAGATGTACTGTTGATGAGATCACTGAGGGAGGTGAGTTCCTCGACCTCCTACTCCACCATCTTGACCTCCTCCTGTGCATAATTTTTAAAAATTTATTTATTATTTTTGGCTGCGTTGGGTCTTCGTTGCTGTGTGCAGGCTTTCTCTAGTTGCGGCGACCGGGGGCTACTCTTCATTGCGATGCACGGGCTTCTCATTGCGGTGGCTTCTCTTGTTGCAGGGAACGGGCTCCAGGCACACAGGCTTCAGTAGTTGTGGCTCGCGGGCTCTAGAGCGCAGGCTCAGTAGTTGTGGCGCACGGGCTTAGTTGCTCTGCGGCACGTGGGATCTCCCCGGCCCAGGGCTCGAACCCGTGTCCCCTGCATTGGCAGGCAGATTCTTAACCACTGTGCCACCAGGGAAGCCCCTGTGCATAATTTTTTAATGAGGAGGCAATAAGGGGAATTTTCTATCCAAATGACAACTTCCTCTTCTCTAGTCTTTCTCCTTTGTCATTATATCATGTCAATAATAAATATTCAGTGCCTTACCCACTTTTTATATCATTTAAAAGTATTCAGTACTTTACAGTTTTTTTCATCATCCTAATAAAAACCTTTGACTCTTGAAAAAAATGTAGGTTTTTAATTCTTATTATTAGAATTAAGGTCTTGGATGACAAGTCAACGAGTTTGGATTCTATTTGAAGCTAGCCGGTTTCTGGGAGGAATGCTGATCGATATTGTTGTGTGGGATGGGCTAAAAAAAAGGGCTGTTTGAGGGACAACACAAATTAAAGACCACTGTACCAACTCTGAGAAAAACAATGAAGGTGGGAACCTGTATGGGGCCCATCAGAGCAGAAAGGAAGGTCCTACATCTTACAGAGATGATCTGAAATCCTGTCACATCACGATTTTCCAATAAGAAAGTCATGCAAGATATGTTTCCCTGGTGAGATGTTATAATGGTTAAGGCGTTGGAGAAACTTTTTTAGAATACTGACTCTAGAAGCTTTCTCAAAATCCCCCCCCCCCCGTGGCAGGAGTTCTTGTCCCCCCAAGCACTGAAAACTGTTGGCTAGGTATTCCTGGGAATAGCAGAGGGGTTCCCAGTCTCCTAACACTAGAACAGAGCAGCAGGGCAGAGAGGGAATTGTATCTTGCCCTATGTCCATCCTCATCAAGTTTTCAAAACAGCAGAGTTAATATCCATTTACAAGAAACAATGGGGATGTAGGAACAAGTTAAATGTCACCCTAAGGAAGCAAAAGAAGTAATCCAGAATTGGGTCCACTTTATAAGAAAAGTGCACTAATGTCTACCAATCAATGGAAGAGATGAAAATAGTATGATTAAAGGAGACTTAGGAGACAGAGCAGACCTTCTTTGAATCGTGACTTGAGCAAACCAACTGCTGGAAGACATTTAAAAAAATGACAAAGCAATTTGAATATGAACTGGATATTAGGTAATATCAAAGAATCATGGTTAACTTTGTTAGGAATGATAACGGCATTGTGGGTAGGTTAGAAAATACCTATATTTTCTAGACTGTATACTGATTATATAGAATTCAATGAAATAATGCCCATATTTGATTCAAAATACTTAAGAGAAAGACGGTGTACATGAAGTAAACATGATTAAACCTTGATAACTTAAATCTGAGTGATGGAGATGTGTTGTATAATGTACTATTCTTTCTCCTTTTGTGTTTGTTTGAAAATTTTTCATAATAGAACATTTTTAAAAGATAAGGCTCATTTGTAAAAAGTTTCCATTATTGCCTTATAGCGGGCAATAATGAAGGAATGCTATCTTAGAACCTCAATTCAAAAAATAAATTATTATATAAGAAAACTGAACATCTATAATCTAGGTTTGATCACGTAAGTGAGAATGTTCACTAAGATTTCAAGTCCAGCTACATCCTTTCACATTAACTGTGCTGGACCGAATGGTGTGTATCTTGGAGGATTTACACTTACAACACACAGCAAGGGTGAATACAGGTGGGATGTCATTCCCCTAGGTGTCCTTTTTCATAGTTATGTTATGATATTTCAGAAATATTTTTGTCTGAAAATACTATGAATGCGATCAGTTAATCAGTTTGCTACAAATGAGTCCTTAATATGGATAAGGTGCTCTGCAAAGTTCAGTGGAGAATACAAAGATAAATTTAAAGTGACAATTTGAAAGATTTTTAAAATTTAGTACATTCAGTCACAAGGTGCCACAAGACAGCGTCAGGTTGATGAGCCAATGGACGAGCACATGAATTTAGGAGAGCATTCATTAATTTGTTCATTGATTCGGTCATCAACTATTTACTAAAAGCCCGCTCTGCTCCAAGCAGCATGCCAGCTGCAGTGGGGGAAGGCAGGTGCGACTCCTGTCCTCATACAGCTGATGGTACGTGGGGTATGTGGGGGAGATAGGCATTACATAATAAACACACCCAGAAAGAGAATCACAAATCGAAGTGCTATGAGGGCTGAAGAGAGAAAAAGGGGGACTCAGAGACATAGAAAACAAGCTTATGGTTACCAAAGGAGAAAGGGGGGCAGGGGAGGGATAAATTACAAACTTGGGATTAACAGATACACACTACTGTACATAAAATAGATAAACAACAAGGACCTACTGTATAGCAAAGGGAACTATATTCAATATCTTATAATAACCTATAATGGAAAAGACTCTGAAAAAGAACATACATATATACAACGGAATCATTTTGCTGTATACCTGAAACACTGTAAATCAACTATACTCCAATGAAAAAAAATCCTACGAGAGAGACAGACAGGGTGGACGTATCTGTGACTATGGGGTCAGGGCAGGACCGTCTGGGGTGGTGACACTGACACTGAGACTTAGAAATTACTGATGATAGATACAGTCAGAGAAGCCTGCAAGGCAGAAGAGAATGAGAGCAAAGTGGGGGAAAAGGATGCCTCATGGTGGCCCACTTGCTCGCTTCCTTCTGGTTTTATTAGAGGCTCTTCTGGCCAGACACTCCTTGCCACCTCCTCTTACTGACAGCCTCCATCCCCTTTACCCAGCTTTGCCCTCCTGCAGAGTGCCGGCCACCTCTTGATATTCAGTGATGTATTTTGTACTTGTTTTCTATCCGTCTCCTCTACTACACTTAAGTACAACAAGGGCAAAGAATTTGTGTAAGTCCTCTTGTATCCTCACTTTCCAGCTTAATAGCCAGTACTCAGTAAATAGTTCTTGCATTAAGAAGGAAGGAAGCATTAAGGTATATAAGGTCATGAACTGTCTCCAGCCTAACACCTTGATATTCAACCCAAGACTCACATCAAGTCTACTGGGAGAGCTCTTTCTGCCACCTAACAGGACACTGACAAATAAAGCACCAAGATGCCCAGGAGGAGAATGTTATATCAAGGACGACAGCACGTCATTTCGGTGGAGAAGTTGACTAATGGTGTGTTGAGGAGGCCTGGCTTATGAAATCTTTACAGCAGAGCTTGTCAAGTGCAGGTTGGGACCTGTTACTCAATCATGAAACCAACCGAGTGGGTGCTGACCAGCATGACTGCAATGAAATAGAAAAGTGTAGAAGAAACAACAGCAGAGCGATGACACCCTGCATAGTGAGGCGAAGCACTGTTTCATGATACTTTTGTTTCCAGTTTCTGTCTGTGCCCACAGATATGTCCGTGTGTGTGTGCTCTGGGTCATAACGCAAAATGTGTTTCCCACTGTGGGGCATGGCCAAGAAGGCTCTAGAGGCTGCAGGAACAGCAGTCATTTGTAGGCTGCTGTCTAGGTGGTAGCCTCAGGTCCACCCAAAAGGACAGACCCAGCTTCTTGAACTACTTTATTAGAACCATATTTAAGCCAGAATCAAGGGTAAGAGAACAGAAGTTTCTGCAGCTGCATGAGTGGGCGCATGACACAGGGACCCAACCTGAAGTGACAATGAAGATAGGGCAGGCTGGATGTGTGGGGACGGCCACCAGAAAGCAGGGCCAGGCACTGCCCTTTCTTGACATTAAAGGTCACGAACCAAAGTTTTAGCTGTTCCCTTCAGGATACCCTTGGAGACTACATGATGCAGGGCGGGAGGTAAGGGGACTTGAAAAGGAGTCCGATCCTATGTATGTCTTTGTTAATATAATATATATCATAAAACAATATACATACGGGGGTGGGATGAATTGGGAGATTGGGATTGACACACATACACTAATATGTATGAAATAGATAACTAATGAGAACCTGCTATATAGCACAGGGAACTCTACATCACTTTGCTGTACAGTAGGAACTAACACAGCATTGTAAAACAACTATACCCCAATTAAATACATAAATAAATAAAGCATGTTACTGTGCAAAAAAAATACATACACATCAGTATAATATACATTACAATACGCATTCTACTATAAAATATATACACATATGTGTATGCAATAATCTACCTATACATATGTATAATATAGATGTTATGCATATACATTATTAATACATATGATAACACAAGATATGCTTGCAACATCTGGAGTGAGAGAAGGACTTCCAGTGCAGGGTATACAATAGAAACTCTATAATTTGTCCATGAACTAACTGAATAACTGAAATCCTTTATAGTCTGGTTAGTTTTTTATTTTGTCAAGATCAAAATATTTATTAAATTCCTGGTTCATATGTGCTTATTTATTTAGATGTCAACTCATTTAATAAAAAATATTTTAGGTTTTATTAAATTCTTAAGTCGTTACGGAACTATACAATGACTGTAAAATTCACTTGATACGTGCCTACCACAAGTTTATCATCTAAGGCAATGATAAATCTACCAATTCACAGAAAACATATTAGTTGTTACTGATCTCTTAGCAGTTAAGTTTATATATTGTGAGCAAGAAAGACAATGAGTTAAAGAGAAGTTGAGATGGCTAGCAGAGCATGGGAGTGGTCTGTCCAGTGGTAACACAGCAAGGGTCAGTAACATTTCCAAGAGACATCAAACAACAAAAGTATTAAGCATTTCACATAAGTCCTATTACAATGCAGCATTTTTTCCAAATGCATCCATATGTTTTGTCTTTTAACTTGTATGCTTGTTATACATGAAAAAAAAAATCTCTTGAGAGGAAAAAGTTTCCTAACATACACTCCACTTTTATAAACCATAAGGGGTAAATTAATGACTAATAGAGATTTTATTCCTAGAAACAGAATGGTATTATATGTAAATATCTAATAGTCTCATTAGAGATAGTGCACAATAATTAACCAGTAATTAAATCTCCCAAATCATTAATAAACAAAATGTTTCTTCTCTATTAGAGCAGTTTGTTGTGCCTTTACCATTTACAAATTAACTTTTCCTCCACCTTCATTAAATAGAAAGTTAAATGGTGGATATCCAAGATGCATGTAATTAACTCTGTGTCATGGAAGTTACCTCTCATTAAATTTTTGGAACTCCTGTACAATATTGCTTACAAGGTTATGCTAGAGCTAATGTAACCAGGCCATTACTTGGATAAAGAAAAAGCAGCAGCATGCAATTTGGACCCAGTTAATGTTGGTTAACATATGGTATCCTGTTTTTTAGTTCATAAAAAAGAAAAAACATTTTTTTAAATGTTGGAGAAGGCTGGGTCAAAAGCAAAGGAAAAACTGCTTTAGGCCCATTTCAATGTTTGAAAGAAAACAAATAAGGATATTTACAACAGTATTTAGAAGAAATCAAGCATAAACCCCTACCTCTGCTGTAATATTAAATGTGATGGTATTGACTATTTTCCAAATACATGTTAGCAATTTTTACAGATTAGCAATTTTATAGAACAGATAGTCATATCGAATCTTTTAGTGAAACTTCAATGCACAGAAAAATTCCATGACATCATGGCTTTGTTGTTCCACAGACTCATGTATAAAACTGACCAAATCTTACTTCAGAAACACTGCAGTCCCAAACAGAAACCCCAAAGGGTATTATTCTTGTCTCTGAACAGTGACATTATAAGTAATTCCCTGCATGCAGATGCAAGTGCCCCTCCCACCCCCATCCATGGTAACCTTTAGGAAAATCCGCCCTACACCCAGCGCTTAATAACCAGTTACCCACTCTGCACAATTAACAGCCTTTCATACCTACCAAGCCCTTTTATGAAGCTGATCACACAGGATCGTCTCCAACAAGCTGTTGTAATCTCCATGAGCCTGAAAAGGAACCCGAACTCACAGTCTGGAACCGTTACACAGACTATGTTCCAAAGCAGAAAAACAGAATGACCAAGTCCATGACCCTGCTGCTCTCTGCCACCATAAGTGTCTCGGCCACAAGGTAGGGCTCTTTTATTTCTGGCCCAAGGTGTATTTTTAGTCAGGTACTAAAGACCTACAGTAGAAGACAAACTAAAACAGGTCTTCCGTCCAGGGAACACTGTTCATACCAATGGGACAATTTTTAGCTGCACAGTAAGACAGTGACCCACAACTAGCAAAGTGCCTGTATGTCTATATTTAACCGCAAGAACATACTATGCTGCCAGATTAGTCAAGCTGCTTAGAGCACTCCAGGAACATGAGCCTGACCTCCACAGCTCACCACAAACAGTTCACGCATTCCGATTCCACGCACGACCCGTGGAGCCGACCCACCGGGCTGCAAGAGTGTTCCTGTGACCAAAGAAATACAAGAGCAAAGATAACACAGGGTGGGTGATAAACCGTTGCTTTGGGAACCAGGATCTCTTGGCCACAAGTGTGAACAGCTTTAAACAGCTTAAGTTCTTACAGACAAAACCAACAGCAGAGAAGCCCTATTTGAAGCCAAGAGTCAGTGAGAAACTATACACCCTTAAGGAAAATGCAACACTGAACATCTGTTAACATAACGAGTAAAGGAAAGTGATTGGGTTGAAATCTATAGTTATATTATTTTAAAAGGCACAGCCGAAATCCACTTGTTAACAACTTAATTTATAACACCAAGAAGGAGCCAGCACTGGTGAGCGTTGAGTGTTCTATCTTCAAAAGAAAACAGGTTTAGGCCAATGAGATTGAGAAGGAAAATGCAAAGTCACTTAAAAACGAAATGGAAGTGTAACTAACTGATCTTTCAATAGGCATTATTTCCGACAGAAAAATTTTATGAGGGTCAGTGAAAAATCTTTCTTCACTAACACAGCTGTGAAGAGCACAAAACCCAAGTCATTTTCTATTTTTGATTTGCTCAGGGTAACTGAAGGTTTGCTCTAGCAATATAGATTGGAATTACAAAACAGCATGGTATGGGGAATTGACTGATGAACGGAAACATTTCACAGGAAGGAGAAAAGTGTCCACATTACCAAAATGAACACTCCACGTGTTTTCAGGCAAGCTAAACGCCAGCAAAGACGCCCCCGTGGTACCACTGTGTCTTACACATCCAGGGTTTATAACGCCTTTTTTTAAGAGCTGACTGAGGTGCCCATGTGGCATTTGGTTTATGCTTTACTAAAAGGGGCCAAAACAATTACAAGTGTGCCTAGGGAGGTATCTGAATTTTGAGTGATAAGAATTCTTCAATTTTCCTCTTTCTGGATCTAAATTGGAATCAAGACTCAACTGAAAATTTGCACTTTGTCAGCTTCAAGTCTCTAGTGCTATTATTAGATCAACCTTTCAAATGATGTGACTGTCATTCAATTAAAAAAAGTTACTTAAAAGAGCCTCATACAAATAAGAAAAAAAGTATCTATCATTTTATTTTTTCACTCTTTTTTACAGATACCAATTACCAAACAGCATTTAAGGGAAGTGCAAGAGAGAAAGAGGTAGAAAAAAGAACTAACGTTAGTGAGACATGGAACTGGATTCAGGTACTCTGCCAGGTACTTTTCATGTATTACTTCATTCAGTCCTCACAGCAACCTTATAAGGTAGGCATTACCAACTCCATTTTACAGTTGATGAAAAGGATTAAAAATAAGATTGCTCAAGGTCATTCAAATACAGGGTTGTCAGACTCCAGAGTCACTACACTTATTTTTATTCTACTACCTTCCTTACTATGAATTGGAACTTCTAAACAATCGTAACCTTAGAGTATTTGTTTTTGTATACATTTAGGAGGAGCCCCCAAGTAATCTACTTTTTAATCCAAAAATTTCACATACCCCAAACCCAGCTGAATGCCAGAGAGTCTAGTCTCCTTTGATGCCCTCCCTGGTTTGTTCGTGCTTCTGTGGTACCCTGGCCCTTAACAGTCTGGGGAACATCCTTAGGGCATAAACCACATTGTTCTCATCTTTGGATGCCTAGCAGAGTTGAATTAATGAATAACAGAAGGTGTCTTTTAGAGTCAAAACAGATGACACAAAGTCCATCCATTAAAGCTCAGAGTCTTTGTTACTAAGAATTCCCACCTCACCTCACCCATCTCCACTCAGAGCTTATTTCTCCTACGGTACACATCATTTTAACCATCTTGACCTTGCCTCAATTTATGTTAGACTGAAAACATCAGATCATGGATGGGTGAAGGCTCCTACGGCACACTAACAGTTGAGTAAGTGACAGCTGTCAGCTCATGGCTGATACTGATAGAAAAATCAGAAAACAACGACAAAAAGCAGACATAAAACTTTGGAAGGATAGCAGCCTTAGGATATTTTAGTATAACAAGAGAGAGCCCTTAACATTTCAAGAGCCCTAAAGGTAGCCATATGTGATGAATCTTTAATAATGAATACATGTGCTGATGCTCTGAATTCATTTAGACATGGCTAAACTATGATAGCATACAATAGCACAGATACAATAGAGAATAATAAAGTATGCTTTACAAAGAATTCTATTCAAAATTATTCAACTGAAATGTTTTGATACTTCAAGGGTTAAACTCCATGACTTGGAGAAATTTACTCAGAGATCATTTGTTCCCCGATGTTACATAAATGTCATGCATTTTAAACGATATTAATGTAATCTAAGTTTAATCAATAACATGCTTAATTGACAGTACCATAATAACCCTCATATTAATTGAATGATGACTTTAAAAGTTGATGCTTTTTATTACTTTAAAAGTTAATCTAATCATCTCACACCGGTCAGAACAGCCATCATCAAAAAATCCACAAACAATAAATGCTGGAGAGGGTGTGGAGAAAAGGGAACCCGCTTGCACTGTTGGTGGGAATGTAAACTGATACAGCCACTATGGAGAACAGGATGGAGGTTCCTTAAAAAATTAAAAATAGAACTACCATACGACCCAGCAATCCCACTACTGGGCATATACCCTGAGAAAACCATAATTCAAAAAGAGTCATGTACCAAAATGTTCATTGCAGCTCTATTTACAATAGCCAGGACATGGAAGCAACCTAAGTGTCCATCGACAGATGAATGGATAAAGAAGATGTGGCACAGATATACAATGCAATATTACTCAGCCATGAAAAGAAACAAAATTGAGTTATTTGTAGTGAGGTGGATGGACCTAGAGTCTGTCATACAGAGTGAAGTAAGTCAGAAAGAGAAAATCAAATACTGTATATTAACACATATATATGGAATCTAAAAAAAAAAATGGTCACGAAGAACCTAGGGGCAAGACGGGAATAAAGACACAGACCTACTAGAGAATGGACCTGAGGATACGCGGAGGGGGAAGGGTAAGCTGGGACAAAGTGAGACAGCGGCATGGACATGTATACACTACCAAATGTAAAATAGATAGCTAGTGGGAAGCAGCCGCATAGCACAGGGAGATCAGCTTGGTGCTTTGTGACTGCCTAGAGGGGTGGGATAGGGAGGGTGGGAGGGAGACGCAAGAGGGAAGAGATATGGGGACATATGTATATGCATAACTGATTCACTTTGTTATAAAGCAGAAACTAACACACCACTGTAAAGCAATTATACTCCAATAAAGATGTTAAAAAAAAAAGTTAATCTAATATTCATAAAAATTTCCTTTCTGTTTCTGTGTGGCATGGTGGCTTGACTGCAAGTATTTTTAAGGGCAAGTGAAAGTCCAAACTGGTTGCTTCTATCTTCACAAGCTTACAAGCTGCAAGGACGTTCCTCAGTGTGTCTAGTTAACCTTATTGTTTTGGCAAAGACTGTTTCTAGGCTACTGACCGACTGATACTACTTCATGCTACTTTACTGGCATGAAGTTTAGATTACATAACCACTCTCATCAAATGCAGCCTATTAGACTGTGTTCACCTCCCTTAATGTACAATCTACTCTATTATATTATGGGAAGCAAAAAATATCCTTTAGACACCAACTCAAATTTTTCCAGCTTGAAAAAAAAGTCAGCATTTAAAGTGGTGACACTGAATACAACCTATATCAATCAAAACCCTAAAGTCATGAGAAACTCAAGCTGATAATTCTTTTTTTTTTTTTTTTTTTTGGGGGGTACGCAGGCCTCTCACTGCTGTGGCCTCTCCCGTTGTGGAGCACAGGCTCCGGACGCGCAGGCTCAGCGGCCATGGCTCACGGGCCCAGCCGCTCCGCGGCATGTGGGATCTTCCCGGACCAGGGCACAAACCCGTGTCCCCTGCATCGGCAGGCGGACTCTCAACCACTGCGCCACCAGGGAAGCCCTAAGCTGATAATTCTTTTTTTTCCCATCATTGGCCTTAAAAACTCAACATTTCTCACTGAGTCTTTAAAACCAATTTGGGATATATTTAATGAAATATTTCAGTAATAGGACGTTACATTTTATTTGCATAATCAAATGCACACTAGTCTTTCTAGAAATTTAGTAAATACAAGTGTTAAAACATTACCACAGAAATGTGGCAGTTAATGATAGATGCCAGTGTCAAAAGGATAATCTCTTTTCACTGTTTTTCCATGAGATAACATAGTACAGAATATATTCATTCACTTGGATTCACAAATCTTTCAGAGACAAAGAACCTCTGAGGCTATCTTAGGGTAGGAACCAAATTAAGTACAACATAAGCAAACATCACGTGCAGCTTTGCCCCTTCCCTGTGGAAACCATAAGGGCAGAGAACCTTTAAAAGACAATGTGTCATTATGTTTGGAGGTAATGGCTATCAAACAGGCTTCTAGTTGTAGGTAGCCACTACCTGAAGACAAATGCAACAAACAAATGCGATCCCAAAATGTTTGCCAGGAAGGCCTCTAGGAAAATACTGGTTTGTTTTGGCACAGGGAGCCTCTGGAACCCAGCCACTGTTAAAGCAGTATTCTACCAACAGGTGTGCAATACTTACTATATACAGATTGTCTGAACCTATACAGGGGCTCTCTTTAAACCTGTGTATCACCCATGCTCTTGTAAATTGCCAGGTGCACGCAAGCCCAACCTTAGAGAGGAAAATCAGAAGGGGTTCTATGCTACTGAGAAGGGAAAGAACTTACGTGTGTTAGCAATACTCTAAATGCTTTCTCTCCAAAAACTTTTCTCTGATGATGAATCAGCTTAGAGACATTCCCCAGTCCCACAACTATAAGTGCAATCCCTAACTGGATCTTTCCCTGGCCTACAGTCTTTTAATTATTCTATATTGGAGGAACATTGCATTGATGCTGTTTCTTGCATCTAACTCATTTATTTTGGGGGGGAGGGGCCTGACAAAAGCCCATTTACCCAAAGCTGGGGAGCTCTTAAAAAGTAAAAATTCCAGGGCTTCCCTGGTGGCGCAGTGGTTGGGAGTCCGTCTGCCGATGCAGGGGACACGAGTTCGTGCCCCAGTCCGGGAAGATCCCACATGTCGCGGAGCGGCTGGGCCCGTGAGCCATGGCCGCTGAGCCTGCGCGTCCGGAGCCTGTGCTCCACAATGAGAGAGGCCACAACAGTGAGAGGCCCGCGTACCACAAAAAAAAAGAAAAAAAACCCCAACTACTTGCGTCTAAGAAAGCATCATTTAAACAAAGATTTCCGAACTTGAAGTTTTGACTGGTCCTGAAAACATTAACCTTTTCTATAAAGTATGTAAATTCTTGTGAAATAGTTAATGCCAGGAGCTCAAGGAATTAGCTCATATCCGTTTTGACTATTCATTAAGAAAGCATACAGGAGCCAATAGTGTCTAAAAACCAGTCACATTGAACATTTAGGAATCATTCATCTAAGTATCCCATATCCGCTTCCACCCAATGCTTATGAATCAATCATCTTTACTGGTTTTATTTAGCAGCAAAAAAGAGACTTTTCCAAAAGAGAACTTTATACAATAGAAATGTACATAGTAAAAGCACCACTGGGCTTCCCTGGCGGCGCAGTGGTTGAGAGTCCGCCTGCCGATGCAGGGGACGCGGGTTCGTGCCCCAGTCCGGGAAGATCCCACATGCCGCGGGGCGGCTGGGCGTGTGAGCCATGGCCGCTGAGCCTGCGCGTCCGGAGCCTGTGCTCTGCGACGGGAGAGGCCACAGCGGTGAGAGGCCCGCGTACCGCAAAAAAAAAAAAAAAAAAACCAGCACCACTATTTTGAGGACTACAATGGTTGTTTTCTATCAAGTTAAAATTTGCCTTTACAAGTCAGGGAAGGAGCAGGAAGAAGGCACTTAGCCACATACATTTTTACTACTAAGGAAGCCTCTTTCTCCACCTCCTTCATCTCCACAACCTTGCTCTGCCCAAGGATTCTTTGAGACAATTCAGTCTATACAATATGGTCTCCACACTCCATTTTGGATTTGGGGTTGATGATATTTTTGAGAATCAAAAAATATGGCCTGAGAAAGGGTCCTCCTTCAGGTAAGACGTTAAGTGTCCAAAGCAGGGCATCAGGGATCCGCCTGCGCCTAAATGAGGCAAAGTAAGGAGCAGCAAGGACCCCTAAGTCCAGGTTTAAGGGACACCTGCCCCACAGCTAGCCATGGGATCTTGGGCAAGTCAGGCAGCTGGAGACCCAGACTATTCATCTGCAACGATCATGGATTCAGATGCTCACTACGAAAAAACACGGATCTTTCTGCAGCATTTTAAAAGCAACTCAACATTCCTCAGGCTCATCTAGAGAGCTTCATTCAAGGAGATGTCATAAATCTAGCAGGCAGAACAAGCTGAGTGCCAGAAATCACCACTAAGCATAGTCAGTATAAACTAACTCCCAAAATGAAATCCAGGTTTAGAACATCTTTATTTTTTTAATGAAATGATTCTGCTGCCTAAAAGTCTGGGGACCTACTGAAAAATAATTCAGGATCATTTTACCTGTGCTGTTCATTACCAGGCAAATATAGCTATCAAGCGCTTGAAATGTGGTTAGTGCAACTGAGTTACTGAATTTTAATCAGTTTATAATTGAAAACCTGATGCTTGATTCAGTTACTGGAAAAATTTTAGGTACATTGGTAAATAATTTGCATACGTAAAACTACTTTTTTTCAACTGTAAGTTTTATGAAATCTAAATAGAGATCAAGTATTTTTGACCAATTTGGTATTCAAATTTAGATGTGCTGGTGGTGCGAGATAAATACACACTGAATTATTCCCCCAAAAGAGAATATAACATATTTCATTAATAATTTTTACGCTGATTACATGTCAAAATGATAATATTTTAGATATACTGGACTAGGTAAAATACTAAAATTAATTTCAGATGCTTTTAAACTCTGTTTAATGTGGCCTCAAGAAAACTTTAAATTGCATAAAGGCTTTGCATTATATTTCTATTGTACATGCTGTTCTCTAGACCAATTACCGCTTTATAAAACTTATACATATTGGGACTTCCCTGGTGGCGCAGTGGTTGAGAGTCCGCCTGCCGATGCAGGGGACACGGGTTCGTGCCCCAGTCCGGGAAGATCCCACGTGCCGCGGAGCGGCTGGGCCCGTGAGCCATGGCCGCTGAGCCTGCGCGTCCGGAGCCTGTGCTCCACAACAGGAGAGGCCACAACAGTGAGAGGCCTGCGTACCGCAAAAAAAAAAAAGATATCTCGGATATTAAATGCTTCCACATGGCAGCCAAATCCATATAAAACCAAAAATATAAAACTGACTAGGAAACAGATTTTTAAACATCTTAATACTCCCTTAGCCCTGTCTCACTATCTCGCCCACATTACAGTTGAGTACACACGGATTTGTGATAGCCACTGTATCACCACCGTCATTCTTACTAAATATACATTTCCACCTTGCCTGCCTCTTTGGGGTCAGCACCTCACACTTCTTTGCAATTCACCTGGCTCCTACTGCAGTGTTTTGCACACAGTGTATCCTCAATGAATATTTATTCATTTGTTTATGTCTTTAATTTTTAAGCCACATCAAGGTGGGAAGAAAAACTGGTAAAACGGTCTGACAATATGTCAATTCCTCATGCAGACTTGCATTAGCAATACAGGCACACCACAGTCTCGATTCACACTGTTCCCACAGCAGAATCATTTCGTCAGTTAATCCCCACCTGAAACCTCAGAAGTACTTTGAGCGCTGGGGAAAACGGGCTCCTATTCAAGCAGAAAGCTAAACTGGCAAATGTGCATCTGAAGCTTTGGTGGGCTTCTATTTCATTCCAGGAGGTAGTTCTGGAATTCCCTTCAGCTGCTCTGGCCAGCCATCCCACCACTCCTCTCCTTTGCTTCTTCACTCCAGCTACACACTTTCTGCTTGACATACCTTTTCCTCCCAATCCTGCCAACACACCTTCTCTTTCAAAGACGTTTTACAAATCCGACTTATACCCAAAACCTCCCTTAACCAAATAAAAGGGAAACAGTTCTTCTCCTCACCCAATTACATCCTGGGATGCAATAACTATGAGCTCTCAGACTGGAAAGGGATGGAAATATTTAAATCTGTATCTATATGAGTGGAGTTTTTTTACTGTATAACGTCTCTGTTTAAAGTATCGATATTGGGCTTCCATGGTGGCATAGTGGTTGGGAGTCCGCCTGCCAGTGCAGGGGACACGGGTTCGAGCCCTGGTCCGGGAGGGTCCCGCATGCCACGGAGCGGCTAGGCCCGTGCGCCACAACTGCTGAGGCCCATGCACCTGGAGCCCGTGCTCTGCAGCAAGATAGGCCACCGCAATGAGAGGCCCGCGCACCGCAGTGAGGGGTAGCCCCCGCTCGCTCCAGCTGGAGGGGACCCGCGCACGGCAGCGGAGACCCAACGCAGCCAAAAATAAAATAAATAAAAAATAAATTTTAAAAATAAATAAATAAAATAAAGTATCGCTATTATTTCTGTGCCAGCTTTATCGCTATAGGTTTATCTACTTAAATAATCCTCATTATTAAGGAGCTTTTTAAGAGCTTGTTCACATGCTGATGTCTCTTCCTGAATACTGTATGTGGTGGATACATAATTATAACTTTAAGTTATAATTCAGAGAACTGAGTGCACAAGACAGTATGGGCGTAAGGTTTACAGTATTGTTTTATGACAAATTAGGTGCATGTCTGCCTTACTTTCTTATGTGATGACGAACCACCTGCCATGACTTATTGTTACAGAGCACTCTGCGGCATTCTGAAGTAGTTACTGCCATGCCTGGCAGACCACAAAAGTTAATACAACTTCCAGAAGTTTCCTCATGTAAGGGCAGGGAGGAGGCATTGGGAGAATCTGATTCAACTAGCCTAATGGGACAGAGTTTGAACTAGCACAAAAATACAGAAAAATATGTCATCATCAAGTTGCCTAAGACTAGGAGAAATTTTCTCCTAGAGCAATTTATAGAAGTACACATGGGCCTGGAAAGCACACTGCCCTCCCTAGAAGGTAGAAAGAAAAGTGAGAGCAGGTCCTGTCTGTCCAAGCAGGACCAAACCATGTATGGCTATGGATGCAACAAAAAGCAGCTAACAGAGATCATCTTGAACCTTGTTTCTTAAGAAGTGTTCTGTTTGGCGGCTTCCCTGGTGGCGCAGTGGTTGAGAGTCCGCCTGCCGATGCAGGGGACGCGGGTTCGTGCCCCGGTCCGGGAAGATCCCACGTGCCGCAGAGCGGCTGGGCCCATGAGCCATGGCTGCTGAGCCTGCGCGTCCGGAGCCTGTGCTCCGCCACGGGAGAGGCCACAACAGTGACAGGCCTGCGTACCACAAAAAAAAAAAAAAAAGCTGTGGGGCTCGCCCGATGCTTTCAGGATAAAGCCCAGACCCTTCAGCAGCTCATGAACGCTCCTTATGACCTGACCCCATTTGTCTATGGCTACCGTCTCTCACTCTCCTTCTGGGACCCTGTGATCCAGCTGTCGCTCCCTGAACCCATGAATTTCATACCTCCCAGCATCTGATCGTGATCTTCCCTCTGCCCTCCTCCCTTCTTTTCTGTGGCATCCTTCAAGTTCAAATGTCACAGCCTCTTAGAAGGCTCTGCCTTCTTCCACATAAAAAGATGAATCACTTTATCCTCTGAATGATTATTTATGTCAGTATCCCTGAGTCCAAGCAAAAGGCCTGGCACAGACAGAACATTTATCTAATCGGCATTTTTCTTCTCTGTGACTTCCTTATATCTCTCCTTTCATCAAAGCCCACTGTCTCTGACTGTAAGGGCCACAGAAGGCTGGAGGTAGGCCTGCCGAGTGTGCTCTATCCAGCCCGGTGCCCTACTACGTAGGCATCTAATAATTTGTAAGAAGAGAAGGGGAAGACTGTAGATTCACTTGCAGGCACTGCCTGAAGCCCATTCAGGCATGACCGACTGGGGTGACGCTCCAAGTACATCCACCATAATCATCGTGATGAAATCTTTGGGTTCAGAACGTTTTTTCTACTAAGGCAATCAATTTCTCCAAATGGGAAACGGCGGCATCCCTCTCATGGAAAAAGACCCTGATCAGTAAAGAATTAAATTAGCTCAGTAATCTCACTGAGAATGGTTTCCTTCCAATTTGGCAAAAGTGGCTGGAAGGTTTCAAAGTAAAGTTAAATTCGACGAATGTAGGAATAAGTTAATACTTTTCTATAAAGAGTAATCTTTGACAGTGTTCACTGATTGAAAACAAAAACAAAAAACCCTACCACAGAAATATTCCCTGAAGTTGGCTGATTACTACATAATTATTTCACTGTCACTTCATTGTGAGTTTCATGGACTCATCGGCCCTGAATTCTGTGAACACAGGTTAAATCCACTCCAAGAAAACAGGTGAGGATCACAGAAGGAAAGAGACTTTATAGCTGAGAGTGGATGACGAGTTACCGCTTGGAGTGAAAGAAAGAACCTCCGAATACAAAAACATTGTTACTGCTTGCTGGGGGCTGATCCAAGATGGGATAAATGCTTAGTTAAGTTTGGCCATAAGCCTCCCACACCCATTCAGGTAACTTTATTCACTCTGTCAACATTTGACTCTTGATTAACAAGAGCCAGTGTGGCCCGGAAGGTCTGGGGAATATAATGACGAACACGCAGAGGATTCTTATCCCAGGAGGGACCTAGACCACAAAGCACGCTTACACAACAATGTGGCCATTGCTACAATGGGGGTATGTAGAAAGGGCAGGGGAAGTGGGGCAATCAAAGAAGACTTCACCCTGAAGGTGACAACTGAACTCACGCTTGGGAGAGGACTTTGGCTCAGGTCCAAAAAACACGTGCTTATGGTTTAATTCATGGGACACTTACAGGAAAGGCTGCGACTGTAGCACATACTAATACCTTGCTGTATTAGCAGTCACTCCACACAATGCTGAATTTGAAAGGAAGGTATTTCAACTTGGACCTCTTCAGATGGTTTATTTTCTGAAGTTCCAGAAACATACTTCTTTACCAAAATGTCTGCTATAGGGAGTGGTAAAGACCAGATATCCAAGCCAAGAAGATGTCACAAAGAGACTCCAGGACTCTTTGGCCCCCGTCCTATTGTCTTGGCAATGAGCAAGCATGATAAAACCATTAACTCAAAGAGGAATTTAGACAAGAATTCATTAGATAAATTCATAATAATAATGGCTACCATTTATCAAGCAATTACAATAGTGAGGCTGTATACTAAACATTTCATAAACATTAACTCATTTAATTAGTAAGGCTTTATGGTAGGCATATTAAATATACATGTATACCTTTTATTTATGAAGATATATATGATGTATATTAAAACCTTTCTACAGAATCAGAGTTGAAGCACCTTAGGCTCAAGGTCACATAGCAAGTTAGGGGCTAAGGCAAAGCCCATGTTCATAACTATCCCAAATCATACAGAAAAAGTAAATCAAACAAGCTTAAATCAATTGTCTCCATACTTTGTATTACAATCAAAATTAATGAATCCAATGGGAAAAGGCAGAAGAATAAAAAAGAGACAAAAATGAAGTAAAACATGGTTCCTCCGTGTAGAAAAAGGACCCACGTTTAAGAATCCCAGTTCTATGTTGCCTCCCTGCACGGAGATTGAACCTCTCCTTACACCAGAACACAATGAAGAACTAGGTTTGCATAATGGGCCTTTTTCCTTTGTGCCACGTGACCAGCATTGCATCATTTCCTTCAGCAGCAGGGCTCCGTGAAGAGTGTGATTCACTTCTGTCTTCAGCAAGAAAAAAATACAAGCAAATAAAACGGGATGACACTCCTGGCTGGCTCTTCTGGATGTGGCTTACTTTCCACTTACAAGGAAGGAGATGGAAGCTTGGACTCAAGCTCTGAGCACACATGACTTTGCCAGCCCAGCACCATCAAGCCTGGGTTGTTCTTTGCCGTTAGTTGAACCCTGTCCAGGAAGAACGTTCTAACCTCCTCTCCATTGTGTGGGTCTATAGCAGAAACTTCATGGAAACGCTGCTGAATACATCAGCCGAGTAGACATCTTTCAATATAACACACAGTCCAATCAGACAGACTGAGATGGGACGGATGGCCTAGGAACAGTATCTACAACTTCTCTTTATCTTTCTCCCAGAGCCTGAAGAGTACTTTCATTCTCCTGGCCCAAGAAGTGACAGTCTCTGAGTCAATCCCTAAAACAAGGGCCTTATCTGGCAGAACAATATGATATTTAATGAGCTCATTGGTCCAGTTTGATGACTGTTATTTCGTGTATAAGGGACACTTGAGAATTGTTGAGTGGGCCTTCCATCATTGGAGTGTGGACACTCCATGAGTAGTTAGATCCTCTGCCTGAGTTCATTTATTTTATTAGCAGATAATTACACTTAGATCGTGGTCTTTTACTTAACTTTAGGCCAGCTTTTCCTTAATTTCTGCATCATGCCCGTCAAATCCAGACTCTTCAAGTCTCAGCAGCATGAAAATGCAGGGTAGTATGTATTACTCCTTTTACCTTAAAGGGAAATCCCAGCATTACAATAACCCTCCATCCCACCCCTGGGCCATGACTGTGATTCCAGAGCATGGGTCAGAGATGGAGTCCATTTCTGCATTCTACAGAACTCTTAAACCTACCAAAACAAACGCTTTGGATATACATGGTCAAGACAATGAATTCAGATGATGACTTTGAGCTCATAATGACACTTTAGTTATTCGGGGTGCTTGCTACCATAGACATCGCGCCAACCCTGCCTGTGGAAACCTCACCCTCAGTGCCAGCACCCAGTTAAAAGAACAAAGGTGAAGGTCCTCACTCAAGGATGTGGCAAGGACCAGAGCGTCCTGGAAAGGCGGCCAGGTGGTGGTAGCACAACGTCTGGAGAGGAAGAGTTTTGGTGCTCCAGATGGGAGGTGATGAAGACCTGGAACAAGGCTGTGGCAGAGACGATGGTGACAGAGATCCAGATGCGGAAAGGGAAGCACAAGAAGTTTCAGCCATGTTTTGAACCAACGACAAAGAAGGGTTGAAAAGGACTCAGTTTCTTGCCTGGGCCTGACCAAGAGAGAAACTGCAGCATCTGTGATGAAGAAAATGAGCACAATGAGGGACCTGAAGGAGAGAAATGAAGTCATAGCTTCACCGGGCTGCTGAGAAAAGATCCAGCTTTGGAGATGAGCATCAGCAAAGCAGGGAAACAGAGAAAAGCCGGCCTTCGGGGTCAGTGAGCGATGTTTACGTACAAACTATAGTCACTAAGGGGCTTCCCTGGTGGTGCAGTGGTTGAGAGTCCAACTGCTGATGCAGGGGACACGGGTTCGTGCCCCGGTCCGGGAAGATCCCACATGCCACGGAGCGGCTGGGCCCGTGAGCCATGGCCGCTGAGCCTGTGCGTCCGGAGCCTGTGCTCCGCAACGGGAGAGGCCACAGCAGTGAGAGCCCTGCGTACCACAAAAAAACAAAAAAAAACAAACTATAGTCTCTCTTACTCAGAGATGCATTTCATCTTTCACGGGGTTGGTTCCTGGTCATATTTGATTGGAATTATTGATTTATGTAGTCTCCTTCACTAGACAATCCTCTCCGTAAGAGCAGGAACTTGATCCATGTCCAGCTTACAGTCATCTCTGGGTATTAGACTTTAGTAGGGTTTTTTGGGGGTTTTTTTCTGCTGTCTACACAGATTGTGTTCAAAGGCTGGATGCAACAGGTCAATCAGAGTGTCAAAGAATGAATTTTTCCTATTTCCAGGAAGAAACATGCATTCCAGAAGTTCCCCCAGCAACTGAATCACAGTTGCAAGCTTGCACTGAGGGCTGAACAAGCGAGGACCTGCCTCTTTCAAACATTCTGGTGGGAAATCATCACAGGAGAAGGGGGCTGGGCATGACTCCTGCTGGGCTGCCAACAGGAATAGAGGCTCCAGAGCCAGAAGCAAATCGAATCCAGGTGCCAGTACTTATTCACACACTTCCCTTGGGCAAGTCTCTATGTGTGTATTATTTATTTAGTTATTTGCTTTAGGTTTCTTCATTTATGAGATGAGATTTGCCTCAGTAGGATTTGATTTAAGTTTAAATGAGATAGTGCTTAGCACACTGGCTGAAACACAGCCAATTCTTCTTATTGGACCATTGCAAGATTAGCTTATGGGGGCCGTGGATAGGTAAAGTGAGTCAGGCTGAGGCCCTTTCAAATTAGTAGCTGAATCTGAACAATGAGATTGAAATCTAAACCTCATTGGAAAATACTGACATTTCTACCTAAGTGGAAATATCTGAAAAGAGGAAAACATTTTGTCATTCTCGGGCAATGACGAGATTAAGGGTATTTCATCTACTACTGTCGGATGGCCCTCAAATTAATACTGCATTTGTTCATTTTAATCTAACAACAGATTTTAATAAACCTATTACATTCCTTTGGTTTTTTTCCTCTTTCAGCTGAGAACTGGGTACAATCTTCAAGGGCTCCAGTTTCTGATCTAGTAATATTCTTCCTTACAATTTGCTTTAAAAAAAAAAAGCAGACTCAAGTCCTTATTGAATGGGCATAAGAAAGAAAACGTCAGAAAATTCTCCTCTTTCTGAAACTGGAGGCAAAGAGAATTTTTATTTTGAGTGCTCTCGAACTCTTTGCCACTGCTTCTTGACAAATACCACTGAGGTAACTTAGTAGGAATTACATGTCAATATACTTCTGCTCCTACCTGAGGTTCATCAATTTCACCTACTGCTAATCAATATCTTTATATTACAAATAATGATGAGAGGTAGCATAATTTAGTGTTTATCCTAGAGTCTAGGTTTGATTCCCGGCTCTGTCACTTACAAATGGTATAGGCCAAGTTGGGTCATGGTGAAGATTTGAGGAAATGATGCAGGTAAAGCATTTAAATCAGCACTGATACGTCATGAGGGCTCATAAATACCAGCTACTATTATTGCATTTAATGCGATGTTATATAACAACAGGTGGTGATTAACAGTCATCTAGCATTGTACAGTTTATATTTTATGGGGGTTGTTATTGGTTGCTACCCTTTTCTCTTGGTAAAAGAGTATTCTGTTCAGGTAGCAGGTAGAAGTCTTGTCTAACAGAAGGTGGACCCACCCCAGGGCAGGGTATGCATAACGATTTGTCGAAGCCAAGATGGTAATTCCATTCAACTTTGCCAGTAATTGGCATGTGACCCGATTCCAGTCAGAGGAATGCAAGAGGAAGTTTGCTGGAGTTTTCAGCAAAATCTTCTCCTTCCTGCCAGAAGACAGACCTAAACTGGGCCTCATTCCTTCCTCTTAAGTGAAGCAAAGATATTTGGAACTAAGGTGGCCATTTTGTAATCATGCAGTGACAAGTCTAAAGATTGAATGGTCTGGGTCCTCCAGCTTCTAAAGCCATTCAGAACCTCCCAGCTCCATCCAGGCTGTGGTTAGGCAAGCTAATTAAGCCTTTATTCTTTCAGCCATTATAAAGTTATCTATTACGTATAGCGAAAGCATCCTAAAATGACACATTTCAAATTACTAGATGGCAAAGTTAGTTCTATGTATTAACCATACCATTATGGCATTTTGAGTTGTGACAAGAAGGATTTAGGATTTAGAAATGAAAGTCACTGATCTTCAGAATCCTACACAGTAGTTTCCAATTTATATGTATACTTTTTCCTTTTTTCTTAAATAAGTAAAGCAGTTGACTAATTACAATGATAATAATTTGAATTGCAACTTCTTTGCCCCCCTAAGAAAATGGTACTAATCACTGAAATGGCAAATAGAACAGTTAACAAGAGAAAGAAAAGAAGCTAAGGTAAAACAGATTTTTGGATGTTTAAACTGTGATAGAATCTTCATTCTCATTCATAATTGTGACCTTTCTTAAAGTTCAAGCATTTAAATTGTTAGCTAAAAAAATAGTTTTTTTCAGTTGAAAATGGGCCACGTTTTAAAACACCTTCAAAACTGATACCTCAGTTGGCATAAACTAGGATTAACTTTCCCATAATGAATAAGGACTGGGGGTTTGTTTAGTAAATGGAATGCAAAATGAGAAGGCTAAAATGTCTCATTTTCCTATTTGCTTGCAATCGTATTCAGTCAAGTAAAAGAGAAAGAGCACAGGTTGTCTTAGAAGAAAAGATGAGGACAGGCCTCAGGGCCACTATCAAATCATGAGGGAAGGGAGACCAAACACCCAGTGTGGCCCAACAGGGGGTGGGCTTCTCTATAAACTCCCCAAGGAAGCTATGATTCTCATTAGAAAAACAGAAGATCAATATAGAGGTAGGGGATGAAGAGGTACAAACTATTAGGCATAAAAAAAGCTACAAGGATATATTGTATAACCCAGAGAATATAGCCAATTCTTTACAAGAACTACAAATGGAGTGTAGCCTTTAAAAACTGTGAATTGCTACATTATACACCTGCAACATATAGTATTGTACATCAACTATACTTCAATTAAAAAAAAGGAAAAGTAAAAGATTAATTCTGGGGCGCTGAAATAGTACAAGTGATACTAAGGCTAAGTCCACGTTGTCATTCAACCGCAAGGCCTCATTTTTAGTGGAGATTTGTTAAAAATGTGGTTTTCAAAAACTAAAAGTTGAAAAGCAGGGTTTTTTTTTCCTAAGAAAAACTGCAATTTATCTTCTCATTGGTGCTTCAACCTGCAAACTTTAAACTAGCTGCTTATAATTTGCTAAAGTCATAAGCAGTATGCTTATCTAGAGCAACTTTCCTAGTTTTACAATTCTTTAAAGCTCTCACAGAGCTTTCTACCTAGCTGCAGGCATTAAGTAAAGGTGAACAGTATGATAAACCAAACGATGCTGCAGACAGTTTTTTTGTGTGTGTGTGTGTTTTGTTTTGTTTTGTTTTTTTTGCGGTACGCGGGCCTCTCACTGTTGTGGCCTCTCCCGCTGCGGAGCACAGGCTCCAGACGCGCAGGCTCAGCGGCCATGGCTCACGGGCCCAGCCGCTCCGCGGCATGTGGGATCTTCCGGGACCGGGACACGAACCCGTGTCCCCTACATCGGCAGGCGGACTCTCAACCACTGCACCACCAGGGAAGCCCTCAGACAAATTTTTTAATAGCATCTTGCATCCTTACGAACTACTTTATTTCAACATAGCTTAACTGAAACACGATATCTACCAAAACCTAGGAGCGTAGCCTCTGGCTGTACAATCCTATGTTATAAAACCTCCAGAATGCCAGCAGTCTCCATAAACACCATATCTTACAGTAGAAAGAAATGCCCATCTCTGGATCAAGAATGCCACACTTCAGATTGGAGACAACCCTGTTCAAATTCACTGAGTTAGACACACAGTCACTTTGCTGTAAAAATAACAATAGAAAGAACCCGATAGGCTGACAACTTTTTCTTATTCGGAATACTAAAGAGCGAGCTAGTCCAAGAAACTGACCAAGCTTAGAAAGTCAGAGACTGATCTCTACTTATCAGTCAAGTCCAAGAATGTACAGCTCACCCTCCTTTGGTCTGGCTTTAATGGGACAGGAGGAATAACCAACAATTATTACGACGTTTACATAAACCTCTTTTTTCAGTGGAGGCATTCAAAACCCTTCATACAAAACAACTAGAGACAGTGTCAGCTTTGCTCCTCTCACACAAGGAAGTAAGGGAAGGAGACGATCAAGGTCACACACAGAAAATTAACAGAAAAACAGGGAAGGAAAACCTAATCTTGTATTTGCACAATTGAACATTTTATTGATTTGACGGTTACATAATAAATCATCTTACTGATTTGAACCCTTCCCACATAAATATAACATTCAAATGGAATTTTACTAAAGTATTGCCCTAGTTAATCTAATACCCTCTCCTTTTCATGGCTGCCAAAATATATATTTACCTGTTTAAATCCAGACTCAAAGAAGCCAACCTAGTGTTTCTTAAGCTGAGGACAAAAAAATTTAATGGAGATTTAATTGTATATTTCCATAATGTTATGCTTGTGGCATTAGCCGAGAAATACTAGAAATTTCAAAGCTGTCTTCCACTGCTAAACTACTTTGCACTTTGCAATTGATTGAGAACAGCAGAGGCAGTTAGAGTTGTATATCAAATTAGAGTTGATAAAAGCCCTTAATGTAGATCTGAATGTCTTCTTGGAAAAGATTTCAACTCCCTTAAATTGACATGACAACAAGTCCTTACAGTAGCATAAAAAGTACTGGCTGGAATATTATGGCTTTGGCTTAAATTTCCATCTGCAGCTCATCAAATGACTAAACAGTAGAAAGGAATTAAACCAAAATCAGACTCATTACAGAGCCTGATATGCTGGCAGAATATAAACTTTCACTACTTAGCATCTGGAGTTTTGGATGACTAACACTTAAATGCTTGTGCTTGTATGTTCTGTAAAAAGAAGTGTTTGTAAGAACATAGGTGAGATATATGATCATTAAACAACGTACAGAATATATAATTCACATATACACATACATACACATTCCTTCTCTCTAATCCCCCAAATATGCCGAAGAGTGAGGGGCCCACTCCAAATGAAGTATAATGGCTTTAAACGAGTCCCACGCCAAAATTCTGATAAACATCGTAACTCTTCTTCACATTTTTCTAAGATAAAGAATGCCTATCTGAAACCCTTGCTCTCCCAAATACTGACATCTGGTCAAGTGTTCCTGAGTAAATAATTTACATCTCCTTTTCTCCTTCAGCCATCCTGCTAGGAGGAATACTGGAAAATGTCCTCACAGGACTCTGCCTGCAAACACCAGGCTTCCAATAGTTCTCTGATGCAGTGCAAGTACAAATCCAGACTGTTAAAAGTCAACAGAATCTATCAAACACATCCTCCCAAATAAAATTCTCCGGGGCACACAGTGTCTCCGAAATATCACTGGATCCTCTCCTAGTCCTGGGAGCTTCTGCACTAATAGTCCTGAATTCTGACTCTAATAAGGAAGGAAGAAGGTGGGATCCAGGTCTGATTCAGCTATGAAGCTCTCAAAGCAGAGTGTCTAGGACACAGAAGGTGCTCAAGAAAGAAGTAATGCATAGCGTTTGCCTTGCGTCTTTGACACTGTCAAGCAGCAAGACATTATGAGGAATAACCAAGAAAAGCTGATGGTAAGGTAGTAAGTTTTTGAGTATAAGGCAGCATTGAAAAGTAAGCAAAGATGTTCTAATGGAAAAGGCTATTCCCACTGCTCCTCCAAAACTGGGAGATACATTTCAACGCAAAGAAAGAGCATTCTTTTATTCATATAGCCAACAGCTCTACAATGGAACAACACTGAAATGAATATGATGAATGGGATCTATCAAATGAGAGAGATTAGTAAGAAAAAAAAAAGAGCTAAAGCTGTGTACTATCTTATCCATCAATGCCCCTCTCCAGGAAGTCGGTGCCTGCTAAACCTTCTGCACTGGCGTCATCTGCAAATAGTGGGTGATTCCCAAAAGGCACCATATTGTGAAAAAGTAGAAATGTTTAAGTGTTTTAAAAAAGAGGACTAAGAAATGCTAGGGTACAAATAAATTCGGGAATTTTTAATACATATTTTTTTTGGATGGACTCACCTCTGTATATCTTATGTGATAAATGCCAAGGTATACTGCACTTAGAAAGTCCCATTCAAAGGTCAAGACCACGTACTAAGATCATTATTTGTTCATTTGATCTGAAATCTCACAAAATATACCTATGTGATGCCGTATGGGTATCTCATACCACAGAAGCTGAGCTTTGGGAGAATTAAGCCTCTTCATTCCAAACCAGGAACATTTAAGAAGAAGCTAGTTTATTCAGAATCAATGCATCTCATTCATCAAATGAGGTAATGTGGTGTCTGAAGGCGCTGAGCAAACTACAAGGCACTAAATAAATTTAAGGTTTAGTACTAACAAAGAACCTGCACAAAAGGCTTACATTCAGGGCTGTCAATCTATAGAACACCTCCAACACAAGGAAAATGCCATTTCTCATCAGCCCGAACTTACTTCTGAGCCCAGCACATTCTGAATATCTCACCGGGCTCAAAAACATAGATGTAACTAATAAGATGATCAGGACACATGGAATCTATTCAATTCCTTGAACTGTACCCAAAAGTGAACTAGTGAGTCATGGGCATTACACTGTTTTGAAACAGATGTCTTTTAAATAAAGGGCATATTTGCATGTTATATCAGTTGAAACATCTCAATACTGGCAACTTTCTCAAATATCCTGGGCTGTTCCCACATTGTAAAAATATCCAGGTCATTTCTCCTCCTTGCCTACTGCCGTTTGCCTTTCTGACTATTTCGGTTCTTGTTGGCAACTTCTGCAAGCAGCAGGCAAAAGTAGGCAAAGAAGTTGAAATTGAATCATTTTGTGTGGCCAGTCTCGTGGGGGGTTTTATGGTGGCGGAAACCAGAGCTATCAGGTAAAATGAGATACCCGAATTATAGACAGATTTCCATCATCCCTGGAAATAGTCTCCCTGTTCTCACTGCTGAAGATAATTAGGGGTTTGCTACTGTTTCCCAAAAAGAACACAACAGAGCAGAGAAACCCCAACAAGATAAGCAAAGGACAATTCTAAAAGAAGACCATTAATATATTCTTATTTATTCGAGCTGTTTAATTAAGTATTTACATGTACTTTTAAAAATGGGGGCAATCAACATAAAATATTCTACAAGAAATGTACCTTTTTACTATAATCCTGTGTGTGTGTGAGTGAAATCAAATGACCACAGGGCACAGAACTGGCTGCGTATATTTAATAATGAGAGTGAAGAGCTGTTAATACTTAGGTCTTTCAAACAGGTCTGTGCTAAGGGGATGGTATTCTCCAGCACTGCGTCTTGAGAGAGATGGTGGGGCAGGGGGCAGTTTCAGAGGTAGACAGGGAAGGAGGAGGCGAAGACCTGGGAGTGGCATCAGCCAGCAAGAAGGTACGTACCCGCAAAGCACTAAATTCCCCAAAGTGTTCTCGATCCTTTGCTCATTCTCTGGGTGATTTTTAAAAATGAGATTATCAGCTGGATTGGGGGAGGGGCTCATGGCACCTACTACCATCCTGGCTTTGAGCAAACCACTTATTCAACTCTTTTTCATTTTTCTCATTTTCATCTGTAAGATATAGATAATACGTAACCTTGCAGGGTTACTGGAAAGAGTAAAGATAATAAACAGAGTGGTCATATGGCCTCCTTTGCCCAGGGCAGTCCCCGTTTATGCCTAGTGTCCCAGCGTAATTATTAACTTTCACTCTTAAAGGTGTCTCAGTTTGGACAAATAGTGATGTGGTTTGCCCTACGTATAATTTACCAAGCATAACATTTGACACAGGGTGGGCCCTCAGGCACTGTGGCAGCTACTGCTATTCTAGATTCTAGGATTGTTCATGTATTTCAACCAAAAAAAAAAAAAAAAGCCAAACCAAAAAAAAAAAACCCAAAAAACAAAAGCAAACACAAACCTCAAATTTTCCTCCATCATAAACCCAGGATACATCAACTTCTTCTACTTAGAAAGAGCGGGTATTGACCTGGGGTTCCGTTGCTCACAACTTTGGCAGAGGTGACCATGGCTACAGGAACACGGGAGTAACTCTCCTCTAAGTGCCTGGGACAGTGCTGGGCGCTCCCCACTGTTAGAAGAACGAGGTGGGTGTGCTTGCACTTGAGCTGTACTGCTCTGCTGGACTTAAGGCAACTTGGTTAACCTCTTTAGTTTTCTACTTCTTTAAACCAACTCTACAAAACTAACTGAACATCTTGAGATTTTTCTTAAGGCTTTCTCATAGCATCTTTGCAGTATCCTGGTGACATAAATAGGGATCAATGAGTACTGTTCTGCAGTGAATCGGACATGTTTTCAATCCTTACTTGAACGTGGTTTCTCTTCGTCCCCAGAGCTTACAATATACTAACCAGCATTTCTATGTTGGACAGAAATACTGTCCTTACCACCATGATCTATCTCACTACAACATATCTGAAAAATGCCACACCCAATTCTTCCAATAAAGCAAGTTTTTCTACAGCACCATGAGTCATTTTATAATGTACAGCAGTCCCTTCCAAAACAAGGCCAGGGGCTTGTTCAGTTCCCCAGAGCAGTTTGTCAATGGAATTCTCATTCCCTGGAAGCGTTAACAGGCATTCAAAGATTTCTCTCTATGGGGTAGCAAGGTTTGTCAGCATTGTAGGAAAGATACAAACTGTCCTGCCCTGGAAAGATGGAGATGTTGAATGGACCCTGAAGGCCCCTTCATCCACTGGGCCCCGTGTTCACTGGCTATTACGGGGTGGACAGAAACCCAAGGAATGCCGGTTAGGAGTTTCCGATCGGCAGGAGAGCCTACCCAGCAGCTCTGTGCATCAATACAACGCAAGCCCTCCTCTCCCGTGAAATAGCTTGGAACTATCTGCTCTAAACATTTTCTGTAGTAAACCTGAAAGGTCAAGGTGACTTTCTGCCACCGAGAATACTCCCAGGCCATCTCCCACGCTGCTGGAAGGTATGTACTTAGGGAAGGTAGGCACAGTCCACTAGAAGCTGAGGTGGAAAAAGGGGTAAAGATAAAAAGTAAATCTAGAAAAAAGAATGGCCCAAAGCAGGGGCTGTAGTGAATGTTGACTATTCATGGAATACTCCAGAGAGGCTGTCAATGCTAAGGTGGAAAATGGTCTAGGTTTGGTTTTAAGTGGGTTTAGAATAAAGGGAAGCAGTGGAACACATTATTTTAAAATTTATTGAGATTCACAATGCGCCAGATATTGTGCTAAGTACTTGACATCTTAATGCCTCATTTACTCCTGTGAGGTATCCATTATTGTTGCCTCCATTTTACATATGAGAAAATTGAGGCAGAGGGTAGTTAATTGATTTTCCAAGGCCTCACAAATGCAGGAATCAGAGATCTGAACCAGGCCTGTTTGGCTCTGCAGCTTGTGTGTTCTAGGTGAGGGCGTGCCAGGTTAGGGGGCTGACATGTGTACGGGCATGGACTGGAGAGCAAGTTAGTGAAATGCAGAGAGGGGAGCAGATTAACTATGGCTGGAACAGATAAACAACATGAGAGAATACGAACAAGGAATTCAAAGAGGGTCCTGTATGGTGGTCCCTGACACTCGGGGGCAGAGGAGGCTGTGATATAGTCTTTGAAAAGCTGGCAGAAGCGTCTCCAGGCTGCTCTATGTCAGGTGAACCATGAGGAGACCTCTGCAACATTCCAGGTTAAACTGAAGAGGGCCCATGGTGGCCACAGCCATGAACATCAAGACGGTGCAGCTGTGGGAATCACTGACCAGCTGGGGAAGGCCTGGGTAAGAGTGGGGAAGAAGCAACAGGACAAGTGTCCAAGCAGATAAGGAAAGCAGTGAAGTCAACAAAGGACATTTTATTTCCAGACATCAAGACCATATGAATTTCCAACTCCATTAAAATGAAAGGGCAGCCTTGACAGGGCAGGCCAGGGAAGAAGGGAGTGTCAAAATGAACAGTGAGGGCTTCCCTGGTGGCGCGGTGGTTGAGAGTCCGCCTGCCGATGCAGGGGACGCGGGTGCGTGCCCCGGTCCGGGAAGATCCCACGTGCTGCGGAGCGGCTGGGCCCGTGAGCCATGGCTGCTGGGCCTGCGTGTCCGGAGCCTGTGCTCCACAACGGGAGAGGCCACAACAGTGAGAGGCCCACGTACCGCAAAAAAAAAAAAAAAAAAGAACAGTGAGCGAAAAGCTAATATATCTCACCAGGCAATGACTGATATAATTGACTTGTTAATTCTTCAGAGGAGACAAATATATACATAATTACAATGTGCCATTTAAAAAAAAAGATGGAAATCTTAACCTGGAAATACTCACAGAATCATCTTTCCTCTTACTACCACCTTGCAAAACAGTCAGCCATGGTTATAGAGTTTGTTTTATTGCTTTCTAATTGTTGTACTTTTATCAATAAGCACCACTACATAATTAGAGGCCTGATTCTCCATTCGGGTATGTGGCAGAGTGGGGCTTCCTCACCTCTCAAACTTGTGATGCTGGGCCCACGAGCTGCCGACCCCACGGTGCATCCTCTCAGCCCCGGGGCCCTGAGTAGGCTGAGCATCCGAAGGCTTCTGTTTTTTACTTTGTCTTCCACACAGACAAATTCCTTTCTCTTTTTTGCCACTGAAAATATGTAAAACTGAGAGCTATGCTAGTGTTGCAACAAGCTTAAGGAAGCCTAAGCATAAGGTGTATTTCCTGTTCCTCTTTTAAGAAAGGACTGAAAAACATTCTGACCCCCAAAGGCATGTTAGAGAATCGCCAAGTTCACTCTTCTGCGATAAAGACATTAAGATAGAGGGCAGGTGCTGTGTCTTAGTCACCTTTGTAGCTCCACAGCCTGGCATGTAGTAGGTGTGGAATAAATATTTGCTGAATGAATTGAAAGAATTCAAAATTGTGTCCCAGACACTCTCAAAGTAGAAATGAACAGTCATTTTGAACCATCTCCTGATGTGAAGGGGGGCGGGGAGGGGGATGGAGAGTTTAGGAAGGGTGGAGAGAATATAGACTTTGTCTAGAGTAATTTGAAAATAGACAAAAGGGGAGAAAGATTTTAAAGGAAATCCCATTGGCCTCAGGATTGTCACAACATAATTTTCTATCTAATGAGGCAATGACAGAAATTGATGGAAGAAAATAATCTGGCCTTAAAGTACTCAAAATAATGATTCAAAACCACACACTGATGTCAAACAGTAAGTCTCTCCAGATATTGGAAAACTGTTCCATAAAGAACCTTGTATGTCAAATTCTTTTCATTAATCAAAGGATAAAAAGACAAAGAAAATTCACCCTTCGAGTGTGAAGTATTACACAAGTAATGAATCCAAGATAAATGAATTATGACTATAACAAAGGAATGCTGTGTTAGGGTGACAGGATTACTCCCAAATGGCTTCCCACTTGTAGAAAAACAGCTTCTGACAAGCCCCATGGTGTATACAGTGGTGCAAAATGATCTGGAAAAGAAGGTTTCTATGGATATCATTTAGAGATGAATATCCCTGAGTACCTTCAGGCGGAAGGTACTCTGGCTCTTTTCTCAAAGCAATTATGGCACAGGTTCTCCTCCCGGCTTTTGTTTACATAAGAACAATCTTGGCCACAGGTCATTTGTGTAGGAGATAATTAATCTCCAGCTCTTTGAGCACAGGTAGGTTAATTAGTATGCACGGAATACAACATAAATTTTTTTCTTGGAAAATTTTTTAAAATTTTAAACAATTAGGGATCTGTAACACCAGCCGGTCTTTTATCCAAAACAAGTACAAAGGCTGGTTGGTGAAATAAAGAAGACTTTGTTTTTAAACTGTTCGGAAAATACAAGGCATCACTGATCACCTGAAGGCCTCATTTTAATTTGATTCCGGATCCATGATGCCTTAGAGGTTGTCTTTTGGAAATATCTGACTGCAAAAACCTTTAAGTAGGTCAGAAATGGAACTTCAGAAGCCATAACATTCTGATATCCTAATAAATGATTTTATGGTCAGCACCTCACTTGTTTATGTTTCAGAAAAGCACCTTATTGGCACTATAACAAACGTCAGGATTTTTCAAAAAGTCAAATACTGTAACAGCATTCTGAACATCACCCACATGGACAGGGAGAGATCAAATAAACCTGCAAATGCCTCTATAGTCAAAAAAAAAAGATGAGTCAGGCTTTGGACTATTAAGTACTTTTTTTTCTTTAGACAATATCCTAATAAAACAATTATGAAGTACTCTGAAACCCTGCCACACCCCTTTGATTAAACCACACTTCACAAAATATTTCGATAAAACCTGAACACATTAAACAAACACCAAGGCAGGAGATGCAGCCTGGAATGCCCCATCCTGCGCTGGCCAGGGTCTGAAGGGCCATCTCACTTGAAAATTTAATCAAACCAAAGCTACTGTAATTCCACCGCAGCCTTTGCACTTCAGGAAAGCTAGTTCAGTCTCTGACATTTTGATTTTCATAGCAGATGGAAGCAAAAAAAACAAAAAAAAAACTTCCTCGGCTCACAAGCCTATGCGTCCAGTTGAGATTTCATTTCTCGGACCTTAGGCAACACCCAGCAAACAAAAACAAACGGTTATTTTCTATTACTCACTATTACTCCAGGATTTCAGTAAATATTTGATACTGATCTCAAAGAAGCCGGAGTCCTGCTGGCTGGCCATGTCGGCGGCATACAAAGAGGCTGCTCCTCGGACTGGACCGGGAGCCGCCGGGGGAGCAGGTACCGGGCGTGGAGATGCGCTTGTCACAGGTTAGTGATGTAAGCGGGGTCAGCAGCCGGGAGGGCGGCTCTGCAGATCTACCTCTGGCGCCGGCAGCAAGTCCTCATTTAAAGGACACGGAGGCGCCGGAGAGAGAGATGCTCGGCCGCTCCTCCTCCTTCGGGTCCAGAACTGGCTCCTTATTTGCTGGGGGCCGATCCCGAGCCCTGAGAGGCGGCGGCGGCCACTGCTTTCATTTCTGAGCTGCTATAACCAGCCACGCCCGCTGCCTGCCGCCCACAGGTTCGGCCCGGCAGGTACGGGACCGAGGAAGTCCCCAACTGCCCCGGGAGGGAGGGTCTTTCGGCCGGCCTGCCGGACGCGGCGCAGACAGGCTCCGGCCCCCAGGGCTCCTCCGGGCCGCCGCAGGGCTGAGGGATGGGCTGGGAGGGCAGCCTCCGCCCCCCGGGCTCAACCTGAGACACTCCTCAGCCCCGACTCAGCCGCGGGAGGGACCTCCCGGCTTCAGCACGGCCGCCGGTGAGCCGCCCGCGGCTGCATCGCTGCGGCTCCCCCGGCGTCTGTCCCCCGAAATCCACACAACCGCGTCGCCGCAGGAAGCCAAGTGGCACCCCTGGATCTGGTTTGCAGCGACGTTTTCTGAAAAGCCCCCTCCGTTCGCCCCGCTGCCGCAGGAAAGCTTGATAACAGGATGTCGGCCTGGGCTTTTTCCTCCCCTCCTTTCACGGGCACAGTGGAAACTGCACTTCGTGCTGCGCCCTCCCAGAAATGCTGTCATTTTGAGGGGCACCCGCTCCCCCGCCCCAACGTGTGCGTCCGAAGGGGACGGTACGAACTGCTTAGGCTTGTTTACCGAATGCCAGGCTCCACAATGGATCTTCAAGCCTGTCTTTTCTAGGAGCCACCGAGCCCAGGAAAGCTTATTTTTATTTGTTATCAAAAGATAAGAAGCAAAGCGTTATATTCCTTGCTGCACAATGGCTTTTTACTCCATGAAATCTTGGTATCAGGCGTCCTGATTTGTCAGCTTTGTTTCACGTTATTATTTAGCTGGACTAGGCGATCAAACAAGAGAACTTTAATCTTGACAGGCTACGTTGGAGTAGGTGGGATTTGACTAAGCATCTCATCAACCATGCATCCTTCCCCCTCCCCAGTACACTTACGACTAACATTTTCCAAAGGCGTTAATAAACTATATTAATAATTATTTCACCAAAACAGTGAGCACCCCTCCCCCACTCAAAATCAACACACAAATAGGACTTTCCAGACTAACAGTTCATTTGAGAAATAGTAGGGAAAGAGTACACTTTTTCTAAGGCTAAGAATTTTTAAAAATTCAACACTAAAGAGAACTTTTAGGACTGTCCTGAAATGCCCTAAGACACTATCAATACAATGAGCTTTTCAAACTCCTTATACAAAACGTAAGCACTCCACCACCAAGATTTCCAACTCCACTCACAGCACTTTCTCCTCATGAAGTCTCCTGAGATTGACTTCTGTTTCATGAGCTAATTGAGTTCTATCACCTGTACTTTGAATATATGGATTCCAGGTGAAACAGGACCCAAAGGATTTACCAAAATGGCTGTTACATCTGAAAACCAAAATATCCACGCCCACCTTTCTGGTGCCTCCCTCACTGTGGTTGGCAATGAATGAACAGGGAGGCTGCAGGGTGCCTTGGAGTTCATGAGCACAAAGCCTCTCAAAACGCATCAGAATTTCCTAGCTTTGAGACCTAGGGTAAGCTATTAACCTTGTTAAGCCTTAGTTTGCTCATCTGCAAAATGGGGATCCACAGTGGTACTGACCTCACTGAGTTGTTGGAAAGATTAAATGACATTATGAATGAAAGGGTTCAGCATACTGTCTTGCATACAGTAAATGCTTAATTAAATTTTAGCTATCTTGATATTTATTATGAACCCTTAGGGACTCTAGAACTTTTAAATTTAGGTTAAATACATTTTTGTACCATTTAAGCTCTATCACCTTTGAACACCAATGGTAACTATAGGGACTGCAAGGTGGAGACATTTAAAACAGCTCAATAACCAAACATGCTATTATATACTGTTACTCAAGCAGACAGATTTTTCTTTGTTGATTTTATAAAAGAGATCTTAACTGGCTTTTAAAAGTTTTCGATCCTACTATAAACATATTAATTTGCTGAGAATGTCACTCATATATGTTATTTCAAAAGGACGCTCTCATAAAATTTTAAATGCTATTTAGAAAAGAATGTGTTTAATGGCATTTAGTTTTCCCTGTGAAGAGTGAATCAGCAACTAAGAGCCCAGTTTCTGTCTGTTAGAAGCCGAAATCTTGTCCAGTGTAGGCTTTTTTTTTTTCTCATTCGAGTACCTTTAAAGAGAGCATATATTGTAAAAGGACAGAAAAGGCCTTTTGTTTTGCTGAAAGCCCTGCAAACCAAATAGCATGACACCTGCTGCAAGCTGGGATAAGACATATTTACCCTTTGGTTTCCTCTCTCTCTAGGTGTGTGGGGGAGGCTTATGAAAAATGTAGTCAGAATGGGCACCTGGACGGAGGTATTTAAAATACAAAATAAAATCTGAATTCGTCCCTGGCTTGTTATGAGACGTCAGCTGTCATTTAAGATGAACTAAAACTATTTCAGCTTTCATATCTGTAAAAAAGAGGGACCCTTCCTTAAGAATCTTAGGAGAACACGAATCTTTAGGCAAGGAATTAGGCAGAGATGTTGGAGGCTGAGAGAAAAGTAGCAGTAATACAGAAAAAGTGGGAGGCCTCAGGAAATGGTATCAAGGTAGGGGTGGGTGGGAGTCGGAAAGTGACCTGAGACACTGATAACAATTAATGACACCATCTACATTTGTTGAAAAGTAATATTGTCCTGAAAAATCCCTACTTTATCATATTTAAAGGTGCCCATTCTTACCCCAACCCTATGAAGTACTATGAATAGCCCCATTCTACAGATGAGAAAATGGAGGTTTAAAGAGACATAAAGTAAGACCAAAGGTCAAAGTCACATGGCTGGTAAAATTGAGGTCCAGCAAATTTTAGAGCCTGAGTCATTTATGCTAAATTTTATTTATTTACTTTAACCACAAGCAAGGCCAGAATCATGCTTACCAACCTCTCTAGCAAAAGTCCAGGAAGAGGTGCTAAAAACCTTGTTATCACTAAGAGGAGTGCTGCAGGCCTGGCTTTCCAGGACTACACACCGCCTTCCCACCTGGCTTTAGCCTGGAGGAGGAATTGTCCCCTGGGGGGCTGTGGCCCTACCTAAAAGGAACCCAGAGAAGAATGCCATGATTTTTCACATTAATTTGATTCATCCCACAGGTTGTGTTCTGTATAAGGGACGCCTGACCTGGGGTGGGAGTGGGGCGATTAAGGGTGGACATCTAGTCCCAACTCCACTCTCCACGCTGTCAGTGGGTGGTGATGGGCTGTGTCCACCCCGGTGTGCGACTGCATCTACCCAATACTCAACCCACAGGAAGGGGTGCCTATTTGTGATCAAGATACCTAATGGGCTGGGGATAGCCTGGGTGGTGCAGCAGGAACTAAGAAAACAAGAGTGTTTCAGGAAGGCAGAGGCCAAGTGGTCACCCAGGTCCCAGGTCGCTGAATGGCAGTGAGATGAGGGTGGTAAAGGGCACATGGATTGTATCTTGCAATCCACGGCATTTACCCACACCCCACCTGGATTCCTATTATAACCATCTGTCCCATGTCCCCCCAGAAGAGCTGTGTGTCACTCTGTTGTGTATCCCCTCCACCTCCTAGCACATGGTAAGACCTCCTGCAAAATACATACATTGAGTGAGTCAGTGAATGAACAGACTTGTCATGCGTGCCTAGTGCTGGCTGTTGCCTGTGACAAAAACGTGCAACAGAAGTGCAATCAGTTTGTGCTCTAATTCATATTCAATTTTCCCTTTCTTAGCATTTTGGACAAATTTTTGGGAGACCAAAATGTGTGGTATTAAAAACAAATGTGAAAACAAAGCGAGGCAAACTATCTGGATGCTTGCCAACGTGGAGAGCCATTATCTAATGATTTTAAAGCATCTGAGTGAGTTGATTGGGTTAGGACTAGAATCCGCCCCCTCTCCCCGCAGGACGTGGCTGCACGTGGCTACACACATGTAATTATTGTCACAGAGTGACATGTACATTCATGCACAGAATGTGTGAGGCAGAGGAGAAATGTTTTACCAGCATCCTGAGGAAACAAAGGAAAATTGCTTAATGTAAGAAAAATTCCTGTATCAATTTTTGATCTGGACTTTCAAATTCCAAAACAGCACTAAATATATTATATCCCTACTAGTATATATTGTTTCTTAATAAGAACAGTCCCAAGTCAAATTAAGCATCGCCTGGATTGAGTTCGAAAGACAGCAGCTGAGATCAATGGAGACAGTTGTGGAGAAAGGGTTTTGTTTTTCTTTAAGCAGTAGAATAAGAGGCCCTTTAGAGATAACCTAAAGAACAAATGATTGACATAAATTACAAGCTGCTATTCTGGTCTATGCATAATTTGGGCTGATCTATCCTATGCTAAGAAATTAGAGAAAAAAATAGGAAGTGATGCCACACAACGTTCATTTCGTAAACACGGAATGCAATCATCATCCCCTTAAAAAAATCCAACCCACATATACAAATCTTCACAAAAATAGATTCCGCAAGTTTGGAAAACATTTACTCCATTACTATCCAGTACAAATAATTCTTTGAAATGAATTGAAAGACATTTAAATTTTTTGAATGTGACAGAACTTCATTAAAGCACAGCTTGTTGCTGCACAGATTCAGACATAAACAAGGAAAATCATGTCTCCCAAAATTGTTTTCATTAAGAAACAGCAGCAGAACCCAGTTTTCTTCCCCACTCATCTCTCCTGGCCATGACAAAGGAACTGAACGTTGGTCTAGGGCAATGGGAAGCCCTTAAAGATTGAAGCAGGAGGAGAGGACAAGCCTGAAGTTCGTCCCCTTGCTGCTCTCACAGGGAAGGCCTCCTTTCCTCGTGAGCTCGTGTCCCCCAGGGTGTTTCACAAGTTCAGAGTCAGGTAGAAGGATGGACATTTACTGAGCCCTTGATGTAAATGCGCTGTAACTAGAGGACCTGTACAGACAAAGCTGAACAGAGGGGTAGGTCTGCTGGGCACCTGTGGGGTGCCTTTCTACAACTGGCACCGAGACACCAGGACAAGGAATTGGGACTAAAGTGTCCCTTAACCCAGGTCTCCACCCCAGCACCTTCCTAACTGGCGAACTGAAAACTGGGCTTCTCCCTCGACACTGCTCCAGATAAATGAATGGAGACTTTGAGAGCAAATATTCAAGGGATATTAATTAGAAGGGGAGCAATATAGGAGACCAGAGTCTTGAACACCCCATGGTCTCGGTTTCCTTGTCTGAAAAATAGCGCTTATCTCACAGGTTCTTTTATAAGAATTAAATGAACGCACAGGAATCGGATAACTGTTAAGTAGCAGATCTGTAGCTAGCAATGAACCCAGAATACCCAGTGCAAAATGCCCCCTTCACTCCAGGGCCAGATTAGGGAAAGGGGGAGAGAGGGAACCTGCTCATCACAGAGGGCCCTTCCGGTCCAGCCACCCACCCCTGCTGGCTACCAGGGGAAGGCTGAAGTTCGCAAAGATAAAAACCTAAACGTGCATGTACAAAAAGAAAAGAGTATTATTTAATATTTTAGTGCTTCTAACTTCCGGTGCCCAGGGTAAAGTTAGCAGGTTCTGGTTGGCTTAGTATCAGCTCAATATTTACCTAATTTATTCTTCCCATTAACCGCTCAAGGTAGGGCCTGCATGTTTGGATATTATTAACCTAGAGCTCAACCCAGGAGATGCTGTGGTTCATATATATTTTGCACGTATAAAGATTTGACCTCAATTTCTGCAGAGTAAATGCAAGGCACACGTAGTATTTAATACTGTTCTGACAGACGTGCATGTAAAGAGAAAATGTGGAAAGGTTTCCTCCACTTACCTTTATCACAAAGGTACTAGTTTCCTACCCTATTTTCATATACTACCAGCAACCTGAAAAATTATTTACACTGAGATACAAACAGCTCCAATATAACTAGCTACAATAGCTAACAATATATGATTATAAAATATTAAGTCCTTTCTGAAGTAAAAAATGGCATTTGCTTTGCATATTATTTACCAAAAATGCACAGATAATACTTAAAGTAAAAAACAATTCTATTTCTCTTAATCATCACTCTTCCCCAAACACTATTTGCTATTTAAATGATAACTAAGAAAATGCTGGTTCTTCTCCATAGGAATGATAATTTAACAAGCCCAAAAGGAGCATTTTCATAGTTACATTAAAATTTTTGAGATGTGGTAGGCTATTTCCATTATTTAGTGACAAAAATTAAGTACTTTTTAGGGCTAGAGCTAATATTCCCACTAATGGTCCTAATTTCATGCATAAAAATAAATGAGAGTTTAAGTCATAAGGGTCAGATCAACTGGACAATGAATGAAACTGGACAAAATTAGAAGTTTTGGTTAGTTTTTTATATACTTACTAGTTAAATTTTACAAACACTAAAAGTTTTTTCCTTCTTCTAGGTATGATCACATGTTTATAGTTACCTATGAACAGAAGTTGAAGGACTGGGAATCAGGAAATTATTGTGCTAATTTTGACCTTGATACTATGACCCTGGACAAGTTACTTTTCTACTGAGGGATGCCGCTTCTTATCACCAATCTGCCTCATCTCTTGGGCAGGCCAGCCTTTGATTCTCCATACTATTGGGAGGAACCATGGCATGATGAAAGCAGAACACCGGGCAATCAATTATTTTATGTAAGTCTTTGGCATTTATTATTTGAACTTTTAGGCAACAGATTCACCTTCTCAATTATGTTTTGATAAAGCTAGTATTGAAGATATCCAATATAAAGCACACACTGCCTGGCTAGTAGGAGAAGTTGACACAGGACCAAAAAATAATTTGGAATTAGAAAGAGATAAATTGATATGAAAATAATGGAGTTGCCTACTGGGAAATTAATGAGCCAACGTCAAAGCGCTTTATTCAGGTTAGAGGAAAACTAGGAACTATACACCTATACAATTGTATAGGAACTATACAACTGGAAGCATCCTGTAAACCAGGGATAAGCCATAGCTGAAGCCAGATCATCACCACTGAGATTAAGAATAGCTGAGCTAAGGAATTAAAGCCATATTGAATATCCCTTTGTTCGGAAATAATGCTTTAAAAACAAGTGTCTGCCTCACTGAGCATCACTGACTAAACCTTCAGAATCTTCAAAGTGACCATCTGTTCTTGGGGTCGTGTGGTTCGGACCCTCTGATTCCTAACTTTAGAAGACTGTGGTCTGAGCCCAGCAACAGTGAATCAGAGAAACACCTACATCGTATGCTTCTTCCAACAGGCACAGTTCAAATGTAGTGGAAAATGTAACTGTGAAGGGGCAAGTATATTTTGGAGGACAGAGAAAATCTTTTGCAAGGCATGTTTTCAGAAAGGGTGGGGAAATCACCACCCTGCTTCGACCAGACAGGCAGTGCTTTGTGTAGGAGGGTGTGGCTGTTAGAAACCGGCTGAATGATGGAAGGGAGCAACTTAACAGGCTGGTGGGGAGAGCAGTTCCAAATGCTTAGGAGCCAGAAGGGAGAACAACGTTCTCTGCAGATGGTTGGGGTGGGTGAGGTCACTCTACGAAGCCTAGGGAAACAGAGGTGGAAGGTCATGCTTCTGACCCTCGTGGTGTTAGCTACGGAGAAACCCAAGCTCGCAGTCAGCCCCTCTCCCACCAGGTACTGGCCACAGTGATCCACTTCTGTGCTTGAGCTATTCCCTTCTCACCCATAAGATGCACGCGATACGCTACTATCTGCTGTCTACAGAAAGTTATTTCACGATCTCAGAGGAGAGTCTGTAGATGAAAGGGCTTTGGATTCCCAGAGCACTAGTGTTAAGATGCTCAGGGCTCCATCAGTTTAAGGATCAGACAAACAAAAGGGTGGGATGTCCCTCCTCAGCCCTTTCCTCTTAAAGAAACACACCGTCACCGTTCCAGCTATTGAGCATAGCCTGCTGGGCTTTTAGCTTAGGAAACACACCAGGGTCGTCCCGCTATTCGAGCGGCCATTTCCAAACTCCAGGAATCTTCTGGTGGTTTGCTTGGGTCTTACCCAAATGCCACTTGAGTCTCTCTGGATAAATACAGGACGAGTGAGTGGCATCTGTAGTCTGCCCAGGACTCCACCCGACCTCAAAACTTATTTCCATCTTCTTTACTTCTCCAGGGGAATATCCCTTGGAATTTCTCTTTTTCTCTTATTCTTTAAATTAAAAAAAGTTCACTTTGTCTATGAATTCTTATACCCTCACCTTTGTATATCCCTCTCATGTATATAATTAAATTTTTTTGTTCATTAAGACAACAAGTAGCAGAAGAATAAGGAAAAGGGATATGGCTGTGGGGCTTCTGCTGGACTTCTGGGTAAGATACGGTGGCAGGGCATTTCTGAGAGTAAGAAATGTATTAGGAAGAAGGCTCAATCTGGAATGAACATAGCAGTACTCTTCCTCCGCTCTCTATCTACCCTTAGAGATGAGGAAATGGCAATTGACGGGGATCTGACAGCTAGGACATGGTGGAATAATGATAATAACAACAATGAAGATAATTGCTGGTTATGTGGTCAACCCAGGACTGGAGCTCAGGTCTGACACTAGGCCAGTGATGTCCACATATGCAATTTAAAATTTTCTAGTACCTACATTTATAATAACTAAAAATAAACAGGTTAGATTCAATTTAATATAGTTTATTTAACCCAATATACCCCCAATATTACCATTTCAACATGCAATAAATATAAATTAGTGGAATTTTTTTTGCACTAAATATTTGAAATGTGTTGTGTATTTTACAGCGCATCTCAGTTTGGACCAGCCACGATAGTCCACGTGCTCAGGAGCTGCATGCGGCCACTGGCTCTTACTGGGAGGACAGCTCTAGGGGATCCTTAACTATTTTAGGGCATGAACCCCTTTCTTTCCAGAATGTGTTTACGTGAATGAGACCAAAGACGTGGGATTATAAGGGAACCAGTTATTTTGAATTAGTGTTTCCATTTTTTCTAAATATATACCCAGGAGTGGAATTGACTGATCATATGGTAGCTCTATTTTAAGTTTTTTAAGGAACTTCCATACTGTTTTCCACAGGGGTTTATCAATTTACATTCCCACCAGCAGTGTCTGAGGAGGGGGAACCAGTTATTCTGAAATACAGTTATCAAATTATTTTAAAAACCAGATTTAAAAAATCAATTTATTTTAAATTATGGTATTGTATGTATGCATTTAACAATGCACTAAACATAATCTAGGGACAAGCCTAATAGTTATAATTTTTAAATGAAATAATGAACATAAACAATATTGAAATCTACCTAAAGTAACTGTAATGGGATGAAATTTATCTCTGATTTCAATTAGTAGTGAAGTCGTAGGTACTGCTAATACTAGGTTTCTTGCCTATGTTCATAAATGAAGAAAATACAAAATTTCAGTTAGAGGTTAATGAGAAGTAAAATGTAATTTTTTTCCCATCTGCCCAAGGAGTGGACCTGTTTGTATCAGTCCTTCATTCTTTCTAAAAGAACTTCCTCCAACCCCTAGTCTCTACTGCTCCCAAACACCTCGCCTTCCAGGAAAGCTCACAGTTGCAGGTTCTCAAAGATGGTCATAAATTATCACTGCAGATGTGAGAAGCTTCTAATGCTTTTCTCCCAATTCTTTTTTTTTTTCCCTAATACTTTTTTGGTCACACCACACAGCATGTGGAACACACACAGCATGGAACCCATGCCCCTTGCATTGGAAGCACGGAGTCTTAACCACTGGACTGCCAGGGAAGTCCCTCTTCCAATTCTCTTGATTCTATTTCTTTCTCTTCTATTACCACTTGCTCTTTCTGTCATCCCATGGCATGCTGCAGTATCTTACTCTACTATGAAATACTCAAGTGATATATAAAGAACTGAACCATTCAATACATGAAAATAACATGTATCACAGGACTTTCCCTAGAAACCATAGGTACGATACCCACCCAAAAATTCATTGCTTGACTATAGAATAACATCTAATTACAATCCTCACACTGTCAACTACATGCAGTACAACTTATATTTGTATATGATCTAAATTGTCCATGTTTGAGAATATACTATATAAAATGTCATTTTCATAAGGTAAATAAGCTCCCCCCGCCAAACTTGTGCATTGCTAAACTGATGAGTGATAGCCTAAATTCTTTGACTATCCAAATGGAAAGGAGATATGTTACTACTTACATTTAGAATAGTACTCAGATCTTAACAGCTAAGATTTCATTTTGCTTTGAGTTATGGAACTAATTTGGTGGATCAAAACCAGTCTATTTTTCTATTAAAATAGAATAGGAAGGACACATAGGAGTGTATCATGTAGTAGTAAGGGTGAGCACTATTTCATAAAACTTGTTTTCATATATATATGATATATAAATATGTATGATATATACATATGTTATATAAACACATACACACATGTGAATGCTGGGTTGCAATGTAAAATATATTTTTCATTGTGCGTCTTGGTCAAAAAAGTTTTAAAAATCTTATACACTGCTGGCGAGAATGCAAAATGGTTCAGCTACTGTAGAAAAGTTTAGGAGTTCCTCAGAAAGTTAAATGTAGACTTACCAAATGACCCCACAATGCCATTCTTGGTATACACCCCAAAGAACTGAAAACAGGGACTCAACCAAAGAGAAGTACACCCATGTTAACAGAAGCACTATTCACAATTGCCAAAAGGGGGAAACAGCCCAAATGTCCATCAATGGATGAATGAATAAACAAACTGTCGTATACCCATATAATGGAATATTATTCAACCATAAAAAGGAACGAAGTACTGACACATGCTACGTGGATAAGCCTTGAGAACATTATGCTATGAGAACGAGGCCAGACACAAACGGTCACATATCGTATGATTCTATTTATTAACACCCAGAATAGGTAAATCCATAAAGACAGAATGCAGACTGGCTGTTGCCAAGCGTACAGAGGGGGGCATTGGGGAGAATCTGCTTAATGGTTAAGGGGTTTTACTTTGGAGTCATAGATAGAGGCAGTGGTTACACACCACTGTGAATGTACTAAATGCCACTGAACTGTCACTTCAAAATGGTTAGTTTTATATCAGGAAATTATTTAAGGAGGGAAAAAAAAAGTTCGAATGCCCTTGCCCTAGAAGGCTTGTCCCCAGGTCTACTTTTCCATTTGCACGGGGACCACTTGCGGTGCCGCTACATCGCCACCTAGTGGTGAAGGAGATTCCTGTCTGGACTCGAGGGCTAAAGACTCCTGATTGCCAGGCAAGCCACCCCCACATCACAGGGAGTGCAGTGTCTGAAGCAAGTCAAGGTCCTTAACCGGGCCTCTCCTTCGTAAGTGTCCAGAGGATGCCCAGTGATAACCTCCAGTCCCCTTGAGCTTTAGGCACGGAAGAAGGACAGTTTCCAGTCCTGGCCCTGAAATATTTCTCAAGAAGTCACGAATGACTCTGGGATTTGCTCATCTGTCTATATACTGGGATCCACACTCCCTGCAGCAGGATTACCACAAGGGTTCATACAGCATAAGGACCGCACCTAGCGCGCAAGTGCTCACCACGTGTTAGTGCCCTTCCTCATCCTTCATTATTTCTAAAGCTACTTGGTATGGACGTATGAACCCCCGACGAGAGGACTCATACCTCCAAGGGGGCTCCCCTGCTTCACACTGTCATCCAGAAGAAAAACAGACTCTGGGTGTTTGGAGCAAAGAGACAGGGATCTGGAGAGCGCAAGCACAGGACACGGAGTGGAAACAACAAATACAAAGCCCAGAGATGAAAGCAACAGGGCCTGGTGAGCGCCAGGTGGCTAACAGGAATGGGAAGAGGGAAGGAAAGGAAAGATTTAGCAGACATTCTAGTTATTGCCACAAATGTTGTCTGAAAGTTCCTAATCATAAGAGAGAGGGGGTGGGCTTTCCTGGTGGCGCAGTGGTTGAGAGTCCGCCTGCCGATGCAGGGGACATGGGTTCGTGCCCCGGTCTGGGAGGATCCCACATGCCGCAGAGCAGCTGGGCCCGTGGGCCATGGCCACTGAGCCTGCGCGTCCAGAGCCTGTGCTCCGCAACGGGAGAGGCCACAACGGTGAGAGGCCCGCATACCGCAAAAAAAAAAAAAGGGGGGGGGTGTTGGGGGAGGGAAAGGCCAAAAAATACACAAGGCAAAGTATTTGGATATTTTTGTAAGTGGGCTTGCATGAAAGATTCCAACTTCATAATGTGTTCTATAAAAATGGGATGGAAGGCAGACCGAACTGTGAGATGTAGTTACAAAAAACAACCAGAAAAGACAGACACAAAATCATGTGCTTTTCAGATTACAAGGCCAAAGGGTATAAGCAACTTAAAGGGTAAAAGCAAGAACACGGAGTGGGGAGGATCATGAAATTAATCAGAAATAAAACAGGGAAGAAAAATTACCAGAGCAAAATGCACTGCTCCCATGGCAGAATATTCTGGATTCATAAGGGAATTACATAAAGTGGTGTCATTTGGCATTGGAAAACCACAGGAAACAAACTCAAAACACCTTCCTTATACACTTCTAAGAACGCTGACAGGATCAGTGGGACAGATGGTGAGGAGAAAAGAGCCCTGCCAGCAGGTACAGGGGACCAGGCTGCCCCGCCAGGGGTCGTGGGGTAAGCAGGGCTCCCTCCTCTGCAGCTGTCATGTCTTGCATTTTCCCCTCCTGCCATCCCATTCGCAGGGATGACTTTGCCTCACAGGTGGCATCAGATGTGAAGGTTCCCATTTTTCTGCCACCAAATCCCCAAAACCACCGTCCCGCGTCTCCTGTTAGGATGGAGGAAACGCCACTTCTGACCCATCTCTGCCGCCTTGCTGGGACCTCACTCCTTCAGTCTCTTGTATCTTAACCACTCTCCTTCTATGAGATCTTTCCTGTCTTTATTAAAACGCTGAATAAACCTCTCATCTGAAAAGCAAGCAACAGACAATACGCAACGCTTCCTTTTATTCCACATTGCCTTCCAATTTCTACCTTCTCTTCCCGACTTCCCCATCACAGCTTAGTGTCTTAGCACGGCTGCTTTCACACCTGTCCCCCCATTTCCTCTTCAGTCTCCTGTGGCCACACTCCCGCTAAGGTAACCAGTAGCCTCCAGTGAGCCAGCGGACCTTGCTCAGTCTTTAACGGAAATGGCATCTCAGCAGCATTTGCTGCCCTGACCTCCACTCTTCTACTCAAACTTTCCGGGTTTTGCAGCTCCTGCCCAGTTAGCCACACCTGTGTCTCCCGTCTCCCCTTCTCCCCCCCCCCACCGCCCAGTCTCTGGCCACCTCAGGGTCTAAGCAGTGCTGGGCCACTGCCTACATGCTTTCTCTGTTCTCTTTGTTTGGCTAAATCCTGTTTTTCTTCCTATCTAAGCATCATTTCTTCAGAGAAGCCTTCCCTTGACATCCTGGTGTAAATCCAGACCTACTCTTAAAATTCCTCATTGCTACTTTTACTTTTTTAATAGCCCTTATCACAATTTGTAGTTACGCTTTTACTGTGTAACTTTTTCCAGTATTCTTTCCTCCCTCTTTGGACTATCAACTCCACTAGGGCAGATTCCATGTTCATTGTGTTCACCTTTTCAGGCCGGCACCCTGGGACCCCAGCTGAGCCCAATAAACAGCACACAGGAGGCCCTTAGGTAAGTAATCATTGAATGAGGAGCTACTGGGGTAACTGAATGAACGACCAAATATTCTAACCAATGGCAGGGGGTCAAAGCACATTAGTGACTTGATCCTGGCGGCTCCAGGCCTTGAATCTCCCCCATGGAGAAGCTGTCCATAATTTTTTCAGGCTCCCAGATATCTGTTTGAACAAACTCCCATTTCGGCCAAGAGGAGGAGTAAGCTGGAAGCCCAAAGAGGCGAAAAGCCAAGGAGAAAGTAAGCTGGAAGAAAGCAGTCTCAGTTCTCTTGGTGTTTGATTTCTCATTCCCCTGCCACAATTTCCAACCGTGTCAGTTGTAGATGGGGCTCTTTCCTAGCAGTGTACTGTAAACCGAAAACTACAGAAACCATGCATGTAGAAGAAGCAAACATGGGAGGGATGGGGAAGGGAAAACAAAAAGAAACTCTGACGACAGGGTCAAAGTCTGGTGAACCTGGAGCAGTGGGTCTTGTAAGGCATACAGTCAAATCCACTTATTATTATATGGAGGGAAAACCCAAGCCTAGGCTGGAAGGGACTCACCCCAGGCCTCCAGTGGTGGAAGAACTCGATGGACTGAAATCCAGGGCTCTTTTACAAACCACCAAGTGCCTGTTAAGCTAGGAGGCCAGGTGTTCCTTCTGACATGTTAAGGAGAGATCTCTCAGGAGAGCTATCCCACACCCATCCTATTCAAAGCATCAAGACCAGAACATCTCTAATGAGATTTTTTTTTTTTTTTTTTTTTGCAGTACACGGGCCTCTCACTGTTGTGGCCTCTCCTGTTGCGGAGCACAGGCTCCGGACGCACAGGCTCAGCGGCCATGGCTCACGGGCCCAGCCGCTCTGCGGCATGTGGGATCCTCCCGGACCGGGGCACGAACCTGCGTCCCCTGCATCGGCAGGCAGACTCTCAACCACTGCGCCACCAGGGAAGCCCTCTAATGAGATTTTGAAACTCTTTCTACTCAGGAATAGCAGGAGGTGTTAAAAGTCCCAGACAGTTGTCTGACCTTGATTGACTTTTAATGTAAAAATTTCAACCCTTCTCCTCTAAAACAGTGCTGTGAGGAGCCTGTTGATTTGATGATGATAGAGAACGCCTTGACGCACATGGCCAGTTAGGCTGGCAAAGTCCATTTTATGGATTCAGCAGCACCTGATGAAACAACGCACCACCTTCTCCTCCTGACAGCCGAGTTTCTTAAACACATACACTCTTTCTGAATACGCTTCCTAATCCCTTTCGCTCTCCAATTTACATTTCCTGAATTATTTCTACACTTCTGATCTTCCGCTGAGGTCTCCATCCACGTGTACCTTTTTACATTTTGTGGTCTGTCTCCACCTAGATACCATGCAAGTGCCTGAAATTCAACATCTTTAAATCTGAACTCACCACTTCCGTTCCCCAGTTCCCACTGTCTTCCTTTACTGCCCGAATGGCACCGCCATTTATTAAGTCACTCAAGTCAGAAAGCCAGGAACTCCGTTCTTTCGCATCCCTCACATCCAAAGACTCAGGAAGCCCTGTCAACTCTCCCTCTTAAATATTTCTTGTATCTGTCTTCTCATCTTCATTCCCACCACCACTGTCTTAACTCAGGTCCTGACGATTCCTTGCCGGGCTCAATGCAACCGTCTTCTCATTGGTCTTGCAGTCCTGCCTACAGCTGCAGATTGTTCAATGGTCCTCTATCACTTTGGGGATAAAGCTCAACCTTTGGTTGTCATCCTAGACCCTTTCCTACTTCTTTAACTTCACGCAACCCTGCGCTTCGGCCAAAGGGAACTGTCCGCAGCTCCCCCAAACATCACTTCACCATACTGCTATGCTCTCCACCGTATAGTCTTCTCTTTCTCAACTCTAACCCTCCCCCATGCTCCTCAATGGACTGCAGCTGCACTTGTTACAGTCTTGAGATTGTTATTTGTCTGCCTCCCACTAAACTGAGAGCTCCTTCAAAGAAGTGGAAGACCGTGCGCCTCATCTCTGAATTACCAGCCTCTAGCACGGTGCCCGGAACATCAAAGATTCTATGAAATGCTTGCTGAAGTTTATTTCTGTGGGTGAGCCCACAAGCAACGGCTATGGTAACGTCCCTCTCCATACATTAAATATACAAAATGTACTCTTCGGTTGTGCATCTGTCAAGTGGTTTTCTGTAAAAATCCACAGACACAATAAAACGGAGAACAACTAATTGTTTCACACAAACCAAAGACTAAAAATCACATGCCTGTTTTTACTAAAATATCCAAGCAGAGAGATGTAATTCTAGAGATTAATTCTGATATATTCTGCCATTACCACAAAATTTCTATAAATGCCATTTGTTCAGCCCTTAGAAACAACCAGGCTGATACGGGATGTGATCCATGAAATCTTATAATGCTCTGAAAACACTTGTCAAGGACAAGACTTAACTTTACTGGGACACACTTACCCAGCCGGTCATTCACAGAGAAGCAGCTCCAACCAAGAAGGACCACCACGGCTCACTGTGACGGTTTTTTTCCTGAGAAGATACCAATTAATTAGCGTACCTTCACATCACGTGAAGGTCCACCACATCACTGAATTTCACCAATGGAGAGACTGAAGCATTAAAATATTTAATAAAATATTAAATATTTAAATATTGTTTATGGCCAAAGAATGAGTCCAAACACTGTTCTTAAATTTGCAAACTTTGCTCTCAGGACCAATTGAAGCTACATTGGTGCATTTCAGAGTCTAATTCTGAAGCAGATAAAGTTTTATTCATTTGCTCTTCTTGTACCTCAAGTGTTCTGGCGTCCTCTGAGGTCGCAGCCATGGCCCCGTTGGGCTGCCGGAACCACTCCCGCTGGACGAGCTGAGCTAGGCTCACCAGCACAGTATCACCTGCATGCACTCTGCTCCCAACACAGGTCACCCCTCAGAATCTGACACATGGAAACACTTGGAAGCATGAGAACTGTTATCTTCGTAACCGAAAAAAAAATTCCCAGCATTTCTCAGGATGCGTAGTACCCAGGAGCGGGCCCGCAGGAGGTCAGGGAAGGCCGACTGTGCGCGAAAAGAAGACTGGCCTCAGGAAGTAACCTCCCCCCCGCTCAGGTGTTGCTTATAAAATTGTCTGCACCAATGGGATTGCGCCTGTGGCAGTTTAACACAGGTGTGCGGAATCCTGCCAAGAATCAGAGCTCTTATTTACACTTCTAACTACTCTGGCTCTTACCCAACTCCTGTGCTTTATTTGGAGGATGAAAAGGATAGCACTGGCTGGAGTGATTGCTAAGAGCAGACTGCCTCACAGGCCACAAAGGGCTTCTTTTTTAATCAGGTAGATGAGCCTCACTCTCACATTTAAACATAAAAATGTATGTCTCAACTGCTCTCCTAATTTCATTAAACTTGTATATATGTAGATATACAGACATACATGTCTGTACACACACACACGCCTGCCTGGGATTACCTACTCAGCCAGTTAATAACACAGACTTAGGAGAACTAAAATGCCCTTTTCTCACATACTTTTAGTTAGCAACAAGAACAGCAGCAGTAACAAAACAGAGCAAGTCTAATGAATTTTGTTCTAATTTTGTTACACTTTCTGAAACACCAGCAATGAAGAAGCACTAGGTCCAGTCCAGCCACAGTGGCCTCCTTGCTGCTCAATCAGTTCAAGCCCAGGGCCTTTGCACTTGCTCTTGCCTTCTACCTGAACTCTCTCTATCCAGATGTCCACATGCCTTACTGCTTCTCTTTCTTCAAGTCTCTGCCTATCAGCAAAGTCTGCCCTGACCACCACCATCTATAAGGTAAGATTTCATTCCCCTGTCACTATATCCTCCTTTCCTTCCTTTATTTTATTCAAAGCATGTTTCACTTTCTAAAGAATACATATGTCCACATTCATAGTCTGTCTCCCATCCTCACTAGAACATACGATCTGTGAGGGCAGGGGTTATGCCTGTTTTATTCCCGGCTGTAATCCTAGTAACTCAGAAGAATACAGGGACAAGATAGGTGCTCAAGGAATATTGAATGAATGAATAAATGAATGAATGAATTTTGTTGCAATTTAACTTACTCTATGTATATCATGGATTATAATGTGCCGATTCAATAAGCAAACTAATGTCAAATAATACCTAACGTGAACAAATGCTTACCACAGTACCTCTCTGCTCAGGAAGCTTGACAAGCCGTACTCCATGCTAAATTAAAGGTGAGGTTTGACTGTGTATGAAAGCATTTCATTTTCTCTACTGCTCTCAGTATGCTGCCACAGATGTGAAGGCAACACCACCTTGGGGTCGGTAGCCCAGTGACAGTCTAGGCTGACGTACCTGTTGGATGAACTGCTCAGTCCCCAACTCTCTGAATTTGATTGCACTCTCCCTACTCCGACCACAAAGAGAGTCAGTTCAGGGGACTGGCAGCCAAGCAAGCTTGGGTACCTTTTACCCAAATGTTCGGTGTGCTGGCTGAGGACAAAGACAGAGGCTGCATCTGTGGGGGGGAACCAGGATGAACCGGATCAGCAAGTGCAGAACTGGTTGTTAAAATGCCAAGGATGGGGTTTCCCTGGTGGCGCAGTGGTTAAGAATCCGCCTGCCAATGCAGAGGACACGGGTTTGAGCCCTGGTCCAGGGAAGATCCCACATGCCGCGGAGCAACTAAGCCCGTGTGCCACAACTACCGAGCCTGTGCTCTAGAGCCCGCGAGCCACAGCTACTGAAGCCCAAGCGCCTAGAGCCTGCGCTCCACAACAAGAGAAGCCACCACAATGAGAAGCCCGTGCACCACACCGAAGAGTAGCCCCCGCTCGCCGCAACTAGAGAAAGCCCGCATGCAGCAAGGAAGACCCAACGCAGCCAAAAATAAATAAAATAAGTAAATAAATTTAAACAAAATGCCAAGGATGCCCAAGGTAAGAAGAGAGAGGGCACCATGGAGCTGGTCTGGATGAGGGCTGGCCTTGGACCCACACTGCCTTGGACCCAGATTTCTGGAGTAGCCCCGCATGGGCAGGTCAGGTCCATTTGAAAGAAGTTGATGGATATCACCTTTGAGCATTGATACCATAAACATGGGCATTCTGTTTTGCAAATGATGTTCTTTCTGTTTAAATTGAAAACAACTTTCATTTCCCCACATTATGAGTGAAACACTTTAAATGGACTTGACCTTTTAAGAATCATCAAACAGACAACCTCAAAGGCCTTTTGGGATAAATGTGGTACATTTATGTGTACCACATTATGTGTTCCACATTATGTGGAACATTGAAGGCTCAGGCTAGTGATACAGAAAACTTAGCAGTGGGCAGCTTGATTCTTGTTAATATTTCTAATTAGAGTCCCACTTTATATATGATGGCTAGACCTTTACTTACGTATAGCTAATGGATATTATTGTTAGTTCTATGACATTTTACAATGGTATTGTTCTGATCTGGGAGACAGGGGGAGGCACTGTATACAATAAATGACAGCCAGGATCTCTCCTGTAAATGACTGGGACAGGATGGAATATGGGCCAAACCTAAAATATAATATTTTATTTCAAACTCTGTACTTTGGTCACCCCCCCAAAAAACTATCAGAAGTAGGGTGCCTCTCTTATATGTTCATTTGCTTCGTAGCACGTATCAATTTATAATACATATTTGTTTGTTCACTTGTTTATTGAAAGCCTTCACGGACATAATTTAAGTTCCAAAGAAGGCAGGGACATTGCCTGTTGCCCTGCTGCATACACAGTGTGTGCAGTACCTCCAAAGTAGCAGGTGCTCAGGACAGATTCACTGAATGAATAGCTGAACGAATGAATAATCTATGCAAAGGATGGAAGAAGATGTGACTTAAAACCAAGTCATTCAGTTATACACTACCAAATGTAAAACTGATAGCTAGTGGGAAGCTGCTGCATAGCACAGGGAGATCAGCTCGGTGCTCTGTGACCACCTAGAGGGGTGGGATAGGGAGGGTGGGAGGGAGACGCAAGAGGGAGGGGATATGGGGATATATGTATATGTATAGCTGATTCACTTTGTTATATAGCAGAAACTAACACAACATTGTAAAGCAATTATACTCCAATAAAGATGTAAAAAAAAAAAAAAACCAAGTCATTTAAAGCAGCGGTCCCCAACCTATTTTTTTTTTAAATAAATAAATTTATTTATTTATTTATTTATTTATTTTACTTTTGGCTGCATTGGGTCTTCGTTGCTGCGTGCAGGCTTCCCCTAGTTGTGTTGAGCGGGAGCTACTCTTCGTTGCGGTACGCAGGCTTCTCATTGCAGTGGCTTCTCTTGTTGCGGAGCACGGGCTCTAGGCACACGGGCTTCAGTAGTTGTGGCACGTGGGCTCTAGAGCGCAGGCTCAGTAGTCGTGGCACATGGGCTTAGTTGCTCTGCGGCTTGTGGGATCTTCCCGGACCAGGGCTCAAACCCGTGTCCCCCTGCATTGGCAGACAGATTCTTAACCACTGTGCCACCAGGGAAGCCCCCCAACCTTTTTGGCACCAGGGACCGGTTTCATGGAAGACAATTTTTCCACAGACGGGGGTTGGGGGAAGGAGGGGCACGGTTTCAAGATGATTCGAGCACATTACATTTATCGTGCACTTTATTATTATTACATTGTAGTATATAATGAAATAATTATACACCTCACCATAATGCAGAGTCAGTGGGAGCCCTGAGCTTGTTTTCACTTGCCGCTCACTGATAGGGTTTTGATAGGAGTCTGCAAGTCATTGTTTATTATGGTCTCTGTGCAGTCAAACCTCTCTGCTAATGAGAATCTGTATCTGCAGCAGCTCCCCAGCGCTAGCATCACCGCCTCAGCTCCACCTCAGATCATCAGGCATTAGACTCCCATAAGGAGCGCATAACCTAGATCCCTCGCATTCGCAGTTCCCAGTAGGGTTCCCGCTCCTGTGAGAATCTAATGTTGAATGCAAGCAATGGGGAGCGGCCGTAAATACACATGAAGCTTTGTTAGCTGGCCCGCTGCTCACCTCCTGCCGTGTGGCCCGGTTCCTAACAGGCCATGGACCAGTACCGTGGGCTGGGGACCCCTGATTTAAAGACTTCGCACTTCTTGTTGACTGCAAGTTCAATGTCAGTCAATATGCTGGGGCTTTCACAGGTGATCTAGATGTCTAGCACATGGGATGTGACCATCCTGCCTGATTCTTTCTGTGGAGTACTCTGCCTGCTTGTGGGTGTTCCAGTTTAAGAATATATGTTATGAGCTGAATTGTGTCCCCCATTAAATTCATATGTTGAAGTCCTAGCCCCCAGGACTACAGAATGTGACTGTAGTTGGAGTAGGGTCTTTAAAGAGGTAATTAGGTTAAAATGAGGTCACTAGTGTCCTAATCCAATCTGACTGGTGTCCTGATAAGAAGAGATTAGGACACAGACATACACAGAGAAAAGACACAGGGAGAAGATGGCCATCTGCAAGCCAAGAAGAGAGGCCTTAAAGAAACCAACCCTGCCAACATCTTTTTTTTTTTTTTTTTTTTTTTTTTTTGTGGTACGTGGGCCTCTCACTGTTGTGGCCTCTCCCGTTGCGGAGCACAGGCTCCGGACGCGCAGGCTCAGCGGCCATGGCTCACGGGCCCAGCCGCTCCGCGGCATGTGGGATCTTCCCAGACCGGGGCACGAACCCGTGTCCCCTGCATCGGCAGGCGGGCTCTCAACCACTGTACCACCAGGAAAGCCCCCCTGCCAACATCTTGATCTTGGACTTCCAGCCTCCAGAACTCTGAGCCAACTTCTGTTGTTTACCCCACCTAGTCTGTGGTCCTTTGTTATGAACTGGTAGGTATTAAGTAGCTGCTTAACCAACTAAGAGTGTATAATTTGAAAATGAGGTGAATTTAAGAGGGCAATAAGCACTGTCTTCAAATACCTAAACAATCATTATAGGAAAGGAACTATAAGGGAAAACTTTCTGGCAAAAAGAGACATCTGGAAATGGAATGAATGAACACCCTAACATATAATTTACTTAAGTACTGAATTTATCATTTATGGCTGACTCCTCTGGCTAGAGATAAGCTCCACAAAGACAGTTACTTAGTAAGTGCTCAGTAAATATGCAGAGTGAATGAATTTCCTCTGGAGATAATGAGTTTCCTGTCACTGGAGGTATGTGAACAGAAGCCAAACATGCTGTCTATGAGGATATTATTGAGACGTTTCTGTCAGAGGGCACAGGGGTTAAGCTTCTTCAGGGTCCTTTTTCAAAGGTGAAATTTTATTAATCTGATTCTACTACTGATGAATGAAATACAGGTAAAGGTCCACATTTAAACAGCTGTCTTCATGTGTGGAACTTAGTCAAAGTTTCAGGCCACACACATATTTTGCATTTCTTCAGCCTGAATGTATTATCTCCTAACACAGAGGAAAAAAAATTTTAAGTATAGTTTACTATATATTGTTTGCTTAAAGTCGGCTCTTTTCAGGTTTTTTTTTTTTTTGAGGAAGATAGACATTTCTGTTTCTTATGTCTGTTTAATTTAATGCATGAGCTCCAACAGCAGAAGACTGTGGTATCTTATTAAATGTCTCATGATGAATAATTAATAATATTAACAATCATCATCTTCTTCTTACACTCCCAAGAGTAGTGGCAGATGGTGAATTCTGGCTGTGCCTAATTCTTGCTGTGCCTGTGGCTGCCCATAGATCTTTCTAGAAGCCAGCATTCAAAGAACATAGTGAAACTCACAAGAATCTCATGAATTTTGCCGCTGTTGTTCCAAAGATTCTCCTGGCACAGACTCTGCTCTAGCAGATGAGCCTGTATACTTTCAATCACGGCCATTCAGTTAAAAAATAATCACCAGATGACCTTACAGAGATTTTGAAAAGTAGGTCTGTCCTTGAATACAAAAGAGTAAGGGGGACAGGCCACCCTCCTTCTTCCATCCCATGGAAGATGCTGAGTCCCAATGTCACGATTTCAGGCCCATTCACATAGCTCAGAAACACTGAGCATTTTACAATGTTCAGGTAATTGAAAAGCACCAACATTTTCAATAAGGAAAAGTTTTGTTTCCTAATTCACTTTGGCAGATGTTTAACATTTGTTGGCTCCCAGAAACTTAATTTCCAATTTGCTGTAATTCTGCCATGTGCCCAGAGCAGCACTACATATGCAGCCAAGATGGCAACTTCTGCAACCCAACATGTGTTGAGGTCTGTAGTGCCTCCACCTGCATGTTTGTTTATATTCTAGCTGTACCTCCAAAATATTTATTTTCATAAGGAATATCACCACTCTAAATGGAACCAAAGAAATGATCAACACTGATTGGCAACCAGCTTAAAAAACTCTGCTATGACATAGATGGTGATGAGTCAAACATGTTTACAACCCCAGGTAGCAGTGCTCAGTACTGCACGGTAAACTGTGTTGAATTATTCCCGGCAGTCAAATTTCCCACCCAGCTCCCACAGCCCATGACGCCAGCATGAAGGCATTGGGAGACGTGCACTGACAACAAAGAGGAGATGCAAAGAATAGGGTTATCTGTTCCATCTTCATCTTTATCATTGGAAAAGCAGGGCTTGTACTAGGCAGGACTGGTACTATATATAAAATGTCACTTGAGGCTCTGGGGTCTCAAGAAACATTTGTTATTCTGTCCAGTGGTTTCCAAGCTGTCCTATGAATCATTTTCTCAGTGGAGTTTGAAGGAAAGGGTTATCCTGGCACATTACAAAGGCTTGAGGCAGCACAGGCATGATGGAAAACACTCCAGACTTGGAAGATCTGTGTTCAAGTCCAACTTCGCCAGTTAACCAACTGGTGACCCTGAGCAGGCCATTTAATTCCCCATTCTTCAGCTCCTGCCCATATAAAATTAGGAACATTAATAATACATACCATGGGATGTGTTAATTAACTAGATGAGTGGAATATTTTCACAGTGTGTATGTATATCAAGTCACCATAATGTGAAATTTAAATATCTTACAATTTTATATGTCAGTTACACCTCAGTAAAGATGAAATTTAAAAAACACACACCACTTAGGACTGTAATAAAGATACAGATAGGACATGTACATAGCATGTAACAGGCATCATCGTGATGCTAATAACATAATGGCACCAATGATAACATTTATTAAGAGATTGCTTTGTGCCCGTGACTACGCTAAGCATTTTTCATGCATCACCTCACTTAATTCTCATAATAACTCTCTGAGCTTGGTATATTATCCCTATCTTAAAGATGAGAAAACTGAAGTTCAGAGAATCCAAGGTCACTCAGATAATAAACACTTGCTTAGCTGATGAGACGTAATTTTTATAAGCTTTGCTTGTTCCATGACTGAACACAAATTTCACCTAACCTGAAAGGGGTTAAATATCTTATTTTAATCTAATAAGAGACCTAATATTTATTAAGTGTCTTCTATGTGCCACATAATGGGCTATTTGACAGGTTATTGCACTTAATCCAAAGACCTGTGCGTGTTTATGAACCAGGTATTACCCCCATTTTAAAGATGGGAAAACTGAGGTTCATCAGTGTTAAGTTAGTGCCTAAGGTGGCACAGCTGCAAGTGATTTCTGATTCCCAAACCCAAGCATAGCTCGGAACACAGCCTTCCTTTAACTTTGTGTGCTCAGCTATTCTAACATTAGTTATCTGAATGAAGGTAATAAAAAATAATAATCTAAAATAATAAGATAAACTAAAAACAAAAGATAACATTTTCTCTTTTCTAATTCTTGTTTTTAACTTGCTTAACGTGATTACTAAGCATTCAATCGCAAATCAGACCATGAACATTGTTTTTTCAATGACACAAAGAAGTAAGGTGAAAAAACATATCTCTAAGAATATTTTTTTTTAATGGAACTTACAGTTAACATCAGGTCTTTTAAAGGAATTCTGGTCAAGAGTATATAATCAGTCTGGTCCCCATTCTGTCAAACAACTTTCTCTACATTTTTCCCCATCAGGCAAACTTCTTCTACTCACCATTACCACCACCACTATCTTTTCCCCGCTGTCACCTGGACCACTCCCCTGATGCCTCTCTTCCAACCTATCATGTTCATTGCCACCTCCAAACCTTTGTTACACTCACCTCCCTTTGCCTAGGACGTGGTCCTGTTGACCAGTCCAAATTCTCTCCGTCACTTATGTTGGTGTTCAAGCCCTCCCGCTCCAGGGAGGAATGATCACCTCTTCCTAGTCTCTCCCTGCTCCCGCTCCAGGGAGGAATGATCACCTCTTCCTAGTCTCTCCCTGTATTTAACGACATCCCTATGCCTCATGGCACTTGTTTATTAGCTTTAATGCTTCTAGATGTGTAGCCCATCTCTCCAAATGGATAATAATGTCCTTGCAGAGAGACTATCTTTGTTGTTTTTCTCTGCTCTATTGTATTCAAAAAGCTCAATTGTTTTATAACGGAATAGTATTTTCTTAAGGGAAAACACCTCAGGGTCTGTGGTTGCTAGCATCTCTTTTCTTACATGTTATGTTTAAAAAATTCAACAAAGAAAGAAAGATAACCTTCTCTAGCTAGGCACAGATCATTGACTATTTTCTAGGTTTGCACAATCTAGCATTTAATAGCTTAATAGTAATATCTTAACAATGAAGTTTGATAAATGCGGCATGTATTACTTAGGAAAGTGCTATCAGTTCCTTTGAAAATAGGGTAGATGTTCATGTCTTTATTTTTGAACGGATAGCTACTGAGCACCAGTTAATTGCCTGAGACCCTGCTGGACACTCTGCATACAGTAAGATATGGTCTTAACCCTCCATAGGCTTATACAGCCTAGTAGCAAGACAAATGGTGATCATTCAGTACAATGGTGGCTATAATGTAAGTTTCTATAATAATTACACTCTTTAATAGAATAGAATCAAATTTATTATCAGGCATCCTTAATGTTCGATAGCAGTGGTTCTTAAAGGGTGTGAAGCCACGCTTTAGGGGGGTTTTTCAAAATGTGTGGAGATGTTTCTGGCCATACCAGTGATGGGGGAGGGGTTGCTGACATCACATGGGCGGGGGCAGAACTGCTCAATGTCCTGCAACGCCTGGAGCTTTCCTGCCCACAAAGAATTTTCCCCCGACCCCTGACATTCAAACGCTCCCCCTGACATCCTTGTACATGAAAAACTCACTTATAATGATCTAAGTCTGGAAGCTAACTGTTGTACATGTGAACAAAGTGTTTTCGCACAAGTTAGATATCTTCTAAATTTTCAAGGAATGCAACTACTTAATGTAAGTGGAGGAGAGACTGTACTTTACTGTGTTGGAGCTTTAACAAGAATCGGTCATCAATTTGGAAAATCATAACACCCCAGGCAATGCCATGCCTGGGTCAGTCTGCGTGGAGGGCTGTGCATTCACGGTGGCTCTGGGACAGGTGTGTGCATCTGACTATTTCAGCATATCTCTCCATGTGACAGTGTCAGAGGACGGAATGTGTTGACAGTCAAGGTAGTTTATCATGAATTACTTTCCTTACCTTTCTCTTTTTATATTACAGATATGAGATACAGATACATATATTTAAATACAGATTTTTTAAAAGAAATTATATGGATAGGTGAGTTGTATTATCTTTCAATTTCATTTCAGGATAATAAAGGAGATGTGACAAAATATTTGTGATAAAAGGGGGAGTGGACCTAATAGGTTGAGAATCACTAGTTCTAGGCTCCTAAAGAAATGTAAAGACAAAGTTCCTAACATTGAGGTCAAATGCCTTTTTTTTTTTAATTTTTTAAAAATTTTTCCTCTTTTATCTTTGCATGTCATGACAGGGCTTGCTACAGTCAGCTATGTTTCTGCATCGTGGGTATTTTTGTTTGTTTGTTTGTTTGTTTTACGGTACGCGGGCCTCTCACTGTTGTGGCCTCTCCCGTTGCGGAGCACAGGCTCCGGACGTGCAGGCTCAGCGGCCATGGCTCACGGGCCCAGCCGCTCCGCGGCATGTGGGATCTTCCCGGACCGGGGCACGAACCCATGTCCCCTGCATCGGCAGGCGGACTCTCAACCACTGCGCCACCAGGGAAGCCCTATCGTGGGTATTTTTAGCAGGCCCCATTTGATCTCTGTGTTCTTCCCGCAGTGAGTGGCACAGGTGTGGATTTGGGAAAAGAGAGGAAAGGCAGACATACATAAAGAGAAAATGTTTACCATCAACTACTGCATTGAACAAGCCATCACCGTCCACCTAAGAGGAATGAAAAAATTCATTCAGAAGAGGAGTCAGAAAGTAAGAAGGTATAATAATTTAAACCATTAAGACCTATTTATTAAAAATGGGAACGCAGAGAAGTATAAAATAAATCCCTGCCCTCACATGCTTGCAACATAGCTCAACATGCAATACTATGTGCAGTTTCCTTCACACCAGGAGGACCCTGACACTAAGTACCCTGAATTCAATAGAGAAGGGATGCATATTTCACCTAATTCCCATGGGTACACGTGCTGGTGGGCTGCCAGGAAGATGGCTCAACGAGAGAAGTGTAGACTAAGACTTGGGGATGGAGGGAGAAAAGGACAGTAAACAGCCAAGCAACCGTCTCATCGAGAGGGAAAGGCAAGACGGGGAATATTCGCGAGAAGGTTACAACTGAACTGACTGATTTTACATCAATACCAAAATTAAAGTCATATGTATATATATTCAGTAAATAATTATAATAGAGATTCATTTGGGGCAGTTACACAAGTCTGTTTTTTAAGCAATCTTACCATAAGCATAAATATGATCTTAAGCGTTCGGAAGAGGAAACTCTGTTTTAAATAAAGGATCTGCATGTTGATTATTTTGAGGTACATGATTTTGGAATTTTGGATTAATATATGATGGTAGCATAGGAAAGTTTAAACAGGAATTGAGCCACACTGACAGTCACGGCACTTGTGTAAGGCTAAACAAAATCACATTGCTTAGGTTACAACACAGTAATTTGAACAAAAGGTTACAGCTCAAAAAATTATTTTACTGGGAAGAAAAGGAAAATGCTAATTCACAAAATGGTTCTTTAATATGTCACCAGCTAAACACAAATCTAACCCTGCCTGTTTTTGGAGTAGAAGATGATGTCTCATTTTTTGAGAGACTGAAACAATTTCTCCTTTTTTTTTTTTTTTTTAAATAAAGGTTTGACCGAGTTTAAGAAAGGTGATCCATCCTAATTGGTTGTCATTTTTAAACTTTTTATTGCACAGATTTGCTGCTTCTAAGATCGAGAGCAACCTGGCCTGTTGTCCATTTCTGAGGTGACACTTGGTTCCTCCCGTGGCTGCTGGGTGGAGTCTCTCAGCAGCTTAATCTATGTAATGAGGCGACTGTCCTGGCCCTGCTGTGACACTCACTAATGTGCGGGAGATGAGATTTGATTTACTATGTTCTTCTGACTCAGCCATGTAACTCACATTCTAAAATACTCTGGGAGAAAAAGCGACCTCCAGGAGAGAGCTTTTGTCATGGACAAATAAGGTAATCATTAAGGCCTGGAAGCATATTTCCCCTTGGCCTCTGCTCTTAAAAGAATTTATTCTACATGATTAAGAATTCATCTCAAAATGCTCTCTTACACTAGGCTGAATGAGGATATCAGCACAGCCTTGGGAGGAGAGATGCTCAATTAAATGCTATCTTAGAGACAAGCAAGGAAGCGCTCGAAATTTGCTTTTCAATGGTGTACTCCCCCCACCCCTTCCTTTCCAGAGGAAACACAAAACTCACAAAACATCTGTCAGGAAGCAAAATACAATCTAGATATTTTTGAAAGAACATAAAAGTAATTATCAGAAAGTGGCGTGGTAATTTCAAGTAAAAATATAATTCAGGCCTTATCTATTTATTAAAGCTGAATTCTAAGAGAGAATTACAATAACACCTGGTACGAGATAATGCATTATAGTTTCATGAGCACAGGACTATACATTATGGAGATTCTTACACCTTTTAGATTTTAAGTAGAGAAAAAAATTAAACCCATTTTACAAATTCAGAGACTGGGGCTCTGAAAAACCCATTCCTCCTTTGAAATGGGTGGTAGAAAGAAGACTCAAAGGTGAAAGCCCATTTCATGTATTTACAGGGTCAGGGACCTCCCTTCAGGACTGCTAGCCTGTGACATGCTCCCGCCACACTGTCTTTGGGGACATGACGGGCTCCGGGCACAGACTCAGGTGAGCATATGCTTCCTGAGAAGCACGGTGGTGAGATGCCCTAGAGGAGAGTCTGCAGTCCTCCGGCCCCACTGAGAATCCTGATCGGTCACACGGTAGCCATGTCACTGGGAAAATTACTAAACCCTCCTGTGCCTCACTGTTCCATAGAATGAGATACTACTAATAATAATCTCTATCTCAAAGGGTCATTATGAGGATTATATTAGTACACAGTGAAAACTCAAAAATGCCTCCATCACTATTATTCCTTTTGCAAATACTGGAAAGCTCTCTCATCACCAAATGCACTTCTAATATAAAAAAATAAACCTACTCAGAACTGTCATGGCGGAGCTGAAACAGGAAACAGGATCTGATTATAAATGATGTTCAGAAAAGATATGGGCATCTGCACAGATCACAGGGTTTTATCTACTACATGAATTTATGTTCTAGACATAAGCCAAGACTCACTAGCAAGGAAACAGGTCTTTGACTAAGAAACAGGTCCCTGCCAGCCGAGGGAAGGGCCTGGGGCCCATGGGGTGTTCGCAGATCCCGGTCTCCCCTTAGATTACGGGAACAAGCCTGCATTCCCTTTACATCTTGTGCATTCCTTCACTACTTAATTTTTTTTTATTGCATTATCTGCTTGGGTAAATGTTTTTTGTAAAAAACACGACTAATTTGTTTTCCTGTAATTTCTTCATATTCTAATGCCCTTTTGAGAAAGTCATAAAAGGTTGCAGACTTCAGCTTCTGGGGATAATTCTCAAGACTGATTTTCTCATAATACATGGTAAGAAAAAAAAAGCACTTCACTTATAATTCACTTTCTACATTCTTCTGTGTGTTTTTTAAATACTGAAGCCTTCCGTATACCACTAAGCTGTTGAAACATCAGTGATCTCTGAGATGATATGAATTAATAAAATACACTGTTTAACTTGTGAAGTCTGTATTTTCCTCGGTGGCATTGGTTTGTAAAGACACGGGCAGTTACTGCTAGAGGACTTTGATAATAAGGGTCTAGTGCTAATAGAGCATATATGAACATCACAGCTCATTCACCACAACAGATAACAACAGATAATCAGCATCGATTTAGAGCTATTGTCTCTTTTTAAGCCTGCACCCTACATCCTGCAGGAGAAGCTCTTCAAGGCAAAAGTTCTCTTTTGCAAGTCAGTTATGTTCTATCAGGCACCTGCAGTAGTCCTGGGCTCAAGTCCACGGCGGCTCTGCCCCCTCATGCCAGCTTCCTGACCTAGAAACCTGGGGGCTCCGAGGTGTAGCTGAAGTTCATTTGTTTGACCCAGTGAAGAACAACAGTGAACCTGGTCCGCCCCTGACAGCCAAGTTTCACAGGGGCCTTTGTAACAAAGAATTCCACCACTCTACCTGGGACCCTGAACGTCGGCACTTTGGTTTTCGTTTTGGCCCATACCATCCACTCCTGTCTCGATGGTGCCAGGCCACGCGCTGAGGCTGGCAGAGTAAAAAAAGACTTCACCTCCCGGCCAAAACCAGCCGGGCCACCGGATTTTGGCGAAGGAGGCCAAAGGCATGACAAACGCATCCCACCCCCTCTCCTCACCCCCCACCCCCTACTGCACTGATGAGAAGCCCCTTCCCAGAGCGAATGCGTGGCTCGCACCTTTGCGAGAGCTGGATTCCTCAAGGTCGCTCCAAGCTTCCGAATCCCCAGGGACCAGGAGCTCGAATTCTGGACTCCACAACGGGGTGGGTAGCACAGATATCCGTCCAAATCAGCCCCGAGACAGAGGAAACAGCCACCAGGAACCGATCTTCTCCCAAGCTGTGTAAGTGACACCTAGTGGCAGCAAGTGATAAAACCCCCAGGAGGAGAGACGTTTGTTGGATGTCACCGACCTGCCTAAGATGATCCGGCTTGAGAGCAGTGGCAGTGGATTTCAGTGTCCAAATAGGTGAATCTGTGCTCATTCCAGCTCTTTATATTGATGACACATTTCCTTATTCTTAATACCATGAGTGTCTAGCAATAATCCTGTGAGGTGATGGTGATTTCACAATAAAATAATACCTTCATGAAAAAAAGTCTCCTTAATTATATCACTGTTTTCTCCAAGAGATGACGTAGCAGGCAAAATTTCTATAATTGTCCCGCAAAGCTGCCCTGCTCTCATCTCCAGAACCCATGAATTTGATGGGCTATCACTTCCAGGATCATGTTATGTAATGTTATGTCACACGGCAGAAATGACCTTAAAACAGGGAGATCATCCAAGTGGGCCTGATCTGATCACAGGAGCCCTTCAAAGCAGAGGGCTTTCTCGGGCTGGTGGCAGAAGAAGAGAGCAGGAGATTGGAAGCAAACGGGGGTTTTAACGTGCCATTGCTGGCTTGAAGATGCAAAGCGCCCCAGCTCACAGCCAACAAGGAAGCAGGTCTTCAGTTCTACAGTAACAAGGACCTGGGTTCCACCAACAGCCTGAATAAGCCTGAAGAGGGATTCATCCCTTGAGCCTCCAGGTCACAGCCCAGCTCAGTCAAAACCTTGATTCTGGCCTATGGAGCCTAGAGCAGAGATCAAGGGTTTGACCCATGCCTGACTCCTCACCCAAGGAAACTGTGAGATAACAAGTGGGTGTTGTTTTAAATTGCTAAGTTAGTGGCAACTTGACACTCAATAATGGAAAACTAATACAGATGATTATCAAATTTTTGGATTAGACCAAAGCGGAAGCCTCAGAATTAGGACTCCATCCTTTCCCTACACTTACACACACACATACACACACACAGCCCAACCTATCCTGGTACTAAATGCTACTCTGAGTTAGTTATCCTATTTCCCTGCTCCCTCACTATCTCAGCAGTCACTTCATGTTCTCTCATTATCTTTTATCTGGATTCTTACCCAGCCAGGTAAGGTAAGAAGCCCCCTCCCCCTAGTCTTCCCACCCTTTTCTCTAATCCAAGGCAACAGCGCCAGATTGGGTTTCATCACCTCACAATTCCCAACACTGTTCCCTAGCATAATGGGGACAGGAATGAAGTTTTCAACAGTCCATGGTATCAGCAATAATAATAGGAAGAAAAATAATAAAAGACAACGTGGTGGTGAGGGTTTTTTTCATAAAGCTAAATATTTTACATTTGAGGAACTTTTATTCTAACTTTTTTTGGTAAGATGCTTTTTTTCTATGAAATGATAATGATAATTGTAGTAGACCGCGGCAGAAATGGTCACAATTCTCACCGGTTTGTTCATCCCTTTGCAATGTGACCGGCAGCTCCTTCCAGCAAGAGGAGGACTGCATCTCTCTAGTCCTCGAATCTGAGCTCGCCATGTGCCTTGTTTTGGGCAGTGGGACTTGTGCACTGGGGCTTCCTCTCTTGCTGCTGAGACCCTGTGACCCCATGGGAACAAGCCTGAGCTGGCCTCCTGGGATTACAGGCCAAGTGAAGAAAGGTCCTGTCCATCCATCCTAGCTGCCCACCCTGAGGGCCCAAACATATGGATGAGGGCATCTCGGACTGCTCAGCCCCAGGCCTGCAGGTCCAGACAAGAAGAGCCTCCGAGGCACGACGATAATAAATGTCGCTGTTTTAAGCCACTGAATTTGGGGTGGCTTCTTATGCGGCAAACTGATAAAACAGCAGAAACTAGGCTGCAGTTGTTTAAAAATATACATTCATACTTAGAAAACAAAAGAGTGAATACTCTTTGTAAACACTGTTTTTTTGTAGGGTCTTTTTTTTTTTTTGTGGTACGCGGGCCTCTCACTGTTGTGGCCTCTCCCGTTGCAGAGCACAGGCTCCGGACACGCAGGCTCAGCGGCCATGGCTCACGGGCCCAGCCGCTCCGCGGCATGTGAGATCTTCCCGGACCGGGGCACGAACCCATGTCCCCTGCATCGGCAGGCGGACTCTCAACCACTGCGCCACCAGGGAAGCCCTGTAGGGTCTTTATAAAATATTTATTTCTTTCTTTATTTTTGGCTGCGTTGGGTCTTCCTTGCGGTGTGCGGGCTTTCTCTAGTTGCGGCGAGCGGGGGCTACTCTTCGTTGCGGTGCGCGGGCTTCTCATTGCGGTGGCTTCTCTTGTTGCGGAGCACGGGCTCTAGGTGCTCAGGCTTCAGTAGTTGTAGCATGCGGGCTCAGTAGTTGTGGCTCGTGGGCTCTAGAGCGCAGGCTCAGTAGTTGTGGCACATGGGCTTAGTTCCTCCATAGCACATGGGATCTTCCCGGACCAGGGCTCGAACCTGTGTCCCGTGCATTGGCGGGCGGATTCTTAACCACTGGGCCACCAGGGAAGCCCAGCACTTTTAATTTTCTAAGTACTTAACTGGTTCAGGAAATTTTTTTTTAAGAAACCTTAAAACTATTGCCTTTACTCACAGCTCCCAATATGTCTCTTTCTCAAAAGGCTATGAAAATTGTTCCATAGAGAAAGATTTCGATGCCTACTTATATAGATATTTATCTGCTTAATAAATGACATCAGCCTAAGAATAGCAGAGGGCTGAGGGAGAAGGCTGCAGCCCAAGGGGGTGGAAGTTGTGGTTGGGGGCAGTAGGGTCAAGGTGAAAGGATCTTCTGACAAGAGCCTAGAGAGCTGCTGAGAAGCTTAGTTAACCTAGATCTAACTTTCTTGTTGTTTTCTGGGGAAAACACCTGCTGGTCTATTAGCCCTTTGCTCTTTGTACTTCTTGGATATGCTCCACTGTATCCCAAAGAGTCTACTTAACACTCCCAGCCCTCCCCATTGTCTGCCTGCCCTTCTACTGTGGACAACTCTCACTCTGATACTCAGCAGTTCTGGACCCTAGAAGCCAGAGGTTGAGGGCCCTATATATCTTATGGAGCGACGGTGGCTTGAACAATGTGAGCCTGGATGGATCAGTCTGAGGCTTCCCTCTGGGCGAGGACCAGTGTGATTGCCACCCCTGTGAGACAGTTATCATGTAGTGATTGTAGAGTTAGCTCAGGTGCATAAACAGTATAATCTTCTAAAAGGAATAACTTAGTTGATTGCTTAACCATATTTTTCTGATGTTATTGAATCAATTTTTTTTTCCTACTGGTTGCCAATTTTACCAACTTTGTACCAAATCTGAAACAAAGGTGGAATTGGTAAAAATACAGGTAGGGACTTCTGCTTTGAGCAATATGGAGAATAGGTACACGGACGGACCTTCCTTCTGGAAACAGCTTAAATATTCTGGATAAAATATTTAAATTCTTGGACCTAAAACCTAAGTGAAGGAACTCAGAGTTAAGTGCAGCACTGCAGCTGACTTTCTCTCTCTGACGGCACTTGATAAAGTGCATGAACTTTAACTTTGATCTTTATGACCACATCGGGTGTGGGTAAAAATTCTAGGGATTGCTCCTAGATTGGTTGGGGGGGGGTAGTTTGAGTTCCTCTCCAACATAAAGTTGAGACTGCAAAAGGTTACACCCTTAGTGTAAGTGAATGGAAAATGACACCCACTCCCCCACACCCAGGGGAATGCCAAATAAATAGTATATTTTCAAATTTAGGCAATAAGCTGAGAAGAATCATTGCTGAAATTCTGGGCTCACAAACCAGTCCTTATGTTACTTTGGAGCTCAAATTCACACTACTTAGGTAGTTCAAAGTATTTCAGACCAAAAATAGGATTCTGAGTGAACCTTGATGGGTAGTGCCCTCAGGTAGTGTCCTGGTAGAAACAGATTCCAAACCTCTCTGAAGGAATGAATCTTTGCCTTGGATTCAAAGAATTGTCACACATAAACTCCCAAGGAAAATAAGTAGTCCACAGTAAAAAAAAACCTAACTAGCTAACTAGCTAAATACACAAGGAAATAAGGCATCTAAGAAACAATTAGCAGAAACAACAGACAGCAAAAATAGACCCCCAAGGATTTCAGATAAATAACCATATTTACTATGTTTAAATACGTACAAGACAAGATTGAAGATATGTTCAGGGAACCAGAAATATTAAAGGATATCCAAATGGTTTAGGCAAGAAAACAAATAAACTTCTAGAAATAAAAATATAATAATTGAAGTTAGAAATGGACAGATTTAACAACAAATTCAACACAGCTAGAAGAAAGAATTGTGAATGTATCTGAAGACATTATCTAGAATACAGCACAGACAGAGGAACAGACAAGAAATATGAAAGAGCTTAAGACACCAACAGAATAGAATGAGAAATTCTAATATACACCTAATTACAGTTCCCGAAGAATAGGATTGACATTTTTTGACTTATTACTTGAGAATTTCCCCAACTGTGTCAATTAAATTGAATTATAAGCAGGGGAAATTCATACTATGAAAGAAATGGAAGAAGAAGACTGACTCCCAGTGTGGTAAAAATGGGATTCCAAGATTACTGCTAGGTGTGGTAAGAGAGTACCAAACAGAAATATTGAGTATGTGGGGCTCATGCATGGTTAGATATCTTTGCCAAAGAGAGTCAGTGGTGGGAAAAACGAGAAGAAAGACCAGACAGACATTCAGAACTTGAGGGTTAAAAGAGTTGAAATCTCATGTCAACTCAAAACATTTCCTTAAGAATTGTTCTGAGGGCTTCCCTGGTGGCGCAGTGGTTGAGAGTCCGCCTGCCGATGCAGGGGACACGGGTTCGTGCCCTGGTCCGGGAAGATCCCACGTGCTGCGGAGCGGCTGGGCCCGTGAGCCATGGTCGCTGAGCCTGCGCGTCTGGAGCCTGTGCTCCGCAACGGGAGAGGCCACAACAGTGAGAGGCCCGCGTACCGCAAAAAAAAAAAAAAAAAAAAAAAAAATTGTTCTGAGAAAAAAAATAAAAATAGTAACATTTATTGAGTGGATTACTGCACACTTGAGCTTTACAAGTATGATGTGATTTAATCTTCACAATCCCAAGAGGTAGGTCAATCATCATTTGGATGTTATGGTCTTAGGGTGTGAGGCTTTGAGAGGTCAAGTACCTTGTCCAGGCCACATTTTTAGTTATTGGTGGGACTGGGATTTAAATTCAGGCCTACTGATCCCACAGCCCTACTGCTTCAGAGAAACATTAAAAAGTCATTATTTTTAAGGAAAAAATAGTATCAATGCTGGATTTGGAGTCAAAACAATTTGATTTGAACTCAGCTCTGCCATTTATAGGTGTGTTTCTTAGTAAGTTACATAACACTCAGAGTCTCAGTTTTTTCATTTGCAAATTGGGAATAATAGTATTATTTGATCCCTATGATTAGCTTGATAATTAAATATCCGGCTACATATGAATGCATCATATGCTCTATAAATAGAAGATGTTATTCCTCACTATGATCTTCTAGAACTTGGGCATGTTCCAGTGGTAGACCCATTTAATATGACCAATCATATCCAAATACTCCAAAAGTAATAGCTGAACCATTCATGTATGAAACAGACACAGAAAATTCAAGGCAAAAACTTTTAGCTGAACAGTATAATATGTGGAACACTTTTTTTTTTTGTCAGAGCTAAACATTCTTCCCCATAAACTCTAGGGGCTGGGAAAATCAGTATGAATAGGCAATAGTTAAGCCACAAACAGAATGTTATGGATGGAGAGAGGGTAATTTACATTCCAGAATGTACTTCATCATTTCAGGTAAGTTTACACATCATCGATTCACCATTGTCCAAGTAATGAACTTAAAACTTAAAAATTTCCTTCTCGTGACAAGTTTATGAAACATCATTATAGAAAAGAGTAAAACCTGTAGGAAATTAATTGAAGTCATCATAGAAATCATAGAATTTAAATTGCTACATTTTGTTATGCCTCTCTTTTTCAAAATAAATATCTATTAAAATACTCCAGCCAAGAGAAGAGTACTCATGTACGATTGGAGATATTAACTTGAGATGCATTCAGCATCTCCCCAGAGATGTTTCTGTCGGTTGGGACACCATCATCTTTGCCCATCCAGATTTAATCTCTTGGGAAAATAAAAACTCTGGCCTTTGTTTTTCTTATATAGTTTTTTTTCTAATTGGATACAGTCCAGTGTATTCCCTCCTTTGGCACCTATGCTGGAAGAGAAAAAACATCATGTTCACATGCCTGCATCCAGGTTTTCTCAAGCTATGACCCAGACGCTGTTTAATGCCCTATTTTGGCTAAATTAGCTCTCCCATGACATGCCGTTTCGAGCTTTTCATGCTTCATAATCAAAGATGCAATGGACTGGAAAAAGGGACTTTGAGAGCTCCTGCATCAGAGTATGTGGCCTTTTAGCTATTGTTTTTACTAAAAAAGGTGTGAGGTACCACAACGGATGATAAGGGACTGTTATTAACTGTTTCATATTTTAAGCAAACAAAGATTGTGTCAATGAGGCAAACACAAAAGAGTCTTCAAAACATCTTTCAACCACTTGTACTCTGGAATCCTTCCAAACAGATGTAAAGAAGCAACCATAAAATCAAATAACTTTCACAACTGAAGATGAGCCTTTCTTCTTGGAAAACTAGTTCTCTTAGTTTCTTTCAGAATTACAGGCCTTTTTTGGATCCATGACCTATTCATCTTTGGATTCCTAGGACCAAACATCATACCTGGCGTGTTTGGTGAGTATTTGTTGGGTGAACAAGTGAATATATCAGGTCAAGAAATGACAAGGTATTTAATTGTTTGATTAGATACAAAATGGAATTTTTTTTTACTGAGATATCAAATATTTATGTGGTTCAGGAAGACACTGGCTCAAGAGACAGCAAGTGGAGGAGAAATAGGGAGCTTGGAAGGAGAGGAAGGACAGCAGGTCTGCTGTTCTTTTTTTTTTTTTTGCGGTACGCGGGCCTCTCACTGTTGTGGCCTTTCCTGTTGCGGAGCACAAGCTCCGGACGCGCAGGCCCAGCGGCCATGGCTCACGGGCCCAGCCGCTCCGCGGCATGTGGGATCTTCCCGGACCAGGGCACAAACCCGTGTCCCCTGCCTCGGCAGGTGGACTCTCAACCACTGCGCCACCAGGGAAGCCCTCTTTAGGTTCTTTAACGGGTCCCCACACACGGAACCCATTAAAAATCCCAAACTGGCATCTGCCCATTGTCACCACAGAGTAAAGGCAGAGAGACAGCCAAGCAGAAATCACATCAGGGAACGGCAATGGAACCAGGGTGGCCGGAAGATGGCAGGAAATGAAACTCCAAGGAAAGATCTGGAGCTTCATGTAGAGAGCCTGCAATGCCAGAAAAAGTTTTAGATTTTTTTTATTTCTGTGGGCAATGAAGAACCATCGATATTTTTTTATAGGATATTAGACATGCATTGCTCCACAACACGTGACGGTCAAGTAATACCACACTTTTAAATGTTCTCCCATAAATCAGAGCTGGTACCAGCTCATTCGAGAACCCCTGGTGTCTTTGACAGCTCCAACGAGGTCTGCCAGACTTCTAGTTCTTGAGCTGAGCAGGGTTAAAGTCCTCACCAGTAAGCCTTATTTTTCTTAAGTGAAGTGAAATTCACATGTATAAAATCAACCGTTTGAAAGTGAACAAGTCCCATTAAGTCCTCCGACCACATCCCCGTCCCACATGCTGCTTTTGAGCTCAGAGCCTCTTTGCTGTCTGAAGTTGCTCCTCCACGTGGAGGTCAAGCCTCACCTCCTCCCCTTTCTGCCGCAAATGGGGTTGTATTTTGAAGTGAAGCGCCCCACAGGAAACTCCGTTCCCTTTGCTCGAAGCTGACCTCAGATTCCCCCTGCTCAGACTCCCAAGGTCAAAGCTCCATGGACCCAAACCCCACTCCCTCTGAGGTTCTACCTCACAGGACGGATCCACGCACACGGGCATCCACCTCTCCCAGAACCTGCAACTCTGTCCCCTTCCTGCCCAAGGGGATCAACAGAGCCACTTTCCACTGATTCCCACCCCACCTTCCACCCAAACCAAAAAATTAATTCCATCCCTTTCTGACAGCTCATCAGGAAGAAGGCCAGCCTTTAGGACCCCCACCCCTCAAAAAACACCCCATCTTTAGTTCTGAGAAAGCAGCCAATCGCTCTTGATAAATCTTAACCTTCCTTGTGAATTAATTCATCCTCCTCAACCCATGAAAAGAGCAGACAGCAAGACTCCTTGTCATATTAGAAACAGACACGCAGACATACACAGGAGCCTCCATTGTTCAAGCCTTCGAGGAGGCTTTGTTCTATCAGTTTCATGTAAAAGTTTCAGATCATTTCTTGAGGGCATTTTGGTAGGGATAGGATATGGACAACACAGGTATTTGTGGGATAATGAAAGCTTCATTAGAGGAGGGTACACAGTGGGGAAGATGGTGACCTCCAACTAGCCACTCGGTAGGTACCGAGTGTGTGCAACTGGCGGGTCCATGTACATCGAAAGCTGTTGAATGCCTGAGGTAAAAAATGGAGGATGTAGCCCTCGCTGTATTTTATACATTCCACAAATACGAAATAATAAGATCACATGGAAAGGCAAAAGAAACCTCAGTGGTTTATTCCAGGAGGCTATACCAAGCGCCTCTTTTTTACATTTCTGATTAGAAACCTAAGAGAAAACCAAGAATTTAAATAAAGTGTTCAGTTTCTTATTTCACAGATGGCATCTCACATTGTCTTCTAGTTCACCCTGAATTTGCATGCTCTCCGGGGAACCATCAGCCTCAATCTGGAGGCTGACATCAGTTTCTCAGTTGTAGGTACACTGAAATGTCTGTGAACTCTTTCCTTCCAATGGGACCATTAGGGCAGTTTCAGGGAATACTGGATTCATTCCACCATCAAAAATTACTTGATATAATTACTTAAAACTCAGCACTTTACCAATTAAACATGTAATTGGAAAAAAAAATCAGACGTGCAGCTTTCAAGAGGCACCTCATACAGTCATGGAGAAAATGTTCCCTTCTGAGGGGGATAGATTAGTAAGTACCTGGCAGGGCAGGTAACTTCTGAGTCTGCCCTGGGAACGTAGCCCAGAATAGTCTTGTAGGCATTCTCTAAATTCAATACCTGTTTGTTCAGGTGCCCTCTTTTACCATGTGTATCCTACCTGGCCTTAATGATCTTTTCTAGTAACTCAAAGAGCAACAAATCAGCCCTTTGTCTTCACTCACCCTATCCTTCCTCCCTAGCATTCTCCTACGTTTATTATCTTACAACATTTTTTCCAGAGTGTTAGAACATTCTGAATGGGTCAAAGGTGGAGCAAGAATCCACATGTTAAAGAAGCTCTTGTGTAGATGGCCAAAAACCCTGGAAAATGATTCGTGCATTTTATCATTCTTAATTTTTAAATTAGGACATTTGTTCCCTACCCTGCAGTACAATATCTTTTATCTAAACACTCCATAACCAGGTCTCAATTTCATTAAAATCACTTGGCCACCTTGCATAGTGATATTTCTTTTGTTAATTTCTTATTCGAGCCTAAATATATTAACACATAGTTCTGTATACTACATACAAAATTCCTTTTATTATCACTGAAGACAGGTAGGTATTTCTTGGACGTGTTGAATTATAAGCAGATTTTAGTATATCTGATAGTCTGTAAGATCTAAATTTTGATATGTCAATGAGAGCTAAAAAATATTAAAAATTGCTTTTCTTTCTTAAACTAATAAACAAACTTGGCTTTGGATGTCAGAAAGCTAAAATAACAATTCCTTCTTTCACTTCGTATTTCTGCTGCAACCCTCTCTAAGCACATCCCTCGCACGACAGGGCAGTTTTGAACATAAGGAAATGTAAAAGAGAAAAACACCTGAATAAATATGATACTTGTTACACATGCAGGTGATTTGCAGACTGCTCCCTTCCGCTCTTCTACTTCCACATTTATTGAGTATCTACTACATGCCAGGTCCTGGGCTTTGTGCCAGGGACACAAGACCTGGTTTGTGTCCTCACTGAGTCATAGACTAGACCTGTACTATCCAATATGGTACCCAATAGTCCCACGTGTCTACTGAGCACTTGAGATGTGCTGTGTAAAACACACATCAGATTTCAAAGACTTAGGAGAAAAAAGAATGTAAAATATCTCAAGAGTAATTTTTATATTGACCACATGTTCCCATGGTAACATACTGGACATATTGGGTTAAATAGAAAATGTTATTAAAATCAATTTGCCCTCTTCCTTTCCCTTTTTTAGTATGACTATTAGAAAACTGAAAATTGTATATGTGATTTGGGTAATGTGGTAAGTGCAGGCATAGAGGCAGCCACTGGTAGCCAAGTGGGAGGAGAGAGGGGAGTTCCCATCTCAGCCTATGGGGGGCAGGGATGCGGTGGGTAGTGTGTTGCTTAATAAACACCTGCTAGAGGGGGTTACACGTGAGCTAAGTCTGGAGGGATGGCTAGGCGCTAACTGCGTGAAGGGAACGAGGACAAAGAAGGCCATTCAGTTAGGGCGATGCATGTGATTTCCGTGGCTCAGGACTTGGCGTGTAATAGGTTTTCAATCAATGAAAGCTTTTACTGACACGGACAGGAGGTGTGACATGGAGAATGAAGGGAGCTGAAATCAACCGGAGTCACTGGAATAAAAATGAGGGGACAAGACTTGGCAAAAGGAGACTGGAGAGGTGGAGGACCCAGACCATAAGTGGCTCTTCACCAAGCGTTAGGGAGTTTAGGTTTCATTCTGTAGGTGGTGGATATATGTGAAGGGTTTTAAGACGGTAAGATTTTCACATCAGGGAACACAGCGAGTGAATGATGGATTAACGGGGACAAGAAGGTAGACAGGGAGATGAGTTAAAAGACTGTTGCAAAAGATCAGGTAAGGAACGCTGAGGAATCGACCCAGGCCAGTAGTAGTCGGGGTGCAGAGTCGATGAATAGTTACGAGGTAACTGAAAGCCACTGATTAGATTTGGGGTGAGGGAGAGAGATGACTAAGGACTACTCCCTGAGTTCTACTTTGGGCAGTCAGGTGAATAGTGAGGTCACCAACTGAGAGAGAGTGCCAGGAGATAAACCGGTGTAGATGGGAAGCTGGGTTCAATTTTGAGCTTGTTGCCTTTGAGACGATAAGACTCTAGGAATCTGTGTCTCGCAGGCAATCAGATAAACAGTATTGGGACTGTAAAGACGGCTGTGCTGGGCTCTCCTCTGGGGATTCATCCGGGACACAGAATAGGACAGGAGCAGATGTGACTTGCTTATTATTTACAAGAGAAGAGTAAGAATTCACATACATTACGTTACATCACAACACAATTCTCTACAGAGCCCCTGGATCGGATCTCTTCACAACAGAAGACCTCTTAAGGTCTATCAGTAGACCATACCTTGAAAACGGATGCTTCAGGGAAACAGGGGGCCGAGGGAGAGTTTTCTCATTTACTTATTTTATTTTATTTTAATTAATTACTTTTTTTTTTGTGGTACGCGGGCCTCTCACTGTTGTGGCCTCTCCTGTTGCGAGCACAGGCTCCGGACACGCAGGCTCAGCGGCCATGGCTCACGGGCCCAGCCACTCCGTGGCATGTGGGATCTTCCCGGACCGGGGCACGAACCCGCGTCCCCTGCATCGGCGGGCGGACTCTCAACCACTGCGCCACAAGGGAAGCCCTCATTTACTTATTTTAAATAAGGGGAGTGGGAGCACACTCAGTTGGGAAGAAACAGAAAGCAACATCAGGAGATTCAGAAGAGCAAGAGGATGATGAGAAGCTAAGTCCTGACAGATTTAGGGGAACAAGTTTGAAACCTAGAACATGACAAGGGGAACCTTATGCTCTGAAATTAGGGAAAATTAGGTAAGCAATGGTGTGCTCCCCACAAAGGGCGTGAAGAAATGTCATAGCTATAGGAATCAGGGAAATTTAAAATTTTTATTGGTTATAACTGAGTTTATAATAAGCTTTAATAATAAATTAAGTTGGACGATACATCTTCTGGTGAGATTATGGGAAAATAGGTACTCTCATGTTATTGGCAGATCCATGTTACTGACAACTTCAATCCAAATTACAAATACGTGTAATTCCACTTTTGGAAATTGGTTCTGCAGATATACTGGCTTATATTTGGAATAATATATATACCAGGTTATTCACTGCAGCACTGTTGTCATAACAAAATGTTGGAAGAGACATAAATGTCCATCAGTAGGGTAGTAGGTAAGTAAACAATAGAACATGTATAGGGACTTCCCTGGTGGCACAGTGGTTAAGAATCCGCCTGCCAGCGCAGAGGACACGGGTTCGGTCCCTGGTCTGGGAAGATCCCACATGCCATGCCAGGCAGCAACTAAGCCACAACTACTGAGCCTGTGCTCTGGAGCCCGCAAGCCACAACTACTGAAGCCCACAGGCCTAGAGCCCATGCTCCGCAACAAGAGAAGCCACTGCAATGAAAAGCCTGCGCACTGCAACAAAGAGTAGCCCCGCTCGCTACCCGCACGCAGCAACGAAGACCCAACACAGCCAAAAATAAATTAATTAATAAATTTAAAAAAATAGTGTATGTATCAAGGAAATAATGTATCTTTAAGAAACAGCAAAGACCTTCTCTATTACTGACATGGAAAAATCTCTAAGATATATTAAGTGTAAAAAAGTGAGTTGCAAAACCATTTTTATCATATGCTACCTTTTGAGTAAAAGAGAGGTAATCTATATTCATATTTATTTACATAAGGATAAAGAAGACAATAATTGTTAACTTGTTAAGTGGTAACTTGAGGGGGTGGGGAGGATGGGAAACTGGATGGATAGGGTATAGGGAAAGGAGGAAGGCTTTCACTGTATAGTTTTTACACTTCTTATGTTTTACATCATGTGAATATCTATTATATTAAAAAATATATACTCAAAAAATAACTTAAGCACTAAAGAAAAAAATCAAGCATATTTAAGATAGGGAGCTACCCTCACAACTCTTGGTCATATATAGACTAGCTTCAACCTAATGCTGTGCGTAGACCATTGTTTATTCTTTTGCACATTAACCTTGTAACGTTCCCCCCACCCCCCAAATTTGCCTAAAGGTGTTCTATAGTCTTGTCTTTTTTTTGCCGCACCACGTGGCTTGTGGGATCTTAGTTCCCTGACCAGGGACTGAACACGGGCCCTCGGCAGTGAAAGCGCCGAGTCCTAGCCACTAAACTGCCAGGGAATTCCCTATATTCTTTTCTTATCATTTATTACTATTTCAAAGAAAAGATAATTCCTTTTTTGTTTTTTGGCCAGGAAGTTTAAAAGGAAAACAGCTTAAAAAATATTCTGAACCCACATCCCAAATGATACTAATGAAAAATAAAAACAGACAGATAAAGATACTCATGTAATTGCAAAGTGACCTCTTTGGGGAGCAAGAATTTCAGAAGCAGATATACAGAAGCAGCTCAAATCTGTGCATTCTATGGTGGGAAGGCTAGAAGCCCAGAATGCACCAAAGTTAAGGGTATAAAGGAACAACGTGTTGAGCTAAAGATGTCTGTTTTCAGATACATCCAAAGCCAGAGTCTGGGTCGCAACTTATGAATATGCACTGAATGAAGGAGGGGTGGATTCAGGACTGGGGTCAGAGTACTGAATTACTCAAGTATTTTGTGTCTATCTTCTTAATCAGTCAGCCTTATTTTTAAATTACATGAGTTAGAGGGAATAAAAGCCTAGTATAAATAAGAGATAGTAAGAGAGGGCCCAGCCACTCTGAGTTCCAGTCCTCAAACCCAAATAAATCATAAATGTGCATCCTGAAAAAGCTGTAGGTGTCATCATGAAACTGCTGTTATTAGTCTTGGAAAAAATTACAACAAAACGAAGAAGTAGTAGATTCCAAAGAAAGGGGAGAAGCATATTCCAAAAACTGCAAAGCTATAACATGGATTTTATGTTCAAATCCAAGAGCAAATTATAACACAAGTAGTTTTTCAGTACTTTGAAAAGAAATCAGTAATCATTATGAACTAATAGTTGGTCATGAAATTAACCTCTTCTCATATTGGTAGATTAAAAGATCACAGAAATGTAGCAAGGAAGTTTGCAAAACCTTTCATTAAACTTTCACAGATAATCCAGAAAAATACAGCCCTGATACCATACTTGGGGGATTCATAATCATACAATTGAGTGTCTACTTATGCGCCTCGCACATAGAAGATTCTCGGTAAACACTGACTTATTGAATGAATGTATGAATGATTCGTCTTTACTAGTTGCCCCTCCCCAAGGCAGTTCATTCCCTTTCCTATGTTCTTAGAGCACTGAGTTCACAGATATAACACACGTCATATTGTAATTATTTTTTATGTGTCTGTCACTCCCACTAGCACATCATGAAATACTCCAGCCAGAATCTTATTCATCTTTTGTCCGCAGGGCCCAGCATTATGCCTGAAATAGCATAATTAGCAAACATAATTAGTGTTTGTAAACAAACCCAACAAAAAACCTAGAACAGACATACCCAAAGCTAAGAAAGGTTGGGAATGAAGTACTAAACTCTCTTTATAAGCAATAACATGGTAGGACTACTCTTCAAAAGGAAATATAATCTTGAGCTGGATGAATAAAGAGCCCATCTGTCATTCCAGCAGCGCTCAGACCACATCGGAGGTGTCAGCACCATATTTTAAAAGGAAACTTGATAAACTGAGTCTCACAATATTGAAAAGTATCAAAACAAGCTCCTATGAAAAATGACTTGAGGGACTTCCCTCAAGGTGGCGCAGTGGTTAAGAGTCTGCCTGCCAGTGCAGGGGACACGGGTTCGAGCCTTGGTCCGGGAGGATCCCACATGCCGCGGAGCAACTAAGCCCATGCGCCACAACTGCTGAGCCTGTGCTCTGGAGCCCACGAGCCACACCTACTGAAGCCCATGCGCCTGGAGCCTGTGCTCTGCAACAAGAGAAGCCGCGGCAATAAGAGGCCCGCACACCGCAATGAAGAGTAGCCCCCGCTCACCGCAACTAGAGAAAGACTGCACACAGCAACAAAGACCCAATGCTGCCAAAAAAAAAAAAAAAAAGAATTACTTAAAAACTGGGAGATATTTAGGTTGAGAAGAGAAACTCAAAAGAAACATGACCAGTTTCTTCAAGTATTTACAAAGGAGCTGTCACAACGAAGAAAGATTGGATTTACTTCATGTGTCTTCAGAGCCCGGAACCAGGTAGATGGTACAGGAGGGTGAATTTGGTTATGTCACAAGGACTAGGTTCTAGCAATTAGAGTTGTTCATTAATGCAATAGACTGAGTTTTTAAAAGTATGAAAATCCTTGTAACTGAAAATTTCCAGAAGAGGTCAAAGAACATTTAACAATCCAACAGGTTGTTAAATATTGGGGGTATTACATAGGGTATTCTGGGGTTGGAAGAAAAAACAGCTGAGGCCATCGCCCAGCTTCCTTCTAATGCATGATTCTATTATTATCTTCCACTTATATACCTCACATTTCTCTATAATTTTCATTATAAGGCACTGTGTTTTCTATCTTAAAATTCTCCCACTTATACTTTGGTTAAGCTGTTTGAATCTAACTACTTCTATACTGTGGACCTATCAATAAACATGTTAACAATTACTTCCTTTCATCGGTAGATACTGGTTTTCTTAAATGTAAGTGCTCCTCCTTTTCCCATTAAACTACATAGGTAAGGTGGTCGTCTTCTTTTCAGAAAAATATAGTATTTAATTGTTATCTTTCATCACACCTTCATCCAGATTTCTTTTTCTGCTTTTTCTCTTCACAAACTCACATCCTTGATTTCTAGCTACACTTTAAACATATCTCACGTCTCCAGAGTATGCCTCAAAATTAGGCATTCAAATACCTCTAGAGTAAGCCATTAAGAATATAAATAAACATTTGAATAAACCAGGTGTAAATATAATTGGTTGGCTGTTACATTTTTATCTCTAATTTTTGTTATGTCTTTTCTAGTAAGTACAATGTCTCAGAGAGAACTTTTCTTTCATTTCCAAATGTAGCTTACATTTCCATACAATGTCCATTTGAGAGAAGAGAAATAAATGTAAGTACCATTTTATGAAGAAACTGGATGGGGGATAGAGAAGTAAGCGACTAGATATACTTCAGTGAATAACTAGAGTACAAAGTAGAAGAAACTGTTCAATAATATGGAAGCAAGTAGAGTTATGATTGGAATATCATTTACCGGCTGATAGTGTTTGAGGAACATAACAGAGCAAAGAGCTGCCTTCTGTGTGGATCTCACGACACCGTGTTGACCTTTACCAGAGAAGTGTTCACAATACTGTGATCATTACTAAGGAATGCGTTCTCCGTCCACTTTGCAACCTCAGTCTGAGCCTTTGTAGGACATTGGAGATGCTTAACGTTTGTTGAATGGATACATGGATGAATAAATGGACCTAGATGCAGGGCAGTAGCATGGTGGGAAGGTTGAAATATCAGCAATAGATGCTCTGGTAGTTGAACTAGATCAGAGGAGTGAAAAAGTTAACGTCAGCACTGAACTAATGCAAAGACCTGGAGGAATGAATCTCAGGGGAACAGAATGGTTTCCAGGGAACAGCGGGGCAGGCCACTCCATCCTGTGTAAGTCAACGAGGTGAAGAGAGTGCGTCTATGAAATCAAGGCAGCAGATGTGTGCCAGGCTTCCACAGCTGGCTCGCCTGTACTAACGGAAACAGTTAAAATCAGCTATATTTGGAAAGGATCTGCTGTGTACAGGCTCCGTGGAGATGGAAAAGAACTCCCAAGGTCATCACTCTGACCTCAGCAGAACTCCAGACGAGGCAACCGTGGACCACAGGGTCTGTGTCTTACCCTGCATCCTAAGATGGCACTCTGAGGCAGAACTGGGATTGGAATCCAGATTTCCTGTCCCTCGGTCTGGATGTCACTTCAATTCTTTTCCCCATACTCCAAAAGAGAACCCCATTTACAACTCCCGCGCGACGAGGGACCTTAAAGAGCTCACCTTCCCCCCAGGCCCTCAGGACTGATAGACTTCTACCTCAAGATTTCTTTCAAACTCCCAGCATCGTTGGCCAGGGTTCCCCCACCACACTGCCCTTTTAACAGGCCCTGCGTTTTCCATCATAATCAGTTTTCCTAAGCTTATGTTCGTCCCTGCAAGTGATATAATATGTATTTCAAACCATTTTATAACGGGGAGTTATAAAACCAGTCATGGTTTGACACTGAGTGCAAACCTTGTGTTGGGAATTAGGGAGCTGGCAGAGGTGTGGCCGGAGCCCTGAAGCTCCGTACATGTGAACGGTACACTGTGCAACTCCCGTGCTGGGTGGGATGGGGTGTACGGAGCTGATGCTGACAGTCTGGGACTGGGCCTCGGTGCGTGGTTCCGGCCAGTGAAGCCCAAGGAATGCGTTATCTCCACCGATCTCACAAGGACACATTTAATCAGGAAGGATTTTAAATTACTCAGTGTTAGTTCTCAGTTTGGCTAAGAACCCACTGTGTACCTTAAGTTTACTGGCCTTTAAGAGAACAAATGGAGATTGTAGAAAGCATTAGAGACCTTGGAAAACATAGGTGTTAACTCGGCCTAGGGGAGGGAGTCCTATGCCAGGTTTTCTCAAAGGAAAAATGACTCTGTCGGAACAGAATGTTTCGGGTGAAACTTTACTTAACTGGGATTTCTAGTTTTATCCTTCCAGGAATCAGCCAGGATTCATCTCCTTCAACCTCTGAAGTAAGCTACTTTGTAACTAAAAACTTGGCAGTGGTCTTGACTAAGGAGTGGATAAGGGCAAAAGAAGCTTTGTTAAAGAAAAAGATGATAAAATACCCATTGTTAAGGAAAAGAATGCAAGCATTTGAGGTAATTTGCTCAAACCAACATATTCATTTATGAAACAAATCATTTTACTTTATGACCATATAGTCTTTTTTTTTTTTTTTTTTTTTTTTGGCGGGCCTCTCACTGTTGTGGCCTCTCCCGTCGCGGAGCACAGGCTCCGGACGCGCAGGTCCAGCGGCCTTGGCTCACGGGCCCAGCCGCTCCGCGGCATGTGGGATCTTCCCGGACCGGGGCACGAACCCGTGTCCCCTGCATCGGCAGGTGGACTGTCAACCACTGCGCCACCAGGGAAGCCCCCATACATGTCTTTTTAAGAAAATATCTATGGTCACTTCTAGAAAGTACTCTTAACAATGGAAATGAAATTTGTTTTGACAATAAAATTGCTATAAAATATGTTATGCCGTTATTATGCTAACATTTATTAGTTCATCTTATTGAAAAAAAACTTCTGTCAAGTCCTAAATTCTTGTCATCTCATGTTACATACAGTTCATAACAATCACAGAATCTTACAGTTAGAAGGTAACTGAGGAAACGGGCCTGGGAGACTCGCTCTTGTAGATGAGGGTTCTAGATAAGGGTCCTCATACGCACTGATGCAAAACATGGTACATAATTATTCACAGTTCCATCAAAATATTAACACGAGATATGAAAGAATTATTACAGGAGAATGACTGGGCCATGAAAATGAAGTTAGAACTTCTGCTTTCTGCAGCGTTGTGGAGAACATCACCAGGAAACACTCCTGTTAAAATCACTCAGATGTGCTTGCTAAAGTACAATATGCAATTGTTAACATGCGTGGCTCAGTTTGTAAGACAGAAGGGGCAATTTCAGGCTTCCTAAAATGCCCCAGGAACTGACAACCAGTGAGACGTGAGGTGACGTGACGGTGGCCCTGGGACACAGTAGCAGGGAGCAGTGGCTGGTCTTGGGAACCTGGGAGCTTGGTCAGTGTGGAGGCAGGAAATCAGAGTTGGGGCTCATGGCAAGACATAATTTTGAGGAGATATATAAATATATAGTAGCACTACGAAGACATTTCATAGAAATTAAGGTTACCAATGTCAGGAAACAATGGTTATTTCTTTGGAGGGAGAAATGGGGAAGAGACAGAGATGGAGATTTAGCTGTACCTGCAAAGGTTAATGTCTTCCATTATCAGCATCTGTTTTATTTTGAGGGTGGGTGCATACGTATTTGATATTGTATTTTTTAATTCTTTTTTTTGAAGCGCTTCATAATTATTTTTTTAATTTAAAGGAAAAGCTCTAAAGCTATATAAACCACAAATAAAATAAAGGAAAGATATGTTATGAGTTAAAGGAAAAGTACATCCATTCTTGGGAGAGTCAAGGAAGCTGGTGTCCTGATCTGATGATGAAGAGCCTGGGGGTCCACTTGCCAGTCGGCAGGTATTTTCATAGTCAACTTTCAGACTTTATAAGGTTGGAGGTGCTCTTTAAATGATGGAAGAGTGCTTGGAAAATCAGAAAGAAATGCTTGGCAGGGTCAGTGCTGGCAGCAATCCATGAGTATGAAAGGACAGGAGAATAAGGAGTCATTGAGCAGATCAGCACAGGAATTGCAGACAGTGTTGTTGTCACTGTTGTTTACTTAGTTTTTTTTGTTTTTAAGAGTCCTCAACCAGCATCTGCGATATGTAACACTATGTTACTGAAGCGTGTGTGCGCGCGTGCGTGCACGCGTGCACACAAACACACACACACACACACACACACACACACACACACACCCCTAAATGGAGTACACTATACCTAAAAAAAGGGACAAATGAGGATTCTGGGCTTCTTACCAAACTGTAATTTCTATTTTATGCCAAATTAGTCTTCTAAAAAGATTTCTAGGAAGCATGCTGGAGGCCAAATAAGAGTTTCAAAATAAACTTCATGTGTTCTAAAAAATGGCAAGATCTACTTAAAGACAATCCTTCAAAATCCCTATATTATAAAATCTGTTTCCTATTTATGTGAGTTATAACATAGTTGGGGTAAAAAAGAAAAAAAATGAGATTACCCATAAAAGGGGATAAAATGTCAACAAGTGGGAAATAACTAATCAGTTTTGTAAGGATCAGAAATGCTGATTCTGGGACTTCCCTGGAGGTCCAGTGGTTAAGACTCCATGCTTCCATAGTAGGGGGCACAGGTTCGCTCCCTGGTCGGGGACCTAAGATCCTGTATGCTGTGCGGCGAGGTCTAAATAAATATATAAATAAATGGAAACGCTGGTTCTTTCCCTTTCTGTTACATTTCTGGCGAGTTCCTGCCACACATTATACCTATTTTTCTGCAGCTTTCTTACTTTTAGGTGAAGTTATGTTTCCTGCCTACTTCTCTCCCACCTATTTACCTCTTACTTGAGACACTGTTCTGCTATAGGCAATCTTTGCATCTCCCCCTCTCCCTGCGATTACCTCCCGCTTACTATAATTATTACACACCCAAGCAGCATGTAAATCACCAGGCCAGGTAAATCATATTGTCCTCATTTTACATGAGGAAATGGAAGCTCTGAGAGGTTAAGTCACTTGTCCAAGGCCAGTTAGTTCATCAGCGATAGATACACGTCTCAAACCCCACTCTTTCTGATTCTAAAGCATTTGCTCTCTGCCCCACCCACGGCTTCATTTAAACCAATATTTAATTAGCACCTCTTACGTGCTTGCTATACGGCGTTGCACACAAACTACAAAAACAGAAATGACCCCTGTCCTCATACAGACAACAGTCTCCTCTCTGAAATGTTTCAAGAACTCTAGCTCTACAGCGGCTCTGGGGCCATCTGGGCCAGGAGCCCGACATCAGTGACACTGGCTGGCAGGGTTTTATTTTTTGTTTTAAATTCCTGAGATTTTCAGCATAAAGTCCCCAGGGACCACCAAAAAGATGCAGGCATATTTTGCAGTCTGAGCTACCCCTCTCTTCCACACACACATCTCACGTGTACACGGTCCCTTTTTGACAATTTCCCCCGACCTTCATTTGCAGCCATGATGGACGCCAGTTTTCACCAGATTTTATTCTGTATTGTATCAATAATACGGCACAGACTACGGGTTCTTCCACGACTGTACTCTGCGTTGTTGGATCTGGGCCACTTCCCCACCAGGGCAGACTGAGCGTAAAGGGCTCAACAAATCTAAAGTTGAAATCTGTCTGCATGGTGGGATCTTGGTCATTTAACTCTCCTGTGTCTCGACTTTCTCATTCATAGAACGGGGACAATAAGATACGTGACTCATAGAGTTGTTAAAAGGATTAGATGAGAGGATGCCTCTAGAAAGCCCAACACCATGCTGGGCACATAGAAGAAACCTGGTAAGAGTTATTTATAATTCTTGTCAATATTTCATTTACGGACCAGGATGAAATCAATCATTCATTTGTCCACTTATTCATTCAACACATGTTTGTTGAGTCCCCCCAGATGCCAGGCAGTATTCTAGGTATTCTTAATAAAAAGACAAGGTTGATAGTTTTTATCTTCAAGAAGCTCACTATCAAATGGGGAAGAGAAGCAAGTGACTAGAATGTTAAAACCAAGGTTTGCAGAGGGCTCTTAGGAGTGCTTAGAAAGGGACCCAACCTAGCATGGATATTAAGCTTCCCAGAAGGGCTCATGCCCAAGCAGAGTTCTGAAGGAGCCTGGAAATTATAGGGCAAGGGAGGCACTGGTGGAGTCTATTTCAGCCAGTGGGGAGGGACAGCGTGAAGGTGAGGGATGGTGCATGAATGCTGGGCCAGAGGTGTACATGGTGAGGAAAATGGTGTAATTGCTTTGGGTTCAGTGTGCTGGAGTGCAGAGGTGAGTCTGGAAAGGTGGCAGTTATCCAGATGGGCACCTGCCTCATGACATCAGGCCTTTGTGAGGCAACCTTATCACCTGAGCCAGGCTTTTCAAGAGATAAGGCTTTAAGAGGCAAAACTGTTCTCTGTGTCTGTGAGTGTCCATGTATCATCTCTGAGAAATGCAGCCCTATGATCTGCTGGAGTCAAATCTCTGAATAACAATCACGTGTGAAAATAGATAAAGACATCACTCACTGAACAATTGTGACTTTCCAGCCATCAGGACTTTGCTAAAGAAAAATATCTCTAAGTGCATAACCATGAGTTATGATAAGAATTCCATCAGTGTTTCATCATTTTCAGCACCCAAAAAATGTGGTCATTATTGTCTCTATGGGAGGTGACACATGATGACATATTTGGTTATTTCACTAGATAAGAAATGAGATGCAGGAAATGTACCACAGCTATAGGATGAGCAGAAATGAATTAGCTGCTGCTACTTGATATTTTTATAGCTTTTATTTTTCTTGAAAATACTTCAAAACATATGATTAATAAAATGCAGGATTCTGGAAAATTCCATTTCTTGGTGGTGTGGGAAAGGGGAATATGACTTAGAGGAAAGAGCCCAGGGGTACAGTTGCAATAACTGCTTACGTCATTCCCCAGCTAGAAGCCTGGATCATCGCAATTTCTCAGATTTTGTATTTTACAAGCCAATAGATTTTTCTCCTATCAGAATGGAATATCTGGATATATAGTGATCATCTTTTAAAATTTGACATGTAGATCTTAACTACAGCATTATTTCCCAAGGGTTAAACACACTATTTTGATTATTCTACAATATTTCAAGGAGAGGTTTTTAAATTGTCCTTTTTTTATCTTTTTTAAGTAACTACATCATGATTTGTTAAGCTAGACATAGCCCACACAAAATAGTAGTCGCATGAAAACCAACATTCTCTAGTAGTGATAGCACTTTGAATCCTGGCCTATAGAAACATGATTTATAAAGAGGTCAGTACCCTGAGGGGGGGGAAAGGGCTGGTTGAAATTCCTTTTTCTATTTTCCTTTCATAATCTCTAAACATAACATTTAAACTGTCATCGTGAATGCACACATCTATTCACATGGCTGTAAATCTGTCAAGTTAGAGCCATTTGGAGAGATTCTCACAGAATTTTTTAAAAGCCTCAGAGTTGATAACAAAGTATTGGCTCAAGAGCCAGGAGACAGAAGTTATTTTTATCACTTTGCTCCAAATGTACCGAAATACCTGGAACGAACCAGTGTGCTAAAAGTGACCTTGCTTCCTGCCTAATTTTACGGGAATATTCTGGGAATCAGAAAATAATTTTAGGACACGTAGGACAGCTTGCTTGAGAAAGATAAACATGAATGCAAACATGTCCTTATACAGAATCTGTCTAATGTGTATTACTGCTGAAGAGGAGGAGTTTAAAAAAACCCCAGCAAACTCAGAGATTTAAAAGACTGGCTTGCACTTTTTCCTATTCTATATTTTAGTCAGCAGCGCCACCATCCACAAACTGCAGAATCTAGTAATGTTGGTTAGAGGTAGGGGGATGGGAAAGAAAGAAACTAACTCTTATTAGTTGCCTACAGTATACTACACTTACATGTGTTATCTCTTTTAATCTTCACAACCATCGTACTTAATATATGAGAAAATGAGCTCAGAATGGCTAAGAAACATGCTTAAAATCAGAACTACTGGGATCTACTTGTCTGTTTCTTGATTCCATATTTCCTCTGTCTTCGCATCCCTGGAGCATGCTTCCAATAGGCCACTGAGCCTTAGAACTGTACCTCCTCCATATCTCCTGAACGCATGCCTCTGTCTTAGTTCAGGCTCTTATCATTTCTCACCTAGTCTAACACACAGGTTTCCAATGGTTTCTCTGGCTCTGAAGTTTATTTTCTCTTGTACAAGTATGTGTAATCTTAAGAGTTATTTTTTTCAGGAACACAAAGCTGTTTATGTCATTCTTATTGTATGTCTTTCTTTCTCCCTGGATCACGAGTTACTTATTAATAAGGGTGACATCAGCAAGATGACAGAATAGGAAGCTCCAGGCCCTTGTTCTCCCACGGAAATACCAAATGAACAACAACATATGGACCGAAGTAGCTTTGTGGGAACTCTAGAACCAGTTAAGAAGCCACTGCAACCAAGTGAATGCCTAAGCAAGAAAAAGCCACACTCAAAACAACAGGACATTCGTGACTTTTTTGCTCACCTTTACCCCACCCCCTTCCCAGTGTAGCATGATGTGGTCAGGAGGATGCCATCCAATTTATGGTCCCTCCTTCAAGACAGAAGGAAACAGTAGAACTTGCTTGCAACATTCTGGTTTGTCTGGGGAACTGGTTTCTTTCTGGCCTGACTCAGAGCATTGATGGGAAGGGTGACATATTCTGTATATCAGGTTGGAGGCTGCTGAAAGCAGTGGTGGGTGAAGTGGCCTGTGACAACTTCAGGTAACTGCAGACCCATGGGCACCTGGGGGAAAGAGATTACAGGCAGAGGAATACAACAGAACATCTAAGGTCCCGAGAATGAGCAGGGATAAGACTCAGAAAAAATTAAGAGATTTAAACACAGCCATGTATAAGAGAATTGGAGGGGGAAAAAAGCAGGGAAGACATATCCCCAGAAAAAGTCTGAGAGAACCTTAAGCCTTCATTCCAGGCTGATTAGTGAAGATCCTCCTCTGTGCAGAGACAGTCCACAAAGACTGACTGAGAAAATGGTTTTTTAAATGCCCAATTTTCAACAGAAGATCACAAGACATACAGAGAAAGAGGAAAACATGGTCCATTCAAAGGAACAAAATAAATCTCCAGAAACCAACCCTAAAGAAACACAAGTCTCGGACTTGCTTAACGAAGATTTTAAAACAATTTTCTTAAGTGTGCTCAATGAGATAAAGGAGAACACAGAAAGACAATTAAACAAATTTAGGGAAAAAATTCATGAACAAAATGAGACTATCAACAAAGAGATCAAAATTATTTAAAAAGAACCAAACAGAAATTACGGAGATGAAAAAAAAATAGCTTGATTGAAAAATTCACTAGAGGGGTTCAACAATGAATTCAAACAAGCAGAAAAAAAGAATCAGAAAACTTGAAGATGGGTCATTTGAAATTATTGAATCTGAGGAACAAAAAGAAAAAAGAATGAAGAAAAGTGAAGAGAGCCTACAGGACTTACGAGATACCACTAAGAAGATTAATATATGCATTATGGGAGTGCCAGAAGGAGAAGAGAGAGAGAAAGGGGCAGAGAATTTATTTGAAGAAAAAATGGTGAAAATGTCCCAAATTTGAGGAAGGACATGGATATACACATACAAAAATCTTAATAAACTCTAAGTAGGATAAACCCAAAGAGTCCCACACTGAGACATATTATTATCAAACTGTAGAAAGTGAAAGGCAAAGAGAGAATCTTGAAAGCAGCAAGAGAAAAGTGGCTTGTCATATTCGAGGAATCTTCAATAATATCACCAGTGGATTTCTCAGCAGAAATCTTGCAGGCTAGAAAGGAATGGGATGATATATTTAAAGTACTAAAAAAAAATAATAAATAAAATAAATAAATAAATAAAAAATAAAGTACTGATGCGCTTCCCTGGTGGCGCAGTGGTTGAAAGTCCGCCTGCCGGTGCAGGGGACACGGGTTCGTGCCCCGATCCAGGAGGATCCCACATGCCGCGGAGCGGCTGGGCCCGTGAGTCATGGCCGCTGAGCCTGCGCGTCCGGAGCCTGTGCTCCACAACGGGAGAGGCCACAACAGTGAGAGGTCTGCGTACCGCCAAAAAAAAAAAAAAAAAAAGTACTGAAAGAAAAACCTGAGAATGAAAAAGAAAACTGAGAAAAAGAAAACTGAGAATGCTATATCAGGCAAAACTGTTGTTCAAAAAGGAGAGAGAAATTGAGACATTCCCAGGTAAACAAAAGGTGAGGGAGTTAACACTAGACCTGCCCTACAAGAAATGTTAAAGGGAGTCCTTAAAGTTGAGACAAAAGGATGCGATTAATAGATAGTAACTTGAAACCATATGACTGTAAAAGTCCTCTGGTAAAAGTCAATATATGGACAAATATAAAAACTTGAATTCTTGTAATTTTGGTTTGTAACTCCACCATTCATTTTAAAATAGAATTTAAAAGACAAAAGCATAAAAAATGATTATAAATCTATGTTCACAAGTACACAGTATATAAAGACGTAATTTGTGACATCAATAATGTAAACTAGGGGTGGGGCAGAGATGTAAATGAGTAGAGTTTTTGTATGCAATTGAAGTTAAGTTGTTATCAGTTTAAAATAGATTATTATAACTCTAGGATGTTTTGTAATCTCATGGTAACCACAAAGAAATTATCTATATAATATACACTAAAGGAAATGAGAAGGAAATCAAAACATGTCACTGCAAAAAAATCAACTAAACACAAAGGAAGGCAAGGAAGGAAATGAGAGACAAAAAGCTATAAAACTTAGAGAAAAAAAATAACAAAATGGCAATAGTAAGTCCTTCTCTATAAATAATTGCTTTAAATGTAAATGGATTAAACTCCCCAAATCAAAAGATGTAGACTGGCTTAATAGATTAAACAAAACAAAACAGGATCCACCTATATGCTTCCTACAAGAGACTTACTTTAGATCTAAGGATTTAAGGACACAAATAGTTGAAAGTGAAAGTATAGAAAAAGAGAATCCGTCCTAATAGTAATCAAAAGAGAGCGGGGGTGGCATAGTAATAACAAAAAATAAACTTTAAGTCAAAAACTGTTACAAGAGACAAAGAACTTTATATAATGATAAAAAGGTCAATTTACCAAGAAGATATAACAATTATGTATGCACCAAACATCAGAGCTCCCCAAAATATGAAGCAAATTGACAGAATGGAAGGGAGTAATACAGGCATACCTTGCTTTATTGCACTTGACTTTATTGCACTTTGTAGATACTGGCTACTTTACAAACTGAAGGTCTGTGGCAACCCTGCTCAAGCAAGTCTATTAGTACCATTTTCCCAACAGCATTTGCTCACTTTGTGTCTCTGTGTTACATTTTGGAAATTCTTGCAATATTTAAAGCTTTTTATTATTATTATATTTGTTATGGTGATCTGTGATCAGTCATCTTTGATGTCACTAATATGGGTCACTGAAGGCTCAGCTGAGGTATGCGTACCTCAGATATTGCAGGTTCAGTTCCAGACCACCACAGTAAAGCGAACATCGCAATAAAGCGAGTCCCACAAATTTTTTGGTTTCCTAGTGCATATAAAAGTTATGTTAACACTATACTGTAGGCTGTCATGTGCAACAGCATTATGTTTACATGCCTATCTTCATTAAAAAATACTTTATTGCTAAAAATGCTAAGCATTGTCTGACAATGCAGGATTGCTACAAACCTTCAATTTGTAAAAACTGCAGTATCTGTGAAGCACAATAAATCGAAGCAGGATAAAATGAGGAACACCTGCAGTTGGACACTTCAATACTTATGAACAAGTTCTAGTCCGCTGCCTGGCATGTAGCAGGTACTCAAAAAGAATTTACAGAATGAATGGATGGATGAACTGGTACGTGATTCTTCTATGAATCACAGCTATTGGTAGGGGAATCAATGTGGAAAAATTACCATAACAATACAAATTACAAGATTTACTAATATAGAAATGAAGACCGGATTAAGCAAGGTGATCCTAGCCAATGATGGAGAGGTCAAAATCAGTATTTGGGGACTTGGAAGAAGTATACATTTTTAAAGGCATTCAGAGGAATAAATAAGACATATCGCACTTAGAAACAGTGTCAGTGGCTTATATGATAATATATCCATGTATTAATATATTAATAGATTATATTAATAATTTAAACTTCAGAGTAACATAGGTGTAAATCATTGTAATGGGAAGCACAATAGTTACTGTTAGGTGTTGGTCACCTGACTGTGAAGACTCAGTACAGTAGACAGAGCTCTCTGTGTTCCTGCAGGAAAACCTACCTGGGGTTCACTTTCCTGAATGATTGCTTAACTCTGTGAAAGTGAAAGTGACTACAGGTAGAAATAATCCTGATGTTGGCCTGGACCAAAGAACTTTTCAGGTCTACCCGAGTCACCCTTGGAAACCTCAGGGTGCACAAACAAAACTTCTGCAGACTGGGAGTTCCCAGATAGAAGAGGAAGACAAGGTGAATAAAACCAAAAGGATTTGCACAGCTTTTTTATGGGGCCTTAACTACTTCACTTTTGGCAAATAAACTTGGGGCTTTGGAGGAAGTTGTTGATGGAACCAAAAGACAGATTAAATCCTTCTGCGGGCTGATTAGTGTTGCTGCACCACCGACAACACATATCACTTTGCATGAGCACAGATGGTAGCTCCAAAGGGAGCCAGACATAAAGGAACTGTGGCAAAAGTCACGAGAGGGATCGGGACAGAAAGCGTGAGGGACGAAGACGAAGACGCTAGCACCGTCAGAAAACTCAAAACACCAGCCTTGGAAGTATCTTTTTACAAGAAAGTTTCCAGTTGAAACTCCTGTTTCTCTCATAATGGCCCTTTACGTCTTATTTTTTCTTTTTTTAAATATTTATTTATTTAGGCTGTGCTGGGTCTTAGTTGTGGCGCACAGGATCTTTAGTTGCGGCATGCATGAGGGATCTAATTCCCCGACCAGGGACTGAACCTGGGCCCGCTGCACTGGGAACGTGGAGTCTTACGCACTGCACCACCAGCGAAGTCTCCCTTTACGTCTTTATCTCATTTTACTGATGAAGAAACCGAGGGACAGAGTTCACACGATTAGCAGACTTTTGTCTCCCAGAGCCAGTAGATTTTGTTCTTTCCGATCACTTTAAAGGTGTTATTCTTTTAAAATTCACATAATTACATAGCTATGGTATTCTATATGTATGTGCTTTGGAATTCCAATCTGTTCCCATAATGATTCTCTTCTTCTATATAGTGAATATTGGATAAATTCCTCTTAAAGAAAAAGTCTGACAACAGATGAAATATTTAAGTAGCAGCACATTTCTCACATTCACTAGAAAGACAGACTTAAGAATGAGCTAATTCATGTCTTCTGAGTAAAGAAGCACCAATATTATACCTGGAAATAGGCAGTGCGCTAAAACTTTGGGGCCAGAATCAACATTTGTGATTAGATCTTTTTCAGATGAGCAAACTGACCTCAGGAGAGGTAAAGTGAGCTCACCAGAGTCTAGGTGTGAGTTACAGAGCCTGGATGAAGAAGCCCAGGTATTGGTGTAACCTCAACAAAGGTGACTGTTTCACCTTTAGGAGAAAATATAGCTCACTCTGTAAGTCACTGAACTCTAAAAATGAAGAGATTTTTTTCACAGCTATTTCTCTATATTCCAGTCGTCCAGAGCACGCCCCAAGCCTAGAGCAGATGGGTGGTCCCAGAGAAACCAGCCTAAGAGTGGTACCACGCCTCAAGAGATTAACGCGGAAAAATATATTTGATTACGGACATGACAAGTCAGCAAGGCCTTGACCTGCCAGGAATAGGTGTGGGAGGAACTTTTATTAAATATTTATACAGCACTGATACACAATAAGTATAATTGTGCCAAACGTATAAAGTCCTGGCCCGAAGGCTTCTGCTGTCAGCTGTAAAGCTGGTTATTCCTGACATCTCTGTTGTGTTGCTTCATCAGGTAAAACAATCCATTCCGTACATCAAAGAACCATCATCCGGATGAGCTATCTCGGGAATAAGACTTTCTATCCGATGGTTTAATACAGAAGTTGCAGATACTTGTCACCGTATTAACAATTTTAGGAAATTCACTTTGATTCTCTGACAAGCTTACAGTTATCTCTTTTTGTTGAGTCGCTTTTCCTTCTTTCTACTTAACTCTTCCACACCGTTGCACAAAACACAGTCATATTCTCTGCTACTGCAGCATGCATAATGGTACCAGCAAAAGCGAAGTGCATTGAAAGTTTTGTTTTGTAAATCTATGTTAGCCAAAAAGAAGCTGTCAAATAATTCTAGCCAATCATGGATGCAGGAGCAAAATAAGTTAATAAAGGGTACTGACTCAAAACATTAGGCAACATGATGGACACATACGGAGCTGACATCGGTTTTAACCAGGATACAGTAAGTGGGGAAGGGAAGTGGAAAAAATGATGCAGCCTTTGATGGAAAAAGATCTTATTCAGCTCACATGAGGCTCAGAAGATGCTGCATTATACTTCTCACTTACTTAAATCTGCAAGGGATTTGAAGTAGCTAATACTATAAGCAAAAAATCCTCTCGAAATGGGATATATTAAGGCAAGAGCAAAATAACAGGAGTCCAGGTGATGAGGGATTTGGAGAGAGGAAAATAAACCACTTTCACTGGAAAACTAATACTAAGGATGACTATCAATTCTTGGGAAATAGTTTAGCTTTGTGCATGTTACTGATCGCTAAGACAGACCAGGCAGTTAATATATAGACAGATAGGAAAAGCATCCATTCATTCATTTACTCACTCATTCATTCATGCATGGAATACACAGTATCTGCCTTCAGGTGCAATGGCTGAGAATCCACCTGCCAATGCAGGGGACATGGGTTCGAGCCCTGGTCCGGGAAGATCCCACATGCCGTGAGCAACTAAGCCCATGCACCACAACTGCTGAGCCCGTGTGCCACAACTGCTGAAGCTCATGCGCCTAGAGCCTGTGCTCCACAACAAGAGAAGCCACCACAATGAGAAGCCCACACACTTCAACGAAGAGTAGCCCCTGCTCGCCACAACTAGAGAAAGCCTGCGCACAGCAACGAAGACTCAACGCAGCCAAAAATAAAATAAATAAAGTTATAAAAAAGAAAATGGCTTGGAACAGAGGGGGTGGTACTAACGATACAAACAACATTAAACACCATAACAGTGTGTGAAGACGTACGAAACAAAAGGTAAGATACAACTAAACCATCTGAGGGTGGGAGTGTTAAGGGACAGTTTGAGAGATAAGGTGACATTTGAGCTCAGCCTTGAAAAAGAATATGACAGAGAAAAGCAAGGTGGGCAGATTTACAAGTAAGCCTGTGTGAAGACCCGCCCCAATGAGAGGGGAGCAGGGCCAGAGGGCTTCAGTGGTTCCATGTGGCCGGAATGTGTGCAGGAAGATCAGGGGCAGGGACGAAGCCTTCCCTCTGAGCACGGGGCCAGCCTGGGAGGGCTCCTGGGTCTTCAAAGCCATGCTCAAGAGTGTAGGCTTGATCCTGAAAGTAAAGGGGCTAAAACACGATAGAGGCACTATCAGAAAGAAGGTGCGGGGTGTTACAGAATATCTCAATGTTTAAGAGAATTAAAGCTACCAGTGGATGAGAGAACTACTTCGGGGATGCAGTTCTAGACTCCAGAGGGGTCCTTAAAATAGTAGAGATTTTAGAGATTAGATACTATTTTTTATCCCACTTTTCAGGGAATATTCTAGGGTGTACAGGGTGGCTAAATTACCTATCTAGGTCCACACACTGTTACTGGAAGAGGGAAGAGTATGACACAGCTCTGGGTGGGGCGTAAGCATTTTCCTGAACATCCACTGAGGGCAGAAATCATTAGATAAATGTTTCAGGGACATTAAAAAAATAGAAAATTTAGCTCTTTTAATCAAAGAGCTAAGAATTGAGGTAGAAGGATGACAGAAACTAGACAAAAGACAGTAAATGTATTAGGAAGGATAGTATAGATATATACGTATTTCTTAACACAACACAGTTGACAACTTCCTGAAAAGTGCACATTTGTGTAAAACAAATTATTTAAAATGCATTATATTATGTAAGAGAATTTATTAATTCACAGTATGGATAATTTATACACTTTATAATAACCCTCTGATCAGTTTCCGGTTTGTAATTAAATTAGCTTTTAAAAGGGACATAGCTATCTTGTAAACTGAGTGGAAAACAAAGCTAATCTCATTGAATAATGCTGCCCAAATCAATATGAAATCATCACTAGTCTGGGTATTAAAAATATAAAATAATGTGAACACCTGCTAACCCAAGACGGTCTTAAATTCCTGATCCCTTAAGACTGTCTTCCGTTCTACATCTTTGGAAGATGGGAAGCAAAGTACCCTGGGTTGTCCCAGAGCAAGCTGTGTCCCCTATGTAACTTAGCTACATGGGTCACTGGCCCTGTTCAAGTGAATACAAACATGTTTGACAAGATAAATCCTATTAAGACAGGAAATATGAGTCTTATCCCCTGCTAATGAGTCTACCAAAGTTTTAACTGACAGAGCTTCTAAGCAGAGTGACCTTGGGCTTATACCATAAGATGGTAAAGCTAGGATGATAGGGAGATGTTTAACCCCAATCACAGCGGGGTCTTTGCAGGATTTTGTAGGTGCACTCTATATGTAAAGGAGGAAAAACCCTGTTACCTAGAATCCAGCTGCCTCCTATAGAGGATGACTCTTATTAGACTAGAGTTTCTCAAAGAATGAGTGGAAGATCCCTCAATCAGAATCAAATCATGACTATTAATGGTAAGTACTCCCAGGCCAACCCCAAACCAGATGAGCCAGCATCTGAATTTAATTTTAACAAAATTTGAGATGGTTCTTATGTACCCTTATGACGACCATGGGCTTAAAGGAAGTAATCTCAGAGGGCCCTTTGATTTTGATGAGCACCTAGATTGGTTTTGGATGTGCTGTGATAGGCCAAAGGAAGAGTTGGGGGTAGCAGCTGGTAAGATCAGAATTGCTCTATATGACAGAGGGAGAAGAACATGAAATTCTGGGGATGATGTGGTAGAAAGGAATTTGAAAGAATCGATCACGGGCTCGTGCCCCGGTCTGAGAGGATCCCACGTGCCGCGGAGCGGCTGGGCCCGTGAGTCGTGGCCGCTGAGCCTGCGCGTCCGGAGCCTGTGCTCCGCGGCGGGAGAGGCCGCAGCAGTGAGAGGCCCGCGTACCGCAAAAAAAAAAAAAAAAAAGATGTCCAGGGGTTAAGAATACTGGTAGAGTAGGCACTGAGAAATCTCAAATGTCAGGGTGGCTGAAAGGGCTTTTTAAGAATAGGGACATCTAATATTAAATCAGCGTTGTCTGTGCTGCATGAATATCTAAAACCTACATCCTCCTTGTCTCTCTGGACAGCCACAGAATCTGCTCTACACACAGGCTTTTATGGTTGAGTTTTTGTTTGTGGAAATCAAGGAAAGAGGATGAACTTCCCTTCTGAATTCACACAGCATAAGAAGATAATGGGAAAATCCATAAACGGCAAAAGAGAACAAACAAACAAAACATTTGCAGAATTTACAGGGTGTTTACTTATGCTTCTTTGGATTCAGGCTGACGAAGGCCTTATCTTGACATCAATTTCTACAATCACTGAAGTAGAAGAAAGGGGATATGGTGTCTCAGATATGGTGCTTAAAATTTCCACCCAATCATGACACACTGAATTGTGACTCTCAAAATTCCCTGGCCACAAAATGTCAAATGGTTATACTAAATTCTAGGGGAAGGGAAGTAAAATCCTGTCATATGCCTAGAAAGAAATAAAAACTGGAAATATTTGAAAAAAAAATTAGCAGAAGAAGGAACTTAAGCAGAAGGACAGTGTCTCTGAAGTTATAGAGATCTGGGGGCTGGGCCTGGGACTTTCTGTAGGTATTGGCATGGAAGCTTGATCAATCTTTACTTAAATTTTAAGAGCAAATTGCTCCCAGCTGACTTTTAGGTTATGTGAGGTTATATGATCTTCTCCTTCTATTACTTTAAAACAGAAAAAAAAAAAAAAAAATCTTCTGTATTTTCAAACCCGAGTGCTTAGAAGAAATAAGCTTTAAAAAAAAAACACCTTTTTTTGCTTTATTTTGAGCTCTTGTAGAATCCTTTTCCCAAAGTAATGTTTATTTATTACATACCCCTTCAGAGGTATAGAACCTGCGGTTAGATAATTTTTTAAACTGAGGACCACACAAAACAACAGGGTGACCTATTTTTCAAAGATTAAATTGAGCCCTGACAACCTTAAAAAGTAATACATTTCCCTCAACTGAGCAAAGTATTTACTTTGCAATGATAGACGCATGCACACAGCTGCTCCACAAGCGCAGTCAGGCTAAGTCTACTGTCCACCTTCGATGCCCCTTTAATCAGGGGCCTTATTAACTGATTTTTAATTAGGGATTTGGTTATACCCTGTGTGGAAAAAAAAGACATATACATTTTTTGTTCAATCACTAAGATACAGGGTTTTAAAGCTGCTTTGGGTTATAACTTTTTGAACATGAGAATGGAATAAACCTCAGAGAATATCTGGTGAAGGAGAACTTGAAACTGAAAAGTTGTGAAATCTTATCTTGTCTCAAATTTGCCCTCTTAACATTGAACAGATTATTTCCATATGCTTTAGCTTCCCCACTGTGACACGGGAATGGTGATCTTAGTCTGTGAGAACAATGACAATTTAGTAGACCTTTTCACCGTTCAAGAGGAAAATATTCCTACGGCTTTCCCTCCACAAAAGAAATGTTTATATAGGGTCTAGGTTTTCCCCTGGATCACATCTCTGAGGACAATCATGTTTCCTGTACATTTCCTTGAACAAAAGTTTCCCAAAACTAAAATTCCCCCTCTCTCGCTTGATTCCTTTCATCAAAGAAACAGACTTTTCATCTCTTAAGGACAGAATGAAAAATAAAGCCAGCTGAGATCTTGATGCCGTGCACTGGGCCAGGCTCGCCCTTCAGCTGGGTGTGTCACCACCTGTGACTGACATGTACCTTTTAAAGCTTCAACCTCCCCCTGCCCTGCCTCTCCACTGCAGTGTCCTGTGCAGAAGGGTGGGTGTGTGGAGGCTGAATAAACACAGGCTGGTGCGTGGATTGCTTGCCTCTGCGACCCACAAGGAAAGCTGTGGGCATCATTTTCTCCTCACTTTCTTGTTCACAAAAAATGACCCCAGAGGTTCTTAAACTAGGTTTTGGTGATGATCTCGTGAAGATTATGCTGGGAAGCAGGAGACCCTCAATGTAAGCGGTCTGTGTAGGTCTGTATTTCTTCATCTGTAAAATGAGTGCATTGAATTAGATGCTAAGATTTCTTTCAGATCCGTAATTCAATGATGCTCTGATTTTCCACTGTGCTCCCTGCCAAGTGCTTGTCTAAGTTCTTCAACAACACAACCACCAAGCACTTTTTGCAGTTTGAGCTCTGAAAAAAAAGTAAATCCCAGGACTCAAAGACGTATCTATAAGATGAATAATTAGCAAGGAATTAAGAATTCAACTTTTGGAGAAACATCATAAGTCTTCTAAGATGCCCTCTCATTGAATAAAACAATAGCAATGATGACCAAAAAGCTGAATTAGCTCATTAATGCCCAGAATTGGCAAGATCAAAGCTTGAAGAATCCCCACGACTTTAAAATGGGTGTCCTTCCAATTTTCTCAATGATGAAATTAAAATATTTTGAAAGTGAGGTATACTTCTCATCTAATCATATTCCTTAAAAACTGATTGGAGAAATATTGCCACTTGGGATGAAATTCATGACATTTTATAACTTTTAAAACACCCCTTAAACTATGGAATAGTTTATTATGCTGCTTTTAAACAGATGTTATGAGCCATTCCATTTAGCAATGAGTGGCATACAGCAATGTGGGATGTTAAGATGATAACTGTACTGTACAGTAAGCAAGATCCCAGGCCTGTAAACACTCTGGTCCAGAGCAGGGACAGAATTCCAGACGGCTGATTAATCTGTATTTTGCACACAACAATTACATATTAATCGATTTTACAGTGTTAATCTCAAATGTCCACACTTTAAAGAAGCAGAATATATGTACCCCTCTACTATAGCCCCTGAAAGAGTGTGGTGGATTTTTGAGTAAATTTTTCATCAACTTCTACGCACTGTATTTTCCAACTTAATGAAAGCAACGTGCAATGCTGGACTTCTGTCTGAACATCAACAGCTCATAGGTTGGTCATGTCTATCTCTGCTGCGCAAATACAACTGAGCTAGATCCTAACACTGTTTTAAAGCAATAACGTGCAGGCTGAGCTGGGGAGCCTTTCAAGGAGGAGTGTGACAATGAGAAGCCAATGGACTCTTCCCGGCTGGCTCTGTCTCCCTCCCACTGCTTCAATTTCCAATAAGTCAATCCCCCGAGGCAGTGGTTGGATAGAGATATAGAATCCGTTGTTGTCTCAGGGAGAGGATGGAACAGAAACTTTCCACTCTTTCTATCTCACTCTATCCAGTCTTGTGTTCACTCATCATTATTTTCAAGGTCGGGAAACTTTAAAAGAGCCTTTTAAAGAGAGAACCATTACTTATTAAATAAACAAGGATTACACTCCTGCCACCACCCTCCCTCTTCACCATCTCGGTGACATTCAGGGAGCTTTCCCATTCCACAGACGCAAGCACCAAACACAGTTTCATTTCTGCAAGTCATTTTGCCCCGTCCATAGCAGTAAAATGTTCAAAATAAAAACCACCCCGCAAATTTCCTGCTGTGGGGGACAGATGTAACATTATTTTCTTTTTGCTTGCTTTTTTTTTTTCTTAAGTTCCCTCTTCTGAGCATGTTAGATAAATGCCTTCTGGGCTTCCTCTGTACCCCCTTACGCCCAACCAGCACCCCATTGATGGAAATTTTGCATTTTCATTTCAGTTTGTCCTTGAAGGATATGATTCCAGACCACTTCTCTGCCTCCTGCCCAACCATGTTTGTGCTTGTGGGAGTGTTTGGTGTGGAAATCAGAAGCTGATTTACCACCAATAAAATGGCTTCTATCATTATCAACATTCGTCAAGCATGGTTAAGCACACAGACTTTAGTCACCTACTTTTTTGCTGAGGGACTGAATAGCATGGGTATATTTGAAACAGCAAAGCCCTTTCTAATTCAGCAGAAATTAAGACAAAGTACAAGGTCACAACGTCGGGATGTTTACAGTCTTCCAAAATTGCATTGCCTTTTGTTTAAATAATTATGTAGTAATTTGTGGCATCTTTATTAAAAGTAATTACATTTTGGCAATATTTCTTTTGAGAAGTTGCCCAACTGCTATTTATTTTGGATGGATGTGATTCAATAACAAAAGAAAATAAGTCGCTATAGTTTATTTCCGAATAATGCAATTTCTGTGCAGCACTAAGTATCGTGCGTGATATTCATCAACTTTCATTCACTGAACATTTCTATATTTTCTTATATTACTTGTTTGTTGTATTAAGAGTTTTTCTTCTCTTACGGACTCAAATATTTCTCATTCATCCAATTGGCTTAGTCAATTCAGGCTGCTACAGCCAATTAATATAGACCGGGTGGCTCTGACAACAAACATTTACATCTCACAGTTCTGGAGGCTGGGAAGTCCACGATCAAGGTGCTGGCTGATTTGGTGTCTAGTGAGAACCCTCTTCCTGACTTCTCGCTGTGTCCTCATATGGCAGACAGGGAGAGAGAAATCGAGAGAGATCATCTCTCTCCTGTCTTTTTTTCACAAGGGTACTAATCCCATTAATGAGGGCTCCATCCACATGACCTAACTGCCTCCCAAAGGCCCCATCTCCAAATGCCATCCCATTGGGGATTATTCAACATATGGATTCTGGGGTGGGGGGGACACAAACATTCAGCACATCGTTAACATTTTAAAAATTGATCAAGAGGTGGCAGAAACAGTTCTAGTGTTTTACCCTCTGCTGTGAGCAGGGGTTACAACAAAGACCTAGATGGTAGTGTGTAAGATTATGAGGCGGAACCAGGAGGAGGCCTGTATATAATGGAACTCAAATCCAGGCACTATTAGGAGAGAAAATACAGGTTCTCTTCCTGCCCAAGAATACACTGACCTTTGAGGGTGGTGATGGCTGGGTGTGTGGGAGAGGGGACTGAATGACAAGAGGCAGGGCCGGGGGCCTGCCATGAATAGATGCCTACTGCTTCCTACATGTGAACCGGGGATAGTTTAAGAATGACTTTGATCTTTGAGGATCTTTTCCACTTCCTTTAAGTCTGCAGTTCTCAACTAGGGGATGGGACAAACGTCCCATGTACCTGGGGATAATTTTCACAAAGCGGTTAGAAGCCCAGCCCCAGCCTAGACTTCCTCAATCAAATCTCCAGGGCTGGTGCCTGTGGATTCTGAAAAAACTTCTCCAGTAATTTGCATTTGTGCAGTTAATTGAAAATGAATGCCTTAAGTTGCTCAGTTAATAGTCCCTTAGTTGTATAAGCATTTGAAAATCTCAGAAGACTGGAAACCCTTCCTGAGCTGGGCCCCGGGGAGGACCACTCGACTTATAACTCTTTCTCACTGACTTTTGTTTTTGTTTTTGGCGTCCAGGAGGCTTGATCTTTATTTTGTTTCCAGCCCAGATGAGGGAGGTCAGCGGAGTGTGGCCTGAAGGGGAGCACGGAGATGCCAGCAGTGCCCCAGGATCTGCCTGCCCTGCCCAGGGGCCCAGAGCTTAGGGAGGGGCGTGGCTTTCTTCCACCTGTCCTTCCTGGAGCTGGATCTGAACTCAGGGCCGTCACCAGGCTCTGGTGTTCTTTCCTCATTGTGCTCAGGTTCCTCAGCTGAAAAAACTCAAGTCCAGGAGGCTGATCAGGCCAGAAGTGTTTTAGAGGGTGCAGAAGAGTCACAATTTACAAAAGGTAAACAATCTCCCAGCAAAGAAACCCTGATGCAGAGGACAATTAAGATCCCCTGGGACTTTCCTGTAGGGAGATGTTTCACTGCCAATTAGGGTTTCTGTACCAGATGACACGGTGTCAGTATTGCCATTAGCTGGTGCAACACAGAGCTTAAACACTTGTGTCAGAGAAGCATGAACACCCAAATTAGTGCACCCTGCTCTCCTAGTAAAAAATTAGAAAGGAGAACAAATTGCTGTGTATCAATGTCTTAACCATCAACCTGTCCTCCGCAGCATTTTGCATCTAGTAGTCGTTCAGCAAGATAGCTTAGATTTTTGTTGAATAGATGTTGTAGTCCTTCCCATATGCATATCTTCCATTTATCCTTGGGCACTATTTTGATACTTAAAATTAAAGAATGTTTCTTTGAATTGAATCTTTCTGGCCCATAATTACTCCAAAACGCCATCCAGTATTTATTATCCATCAAGATGACTTAGTCTTTCTTAAGTATCAGGGTGGGAGAGAAGAGCATGATTTGATAGCTGAGGGAGCAACGTGGAGAAATCTGATCTACTGACAAAAGTACATACCACCTTTGTAGTTCCTCCATCTCTGTGCTCTGAACTCCCAGGATGTTCAAAGGTAAATCTGACAATCTATTGTTCGGCACAAAAAAATTAACTCATGCCCCACTTAGGATGGAAAGGTTTGGAAGTCGTGACCTAAAACACTCTGACCATCTTGTAATGAGAGTTTTTCCAGGCATGTCACCCAAAAATGACTACCTGTTTAAGCTCCTAGATTTTAAAGAAATGCTGGAGATATTCTAATTAAACTTTGAAGGTAAACATTCTGTACAGAGTCCCAGAGTATCTGAAGCAAAAGAATGTTGGGGTATGGTCATTTCTCTGCATAACTGAGTGACTGGATGGCCATATCCCCTGCTAAATATTTGTTAAAAGTACATTATTTATGAAAACAATTAAAATGCTTAAAATTATCACTGAACTATCTTGAGTAAATATAAAGTTATGTGGATGTAAAAACACAATCTTTTCATAGTCTAGATGTCACTACTAGACCTTACAGTGTTAGACTTAAGAATGGGAAGAAAAGTGTGTGGGAGCTCTCAAATCTGAAAAGTTATACATTTGCTATAGATCAGCAAACGGAAACGAACTGCTTTTAGAACAGGAGCATTTAAGCCACTTCTCAATACACTTATATCGTAAGTCCTGCATTCAGAACCGTATATTTGTATTTATTTATTTTTTTATGACAAGGAGGAAAAGCCTGAAGTCAAGCCGTAAATCTAATGCCTTCTGCTTATTCTGTGTCCCTGAATAAAGGTAAAACATATTTCCCTTTGGGTATCACACATGTGACTAGTACTAGCATTTTTGTTTTTCTTAAAAGTAACTGGTTTACCATTAATATCCTCATTAAGTTTTTGGCTTTGTTTCTTTTTAGAAAAGAAACAAAGCAAAACAAGAACAGAAATTTCACCTCCCTGAATAAACTTATCCATAAAACAAATACGATTATTTAAGGGAACAGGATACCTCAGTCTTCGTTACATTAGTATTTTTGAGTAAGAAATGCTATAAATATTTTAAATCAAAATGTCAAACGTTGATTTTCAAAACTTTTGGAAGTCTAAATACTCCTAATATTTAAAAAGATTCATTTCAAGTGGTGAGTTCATTTTTAATCTTATATATAAGCTATACATCATATGTAATTGTGAATGAACGACCATCCTATTCCAACTTTTAGTTCAAAGAAAAGCCTAAGCTGGGACTTCCCTGGTGGTCCAGTCGTTAGGGCTCTGTGCTTCCACTACAGGGAGCACAGGTTTGACCCCTGGTTGGGGAACTAAGATCCCACATGCCACGAGGTGCAACCGAAAAAAAAAAAAAAAAAAAAAGCCTAAGCTGAATTTCCCAAAGCAAGGTGTTAGACAAAGTTAGGCAAAATCATTGAACACAAGGCCACAAGTAAGTTTTGAAATCACATATAGTGTTGTTTCTAATACAGAACGATTTTCAGAGGCCTGACATGACAATACTCTCAAGTTTAATGAGGTCATGTTGAGAAAATATATGGCTATTTTTATGAAGAAGAGCTTCCATGTTACCCTCTTTTCATGGAAAATTAATAGGTCTTTTAGTGGTGTCTCATTATATAGAATTTACCTTAGCAGGGCTTCCCTGGCGGCGCAGTGGTTGAGAGTCTGCCTGCCGATGCAGGGGACACCGGTTCGTGCCCCGGTCCGGGAAGATTCCACATGCTGCGGAGCGGCTGGGCCCGTGAGCCATGGCCACTGAGCCTGTGCGTCCAGAGCCTGTGCTCCGCAACAGGAGAGGCCACAACAGTGAGAGGCCCGCATACCGCAAAAAAAAAAAAAAAGTAATAATAATAATAATTTACCTTAGCAGAGGGTTTGATTGACGACTTAGGATAACTTTCCATCCATGAAGATTTGCAAAAGTGTTCCAATTACACCTACCACCCACCCATGTAAAGTACAAATTATGTGAAACAAAACCTTTGATATCAACAAAGAATAAGCGAACACAGTCAATTCCAGCTGTGTATCATTTCATCCTCACAGACTATCTCATTTGCATTTCAGGTAACCCTGTGACACTGGTGTTTTCGCTCCCATTTCACAGATGAAGAGTTCCCAGGGTTCAGGGTTCAAGTTCCCAGGGATCAGGTGACTCATCCATTACACGTTTAGTAAGATGGGGGATCAGAACGTGAACCCAGTTGTGAGGTAGATACTTCCTTGGTGAAATCCTTTGTCTTGAAATCCTTTCATGAGAGGACAAGTTCAGACTCGTGCCTTTGAGGCTCCCTTGTCTTAGGCCCTGAGCACAGCCACCTCTGGAAGCAGCCGTGGTAGGAAGTCACACCACCAGATGGACGGGGGTGCGGCTCCGGAGAGGCCATGACATGGTGCTTCTCACGTGCCGCCACCCTGCCTGCACACCTCACCACCTCCAGGGCACCTCCCACATCAAAGACACCCAGGTGTACGAAACATGGGTCCTGTCATCACCAAGAGGAGCCACTGAATCCAACTGCACACACTCCCAGGAAGCACTGTTTACGGTGCGACCTTAAGGAGGTCCTCCCCCGTCCTCCTTGTCCCTGAAAGGCCCTGCTGAAACGTCATCAAATCACTACTCAGCAGGGATTCTGAGTGACAGAATTCCTTTTTTTTTTTTTTATTCTTTACAGATTTTTGGGGGGGGTGATGTGGACCATTTTTAAAGTCTTTATTGAATCTGTTACCATATTGCTTCTGTTTCATGTTCTGGTTTTTGGCCGCGAGGCATGTGGGATCTTAGTTCCCCGACCAGGGATCGAACCCGCACCCCCTGCATTGGAAGCCGAAGCCAGGAAAGTCCGCAGAGTGACAGAATTCTAACATCGAGCACACAACTGGAGGAGGCGGGCTTAATTACAGAGTGTCTTTCCCTGTGCCTGGGATAAGCAGGCGCCCAGGAGGGAGCCCGAACCCAACTGCCCAGCTGCACTGTATCCTTCTGGCCACCCTCAGGGAGGCTGGAACCATCTAGCTGCCAGTGTTCTTACTACTTCCCTGTGTTTCCAATAAAATCCTACATACAGCAAGAAAAAAAAAAAAGGAGTTTTACTTTAGAAAATGTTCAAAATCTGTTTTTTTATTAAAATGATTTTAAATAACTTTTTTTAGATTGTTTAGGATTTTTTTTAAAAAAATCCCTTTGGAACAGAACCAACTTAAAAAGGAGAATGGAGGTTAGCTTACGTGCTGGCCTATCTGCCATGTGAGTCCTGACCAGAGGGCCCTCCTCCTCGAGGTCCCACACTCATCCTCTGACTAAGCAACAAGGAAGTGCGTGGAACTGCCTGTTTCCTCCAAGCAGATGGCTCCTCGCTTTTCAAACAGATGATTGTAAAATCAGTAGGATATTTTAAGAATGAGCTGATCAGACACACCAACTTGCTTGCTTACGAGTGCTGAGTGAACAACCCATGACACCTGGCACCTGAGCCCCACTTTCTTCTAGGTGCAGGATGAGATGCTCATTTCAATCTGACGTGCCTATGGATGTGGTATGTGTAAGGACCACATCTCTCTCCTCCTTTGCTTTCTTTCACGGAGCTCAGCCCTCTGCTCTGGAGCTGCTGGAGTTCTTTCAGGAGGACAAGGAAGCAAGGTTAGCTGCCCGCTAGAGACCTACCTACACTCTTAATGCCTGGTCTGGTGAAGCCGAGATGGAAGAACTTCAACTGAGCAACTCAAACTAGTTCTACTGTTGAGGCTTCTTCAAGGGAAGAAAAACAGTTAGTTTTTGATGTTTTTGTAAAAATCATAAAAATATGATTTTTAAATGTATTGGTTTTGATTTTTAAGATTCACTGCTGTGAGTATGGTACCCCCTTCACCCCTTTTCTCAAGAGGTATTTGTCGGGTTGCACAATATGCAAGGCATCCTGCTAGGAAAATTCTTTCCCATCAGCCACATAAGAAACTGTCTTATTTTCTGCTCTCTTCCCAAGGTCTAGAATGATCCTGGCATATAGCAGAATCCTAACACATGTTTTAACAAATGAATTACACACTGAGACAAGGGGTACCTGCATTTCCCCCACCAGGAGTTCCTATATGGTGATGAAAATCAGTATAAAGACCTTCCCTTTTGATAGTCTCTACTGCCAACTAGTTCTTTCCTGGAGCTAGAATCAGATAGGCCCCACAGGATGGACACAGCCTCACAGCAAATTAGTTAATTTACCACCAGATGTTAACTGACCACCTACTATGTGCAATTCCCTCTCGGATACAATTGGGCCATATAAGATATTGCCCCTGTTTTCAAAGAATTTCTATACAAAGAGAAACTTAGTTGCCACAAAGTGACCACCGAACCCACTCACAACCTAAGACAATTGAACACGATCCCAGGAAGAAAGGGAAGGACTCTTTGTGCAGTACTGAGGCCAAGGAGGTGAGTGGTAGGCATGAAAGGAGAACTCAAAGAGATGGGAAGACTGCGTGATTACAGAAGACAGAAGTCTTGAATTAGGCCTCAGAGCCCAGGTGGAGAATGGAAGAAAGGGCATAACAGGAACACAGGTGTGTGTGTGTGCACCTGTGTGTGCGTTGGGAGGTGAGGGAGGATGCGAAAGTGGAAGAAAGCAGAGCATACAAGGCATGCCAAGGGTTCATTCTGTCCATCACGATTTGAGTCAACTGAATAAATATTTATTAGTTCATGCTATGTGCCAAGCATTGTGATAGGTACAAGGGACACAATGGTTAACAAGACTAATATGGTCCCTGGCTCACTGGCTAGTGGAAGATACAGACAAGTAAACAGATAATTACAATACAATGTGATACGTGCTGTGATAGGGAAAAGTCCAGGTGTTATGAGAAGGACGGAGAATGGACCCCACCCAGATGGGAGGGTCAGGAAAGCTTCCTAGACGTTCCCTACAAGGGCTGTCAAGCTGACACCTGAAGCCAAGGTAGGAATTAGTTGGGTGAAACTACGCAGGTAGGTTATATAGCACCTACCCTAGAAGAGCAAGCATTATGGACCACGGGGATCTAAAGTTGGCTGAGTTTGCAGGACTGCAAGTGGAGGAGAGCAAAGAGATGGGCCGGGGACAGAAGCAGCGGCCAGGTAGGCAGTCTCGTGTACTTCACTTTAAGGAGTCTGGACTTTATCTGAAGAGCGAGGGTAGCCACCGAAGAATTGTAAGGGAATGACCCAAACATATTTGCATTTTGGGTAGATAACTATCTGCAGTGTGAGACGGCCCTTAGAGGAGAAACGGGAGATAAGAACACAAGAGTACCATGTAGCTCGGTTCTTCAAGGTCCACCCTAGACCAGTGCAAGAACTACATGAATATTTCATGAGTGAATGAATGAGCTGATCAACCCACCATTCAATCATTCAGTGCAGGACTGAAAACAGGAGACTTGAGAGAGAGGATAAAGTTGACTGTGTGTATGTAAGGGTCAGAGTGAATGCACATCGGAACGCTGACATGTCTTCAATCTTGCATCTCATCAGACAAATGAGAACAACAGTTGACAACGCAGCACAGGGTAACAGAGGGAAACATCTTCAACACTGGAGTTAAAAGACCCATGTCTGACCCATAGTTTTGCCAGTTACTAATTTTGAGTTGCATCTTAATTTCTCTGACGCTCAGGTCCCACATTATATCCACTCTTTATGTGTAACCACACAGCATATAACATAGGAATGGTTATCACAACCTATGTACATTTCTGTTTTCAGCTGATGTTTAGGAGCTGTGGTGGGATTTGCAGCCTGGTGGCATTTCTAAGTCAACCACTGTAAAAAGAAGTTAGTGAGACCTACATGACAATGAAGTTGTGGTTCATGTGAAAGGGAATTTAGAAAAAAAAGTAGCCACTATTGTTCAAACTTTGGGCAGACAACTCTCTACCTTGTCAACTGGAGACCCTAGCAGATAGGGAGGACGTTAAGAGTCCATCTCCTGTTGCTGTCCCCAAGAAGGGGAATGGCAGCAGAAATAGGCAGAAAAAATAATGTACCTGAAGGCCACAGGGGTCGGTGAGGTGGCTTGGAGTACCATTTAGGGACACAGTCTAGACAAGAATCCATTGAGCTCCCACCTCCATATAAAGACGCAGCTGTGGGACTTCCCTGGTGGCGCAGTGGATAAAACTCTGCGCTCCCAATGCAGGCGGCCCAGGTTCGATCCCTGGTCTGGGAACTAGATCCCACGTGCATGCCGCAACTAAGAGTTCTCATGCCGCAACTAAGAAGCTGGCAAGCTGCAACTAAGGAGCCAGCTGCCACAACTAAGACCCAGCACAACCAAATAAATAGATAAATATTTTTTTAAAAAACTCAACTGTTAGGGGGGTTCATTTCATTTTCATGATGAAGTAAAGCTTGAATGAATTATTCTTGTTTATATTCTATCATCACAGAGTTAGCCCTCAGCAGTTGTGTCTAATCTATCCTCCTTAAAGACTCCAATCAATCAATCACAAACAAAAAGGCCACTTTCAGTTTCTCCAGGAGATTCTAATGCAAACGGTAGTGAAATAAGTTGACTAAATAATTCATCCTCTCCAGTGACCACACACCCACCAGTGACACCTCCGTGAGAGTTCACAATCACAGGCGTCTTCTACAAGCTTACACACCTCTAATACCAGGCATGGACATCTAAAGCTGCCATCAGAATCTCTTTATCAAGATTGAAATCCCTGAGTCTTCTGTGCTCCAATACATTTCACCATCCACATTGTTTAACTGAGCCCTTTACTACAAATGTTTCAGGCTCTGATGCAAGACAGGAATTTGAAGCATGCATTCGAGTATTTAATGGTGTTAATTTCTGGGGCACACAAATATCAGCTTCACTCAACAATCCCATAATCTTGCAAAATAAAGAAAACACACCAGAGAATGAAATGCAGCATGGCATTCTCCAGGACTGCAAGCAAAGCGGTTCCCTGATCCTGCTGCCTGAGAATAAAACAGCCGCCTATTTCCAGACCCTTAAAGATATGAAAATAAAGAAAGAAAAGAAAAGAAAAAAAGATGGGGGTGCTTTCAGATGAAAGAATCATTCTATATTTTATACTCAAACATGTCCCGAGTTCGTTTTAAATGTAACACATCTGATCATTACAAACGAAATACAGTCCCTGTTGCTTTTGGTGTGTTTTTTTTAACTGGCAGGCATCCACAGAAACAAATCCTACCTGGAAATATGGATGGTCTCTTTTTCGGGCGCCTCAGGTGAACGGGTTCCAAGTTTTTAATGTTTCTCTGAAGTCTTCCTTTAATGTCATTTCCTATGAGTAGTTCAGGCGGCAGGCTACTCCGTCTCGATGATTTACAATCATTCTGAGATGAATTTAGTTTGTTCTTCGTCCTGGAATATAAATTGCCGTCATCAACTGCCATGGTAGGAAATACATTAGATTTTCTTCACAAAATCTGAAAAGCCAAGCCCAGCCTCAGCCATCTGCGTCTCCACCCCAGATTCAGATGTTCTCATGCTTTACCCCGCACTTGTCTGGGAAGCTTAGCAAGTTGATGGGTGTGGACTGGAACAGGTGTAGAATTACGAAGGAGCCCCTCCTATCCACCGCTAATAGCACCAGGGAGGAGAGATCCAAAATATCATTAGGTTCAGAAGACTGAGGAAGTTGAACAGATGTGGCACACGGGTAATAAAAGTGATGGTTACTGTGTGAAATTTCTGTTTTATTAGTGCGATGCCATAGAGCAAACACAGCTTGCTCTTAAGAATGAATACCTATGCAAATCGCAAGCCTAATTATTATTACTTCCCAAACTATTCAAGATTTTTTACAAGCTTTTGGGAAACATTTTACATTTCCTCCTACCTTTCTGTTTCAAACTACACACGCAGAACAAACATCTGTCTTTATTAAATTCCTTATCTGGCAGGCAGCCGACTGGAAGTTGGCTGGACGAAGGAGATGAGAGATGGCTGCGGAGATGAGGAAAGAACCCGTGGTGGGCGTGTACCGAGCAGCAGTGCCGGGAACCCTGCGCCGCTTCCTACCCACCCCTTCCATCCTGCGCTCTACCTGGCAAACGGCTTCTTGAAAAGGTCAGCTGTCTGGCGGCGAAGTCAGAGGTCTAGCAAATGAGCTGTGACCTATCAGTGATGGCAGCCTCCACTCAGCAAATGGAAAGGAAACTCTGTGACCTTTGCGGGGATTCTGCCTTGCAACTTGAAACTAACACCTTGAAACACTAACGTGGTCAACTGGTTTGGTGGTCTGAGAAAAAGCAGCATTGACTAGATTCCTGCTTGACCTGTCCCATACTTTCTTTCTTTCGCTTCCAGAGTTTGCATTTTGTGTCCTTTGCTCCCTTCCCCCTTGCTCTATTTATGTGGAAATGTTCTGCCCTTTTTTCTTTCATTGACTGTGCAGAAATCATAACTCAATCATTTATTCCCTCATGTCCCAGGGCTGGGTCTCCTCTCCCCCACCCCGTCCTCTGTCTCTCTCTGTCTCACACACACACACACACACACACACACACACACACCCTCTTATGTTCTGTCTGGTTGCAGTGTGAGTCAGAAGATAAAGAAGATAAAATCTGCCTTTTCTCTTCCCAGCGCCTGGAAGCAGTAGATACATACCATTATAAAAGATTTAGGGGTTGTTTCAGAAATCACTGTTTACTTAGGTTTCCTGGCTGCCAAGTAGGTTGTATTACTTGGTAGAATTTAGGAGCTGGGTCTTTTCACCTAACTGAGGATACACTTCAACACAAGTATAAGTTTCATTCTCTTTGCTCCTTTTAGCAAATAGGTCTTCAAACTACAACAGATTTTCTGAAGAGAAAAGTATTTTTTTAACAAGTGTGTCCAGATTAGGGTTGCATTATAACCCATAAATTATCATTATAATCCAGCAAACTATTTACATATTAGATTATTAAATTATTTTACTAATTCTGAGAAACATCTACACCATTTCCCTTGCAGGACTTAAAACTATTTTGTCAAGTTGGAACGTATCACGAACTTCAAAACAATGAGTGGCTTGTACAAAACTATTTTGAAAAGCCCATGAGACTTCTTCAATCTCCCTTAGCTTAATGAAAATACATTTTTTTTCTAGTAAAGAAATAAAAAGTAAAGCATTACTTGAAGTTTGAGATAACGATTTAATAGGAGAAAGAAAACATTTCCATAATGTAAATCTCAGGAACGGTGTTTAAGTTTTGAATACCTAACAAGGTAGAGCCCTAGGGTACAAAATACTGGATGCCAACAGGGAGAAATCTACCAAAAGACAAGCTGGAAGTCGAGCTATTTAGTGACTTTCTTTCCCAATTCACGGTATCCTCACGGGGCTAAATAAGAGTGTGTATGAGATGAAATGGAGTCTTAGAGGAAAGGTGTTATTATCACACAGAGTGTGGAACAGGTACGGCTGCACCTTGGAAAGGCTGGCTGCAAACACAGGGTTAAGAGTGTATGCACCTGGAAGGCACTGTAACAATAGCTGTGGTTTACTGCATGCTTAATACCAGCCAGGTTCTGTGCTAAGCTTTGGACATGCATCATCTCATTGATTCTTCCTAATCCCCCTGTTCTACAGATGAGCACACTGAGACTGCCAAACGCCCGGGGAACTGGGAGAAGATCTGAACACAGCTTTGACCTGACTCCCAACGCTTATGCCCAAGGCCATGCTTTAAACTACACCACACTGAAAAAAACACAAAAAACTACGCCATACTCAAAACAAAAGAACACCATTACTCAGCCATAAAAAGAAACGAAATTGAGCTATTTGTAATGAGGTGGATAGACCTAGAGTTTGTCACACAGAGTGAAGTAAGTCAGAAAGAGAGAGACAAATACCGTATGCTAACACATATATATGGAATTTAAGGGGAAAAAAATGTCATGAAAAACCTAGGGGTGAAACAGGAATAAAGACACAGACTTACTAGAGAATGGACTTGAGGCTATGGGGAGGGGGAAGGGTAAACTGTGACAAAGCGAGAGAGAGGCACGGACGTATATACACTACCAAAGGTAAGGTAGATAGCTAGTGGGAAGCAGCCGCATAGCACAGAGAGATCAGCTCGGTGCTTTGTGACCGCCTGGAGGGGTGGGATAGGGAGGGTGGGAGGGAGGGAGACGCCAGTGGGAGGAGATATGGGGACATATGTATATATATAACTGATTCATTTTGTTGTGAAGCTGAAGCTAACATACCATTGTAAAGCAATTATACTCCAATAAAGATGTTAAAATGAAAAAAATAAATAAAATAAAATAAAATAAACAAAAGAACACCATGTTGCATTATTAAATGTATATATGAAATCTGAAAGAACTCTAAAGTCTTTCTCTATTTTCCTAGCACAATTCTTGGTTTTAGGCAGATTTCCATTGCATCACTGAGGGAGGGAGGAATGGTCTGGCTGATCTAACTGGGCCTTCCCCGTGTAACCCAGCTGTCAGGACACCTTTAAGATCCATGGAATGAAAGTATGAGAAAACAGAAGGAGAATTCCGATTTATGCTTTAAAAATAAAGTATTCATGTTGAGACTCTGCATATTAAAATGCATTTTAGATAAACGTATTCCATTTTCCTGAGATTTAAATCATAATTAGGGGAAAAAAATCCTACCCTACTTGTGAAGGTGCCCCTAATCTCCTGATCCTCTAAGAATAAAACGATGTAAGAGAGGGCTCAGGGTTCCTGATAGGCGCAATTTAATTCCTCTCCTGCCCAACTATTCTGCACTCATTGGGAATATAAACAGATATGAATCTAGCTCATTTACTATATTTTCTCACAGAGAAAAGTGAGAACAGCTTGAATTTGCTATTATTCAAATTTTAGGGTAATGAAAAAAAGGACAATTTTATTTTAAAATATTATTAAATTTGTGAACATAAAAAAAGTAAATTTCTTTTCAAAATATTTAAATTGGCTGACAACATGAGTGATAATCGGCCACAAATAATTTCGCTTGGTTTGGGCTAAACGAGAATATTCACACACTGTAACGTTAAGTCCATTCCTCCCTCCTTCACACTACCAGCAAAAGTGGAATTTCATTTTCTTTCAGGTAATCAAAGGAATGATGATATATTAGGCTCTGAGCTAAAAGAAATCTTAAAACTTATAGCATAGGTAAGTGATTTAAGATTTATAACTGGACATTTTCTATTCCTATACATTTAATAACCATTACGTTTTAAAAGTTTCCATTCTCCTAAAAATCCAATATATTAATCTCTTTTGAATTCTTTTAATTTCTTATTCTTCAAGAACTTGTGTTTTTTTTTTTGTTTTTTGACCAAAATGGATTAAATTTAATCTGTGTGGCACCAAAAGCCTTAGAGCTTTCTTTGTTTTTTAAATTAATTTTTATTGGAGTATAGTTGACTTACAATGTTGTGTTAGTTCCTGCTCTACAGCAAAGTGAATCAGTTATGCATATACATATATCCGCTCTTTTTTAGATCCTTTTCCCATATAGGTCATTACTGAGTATTGAGTAGAGTTCTCTGTGCTATACAGTAGATCCTAATTAGTTATCTATTTTACATACAGTAGTGTGTGTCACTCCCAGTCTCCCAATTTATCCCTCCCCTGTTTTCCCCCTTGGTAACCATAAGTTTATTTTCTGCATCTGTGACTCTATTCTGTTAAGAACTTGTGTATTTTTTATTAAATGCTGTTACCATCTCATGAACATTTTATTCCTCCTGCTAATAAGACACTGTCTTCTTACTCTTAGAATGTTCAAATATTCCATAGAAAGACATTTATTTCCTCATTTGCAGCTATAATTTCCTTGTGAATTTTGAGAGCTTTTAAATAGCACTACTAAATTATTTGGATTTTTTGAGAAGGCTGCAAGTTGAGAACTGTACCGTTTTACAACTGTAACCACCTTGCTCATTATCACCTTTTGAGAAATGATCCACCAAGATGTTAGGCCTGTTAAGATTCAACCAATTAGCTTCCAAATCTCAATCTGACTCTGCTGTACTGTATATCCTGCAAATATTTCTGAGTTTTGAACTCTTCATTCAGTTTGTAAACTGAGAGGACCAATTATTCAGTGGGTTTGCCACCAGGAAAAAAAAAAAAAAATCATCGTATAGAGCGTCATAATGAAGGCTATCCCCGAGCCAAGGAACTCCACTGATGCATCCCTCTGAAAGGTCACCTGCCACCACTTATTGCCAACACGTCTCTGCTTGGTGTTGTTAACACACCTGCAGTATTACCTAGGGTGTGACCATGGCTGAGGAAATCTTTTCTCAGTTCCTAACAATACAATGGATATTTTCAGTACTTATCTCATTGGCTCTCCCTGGCAATTAGCACTAATGACCAACCTTTCCCTCTTCAAATTCTCTGCTCCCTTGGAGTCCATGACACTATTATCTCTTGTTTTCCTCCTATGTCTCAGGTCCCTTCTGCTCAGATTCTTCCGGGGCTCCTTAGAAGGGTATTTTCTTCTCTCCTTCCCTCGTTCCTTCTCTTTGGCAAGCCCCCTGATTGGACACATCTGCTATGTGTCTGACACCATGCAAAGTCCAAGGTCTCTGCTCTCAAGAACCTCTTGATCTAGGAAGGGAGCAGACCTATAACAAACGAGTTACTGGAACACAGAGAGATCACTCTGTGCAGAGGTGACATAAAAAAAGCTACTTGGTCAGCTCTTCCTGATGGGAGGGGAATGGGAAGTGAAGCGTTTTCAGGGGAGAAGCGGAGAGTTCACAAGGCAGATGAAGGGAAACAGCGCAAAGGCACTAAGACGTGACATCACACCAAATGCCCACAAAATGGCAAACACAGCAATCCCGTACCTACACTGGGGCATTATATCATGCAAAAGTACAGACATTGGAAAAGTGAGATTGAGCGATCCTAGCAAATTCGGAACAGAAGGAAAAACCATAAGTTGGCATTATTACATATCTTTTCAAACACCACCACAAATTAGACATACAGAGGACACCTCCTTTAAAAAAAACCAGTATTAAAAACCTGGCTCTAACCTGTTCAAACAATTTGGTAATTCCTAACAAAATGTAAAAAGACATTTTAAAAAATCTGGCTCCAGTAAATAACCCTTCTCCTGAATCATCTTTATTTATTCCAGAGTCTAAGATACAGAGATTTGCTGAAGCAGACTCTTAGGCAAGTTTTTAATGTCATGCAGACTGTACCTTTTAAAAAAATCTTTAGAACCAGGTCTTACTGGCTTGAAATCCTACTTCATTTGCACTTGCATTCCTCTTTGTTCAATTTTGCAAGTCTCAGCAAAATACCAGCATAACTGCAGGGCCTTTTCTCAAATTAAGGTAGGGCTTAAGGACACATTTTTCTGGGCTAGTTGTGGAGTTCTCTGGTGAGAAGGTACAGCATAAACAAATCTTCCTCCCTGTACTACGTCCCTGACACACCCACGTGGTCTCTGAGAGGAAGGATGGATAGTTATTCTTCGGCTTAAGGAACTAAACTGAAATTTGCATTCATAAGAGAATCGAAGCTTTTAAAATATTTTGTCCAAATACTAGACGCTGTAACCTCAGAAATGCAGTAGCTAAAACCAGGTTGGCAAGTGACTGCTGTCACTCAGATGGCAGGAGTTATTAGTGGCGCTCAGCAGACGTTCTCAGCCACGACTGCAACTTTCATCTGTGTGCCAATGACGTGAAGTCCAAAGCCCCAACCCAAACTTCTCCGTAGTGTTCTAGATTTGAAATGTTGGGGGGTGATGGATTCATAGGTGTACACATATGTCAAAACGAATCAACTTCTATACTTCAAATATAAGCAATTTATTATATGTCAATTATACCTCAATAAAACTTTTTTTAAAAAGGCAACGTTATACCTTCCCCCAGTGCATTCGGCCAGGATTCAGACATGTTCCGGCTTTCAGCTAATAAAATTAATAAATAAAAGTGAAAACAATCTTCTTATTCCATCATCTACTTCAAGAGTGAGAGAAAAATATACATGGACTCAAGTGTTATGTGAGTCATTTTCACTGAAGAATTTTCTTATCCTGAACTATGTCTTTAGTGTTTAATTTATACACTGTAGAACTCCAAGAATGCCCGAAAGATGTCTACACGATACTCCCAGGTAACACATTCACTGTTACAGTGAGTTGCCCAGAGAAGGTGCTCAATAAATATTACAGAATGAACGGAGAAGTAAAAGAGTAAAAAACTGCAGTGAAAAAAAAAAGAAGGCACATCTTAACAGGAAGTTTCCTCACAAGCCACCAAGCAAAAGTGTGCAATCTTTTAGGGCAAAGAACTTCACGATCGGGATAAACATCGGTTATCTTAGGCGACTTGGGTGCAGCCTTGCTAAACACCCAAGGACTGGATGAAATGACCTAGTCTGAAGATTCTTCCCACAATTTCCGACACTGCCGATGTCCTTTAGATTCTACGATTTGAACTTTCCAGAGGTAAGTGGGCAGCATGAATGCCTTCAGTGGCTTTGGAGCTGGATCAAACACTGCACTGATTATTCAGGTGACACCACCTATTTAATAAAAAAATGTGAAATGTCCTAGTCATTGAGCTAGCGCTAGTCTGCAAATTCAGGTGTGAGCAATAGAGAAACTTTATAACTCACGGCCATTTAAATCCCAGTTTAGCTTCATATGGTTAGCATTTTTACAAACATCGTATTGCTTCTTATGCAAACAAAAGTAAGAGTAAAGTTTTTCAGAAGCTGATATTAAGCGGTCAAAAAAAAAAACAGCAACTGTAAGAAAACAGATTTAAATATCACAATTAAAAAGCCTGATCCAGTGGGCCGAGAACTCTGTACCCAAAAACAATGTCTTAAATTTCTGTAGGACATCTAAAAAAATGATGGACCATGTACAAGGCCATGAAACAAATCTCAAGATACCAATTTGGTTTTTGTTGTCATACCCTATGAGACATTCTCTCATCACTACCCAAAAACTGGGAGTCAATGTAAAACATAGCAACATTTTCTTTTAATCCAATGCTCGTAACAGTATTTATTGTGTATTCCCTCTAGTCACGTACTATGCTAAGTATTGACATTTCTCATGCAGTACTACCATTTTCTCTACTTGACAGAGGAGGAAACTCGTTAAGAGAGGCCAAGAAACTGCAGCAGTAACTGATTACAACCAAGCCTAGTCTTCCTTTAATACCAAACTCTCTAAAATATACATTTTCCCTCTGATTCTTTGTTTCCCAGCTACCTCCAGGCTTTTCCCTTCTGATTTTGTCTTCCCTCTCCCTGGTTCCTCATCCTTATCCACAAAACATCTCCTTTGCCCCACCCTCATTTCTGGGCCTTCTTTTATGACCAGGAAAGAGCAACTGACAACTGAATCAAACGAGAAATTTCCAATGGTGTCCTTCCAGTATCTCTCCCTCAGGTGCTGAAAGGAGCCACCCTTTTATTTCCTTTGTCCAGGAATTAAATTCCCACTAAGGATTCCAAATGTCTGTTTCACGCAAGATTTAAGAATGTGTCATGTCTGTTTACTCACTGTTGAGTCCTAGCCAGCTTGGAGGAAATTTTATCAAAACTTGGAACTATCTTCACCAGTAAGTAAGGTGGGCCTTAATTTTCCACTTCAATTCTCCCAGCTTCCTCTATCATCTCAGAAAGATCTAACTATCCTTCTACTTATTTATTTTTATCGTTTTCCATACAAAAGGTGATTTATTTTTTTTGTCATATTCTAGAAGCTAGGAAAGGTCCAAGTATCAGAAACCAAACTTCATATAAGCCAAACCAACATCTTTCAACCCCACCTCCATAAAATATAACTACAAATTTATATCATTAACTCATGATGAATAGCTAAGAGACAGGATCTTAAGACAACTCTTGAAGCAGACCTATTTTTGGTTTCTTGCATAAATTCATGCTTCTCTTCCTGGTTTTATAAGTTCTATTAGTAATCAGGATTTAAAGGAAGGGAGATATTTTCATAGCAGCTAAATCTCAAAAAAAATCCCTATTTCAGATTCTTTCTAGCTGTTTGTTTTTTTTTTAATTCTGTTTTTTATTACAAAGGAAATATGTTTGTTGCAGAATATTTGGAAAGCACAGAAAAGTAAATAAAAAGAAGCAGAAAACACTTTATAACCTCATGAGTCATGACAACCACTGTCAACATTTTGGCCTATTTGGTCCCAGATTCCAGGCTTTGTCCTGCCATCCACCACCCACCCAGACTCAACCTCAGAGCCCCCTCTCATCCATGTGAAGGGTACCATGTGGCTGGGAGGGGCCAGTGTGCCTGGAGCCACCCAAGGGAGATCAACGAGTGAGGCTGTCGTGTGCACGGAAATGGGGTGGGTAGACAGTGATGAATGGGGTGAACATCTCTCCCCTGAAGGGCAGTGGCTTCCCCAGGTCCAGTGGACTGTGCTTGTGGAGTACCGAAGGCCCAGTCTGCCTCATCCTCTGATTTTTCAAGAGAAGCTTGCAACCCTGATTTTTGTATTGAAATATCCTGATTTGTAAATGTTGGCTTCATGTTTTTAAAGACGGTGTATAGGGCCGAAGAAACCAAAGCTGTGTATCAGTTGAGGCCTTCCCCAGGCCACACGGTCGAGTGTTTACAGAACTTCTGGAGTCCGTGCCTTAACCCACGATTTTCAAACGGTGGGTCTGTGTGACAAAGCTGTGCCTAGGTGAGAAACGTCTAGGAAATTCTGCGAACAAATCTCTTTTGTAGCGTCACCATGCAGGGGTCCATGTTGAAGACTCTTGAATCTTGCAGCAAAGAATCGATCCTACTTAACTCTGTTTAACTGGCATTTTCCAAACTTGGCTGAATAGAGAACTTTCTTTCCCCCTGTTTTCTAGGTAACAAACAACTATTAGTATGTTTTGACCCTAATGTTCTGCAAAACAAAAAGCCATTTGTTAATGGCCTCTTGGGCATCGTGACTGCCCGTGTAGAAGAAACGAACAAGCTTTAAATCCCTGCACGTTGTTTGCCAGGTCCCCCCTCCCCTACAAGGAGAACAGACCTCGGTGCTATGCAATCAATACAAAATCAACTGCTTTTGCCTGTGCTAAAGAAGATGGACCAGAGAAAGTAACTTCAAACAATTTATATCAGGCTCAGGAGTCCAATACAAGCCACAGAAACTGTCTTTATAATTTATCCAGGAAACTGAAGAAGTGAGTTTCTACTCTTGCAATACATGCCAACGGTTGGAAGGGGGCAAGGGAAGTCAAAATATAATTATATTTTTCTACAGATTGTCCTCCAAGTAGACAGAAAATAACTGAAACTCAACGGTGTTCTCACTCAATCAGCAGTTACTCTGTTATACACAAACCTGTATTCTTCTTGTTGTTGAACAAGTTTCCCCACAAAGATCAGCTACCACACCACCTTGATGAAATGCTACCCTGTTAGGGAAGTCAGTTTTTTGCCATTTATGATCGCTTGTGGTTTCAGTTTGGTCTTTACAGAGATGCAGAAGTTTGACTAGGAATTTAATACACGCTGTTTTGTGGTTTTCCATTTTCCCACAGTAATTCTTCTGAAATTCTCAAAAGATGAACCACTACCTCAGCTCCAGCATGTGTGTGTCTTTATTTTTGTCAGGCCTTTATTTTTATTTATTGTCGACCTGAAAGGTCAGGTATTTATAGGTAAAGGTCAGGTCAGTTTCTCTAATTCCCCTTTCCTACACTGAGAGAGAATTCTTACAGTAATGAAATGTTGAAGAATTCTGGAAAATTTTGGAGTCTTGGAGAAACTAGCATAGGATTCTCAGTGTAACTCAGATTTGAAAAAATGATATAGTATTCATCAACTCTTACAAATGTTTTATTTCTTTGCCATTCCAGGAGAGGAGCCATAAGAAATAAAATTCTTTAAATCACTTAATACAAGAGTTCCCTGTATTGAGTTGTCGTTTAGTAAGGTAACACCGTCGTCCTCGGTATCCAAGGGGCCCTGGTTCCAGGACCCCCAAAAGCTGATACCAAAATCAACAGCTGCTCAAGTCCCTTTGTAAAATGCTGCAGTTGGCTGAATCCGAGAACGCAGAACCAGCAGATAACGGAGGGCCCGCTGTGTATATCGTGATCTACAGATATCCATACGAAGCTTCTTTTCCCTAGAAAACATCTAGTTTAACTTCCACTTTGAAATATCAGAATGACTTTAGTGGATGCCCAGATCTAAAAAATCAGTAGTATTTTGTACAGTTTCATACTTACGGGGGCCGGGGTGGGGGGAAAAATGGCTGGGTGAACACATTAAACACATTGTTAGGGTGAGTGGGCCGGGGATGTATTAATGGTGACTTTAATGCGATACGGAGGATGTAAGGGCTTCTCTTGTGACTTCATGTGAACATTCTTTTTCCCCAAACCAAACAAACTGGTCATTTGAATCTCCTTCTCACATCCTGTAGCTGTCAAACACTCTTCCTTGACGTGGATACAAAGCTGTAATTTTCTACATGCACTGCTCTTTTTTTGGAGGAGGTATGTGGTTTTGGTTTATGTTGTTTTGTCTACATTCCTTGCAAACGCTTCTTCTGATGCAATGCTTCACAGAATATTTACTATTTTACTAATCCTCAGTGGGGGAGGGGAGCAGGGGGAATATATATATATATACACACACACACACACACACACGTGTGTGTGTGTGTGTGTGTGTGTGTGTCCGTACACACGTCTATATCTTTATCCCGTATGTCTAAGCAGCCTGGAATTTTTACACAGGTACTATTAACCAAGGGATAAAATCTAATCACCCTGTGCTCGCATTCTCAAGTAGTGGCTGTGTGTTCTTCAGATACGTAAACTCCTCAGATCTATGCTACCACCTCATCACGGGGCTCACATCCAACTACATGATGGATATTTCCATCCAGATACTCAAGATCACCCGAGGCTCAACAGGTCCAGAACTGAAATCATCATGGGCTCTAAATTGCTACCCCTCCTGAACTGTCTTGACCACTTGAGTCTCTAACTTGGGAATCATTCTAAATTCCGTCCTCTCCCCGCCACCACACGCAGCGCTTAGCCAGTGCTGCCAATTTTACCACTTTGAATTCATCACTTCCTCTATTCCTGTCACCCTTGTCCTAAGGCAGGTCTCCACTAACTCTTGCCTAGACTCTGCGATGGCTTTCTCTCTGCCTCTGCCCCTCACACGCGTCCTCAGTGTTGGTGCCTAATGGCTCCACTGAAAAGACAAATGGCAGGTCCTTCTGCTTAAATTGTCTTCAAGGCTCCCTGGGTCTGTAGGTGGAAAGGCAATGATGGTTCCACTCAACACCTTGGCACCACCAAGCCTCTCCTCCATGACCTGCTGCCAGTTCGCTTCCTTACTCTCACCTCTTACAACTGCCTTCTTTGCATGCGCCTGTTCAGCAATGCTCAGCTGCACGCGGTTGGTGCCCTGAACACTCCCCACTCCCAGCCATCGCTCAGTGAGTGCCCTAGTTCACATGGCCACCTCCTCCTGGAGTCCTTTTCTTACCCTCTCCTCACCCCTTAATTCCCTTCGCTCGCTCCCTGCACCACCCCTCTCTCCTCTCCCAACCCCAGTTCTCCAGGCTCCATTAAGAAACTGTTTCTGGCTTTTCCCAGCTGCCTTAGTTGCCCCTCTGAGCTCCTAACTCCCTTGCTCGACTATTTACCATCACCTTTCCTACACTGCTGTATAGCTGATCTGCCCACGCATTGGTCTCCCTCACTGGCGTGTAACTCATGTCTTACACATCTTTGCTTGCTCGGCTGTGGAACTGGAGGTTCACTCTCCTTACATATTGGGGTCACCCATGCCAGGCTCCCGGGGCTAAGATTGGGGAGTGGAGGTGGATGCCAGGAGAACCATGTCTTCTGAGTCCCTGCAGCTTCTAGAAGCAGTTTGGGGCTGCAGGAGTTATATTGTCATACACTTAAACACAAATACCTAACTAGTTGACATCAGCAGAAGACAGGAAGTTAGAAAAAGAAAAATGAGTTCAATACCCACTGAAATATGTAGGTAAAAGGCTGATATGGCAAGATAAGGCCTGAACACTTGACTCTAACCTTCTAAGGTTGATTTTCTTGATTCACAAATGGCTCAAACATGACTACACACAACTGCTTTGGTTAAGTTTCAAAAGGAGTGAGTGCAAATAATCACAAAAAAGTATTTTTTTTTAAGTTATACCAAGTAAAGAGAAAGAGGGAAGAGAACTCTAGTGCTAATTTAACTGACACATAGTTTCGATTCTAAATGATACATAATAGATTTGGGCAATGACAACAGCCCCATTCCAAGGGACCTCTGTCCGCTTCTGGAAGCACTGGTCTCTAAACACACCACAGGGCTGGTGGACGGACAACCAGGACACCCACCAAGTCCAGTGAGGTGGATGAACGCTACAGTTCCATTCCATTCAATGCACCACACATTTACTGAGCTCTTTTATGTATCAGCAATGTAAGTCCAGGGAAGGGAGGTGGGAATAAAAGAAGAAAACAATTCCTGAGCTTGAGGAATTTACAATTTAATGAACCAAAGAGAACAACACTACCTGACCAGATGAACTGTCTGGCTACTATAAAGAACAGCCAGGGTAAACCTTGAATAATAAAAAGCAGTGGGAGGCAGGGCTTCCCTGGTGGCGCAGTGGTTGAGAGTCCACCTGCCGATGCATGGGACGTAGGTTCGTGCCCCGGTCCGGGAAGATCCCGCATGCCGCGGAGCGGCTGGGCCCGTGAGCCATGGCCACTGAGTCTGCGCGTCTGGAGCCTGTGCTCTGCAACAGGAGAGGCCACAACAGTGAGAGGCCCTCGTACGGCAAAAAAAAAGAAAAAAAGCAGTGGGGGGTCGGGGGGAGGATAAAATGCAATATTTTAGAAGAACATTTACTTAAAAATTACATACTACTTCTGACTTGTGTAGCTTCCAACTACAAAAATTCAAATAAAGTTTTAAGATGTACATCGGTTTTCAGAAAGAAGAGAATAGGGATGAATACTTGGTTTTCATTTAAAATAAGTGCTGGTGCAGATTGCTTTAAGTTCGTTTTTAACTTATTAGTAACCAATCAATTGTGACTAGAGGGAAGAACTTCTGAAAACCAAGTGAACTTCCACATGGTATATTAACCTTCACGGTGATGATCTTGACACTTGATAATAGATGCATTTCCCATGGCACTGGGGGCAGTCCAGTGAGGTGGAAACAGCACCGGGGCTGGAGTCCCAGGATAAGTGAGAGTCCTTCGGAGGATGAAATAAGATACCTTTGGGGAAATGTAACTCATTCTGCCTGGGATATAGTATTGGCTAAGTAAAAGCAATTTCTTATTCCTTTCTCTTTCAAATTCTAAATCAAATTGCATGGAATAATTCTGGAACAAAAAACTTATTATGTAGGGTGGTGGGTCAGGAGATGGCTAGTTTTGAAAGGTCTTATAGCTTTGTTACCTGATCTCTCAAAGAATGCTCCTGTAATATCTTGAAAAAATAAAAATCAATAAAAGGTAATAATCCACAAAGTACATAATCTCCTGGGAAACAGCTGACAATGCACTGTATGAAGATAAATGAGGCATTATCCTAGACCTTAAGGAGTTGACCATGTAGCATGAAATGGCTTTGGTCTGGCAGGCAGATGACAGAATGTCCAACGTGAAATCAGAAGATCTGGGTTTGATTTTAGATTCTGGCATTTATTAGCTGTGTGATCTAGGGTAAGTGAGTTAACCTCTCTGAGCTTCTGCATCTTCATCTGTAAAGCAAGAATGACAGCATTCACTATGCAGGAAGTGGCTAAGGGAGAGTAAACAAGATAATTCCTGTGAAAGCCCCTGGGCACAGAGTTAGTCCTTACTAAACCTCGGTTGACTCAGAATTTTTGTGAGCTGCACTGACTTTTACAGGTAATTCCAGGTAACAACAGTAAAACATCTCTTATCTTCATGCAGGGCAAAAAACAGGAATAAAAAATATATACTGAGCATTATTCTATATAAAACGTAAAACACCCAGACAAAACAGACACTTAAAGGAGTAAAATTATTCCCAAGGCAAAAACATTCATCACTTTACATAAAGAGGCTCCATCACAAGATTCCCTTGGGTTTCAGACTCTTCCATGTGTGTAAAATGTGTGTGCGTATGTACATATGTGGCTAAAAACACACGTCTGTACACACACATCCATCTTTTTACATCTTCATTCTCAAAAGATCACCAATATCCAATGTTAAATGAAAGTAATGAACTTTCATAAGCCTTTGTAAGTAAAAAGGAAGAAAAACTCATTTTTGTTTTGTTTTGCGTTCCGTGGGCCTCTCACTGCTGTGGCCTCTCCCGTTGCGGAGCACAGGCTCCGGACACGCAGCCTCAGTGGCCATGGCTCACGGACCCAGCCGCTCCGCGGCATGTGGGATCTTCCCGGATCGGGGCACGAACCCGTGTCCCCTGCATCGGCAGGCGGACTCTCAACCACTGCGCCACCAGGGAAGCCCAGAAAAACTCATTTTTGAATCCATGTCTACACCACTTTGTTTCCTGCCCCATTCCACCACCTTCACTAATACAAGTTAGGGCAAGAAAGGAGAAAAATGGAGGGCGCTCAACGGTTACACACAGGCCAGCCTGTTCATCACTTGAGCTGCTCTTATTCCATTTGCTTTTCTCCTCTCCCCACCCCCACTGCTGAGCTTCCTGGCCCTGCCCTGGGAGCTATAATTCAAGCAGATGGCAATCCTTCTTCCAGGCGTCTCTGGGGTGAAAACGCAATCAGGTCAGGATGCAGGGTGAAAACGCAATCAGGTCAGGATACAATGGGCAGGGGTGGAAGGAGCGGTCAGACTGGAACTCTGAGTGGGAAGAGGGAGGTTCTCTCACCTGGGAGGTCTGGTTCAGAGCTGGGCAGTTGAAGCAATGTGAACTCCTTTACGACAGGTGTGGCTCCTCTACAGGCCCTGCACCCTTCCTGAATCAACAGATTTATTTAGTCAGCTTGTGTCAACATATACTAACCTCTGTCCCAGAGACAGAGAAAACAGTGCTCAGAAAGCCCTTAGCTGGCTACTTTAAGTCCTGGCCTTTTGAGGGGCTTCCCAAGCTGTAAACAAGTCACTTTCCCACCAGAAATTATCCCTCTTTGCTTTATTCTCGTGTCTTTTCTTGGTTAAGCATCCAGGAAGAGTGGTGGAGTAGAAAAAGAGGATCAGGAAAATTGTTTGATACTTCGGTTCTGCAGGTGGCTGGCTGTGAACAAGTCTTTATAACCTGTTTGCTTTCCTAATATGGAAAACAAAGGGTTTGAATTATATGGTTTTGACTATTTTCTCCAGTTCCAAAACTCTTGTGACTCTATGGGACACAATGCAACTAAGATTACTGTTATTAAATCGGAACAAATCAAAACGAATTAAATATAGTACCTAAGATGACAGAGACGTACAGAAATCTAAAGAATGTGGAAGGGAAAGATCTGAGACATACAAAAGTAGAAAGTAATCAATTAGCAAACTGTAGAATTGATGAACCTAAGAATTGGCTCTTTAAAATGACAATAAAAGATCAAAGCTTCTGCCAAAGGTAGACTGAACCAGGGAGAAAGTACAAATACACTACTTTAGGAATAAAACATAAAATATACGATGAAGAACAGTATACACACTCTATGTTAGCAAATTTCAAAATTTGTAAGAAATAGATGATCTCAGAGGAAGCTGTTACCAAAGTGACCCATGAAACAATTTTGACATCCCAAAATGCTGATAATTATGAAAGAAATTGTAGCAATGATTAGAAAGTAAAATCCAGTTTTCCAAAAGCCACTAGTACCAAGTTATTTTATAAGCAAATGTTAAGGAACAGAACTTCTGTATTATTCAAGCCATTCTGGAGAACAGAAAAAGATGGGAAGATTTCCAATGCATTTAATAAAACTCACAGATCCTTGCAGCAAAGAACAGAAAAATACAGTGCCCCCAAACAAAAAGCAAGCAAAACAAAAATCTATAGTCTGATATCTCTTAGGAATAGATGCAGAAATCTTAATAAACTGTTAGTAAAGCAAGCGAGTGTAAAAAAAAAATAACAAAATAGATTATATTCCACAATGCAAAGACAGTTCAACGTTAGAATATTTGTTAAGAATTACTTCACTCTATTATAATTAATCTCAGAAAAAAGTGGAAAACAGATTCTCATTTCAGTAGATGCTGAAAAGCACTTAATAAAATTCACTTCCTGATTAAAAAATTATAGTTTGCTAGGATTAGAAGAATAAATTGTTAATAAAATAAAATTATAATCCCAAACCAATCAACACCTTAAAATGGTGAAACACTCCAGATAGTCTCAGCAAAATCATAAACTGATAGTATTGAAAAATTTGATCTAGGAATTCTGACTAATGTAATCAAACAAGAAAAAGAACTAGTTGCATTATTTGCAGATTATATGAATTTAAACCTGTAAAACCTGTAAAAAGCATTAGAGTTAGTAATTTTAGTAAAAAAGCTCATTACAATAATATAGAAAAATTTATTGCTTTCCTATTATTAGCAATAATTGGTTGGGATATAAATTTGCCACAAAGAACCAGTCCATAAAAAAAAAAATTAAGATAAGTACAGGATCTATGCCGTGAATTATGAGATTAGTTTACTATAATTTCTTTTTTTTTTTTTTTTTTTTTGCGGTACGCAAGCCTCTCACTGTTGTGGCCTCTCCCGTTGCGGAGCACAGGCTCCGGACGCGCAGGCTCAGCGGCCATGGCTCACGGGCCCAGCCACTCCGTGGCATGTGGGATCTTCCCGGACCGGGGCACGAACCCGTGTCCCCTGCATCGTTAGGCGGACTCTCAACCACCGCGGCACCAGGGAAGCCCAGTTTACTATAATTTCTAAAACTAGCTTACATATATTGAGAGCTTGATCTCTTGCTAATACTGTCCTGAGAGTTTTATATGCATTTTAGCATTTACTCTTCATAGCAGTGATATAAAGTACTTCTATACCCACTTTACAGATGAAGAAACTGTGGCTAGAAAATGTTAATACTCAAACTAAAAACTGGTAGACTCTGATTTCAAACCCAGGAGACAAATATCATTATTTGCAAGTAATAAGATTATTCACTTAAAAAATGTAAGAGAATCATGATAAACTATAAAAACTATCAGAGATGGGTAGTTATACAAATCTACAAAGACACATTGACGTCCTATGTAGCAGCCACACAAAGAAAGAAAACATGGGGCTTCCCTGGTGGCGCAGTGTTTGAGAGTCCGCCTGCCGATGCAGGGGACGCGGGTTCGTGCCCCGGTCCGGGAAGATCCCACATGCCGCGGAGCGGCTGGGCCCGTGAGCCATGGCCGCTGAGCCTGCGCGTCCGGAGCCTGTGCTCGGCAATGGGAGAGGCCACAACAGTGAGAGGCCCGCGTACCGCAAAAACAAAACAAAACAAAACAAAAAAAAAACAGAAAGAAAACATGAAGAAAAAAGAAATGCTGTTTCCAACTATAGTCAGAAATATTTAAAACCTAAGACTGAATAAGGAATTTGTAGAACTCATAAGAAGAAAAAATAATCCAAAATGTTGATGAGAGACAGAAAAGTGGAGTTAAAAATAGAGAAAACATCGAATTCTTTCCAAATTAATCTATAAATCAGGTGGATTTACAATTAAAAAAAAGATTTTTCTGGGAACGTGACAAAATAATTCTAAAATAATCAGAGAAATCTGGATGACTCTAGCTTAACCAGTGATCAGAGCTAACATCCCTGTCTTGGCACAAACTGACAGCATGTTTGATATACTATGACAAGAAGGACACAGCATTGCTACTATGACATCCCTGCCAAAAACATGCCTAACTTGAATTTAATCATGAAGAAGCGTCAGACAAACCTCAAATGAGGAACATTCTACAACTGACCTGTAGTCTTAAAAGGTCAAGAAAGACAAAAGGTCAAGAAAGACAAAGGACCTCTTGTTCCAAAATAAAAGAGACGGAAGAGACAAAACAACTCAATGTGATGTGTGATCCTGGATTGAATCCTGGACTTGGGGGGGTGAGGCATGGGGGTGGGGCGGAGGGGAAGGTGGTGGTGGTCATGGTATAAATATCTATAAAGGGCATTATTGGGGCAACTGACAAATTTTGCATATGGACTTTGTCTAATTTTTCCTAATTAGGTAAGTGTACTGTAGAAATATAAAAGAATATCCTTGATCTTAGAAAATATACATTGAAGGATGTAGGGTATCTGCACTGCAGTTGTGTCTGCAACTGATTCTCAAACAGCTAAAACTGTGTGTGTGTGTGGGGGGGTGGGGGGGTGGGTGTGGGTGTGTACAGGGAAATAGGGACGGAGGGAGGAAGGGAAGGAAAGAAAGAGATAGTGGTAATATAAACGATAAAGTAAGTAGAGCAAAATGTAAATAATTGGTAAATCTGGGTAAAGAGTATAGGAGAGTTCCTTGTAACATTCTTGCAACCCCTGTATAAGTTTGTAATCATATCAATAGGAAAACTTACAATTACATATGTATGTCATGTATACACGTACAATATGCATTATGTATAATATATATAATGAGTGGCTTATACTCCTAGGCATGAAAATGTTTTAAAACCACGATAATTAAAACAACGTGGTAACATAAGTAATCAGAAAGAGTAACAAAACAGAGTAGAAAGTCCAGCAGCAAATACAAGTATCACTAAGAATTCAGAATAGGAGAAAGCTGAAATCTCAAACCATTAAGGAAAGTCAATCTTGGGGTACAGAGAGATTTTCAAAGTATGGCTATGAGGACAGGAATTATAAAGAAAAAGATTGGTAGATTTGACTATGTACATTTTAAAAAATTATGTATAAACTCCCACAGAAAAGTAAGCTAAGGTCATGAACAAGTAATTCCTCAGAGGTGAGTGAATAATAGCCAATAAATGTATGGGAAAAGTGTTCAATCTTAGCAATGATCAAAGAAATGCAAGCAACAATGAGATTTTTCACTGATCTAATTACCAAAGAATAAAAAGAATGGTATTTTCCTTGTTGAACACACATACAATAGGAGACTACACAGCAATAATGATAGAGACACACATTTATTATTATGGAAAGATGTTCACAGAGTCCCCCTTTCCTTTGGCCAACTCACAGTTATCCATTAGTTCTCAATATAAATACCTTTCTCCAGATCTTCCCCTGGCATCTTGCACTCACCCTTCTTCTCACTCATCACAATTTAATTGTGTCTCTAACTGTCTGTGCCCCTCTCTCCCCAGCTGCCTCCCTTTTCCTTTTGAAGCAAACTGCCTACATTTGAGATTACAGGTACTTCCCCGCTACCTCCTAACTGCTCCGTAGCAGCCATTCTCTCCACAGTTTTGGCCATTCCTTGATCGATTCATTCATTCAAAAACATAAGGCCTGCTCTGCGCCAGACTTCTAGGATCTGAGGATCACGAGTAAAGAGAAAAACCCCTGCCTTCGTTGAGCTCACATTCTAATGAATGGGTTCAGATAACATACTAAGAAAACTTAGAGTAATTAAACTGTTAGAAGAGTTTAGTAAACATTTTTGAGTACAAAATAAAGATGGGGGGATTGAAAAAAACACATACAGAAATAAGTCTTAGTAGGAGGAGGAACTACTTATGGGCCAGGCACTGTGCTGTGTATTGAATTCTTACAACAGTCCTGTTTCAGGATTCTAATGTGGATCTCCCTGCTTGCACACCCACGATCTGTCGATCTGTCAGTCCCACCCCAGAGCAGCAGGGAAGCCAGCTGAGAAAGTCTGGATGCAGGGAGACCAGTTCAAGGGAATGTGGAGCAGGTGTCCCTGAGACTGGGACAGGGACAATACAGATGTGGAGAGCTAAACAGATAGAAAGAGATTCTGTAATTAGAATATTACAAATCCTACAAATATTCCTACCATATAGGACTAAACGGCAGACTTGGGAGAACCCACATTGTGAGAAGGGGAGGGGTCAAAGATGACCCCAAGATTCCTAGCTTGAGAGATGGATAATGCTCTTAAGATACATAAGACAGGAGGAGGCAAAAATGTGGGGAAATACAGGATGAGTTCAGCTTGAGTTACCTGAGAGGCTGTGGAAATATCCAGGGACTATGGACATGGCGTTTGGAGCTCAGGAGACTCAGAGCTGGGGCTGACGGAGCAGTCATTGGTGTACTGTACCTGGGTGATCATTGAATCCAAAGAAATAGAAGACTGCTCCCCAAAGAGACTTTAGAATAGTAAGCAAGGCTAGCGTGAAGCCAGTAACAACAACAATGCTTACATGAAAAAGAAAAAGATCAGAACTAAAATTAGAGAAGACATGAAGACAATAATATTTTTGACTTCAAGGGAGAAGAGCTTTTTTTTTTTTTTTTGCGGTACGCAGGCCTCTCACTGTTGTAGCCTCTCCCGTTGCGGAGCACAGGCTCCGGACGTGCAGGCTCAGCGGCCATGGCTCACGGGCCCAGCCGCTCCGCGGCATGTGGGATCTTCCCGGACCAGGGCACGATCCCGTGTCCCCTCCATCGGCAGGCGACTCTCAACCACCGCGCCACCAGGGAAGCCCGAGAAGAGCTTCTTAAGGTGGGGAATTTCAAAGAGTCAGAAAAGTAAATACTAAGTAGAATCACTGGGCATTGGGGTGACCCTGCCCTTTGAACAAAGAGGGCCTCCAAAAGAACTTCACTAGCTGTAAGCTGCACAAAGGCAAGAACTGTGTCTGTCTTATCCATCGTGGGACAGCACATCGCTTGGTCAGTAAGTGTTTAGTAACTGAAGACAATCACGTGAGCTGGCTAGGAATAATGCCAGAACCTGAACCCAAAACATGTCAGCTGGTTGAAATCAGTTCCCTTCTTTGGTCCCTGCACTTAATAATAGAGAGTATGGAGAGATGACTGATTCTTGTTGTTTGAAATGGTCTTTCAAATAATGCCTCCTAGCCCTGTTTTCTTCATCCTACTTTACTACTTTAGTTATGTTCAGAGGAAAGGTGTTTTTCCACCCAAATGGCTGTGATTCAGAGTACCCAAGTTAGTGTTGGCTCACACTGTTAAGAAAGTAAAATTGTTTGATTCTTTAAATTCCAGGGGGATGAAAGTAGAGTGAAAATATTTTAAAATAATTTAATGTGGGAAGATGTTAACCCTGAAGTTATTTAAAATTCATTCTTCCCGTCTCTAATGAGTCCCCTCTCTCTTCTAAGCAGGCTTTTTTTCCCTTTCTTTCTTTTTTTTTTTTTTTTAACTTCTGTCATATAACAAGTGGCTTAAATACCTTGTGGCTTAATGACAATCTTCTCTAAATCTAGTTCAATTTTTGCAAAACTCCCTCAAAGAATATGTGAGCCATGGATTTGATATTTCAGAGAGAGCTGATGCTACCTAAGTCAAATAATCAGTGATTTCGATCATTTAAAAATTTGGTTTATGTAAGAGTTTATTTATACTGACTGTACGAAACTGTCCTTAACATGGCCATTACTTCTTCTGCTCATGTTAAGGTCACAGTAAACACCTCACTAAAAAGTACCAAGAGTCATCTTTTTCATCTTTTACCCAGTATTTATATGTGGACAAATACATCTACAGTTTGAAGAACCAAATAGGTAAATAAAAGGAAGAACAAATTCATTCTAAAAGGGAAATGTTTGACCATGAAGATAGGTTTGAGTGCAACAGGATCCTTCTTGGACACTGGGACCTCCAAGTCCATTTCCTACCTTTAGATACATCTGAGTCTGGGAAGTAGAGTCAACCAGATTTTTGAAAATTTGAGTATGGGCGCTACAGTTCAAATTAAAACACTGGTTGCCGCTTACTCTGGGTTAAATAAGCAGGAGATTTACTTTTAGAATATGAAATTTTACAGTTAATGTAAAAGTTCTGGAAAAGTCATGAAATAGAAGGAGGCTGTGTGTTTTCCAAAATAAGCTTTCAGTGTTTAGCATAATAATAATCAACATTAATGATTATTTAATTATTAATTAATAGTAATAGTAATTAATGTTTCTTCTTCTTATTATTATTTGTTTTCCCCACCTTCCGAAGATTCAATTCTGTAGGCAACTTCAGCTCATCCCGCTTAGAAGTCTGGCAGTTTGGTTTCTAGCAAGATCCCAGTTGGTCCAATGTAGCACAAAATGACGTGCTAAGCTGCTAAAAATAAATTGAAGAATGGGATAGCCCATTTCTTCCCTTCATCAATATAAAGGGAAGGTCTTTGGAAAGAGGATACAGTAAGAATGTGCATCTTGGGCTTCCCTGGTGGTGCAGTGGTTGAGAGTCCGCCTGCCGATGCAGGGGACACGGGTTCGTGCACCCGGTCCGGGAGGATCCCACATGCCGCAGAGCGGCTGGGCCCGTGAGCCATGGCCGCTGAGCCTGCGAGTCCGGAGCCTGTGCTCCGCAACGGGAGAGGCCACAACAGTGAAAGGCCCGCGTACCGCAAAAAAAAAAAAAAAATTGTGCATCTTTTGAAGACAAAAAGACTGCACGGGGAAAGTAATCTTTTATCCTAGCTCTAGAATAATCTCTCAATTTTGGAGTTCCTGCTAATCTCCTCTTATTGTTAAGAATAAACAGATTAGGGACTTCCCTGGTGGTCCAGTGGTAAAGAATCCACCTTCCAATGTAGGAAGCTTCCATTCCTGGTCGGGGAACTAAGATCCCACATGCCTCAGAGCAACTAAACCCAGGCGCCACAACTACTGAGCTTGTGCACCTCAAAGAGAGAGCCCACGTGCCGCAAACTACAGAGCCCATGCGCCTGAAGCCCGTGTGCCACAACTAGAGAGAGAAAACCGGCACACAACTAGAGGAGAGACCAAGCGCTGCAACGAAGAGACCGCAGTGGAAGATCCTGCATGCCTCAACGACCCAACGCAGTCAAAAAAAAAGAGAGAGAGAGAGAAAACCTCTTAAAAGAAGAGAATTTTTTTAAAAAAAAAGAATAAATGGATTAAACATTGTAGTGTAGTGATCTACACCATTTCTTTGGGAGCTCTGCTGGATTCAGTATGGAATTGCTTTTCCACAGTGCTATATGAAAAAACTTCTCTATGCTTTTCACATTCTTTCTGCTTTTATGACAATTCTATTTACATTTGAGTCATAGCTTTCTGTCAAATATCTGGTGAAGACATTGCACAAGGAACACCATACTAAAAACTAATAGCTTTCAATTTGAATTCTAAATTCCCTTTGAGCTTGGTTTTTAATGGTGGAGGCCAATTATTTTGCTCTTCAAACAGGAATCCAGTTTCTATCATCTCACATGCTGGGAACAAACCAGCTGCCTGAGAAATGTCATTCCAAGCTAAATATGATTCAGTTCCTTAACATATTACTTAAAGCTTTACCCCAATAGCAAATGGAAATGTCTGTGCGGCGTCAGCCGCAAATTTTATAATTTATATACTGGATTCTTGGCTTTTCAAAGGAAAAACCTTTACCCATAGAGCAAATGCACACTAAAATCAACAAGTATGTATCCAATGACTACTGTGTACAAGGCAATGCGTGAAGTGCATTAAGATATGTGAGACAGAGTTCTTGTCCGTAAGGAATCTAAAATCTATCCTGGAAAATACGATTTAAAAGTATGAGAATGTAAAAAATCATCTGAGACTTCAATGACAGTTCACGAGACACAAATGACAGTTCAAAGCAAGTGTGGAAGAGCTGGCATAAGTCAGTATATGATTCATTTCGAAATGAATCACAGAGACAGAAACAGTAGGTGCTATATGAGTTGAAAGTTAAAAATAATGACTTCATTTGGGGATGAGCAGGAAAATATTAACGGAATAGACTAACTAGGAACTGGGTACCAGAATGAAGGGTTTGTTCTGGCAGACGAACAGAAAGAGAACCTTCTGGAAGTGGCAGTGGTGGATGTGTGCAGATGAGAGAGTGCTTCAGGCAATTCTGACCACTTTCTTTGGCTCTTACTACCGGCCCACCTCTTTGTGCTAAAATGAAGAAAAGAGTGAAAAGGCCTTTATGTAGCAAAGGAATTCATATTTCTTGGTATAACCAGATGTACCAGAACTAAAATAAATTGGTCCAGAATAGCAAGGGGCATAAAATAACAAAACCACTTGCTGCCATTAAAGTTGCCTTAATTATAGCCAGTAGTTGCTCGGTATAAGAAATGTGCACATTTATAGCCAAGGAAGGAGTCCGAAATTCAAAATGACTTGGTAAGTGTTGCCTAGAATATCTGCTCACAAGTACTATTTCCCATCGCCAAGAGATGTCCTAACTGCCTGTTACCAAGAACAGGCTGGGTGTCGATATGGCAGAAGGCCAATCCAACCGTGATAATTGGATGCAGAATTGTGAATGGAAAAGCCAGTGATTCCTAGACTCACAGTGTTTCTCAAACTTTTATAGGCATAAAAATCACTGGAGGAACTGGTTAAAATACAGATTCCTTTTTTTTTCGTAGGGCTGGGGTGGAGTCTGAGATATATAATTTACTTATTCATTTTGATTATTTATAATGTCCCCCTTCCCTCTAAAATATAAATTCCAGGAGGACAGTGGTCTCTTTATTTTGCTCATCGGTGTGTCCCAAGCACCTAGAACATCGTCTGGCGCCCGTGAGGCACTCGATTAGCACGTACTGGATGAGTGAATGGCATTACCTGCAAACCCCCACTAATGGGTGAAGACAGATTCTGACTTTGGGGGATTAGCCTTGCTCAAGAGTCACTGCTTACTTGTTAGGACTGAGATAGGTCTGCAACAGGACAGAGACGAGCAGGTGGCCACAGGTTTGTACCACATCATTTTCAGAGTCACCGCCTTCCCCATGGGGTTCACCATGCCTAGAGCACCAGCCTTCACTTGCCCCACACTAAATGGGGGTTGACTCAGCATAAATTTCAGCTTGTGATCCAGCTTCCTGTGACTTTTGCTGTCCACTGGCTGTGAAGCTCCCTGGGGTGTTCATCCCTATAGCTTTGGGATTCCCCATCTCACCAAGTCTTCATCTGAATTCTGTTTTCTCCAAAAATCCTGCGTGGTTTGGCTTAAGACCTGAATTCCACATCACCCTGGCCGTGGACCTTCCAAGCTCTCGTGAAGTTGAAAGAGTTAGGTATCAACTTGATATCTAGCTCCAAAAGCCACAGTATCACCCTGTGAACTTCTAAGGATTGTGAGCCTTCAACCTGCCACAAATGTTCCCAGGTGGCTGAGAAATTGCATGGGTATCTGTAAGGCCTCGACATTACATCCTCTTAACTAGGGAGCCTTGGTCTTTTCACACCAATTAAATTTCTTCTGTGTATTTTAAGTTCATTTTCTTTGCCTAGTTTTATATTACACCATGTTTCTATATCTTATTGATTTATAGTTTTAAAATACATTTTGGATACTAATTTTTAATCACAGCCAATGCAACTATCTTTCTTCCATTATGTAGCTTATCATTTCATTTATAGTATTTTCTGCTGAACAGACGACTTTAATTTTAATGTAGGCAGACTTATCAAATGTGATTGTGCTTTCTGTACCCTGTCTGTGAAATCCTTCTGTAATATGAGATTTTTGAAGATATTTTTCTTATGTGTTTGTTGCTAACACTGAGGTCTTCAATCCATCTGGAATTTCTTTCTTTATTTTTTTTTAATATTTTCAGGTGAAGTATTATTTATTTATTTTTAAATTTATTTATTTTATTTATTTATTTTTGGCTGCACTGGATCTTTGTTGCTGCAAGGGCTCTTCTCTAGTTGCGGTGAGCAGGGGCTACTCTTGGTTGCAGTGTGCGGGCTTCTCATTGTGGTGGCTTCTCCTGTTGCAGAGCACGGGCTCTAGGTGCGCAGGCTTCAGTAGTTGTGGCACGCGGGCTCAGTAGTCGTGGCTCGCAGGTTCTAGAGCACAGGCTCAGTAGTTGTGGCGCATGGGCTTAGTTGCTCCGTGGCATGTGGGATCTTCCCGGACAAGGGTTTGAACCCGTGTCCCCTGCATTGGCAGGCAGATGCTTAGCCACTGTGCCACCAGGGAAGCCCCTGGAATTTATTTCTGTACATATGTGTCATGACTTAAATATCAATCATTACCCCTACTTGATCTGCAGTGCCCATATCTAGTGCCATAAATCAAGTTTCTATATTTGCATGAATTTTCCTCTGGGGTCTCGACTTTGTTTGGTCGGTTTCTATCCCTGTACCGATGCTCCTTTAACTAAACCAGTATGGATTTCAAATCAATTTTGGTATCTGATAGCTGACAAAAATATCTAACTCGTCCCAGATATTTTTGTTTTTTGTGCCGTCTATGCGAATTTGGCTTGTAAAACTCCCCACTCCCACTCACCCACACACAACCTACTAAGAGTTTGGTTGAAATTTTATTAAGTTTTAAAATCAATTTGGTAAAAACTGGCTTTGATATTGAATCCCACCATCTAGTAACGGTGGTCTATCTCTCCTTTGATTTGTATCTTATTTTACACTCTTCAGTAATGCTTTGTAATTCTATCCGTAAAGACCTGAACATCTTTTAGATTTATGCCTGCCTTTTAGCTTTTGTTATTATTGTGAATGAGAACCACCCCCTGGCCCCCATTACTTAACAGTGTTTTTTGTAGGTGCCAGAAGGCTGACCTTGCTTGTGTCTGGCTGTCTGGGTTCACGGCTTCCCTGAGGCCTAGGCGTAGGCAGCAGGTTAATAGTTACTTTTGTCCATTTTCAGCTACTTTAGGGGTGTCTTCTGAGCTCTGACTGACTGATCTTTCAGACCAGACCTTGCATTACTACTGACTTGGGAGCCTGTGATTTTCCTCCAGTGAGGCTGGTGAGGGGCTCACAGAAGGGACGGGCATCAATCATTTTTAGGGGTGCCACTGCACCCAGATTTCCTACCCTTAGCCTCATTTTCAGAGGCTTAAAGAAATTTATTTTTCCCAATGGTGGTAAGTCGTGCTCACTCAAACCCAAGCCTCCCAACCCCAAAGCCAAAGCTCTTACTCTTTACCGTACATCTCCTTCCACATACAGCCTCCCTGGAGGAAACCGAACACAGACCTCAACAGTGTGGACCCAGGACTCTAATAACCTGACCCCATGGCGGCTGCACGTTCATCCAGAAACACATGGTGGAAACCGGGCATCGCAGATTTCACCGTCCGCGGTCGTTCAAGCGCGGAGCCCCGGGACTCTGCCTTCTAGCAGCTTCCAAATCCACTCCCTGCTCTGTGTCCCGGCACCATTTCAGCCGGATTACTGCCAAGAGCCTCCCCACGTCTCCCCCACAGGCTCTCACCTCAAAGCTGGGCAGTCTTTTTGTTACATAAACCTGATCATATCTCTGCTGTGTTTAAAATCTGCCATTGCCTCCTTCAGCAACTAGAATAAAACTCACCTCCTTCCCATGACCTGCGAGGCCTTTGGAATCTGATTCCTGCCTCCTCCCTGGCTATTTCCTACCAGTCCTGCTCTATTCACCGCCCTCCAGGCCCACTGCTCTTTATTCTCTCTGCCAAGCTCTTCGTGACCTCAGTGCCTTTGTCCCTGCTATTCTCTCTGCCCAGAATGCTCCTCCCCCAGGTCCCTGCAGGGCTGAGTCTGTCAGGTTTCAGCTTAACTGTCACCTCTTCCGAGTCCTTCTGTAACCACGTCACCTGAAGAAAGAGCCCCGTCCCCACCTGCTCCTCCAAGCCGCTCTCCCCAGCGTCACCTGCTTTATTGCTTCATTTAATTTACCACCATCTGTTTTCAATTTTCTATTTTCTTTTTTGTCTGCGCCATGTGGCATGCAAGATCTCAGTTCCCTGACCAGGGATCAAAGCCGGGCCCCCTCCACTGGGAACGCAGAGTCTTAGCCACCGGACCACCAGGGAATTCCCATGTATTAATGTTTCTGCCCAGAAAAAAAATCTACCTGAAACATAGTTTTGGCCACTCTTCCTTGCATTTCGTTACCCCACAGTCTCATAGAATGTTTGGCTGTGGGGGGAATGAGGTTTTCGGGTTTCTTTTTTTAATTGTGGTATAATATACATCACATAAAATTTACCATTTTAACCATTTTACGTGTGTAATTCTGTGGCATTAAGTATACTCACGATGCTGTGCAATCATCACCACTATCCATTTCAAGAACTTTTTCATCTTCTCAAACAAAACTTCTGTACCCATTAAATAGTAACTCCTCATATGCCCCTAACCTCAGTCCCTGGTAACCTTTAATCTTTCCATGCCTATGAATTTGACTACTGTAGGTACCTCATACAAGTGGAATCAGACAATATTTGTCCTTCCGTGTCTGGCTTATTTCACTTAGCATAATGTTTTCAAGGTTCATCCATGTTTTAGCATGTATCTGAATTTCCTCCCTTTTTAAGGTAGGATGATATTCCATTGTATATATGTATACACATATTTGGTTTATCCATTCATCTGTCAATGGACATTTAGGTTGTTTCCACCTTTGTGACTAATGCTGCTATGTATTAATTTTATTTTTTATTTTTTTAGCCATGACACACAGTTTATCGGATTTTAGTTCCCTGACCAGGGATCAAACCTGGGGCCCGGCAGTGAGAGCGCCAAGTCATAACACTGGATCACCAGGGAACTGCCGTATTAGTTTTTTTTTTAGTTTTTTTTTTTTTTGTGGTACGTGGGCCTCTCACTGTTGTGGCCTCTCCCGTTGCGGAGCACAGGCTCCGGACGCGCAGGCTCAGCGGCCACGGCTCACGGGACCAGCCGCTCCGCGGCATGTGGGATCCTCCCGGACCGGGGCACGAACCCGCGTCCCCTGCATCGGCAGGCGGACTCTCAACCACTGCGCCACCAGGGAAGCCCAACCGTATTAGTTTTAAAAATGTGTTTATTGTCTGTTTCTCCTCACCTGAATGTAAGCTCCGAAAAAACACAGACTGTTTAAATAGAACAGTGCCTGGCTTCTGGTATGAAGCGTCTAAGCCGAGTGCAACATTATCAGCTGAGTGTAACATAATAAACTAAATGAATATAAAATAAATGACTCCTTTCTCTCCTGGGTCAGCAGCAGCTCTTAGCAGGGTGACTGCAAGAGGGAACCGTCTGGCCTCTTGTCTTGCTACTTTTCCATCCATTCTGCCTACTTCTGCAAGAGTGATCTCTTTAAAACATAAATCTGATTATAACCCTCTTCTTAAAAACCGTCAATGGGGCTCCCCCGGTGGCGCAGTGGTTGAGAGTCCGCCTGCCGATGCAGGGGACACGGGTTCGTGCCCCGGTCCGGGAAGATCCCACATGCCACGGAGCGGCTGGGCCCGTGAGCCATGGCCGCTGAGCCTGCGCGTCCGGAGCCTGTGCTTCGCAACGGGAGAGGCCACAACAGTGAGAGGCCCGCGTAACGCAAAAACAAACAAACAAACAAAAAACCGTCAATGGCTCCCTACTGTTCTTATAATAAGCCCAAACTCCCGGCCAAGGCTTCCAAGGCGCTGGGTAACCTGGCCTGGTTTACCCATTTCAGTCCAGCTCAGGCTGTAGCCATAGTGGGTTTCATTCAGCTCCCTGAATGTGGCATGGTGCCTCACGGGCTTTTGTAGATGCTGTTCCTTTGCCTTAGACATCTCCTGCCCTCTTTCATCAGTTCCTATTTGATTTGTTTTGACAGAACTTACAGAAGCCTTTCCCAACACTCTGAGTGTGGGTTAAATTGTTCCAACTGTGTTTGTAGGAATTGCCTGGGTTTTTTTGTCTTTGATCCCTTAGACTGTAGACTTCATGAGGTCAGGAAGGAACTATGTCAATCTGTTTACCGACTGGGTCTCAGTGCCTAGCATGGTACCTGCCCTCAGTAAGGGCTCAGTAACTATTTAGTGAACAAATAAATGGATTTCTAAGCCTTATCTATTGTACTGAAACAGAATCAGTAATTTTATACTTAACAGATTAGAAAATATCAGCCTAACAGTGTCTAGGTGTCCTTACACAGCATTTTAACAAATGTGGCCCGTCTGAGATCTCTGAAAAATATTTTTTAACCTAATTACCTGGATCTCATACATGACAGGTCAAACAGAGCCTTACCATCTGTCCGTCATAGCACTGTGAAACTCACTGCCACCAGGTGTCACCCAGGTAGGGGGGGATCAATTCGTGATGATAATTGAACCGTCATGCAATTAATTACTTAATTCTAAGCTGCTCAAGTTTAATTCCACTGACATTATATCATGAAACCAGGGGAACTACAGAATGTAATTGAAAGGAAAAAAAACAGATAAGAAAAAATCCTGGGCAGACTTTTTCCCTAGGGCAGCCAAGAACCTGGGAGTACTGGACCAATTTTATCAACACATATTATGATGAAATAATGTGGGCTGGGCAGAGTCGTCTGATTATAACTTAATCACTGGTGTTAAGCGGTAAGAAAGACTGTCAGCAGACAGCAAAAGGATTCAGAGGCAAAATGGGTCAATGTGTCCACATAACCCAGTGGAGAGAGCACTAGACACGGGGACCTGAGTCATCTGGCTTCCCACACAGACACACAGATTTATGTCCCCGTGGCCCAAGAGTGAAAGAAGAAGGAAGGAAAGGCCCCTGCAGTAGTTTTAGTTCAGCCCATTTTATGGTGATCCATCCTGTGGCTTTGGGATCACACCAAAGATCCCCCTCTATCAATATTAAGCACAGATTTAAAATGTTTTATTACTAGCACTTAATAGATCAAGCGATGCTGACATTCACAGAGATTTAATATGTTTATCATCTCAACTTGTCATGCTCAACACTAAATGATGTTTATCACCTGGCTCAAGATGAGGAAAAATTAAGCCCATACTGTTTGGCTAAATGAATTGCAGTGCATCTATACAGTGGAAATCTATCCCAACCCCCTGCCCCCCTAACAATGCTGTAGATCAGTGACTAGGATTCGGGCATTTAAACACTTGCTAAAATACAAATCCCGGAGCCATAACCCTGGAGATTCTGAAGCATTTAACAAGTATTTTCCTGGAAGACCTTTTTTTTTTTTTTAACATCTTTATTGGAGTATAATTGCTTTACGATGGTGTGTTAGTTTCTGCTTTATAACAAAGTGAATCAGCTATACATATATCCCCATATCCCCTCCCTCTTGCGTCTCCCTCCCACCCTCCCTATGCCACCCCTCTAGGTGGTCACAAGGCACCGAGCTGATCTCCCTGTGCTATAAGGCTGCTTCCCACTAGCTATCTATTTGACATTTGGTAGTGTATATATGTCCTGGGAGACTTTTATGCAGCAAGTTTGTTGATAGGCATCATCATATGAAGATCAGACTTATTTATGTGGAAATGTGGAGATTATTAAATGAAAAACACCGACTATAAAATAGTGTGTGTTATGAAACTGTGTATTACAATATAATCTCATTTTGAAATACATAGATAGATAAACAGATAGATAAATAGATAGATAAAAGAAAAACAAAATGGGCTTCCCTGGTGGCGCAGTGGTTGAGAGTCCACCTGCCGATGCAGGGGACACGGGTTTGAGCCCTGGTCCGGGAAGATCCCACACGTGCGGAGCAAACTAAGCCCGCGAGCCACAACTACTGAGCCCACGTGCCTAGAGGCCGTGCTAGGGAGAAGCCACTGCAATGAGAAGCCTGCGCACCGCAATGAAGAGTAGCCCCCGCTCGCGGCAACTAGAGAAAGCCCACGCGCAGCAACGAAGACCCAACGCAGCCAAAAATAAATAAATTTATTTTAAAAAAAGACAAAAAAGAAAAACAAATGGCATGTATAACTTTGGATTGGGACCTCTCTGTGGAGGGACCAGGAGATGCCAGGTATGTTGCTGCATGTGAATTCTTACTGGTTTTCCCTTCCCACCAGGCTATTATTCTGAATCACCTGTTCTCTGCCTAACCAAATCCTACCCAGCCTTCAAGCCCAGTCTACAAGTCTCCCCCAACCCTCCAGTCCTGCAGCATCTCCACCCTTTAAACACACAGCATTTTACTTGACACATATTTGCAAATTTTTATATATGTTTGGTAGGTATTATTTATCTCTTGGATTATTTAAATTGTCATGTGACAACTTCTTAAAGGAGAAAATATCTTGTTTCTTCAAGAAGACTGCCAGGTCTTGAGGGCAGGAATGGTTTAAAAGACAATTCTAGGCACATAGACATATTAACATTAGGCACTAAATTCCCACTTTTAAAATAAGTTATGTTGAACAAAAATACTTTATTTAGAATTTTAAAATAGCTTACCATTGAAAAAGAAAACCTTCTGGTTAAACTAAATTGGTTGTTTAGGAATAAATGCCAGTATAATCTTCTAACTACCCATACTTATATGTTTTAGCACTGCTAAGTTATCCTAATGCATTCATACATTTTATTTTAAATTCAACAGTAGGCACATACGGATCTAAAGACCACACTCTGTGATGATAAAAGCATGTTTGGAAATAATTCATTTCTTTAATATCTTGCAGATTAGAACTATTAAACATTTTAACACGTATGACTATCTCTTGGGAGAGGACAAAGTCAATCTTGGAAGAATAAGAACGTGCTTTCCTTAAAAAAAACTGTCTAAGAAGAGATTACTAAAGATTCTTTTCTTAGGTTCAGCATAGGAAGAAAAGACCTGCTTTTGAGAAAACGTTGATTAGAATGCTAGATAACAACAAATGTTTGACTCACATCATAAAGCTGTGTTATGTAAATTCCAGCAAATGTGTTCAAGACAAGGTAGTGCATTATTTTAAAAGCTTTTAATAGGGGAAGTGGGTTGGGGGAGGGATGGAGCAGGAGGATGGGGTTAGCAGATGTAAGCTGTTATATTTAGAATGGATAAACAACAAGGTTCTACTGCATAGCACAGAGAACTATATTCAATACCCTACGATAAACCATAATGGAAAAGAATATAAAAAAAGAATGTATATATATGTATAACCGAATCACTTTGCGGTACAACAGAAATTAACATTGTAAATCAACTATACTTCAATAAAAATAAATAAATACAACTTTTATTTATTTTTTTGATGGCAGAGCTAAGGGAAAAGCAGAGGCACATCACAATGTTACTCTAGCGCCCTCTGGTGTTATTTTCAGCACGCCTTTTTCTTTCTTTTCTTTTTTTTTTTTTTTTTGCGGTACGCGGGCCTCTCACTGCTGTGGCCTCTCCCGTTGCGGAGCACAGGCTCCGGACGCGCAGGCTTAGCGGCCATAGCTCACGGGCCCAGCCGCTCCGTGGCATGTGGGATCTTCCCGGACCGGGGCACGAATCCGTGTCCCCTGCATCGGCAGGCGGACTCTCAACCACTGCGCCACCAGGGAAGCCCAGCTCCTTTCTTTTTTTTTTTTGGGGGGGGGTCAGAAATGCAAATATGCTCCTTAATACATACAGATTTAGAACTGACTCCAGATTGGGAGTCAACCTAGCCTGAAATATTAAAATGATTAATAACTGCTACTCAATAAATATTCTAAAACTAAGGCTAAAAGTATGTAAATTATCACTAGGCATAGACAAAGAAATACCCAAACAAATCTAATCAATTTACTCTAATATAATGAATATAAATCTCTGAAGGAAATACGCACAAATGTTAATAGGGTTTGTACTAAAGTAGTAGAATTATGTTTCATTTTTTTTCCTTCTATAATATCCTTTCTTCCTTTTTTTTTTTTTTCTTTTGGTCATGATAGGAAATTACTTTTACAATGGGGGAAAAAACTCACTTCAATAAGTAAATATTCTGAAAGGAGAATGAGCCTGCTCAGGTCTTTCTGAAAATATATGTAAAGAATATTAGGGCCAGGGGACAGGGTATTTTGTCCTGTTTCCAAATTGTCCCAGTTGGTAACTATAAATAAAACTTTTACTTATGATAACTTCACCTATTGCCTTTTGACTCTCTCTTCATCATCTAACCTGAAATCCAATAGAAGTAGCTGTCCTCATTTCCGGCTACTGCTGCCCTGTCTCATTGTCACAGCTGAGTAACTGACAATTTACGCAATCCAGTTCATCTGTTTAGCAACAGGAAGGGTGGGGCTCAAAACAAAGGAAAACCGCAGCAGTAGCATTCTGCAGTTGTGAAAAGAGAAAGGAGGAATGCTGAACTGGCTAGAGGCCATATAAAACGATTTTCAATACTAAATAAAACAATTTTCAATGCTCTCAGTACTAAACCCCCAAAGGATAAATCCAACAAGAAGTGTTCCGTACCCTTCTCATATAAAACTCTATAATTATAGTCTTAAGAGTGCCGTGTGATTAGAATGCCATAAATAGTGCTTGAACGGAAATAAATAGAAGTTCCTTACCCCTGAATCTCTAAATGGGTCAATGGGCTTGGCCTCAGAAATCTCCTTAGGGAACGGGTGTACTTTAGCTGAGAGACAGACTTAGGTTCACACAGGCGCCTTAGCCCCACAGGTGAGAACCTGCAATACAGTTAATTGTGACTGAGAACATCCCAGGCCCATGCCCGCTATACTTTTTATTTCATTTTGTAGCAGAAAAAGAAGGAGGGAAGACTGGGGAGAGAATTGGGGCATCTACTAGAGTAGTTCTTAGTACTACAGACTTTCCGTTTCTGCCAAACTACTTGAAGTTTACGGCCACAATCTTATCAAATAAATGAGAATCTAGATATCATAGGTCCTAAGGATCCTGCCTTCTTCTTGCACGGATCTAACTAGAAATGTACAATGCATAATGCTTCTCCTTTATGGCAGCCTTGATCCCAAATGCAGAAGAAAGAGGGTTCAATGAACTGAACTGGCCAAAAAACAGGAAATTTAATTTTACTTTTTTGATTAGTCCTTAGGAATTTAGCTAGATTAGCCAAGACCTCACTATGAAATAAAACAGAAAATGTCATCAATTTCCCCCTTAACAGATTTCCCTCTTGCTTGAATGCATTCATTTATTTGTTCAAAATATGTTTTTTGAGCATCTTCTACATGCACTGTTCCAAGCATGGAGGTTATCATGGCAAATAAGACCTTCAAGGCCCCGCTCTCAGAGCTTACAGTACAGGGGCATATGCCCACACGCAGACTAAAAAGTAAAAAATTAATAAACAGATAAGCAAGACAGTATCAGATAGTAATGAATACATAGGAGAGAATTAAAGCAGAGTGACAGGATAGGGGGTGACCGCTTTAGATGGGCTGTCATGGGAGGCATCTCCGAGGAGGTGAATTAAACTGAGATCTGAAAGGTAAGAAGGATGCAGCCACTCAGAGATGAGAACAGCTTCTAGACCAGAGACAGCTTATGCAAAAGCTCTACGGTAGGAGCGTATTTGATGTGTTAGAGAACAAGTAAACAGTATAGTTGGGGTGTGAAAAAAGGCAGAGCGATAGAAAACAATGTTGGAGACCTCGGCAGAGCCCCGATGATACGGGGGCTTTGTACACCAGGGCAGAGTCTGGGTGTTACGGCAGATAGAGGGGATGCCACTGGGGAACGAGAAATGGAGGAAGGAAGGCGTGATAAATACTAATGTTTCTGAAAGATCAACAGGCAAGGGTTGGAAACAATGGTTTGGACTGGGGTGTTGGTAACGGAAATGGAAAGGAGTAGATGGATTGGGTCAGTTTTGGAGGCCGGGTTGATAGAATGGGCTGAATGTGGAGGGCGAAGGTAAGAAAATAATCAAGGATGAGTCCTAGATTTTTTTGTCTTGATGTTGGGATGGTGGTGTTATGTACTGAAATGGGGAAACTGGGGGAAGAACAGGTATGTGATGGAAAATCAGCTTTGGTTTTGACCACGTTAAGTCTGAAATGCCTCCAGGACCTCCAAGTGAAGGCATTTAGAATATGAGTTGAATACTTTGGGGAGATGTTAGGACCAGAGATTTGGGGTGTTTTCTGCGGATGGGATGGGAGGAGGTGACCTCAGAGAGTGAGCAGATAATGAAGAGGAGGCTTGGGACCCAGTGTCCGGGGACACTCTGCACCAGTGGCTGGGCAAAGGGGGAGGACCAGCAGAGAAGACGGAAAAGGAACGGCCAGTGATGCATGAGAAAGTCAGGAGGGTGCGCGGTCCAGAGAGCAAGGGAACAACACGGGTAGATCAACATGTTAGCTACCACCAGGGGTCTTAGTAAGACAGGAAGACAAGGATGAACAGGGAATCTGGCAACATCACCAGATTGAATGGAAGGGGGTGTCTGCACAAAAACAGAGCCACTGAAATTATAGTCAAACATTGTGAATACCCTACAGTCTTTATAAACATATCTCTTCCCTAAGTTATACGAAGCATCTTTCCACCTCGTAGAGCTCATATCTTTTCTTATTTCTATAACCAAACCACCGAAGTATGTACTTAAATATCTCTAACCTTATAAATACATGTTGTAATACATACACTGAAAACAGGCTTTGTCAATATGAGTTACCTTTCAATTTCTTTCCTACTTTATCTTACTTTATTCAAAATCAAGGGTATTCAGTACAGGAAAAGAGGTAAAATTAAAATCAATTAATGGCTGCCCTTCGTAGAAAACATTTTTTTTCTGAAAAGAAAATTGAAACCATTGGCTAAAATAACATTTGGTGGTCATCTTTGGGCTTCAATGATTCAACTGATATATTATCCCCAGTTTACTACAGAATAACAGGGTCAACTTTGTGTAGACTTGCAACTGAATCTTAGTGATGGAAAAGGGACTTGTGTGTTCCACCCAAGGATTTTTATTCTTTCTATTTTTATTTAGACAATTGTCTTTATATGTCGGACAACCTCCACATTCAAAACCTGGGAAATGTCCATTTGTGGAGCTCTTGAATTGAGTTGCTGGTGGGAGCTCCTGTTCTGTCCTCTGAACTCAAGGGCTAACCAGCGCACTTTCCTCTGACATAGCCCAGGCATGAGTTGTTGTCATTGTGTTGGTGACAATTTAGGTTTCCCCACCGCAGCTACACCCCCAAGTGCCTAATGTAGTATTCTGCAAACAGCAGTTAAAACAGCTATTCACCATTTTTCAGCAGTGGGGGAGGAGAACAAAATTTCCATTTACTTTAATTGATATTCACGCAGAGCTTCCTCAATTTGAGCAGGAACATAAAGAGATGAAAATTCAGTGTGAGATGGAATAATAAAAGTTAGTTAATAGACCTGTTCTTAAAGGAAATAATCAAAAATAAAAGTGACAGCTGGCTAAGACATTAATCAGAACAATGTTTCTCTCTACTGCTCTACATGGAGAACCACTAAAAAACAAACCAAAAAACAAACCAAAAAAACACTTATTTTGAAAGCTTCATCTAAAAGCAGGCTTTACTTTTATTAATGTTTTCTAGTCACATCACTGGGTAAGTAAGCATAGAGTAAAAAACCAGGTGTTTCCTGCATTTCCCCAACTGGCATTCTCTAGTACCAGAAATTCCATATATGATGTTCATCACAATGGTCTTGAGGTAATACAGGATCCCAACAACATAAACAATAATATCTCACACTTACATGGAGCTTTACAATGAACAAAGTATCTGCACATGCATTGTTTCACTGGATACTGAAATCCAGTATCAGATACTGTCACTATCATCGCACAGGTGAGAAAACTGAGGCTCAGAGACCCTGAATGACATGCCTGGGGTCGCGCCATCATTAGGAAAGAATGCTGGCAACTCAACAACAGAATTTCTGACTCTGTTTTTTGTTCCCACCATGGGTTACTTAGCTCTGTAGCAACAAGAAGATAAACTGTGCAAAACGTTTCATGATAGGTTTATTTCATCTTATCCTATTTGTTCGAAAAAGCAGCAATTGGGGGTTTGAGGATTTGAGAGAGAGCTCTCTGCTAGTTAACTGTGTGATCCTGGGGAGACCATTTCTCTCTACAAAAGGTAGGACTTGGATTAAAGACCCTTATGTCTTCCCAAACTCTGAAATTATATTAATCAGAACATATGACTGACCAGACTATTCCACTTGCCTACTAGGCTTGTACTACATATTATATTTCTCCATGTGTGTGTTTTTTTAACATCTTTATTGGAGTATAATTGCTTTACATTGTTGTGTTAGTTTCTGCTGTATATATAACAGCAATAATACATATATCTGCTGTATGTATAACAATGTGAATCAGCTATACGTATACATATATCCCCATATCTCCTCTCTCTTGCATCTCCCTCCCACCCTCCCTATCCCACCCCTCTAGGTGGTCACAAAGCACCGAGCTGATCTCCCTGTGCTATGTGGCTGCTTCCCACTAGCTATCTATTTTACATTTGGTAGTGTATGTATGTCAGTGCCACTCTCTCACTTCGTCCCAGCTTACCCTTCCCACTGCCTGTGTCCTCAAGTCCATTCTCTACGTGTGCGCCTTTATTCCTGTCCTGCCCCTAGATTCCTCCAAGCTTGTGATTGGTCTATTTATATTTTCTATATCTTCCTAGTTCAGTCTCGGAAGGTTGTGCTTTTCTAAGAATTTGTCCATTTCTTCCAGGTTGTCCATTTTATTGGCATAGAGTTGCTTGTAGTAATCTCTCATGATCCTTTGTATTTCTGCAGTGTCAGTTGTTACTTCTCCTTTTCCATTTCTAATTCTATTCATTTGAGTCTTCTCCCTTTTTTTCTCGATGAGTCTGGCTAATGGTTTATCAATTTTGTTTATCTTCTCAAAGAACCAGCTTTTTGTTTTATTTATCTTTGCTATTGTTTCCTTCATTTCTTTTTCATTTATTTCTGATCTGATCTTTATGATTTCTTTCCTTCTGCTAACTTTGGGGGTTTTTTGTTCTTCTTTCTCTAATTGCTTTAGGTGTAAGGTTAGGTTGTTTATTTGAGATGTCTCTTGTTTCTTGAGGTAGGACTGTATTGCTATAAACTTCCCTCTTAGAACTGCTTTTGCTGCAACCCATAGGTTTTGGGTAGTCATGTTTTCATTGTCATTTGTTTCTAGGTATTTTTTGATTTCCTCTTTGATTTCTTCAGTGATCTCTTGGTTATTTAGTAGTGTATTGTTTAGCCTCCATGTGTTTGTATTTTTTACAGATTTTTTTCCTGTAATTGATATCTAGTCTCATGGCGTTGTGGTCAGAAAAGACATTTGATACGATTTCAATAAGGCTTGATTTGTGACCTAAGATATGATCTATTCTGGAGAATGTTCCGTGAGCACTTGAGAAGAAAGTGGATTCTGTTGTTTTTGGATGGAATGTCCTATAAATATCAATTAAGCCCATCTTGTTTAATGTGTCATTTAAAGCTTGTGTTTCCTTATTTATTTTCATTTTGGATGATCTGTCCATTGGTGAAAGTGGAGTGTTAAAGTCCCCTGCTAGGATTGTGTTACTGTCGATTTCCCCTTTTACGGTTGTTAGCATTTGCCTTATGTATTGAGGTGCTCCTATGTTGGGTGCATAAATATTTACAGTTGTTATATCTTCTCCTTGGATCGATCCCTTGATCATTATGTAGTGTTCTTCTTTGTGTCTTGTAATAGTTTTTATTTTAAAGTCTATTTTGTCTGATATGAGAATTGCTACTCCAGCTTTCTTTTGATTTCCATTTGCATGGAATATCTTTTTCCATCCCCTCACTTTCAGTCTGTATGTGTCCCTAGGTCTGAAATAGGTCTCTTGCAGACAGCATATATACAGGTCTTGTTTTTGTTTCCATTCAGCCAGTCTATGTCTTTTGGCTGGAGCATTTAATTCATTTAAGGTAATTATCGATATGTATGTTCCTATTACCATTTTCTTAATTGTTTTGGGTTTGTTATTGTAGGTCTTTTCCTTCTATTGTGTTTCCTGCCTAGAGAAGTTCTTTTAGCATTTGTTGTAAAGCTGGTTTGGTGGTGCTGAATTCTCTTAGCTTTTGCTTGTCTGTAAAGGTTTTAATTTCTCCATCGTATTTGAATGAGATTTTCAGATTTTTCTGAAATCTGAAAATTTTTTCAGGTTTTTCCCTTTCCTCACTTTAAATATGTCCTGCCACTGCCTTCTGGCTTGCAGAGTTTCTGCTGAAAGATCAGCTGTTAACCTTATGGGGATTCCCTTGTATGTTATTTGTTGTTTTCCCTTGCTGCTTTTAATATTTTTTCTTTGTATTTAATTTTTGATAGTTTGATTAATATGTGTCTTGGCATGTTTCTCCTTGGATTTATCCTGTATGGGACTCTGTGTGCTTCCTGGACTTGATTGACTATTTCCTTTCCCATATTAGGGAAGTTTTCAACTATAATCTCTTCAAATATTTTCTCAGTCCCTTTCTTTTTCTCTTTTTCTGGGACCCCTATAATTCGAATGTTGGTGTGTTTACTGTTGTCCCAGAGATCTCTGAGGCTGTCCTCAATTCTTTTCATTCTTTTTTCTTTATTCTGCTCTGCAGTAGTTATTTCCACTGTTTTATCTTCCAGGTCACATATCCGTTCTTCTGCCTCAGTTATTCTGCTATTGATTCCTTCTAGAGAATTTTTAATTTCATTTATTGTGTTGTTCATCATTGTTTGTTTGCTCTTTAGTTCTTCTAGGTCCTTGTTACACATTTCTTGTATTTTCTCCATTCTATTTCCAAGATTTTGGATCATTTTTACTATCATTACTCTGAATTCTTTTTCAGGTAGACTGCCTATTTCCTCTTCATTTGTTTGGTCTGGTGGGTTTTTATTTGCTCCTTCATCTGCTGTGTGTTTTTCTGTCTTCTCAGTTTGCTTATCTTACTGTGTTTGGGGTCTCCTTTTCGCAGGCTGCAGGCTCCTAGTTCCCACTGTTTTTGGTGTCTGTCCCCAGTGGCTAAGGTTGGTTCAGTGGGTTGTGTAGGCTTCCTAGTGGAGGGGATTCTGGTGGATGAGGCTGGATCTTGTTTTTCTGGTAGGCAGGACCGCGTCCAGTGGTGTGTTTTGGGGTGTCTGTGACCTTATTATGATTTTAGGCAGCCTCTCTGCTAATGCGCGGGGTTGTGTTCCTGTCTTGCTATTTGTTTGGCATAGGGTGTCCAGCACTGTAGCTTGCTGGTCGTTCAGTGGAGCTGGGTCTTAGCATTGAGATGGAGATCTCTGGGAGAGCTCTCGCTGATTGATATTACGTGGAGCTGGGAGGTCTCTGGTGGACCAATGTCCTGAACTCAGCTCTCCCACCTCAGAGGCCCAGGCCTGACACCCGGCCAGAGCGCCAAGACCCTGTCAGCCACACGGCTGTTTCTCTCTCCAGCATACACCCTCTCCATGTGTTTCTGGGCACAGCAATTTCAGTCCCACTGAGTAATGCCGTCTTAGGTCAGCTTTAAAGCAAAAGCTTGTTAAATTATTCATTTGAATGCTCTTTGGGAAATTACAGTCATCTTTATGTTGATCCTGTGTTTCCCACTAGACTATCAGCTTCTGAAAGACATTATTTTCTCTATTATTCCCTATTCAGCTATCAAGTATCAACTAAGTCTTTGATGTATATCTAGGAACCAAGAGATAATTATAAAAACATAATTCAGATTTGGTTCATGAAGAGTTTATAATGCCCAATCATGGTGAAACAAGTAAAAGTCAACAAAAAGCTAAACTGGTATAACAGATTGTAAGGATTATATCGGCTTTTAGTTGAAGTGCAAATTAATAGCAAATGTTTGCTCTATTCATGCTTAGCACTGAATGGCTGCCTCTTTTTCAGTTTTCCTAATTATGAGAGTTTGTGGATTTGTGATTTTTCCAACTATTCTGAAGGGCAAGGGTAATTTGTAAGTGTGTAAGTAGTAAGTTGTGGATCTGATTTTTCTATGTACCTTATGGAAACATCATTCTCCTGAATTTAGAATTTTCATTGAAAATGAAATGTCTTCTTAAAAGAGCTGAGAAGGGGATTTTTGAGTGTAGAACGGAAGGTGCTTTTAGACAGGAAAAGCCTGAAGATAGGGTGGGACAATTGTTGTGGTGAGATTTAGGGAAAAGATGCACTAGTTTCATACGTTTTCTCTCTGCTTGTGGTTCTAATCAAACAAACATTTCTGGACGACCAACCATGGCCAGACACTGGAGTCGGGGGGAGAGGGTGACAGAGATGAAATGCCTTTTGTGCCCAGTTTCCACCAGGATGACATGTTTGCCCGAGGTCCTCCCAGGTCCCTCCATAATCGGAGCCCAGCAGACACAGTCTGTAAGGTGGAGTGAAGCTTTCTTTGTAGAGAGCTAACTTGCCTGAACAGGTTCTAGAACAATGATTATGGCTTTATTTGCACCACGTGGCACCAAACTTCTAACAGACCACTCAATGGTGCTCATTTTAGGATATAAATGTTATCTACTTATGCCACTGCAAGAAACAAATTTTCCCAATATGTCATCAACCGTAAATATTCATAGCTCAGTTACTTAGTATGACATGCTTATAAGCAAAACCTTTGAAAGCCACTTTGTTTGGATTTTAAGCTTCCCTGTACCATGAAAAAATGAAAAACTGTCAAGAGAGGAGCAATGATGGAATTAAGTGCTAATCTGTAGAAATCAAACTTCTTAAAAGGTAGGCATAATAATAATTAGCCTATCAGTCAGAACTGTTTTGAGTCTGGGTCTAGTTTAAAGTTAAATGGGATTAGAAGTCTACGTGTTTGGGGTGGGAGTGTTTGGGGTGGGAGTGGGGGATGTGTTTGGGGTGGGGGTGGGGGGTGGAGATTAATGAATCAAAGGAAAAGATGACCAAACACCCAGGCTTTGGGAGGAGAGGATCCGGGGCTGCTCCAGGGGTCCAGTCACTGAAACTAAACACTCAGACACTGCCCCATCAGTCCATTCTCTCCATTATAGACAGGCTTTGTCATGTAGATGAGAATCCTCGGCTCTGGGAGCACAAGTCAACAGAGAGAAAACATCTCTCCTTCGCCAGCTCAAGTCTGCAAATTCCCCAAAGAAGGACTCGTTTTGGTCAGATTTGAGTTGGGCGGCGCATAATGTGACTGGTTTTGTTGAGAAATCCCTCCCTCCCACTAGAGGCACATGGTCTGGTGAAGACTCTGTCTTGGAAGATCGGTGGGTAACAATGTGAGAAGATAACACAGGAAATAACTACAGCTCCCACTGATGGACTCTACTAGGGCCTAGGGGCTTGACATATATTATTCTGATTAATTATTCCAACAACCATGTGATACAGGTATTATCAATCCCATATCATAGATTGCACAAGTGTCAACTGGCTTTCCTAGGATCATACAACTAGATAGAAGTACAGGAGAGATTTGGACCCAGATGGATCTGATTCCAGAACCCACCCAAGTTTTTTCCATTAAGTCATGCTACCTTTAAAAGTAAAAAAAAAAAGCTGTTATGCAGCCTTCATCAAGATTTTAAGAATGGTAAATATGTGGTATATATATTTCTACTCACATTCTGCACCCATGCAGACATTACTAATTGATCACAGATCCAGAATTCTTCGCACAGCAATTCTGTCATGTCAGATTGGCACCTGAGTCAGGACCTGTCTGTAATAAATACAGTTCAAACACAGGCTGTAGGTCTTTGTGGTTCTGAGAAGACTTGCCTTCTTTAACCGCTAACCAAATCCCAGTCATCATCCTGAGACTTTTTAGCGTTATACCACTTGATGATTGAGGCAGAAACAAAGGAAATATTAATGCTTTTTATCAGAATGTGCAAAACTATAGGTAACAGCAACACTTTATTCTGAAAAACATATAACTATGGGCCTTTAATTCTGCTTGCTGACATTTCAAATTTAACGAATGTGTCTGATTAAAAAGCAATTATGGAATTTTAAAAGAAATCACGTAAAAATTAGTTTAATAATTTACTTTAAGCGTGAAGTTTTGCTTGGTTTCTCTTGTCCATTGAGCCAAAAGGAGTTACTCATTAGCAAAAGTATGAGATTAACATACAGCTAAGGCAGAAATGCAAGAATGGAAATAAAAAAGAATAATGGAGGGATGAGAATAATGTCATGGAAGGAATGGTATCCTTTTAAGCTTTAATGGGACACAGTAAGTGAGAAAAGTGGAGAAGAGCAATCATATTTGAGTGCAAAGCCTGAAGAAAAAAAAAAAAAAACGGCCTAAGGCTACTAAACCAACACAGAGTATTAAGATTTTAAAATACCACTGGAACCAAGATTAGCAATATTTTCCTTATATGGCTCAGGTCTAACGGATATGTTTATTTAGCAATAAATATAGATTCCGGCCCCATGTGACCAGGGTTTTAAAATAAATCAGGAAAAACTGAGGAGATGGACAAAAATAAATGTAATAAAATCTGCCTACCTCTTTTTTTTGTCCACTTTGCCTGATTTTTATGGAAGCCTGTCTTGCTGCCAGAATCATGTTTCTGTTTGATACAGATCAATTTTTATATTCTCCCAGAGTTGTGATGTAGAATGCAATTGATAGATGAGAAATAAATACAGGAATTATAATTTCTACAAGTCAAACAGAATTCTTATTTTTCTGAAAAGTCTTTGCAATACTATGGTATCAACACTATCTAGGTGAATAAATATCCATCAACTTCTTTACAATTTATCATGAATTTCTCCTCTGAATAACAAAAACAGTGTATGTTTTCTAGAAGCACTTACACTGCCTTTGTTTGACAAGCACAATTTTTACTGACGTACAAAGCGCAGGCTCACCAGGACACACTTCTTGGTGCCCCACGCTCTTTCCTTTCTCTATTGCTCACATCTGCCTCTGCTTCTGACGCCTGGCTACAGACTTTCCAACTCTCTCTCCCTTCACCTTTATCACTTTTTCCTCATTCATAACTCTCCAGCTGAAATGCAGCCACAACACTGGTAACATAATTTTGGAAGAGAATGGCATAATCCCAAGATGTTCAGAATCCAGATATCAGAAGAGGAAGGAAGAGGAAGATGTGATTATGAAAAAGAGAATCAGTGAGATGGAAATATAAGAAGGATTCTGCTTGGCTTTGAAGATGGTGGAAGGGGCCATGAGCCAAGGAAGGTGGGCAGCCTCGAGAAGGTGGAAGAGGCAGGAAAAGAGGTTCTCCAGAATCTCCAGTCTCCAGAAAGGAATTATACCCTTGATCTTGGCTCAGTGAGACACATGTTGGACTTCAGATGGACAGAACTGTAAGAAAACAAACTTACATTGCTTTAAGCCACTAAGTTTGTGGTTCTTTGTTAGAGGATCAGTAGGAAACTGACACATCTCTTCTCTGAGATGAATACCTTTCTGGCTTACAGTCCTGTGTCTGGTCACCGTAAATTAAAAATACAACCAAATCTCACCATAATCTATTCAGTACAGAGTTGAATTAAACATGAGCCTCTTCTAAACAAAAACACAAACCCCCAAGGTCAGGGTTGTGGAGAATTTTTATTATAATAAATTAACTTTCTCTAGTTAGTCATTATTTCTTACTCCCTTTGTTAAAGGTCTCTAAGGAACTTACTATTCTGTCCATCCAAAATTTATTTCACATCCTTCACGTCACTGCTTTTCAGGTCCAGCCCCTCTGATCAGGTTTGTCACCTCCTGCCTGCCTCCCTGCATTGTTATTCACGGGTCCCTGTGGCTGGGGCACTTCCCTCCTTCTGCCGACTACTTTGTCTCATTCATGATTTCAGCCGGTACCCTCCTCACCTTCAACATTTCCTTAGACTTCTGTTTCCTGCAGGAAGTGGTGTAACCAAGCATGCTGAGCAGAGGCACTATTACACACTCAGTGAAATTTGAAGAGGTGAGGCTGTGAGGTGTCGTGTGGCATCATCCTGTCCCTTTATGAGGCATGCCAGCACCCCGAACCTCCTTTTCCTCTTGTCACAGCACCTTCTGTCCCCAAAGGCATTGAGTTTATCACTGGCTACATCTAAGTCATCTATCTTGGGCTGCAAACTCCCTGGGGAAAGGAAAGAGACTTTATCTTTCTTGGATTCATTTCTGTATTGTACCAATTACAATGCCTTCCACAATCTTAATAAATTCCATCATTTTAGTTCCATCATCTATAAACTGGGTGTTATCCTCGTATTGTATATGACAACACATCTTCTTTTTAGAGGAACAGAGGCAGTCTGCCTGGATGCAAATCCCGGTTGAGCTACCTACTATCTGTGTGAGACTGGACAAACTACGGAACCCCTCCCACATGATAATAACAGGACCTACCTCGGGGGTTTTCAGAGGATTCAATGAATGAATATATGTAAAGCCCTCCTAAGTGTCTGCATTATCACTCAAGTTGCTTAAAGATCTTTACTCCAGAGCATTCAGCATCTCGTCTCTTGGGAAGCAGCGGAGGACAGAGCACGGTCTTCTGTGTCTGGCTGCCTGCGTTTAATGCCAACTTCACTTCTCCCTAGCTGTGTGGCCTTGGGTAAGTTACTTAATCACTCTGGGCCCCTTTTCTGTAAAAGCATCTTCAATCTATAGTTCTGAGGATTAAATGGCATCACTTGTGTAAAGAGCTAACAGCGCCTGGCACATTAGTAAATGCTCACAAATATGAATTTTAATTGGGCATCAACAAATCCCCTTTATGCATTGGGCAGCACATGACACAACACGTGAGGGGTCTTCTACTGCCCACTGAGAGAGGACGCCACAGGCACCTCAGCTCTCTCCTCTGCTCACGTGGCTGTGCAGAGGGAGGGATGCAGAGGTCAGTCCTGGGGCCTTGGCCTGGCGCTCGCTCTTCCAGCGGGAGGAGAACGTGAGCCCCCAGCAGCCTCCAAGGAGCCGCACATGGGACATTAAGCGATCCCCAACCTTCCAGCTTCCAGACTGAGCAGGTGCCCCACCCTCCAAGCCCTCAGCTTCACACCCCAGGATGGAAGCTTCTATAGTGAGTTTTTCTGCCTGCCTTGGGAATTGAATTCTGACCTCCCCTTGGCAGGCAGCTCCCTCAGGCACTGTCAGCACATAATACTGTCACCCATCCACACCCCAACTACCTCCTCTACTGCAAGGGTGCCACCTGCGAACCCGGCCCCCCATTCCAGGGCGGCAATCTGCCCTGAACTGTCCTCCTGCTGCTTCTCGCCACCACGAGCCACAAGAACGCAAGCAGCAGCCAGAAAAACACTGCTGTACTTCAGAGGCTGTGCTGTGCTAGACTGCAAGTCCAGGTCCCTGCTCTGGGACAGGGCTAACAACCCATTTATACGCTAAACATAAAGCGAAGGCAAACTGGACCTGAGAAGAAATGAGCTGCCTTGAGGGTAGTTTGCCTGGAGTTTAAGGCAGCACCTCGCGGCTGGTGGGCCCACAGTTACCCAGGCAGCAGAATGAGTGAGAAGATGATCTGGACCACATAGTAAAATATTTACAGAATGTTAAGGGGAAAACTCCCTTTTTCTGAATGTACTTGAATACGGTTTCATTTTTCACATATAAAATATATTAACCTATAGAATTCTGTACAGGAAAAAAATGACCTTGCACAATCTTCCACTTCCAACATTTTGCTGTTTTCTCCACTGATGGATTTCCGCCTAGGTTGATGGTCTAACACACTCGAAGCCTCAGTGGGGTAGCTGAATAACACACCCTCAGAGGCCACCTAATCCCAGGAACCTGTGAATGTGCTCCCTTGCGTGGCAAAATGGGCTTTGCAGATGGGATGAAGTTAAAGATCTCGAGATGGGGAGATTGTCTTGAATCATTTGGGTGGGCCCTATGTACAATCACAAGCGTCCTTATAAGACGGAGAGGGTAGGGTCAGAGCCAGAGAGGGAGCCATAACTACGGAAGCAGAGGTCAGAGTCAGCAGGACCAGGAGCCATGAAATGCAGGAAAAGGCAAGGAAAGGATATTCCCCTGCAGTCTCCAGAAGGAAGCCAGCCCTGTTGACCCATTTTTGACTTCCGATCTCCAGAAACGTAAGAGGATAGATCCGTGTCACTCTAAGCCACTAAATTTGTGGTAACTTGTTACAGCAGCCAAAGGAAACTAATACCCTGAGAGTAGGTTACGCAGGGCATTCTGTACCATCTGTACAAAGCAAAGTGTAAATAAACAATAGATGTCCAAAGAGCATATAGTATTAAGCAGCTCCTAATCGTCTGCATTACACATAAAATAAACAAAAGGAATGATAGCTAGGTTAAGATGTAAACTCTCCAGTATGAGTTTTAGGGTATTTAAAAAATTGGGTCTGATCTTAGGACCCAATGGTTTAAATCCTATCATTTTTCTGCTCGTTTCTTCCACTTTATTTTTCTTTCTTTATACCATTCTCCTTCTATTCACAAGGTCAAAGTTTATGGTCTAAAATTATCTCTTTTTCTTGTCTTAGAGTCATGCCCAGTCAGGAGGAAGCTCTGCTGTGGTTTTCAGCCCCCAGAAGCCCCAAGAGATTACTTAGTTAGGCAGCTGTGGATGGAGTCTGCTTTATTCTGAGGGTAGAGTCCTGTTTTGAGGGTGGGAAAGCAGCCCTTTCAGGGCTATTCAGTGAGCCAGCAGGAGGCCCTGCCTCTTCCTTCGAGGCCACAGTCACAGAAGGAGCCTCTACAGCCCCTCAGGGGGTTGCAGTCAAGGACTAGGGGCTGCAGGGAGGCCTCCTCTGGTTGACAGTGTCATTTCACATGTATGCCTTCTGAATAAAGAGACTCTCAGAACTGAGGATCCCCACACCCTCCTCACAACAGGCCTGTCTGTAACTCGTAATTCTGAGAGGCTGGCTATCTTCTGATTTTCTTCCAGGCAAAATGACATGAGGGAACTTTTTCTTTTTTTCTTTTTTTTTGGGGGGTGGGGTGGGGGGGAGGAGCTTATTTATTTATTTATGGCTGTGTTGGGTCTTCGTTTCTGTGCGAGGGCTTTCTCTAGTTGTGGCGAGCGGGGGCCACTCTTCATCGCGGTGCGCGGGTCTCTCACTGTCACAGCCTCTCTTGTTGCAGAGCACAGGCTCTAGACGTGCAGGCTCAGTAGTTGTGGCTCATGGGCCTAGTTGCTCCGCGGCATGTGGGATCCTCCCAGACCAGGGCTCGAACCCGTGTCCCCTGCATTAGCAGGCAGATTCTCAACCACTGCGCCACCAGGGAAGCCCAGAAGTGAACTTTTATAGACGTAAATACCAATAAAATGTAGTATCTCTTGACTTTAATATCTTCTGGAGATGATTTCATTTACCACTGACTTTTTTAGGACTTTTTGATGTCTGTTATAACCATTAACTCCACTTCATTGTGATACTAACTTCGTATGTCTTTTTCCTCCATCTCCTGACCCATGAGTTTGTCAAATTTCTCAACGATGTATTTTATTCATCTTCTATGCAATTATTCACTAAATATTGAGTCTTTTATGTAAAGAGCACTATGCTGAATTCTGAGACCAACATTCCCAGCCCTAACACAGTGCTTAGCTTACAATAGATGCTAAAAAAGTTTACTGAACAAATGGATATTTTTTTTAACATAAAAAAACTTAACAAGACACACAGATGGCCAAAAAGCACATGAAAAGATGCTCAACATCACTAATTATTAGAGACATGCAAATCGAAACTACAATGAGGTATCACCTCACACTGGTCAGAATGGCCATCATCAAAAAAATCTATACAAACAATAAGAGAGGGTATGGAGAAAAGGGAACCCTCTGACACTGTTGGTGGGAATGTAAATTGATTGGTACAACCACTATGGAGAACAGTATGGCGGTTCCTTCAAAAATAAAAATAGAGCTACCATATGATCCTGCAACCCCACTCCTGGGCATATATCTGGAAAAAACCATACTTTGAAAAGATACATGTACCCTAATGTTCATTGCAGCACTATTTACAATAGCCAGGACATGGAAGCAACTTAAATATCCATTGACAGAAGAATGGATAAAGAAGATGTGGTACATATATACAATGGAATGTTACTCAGTCATAAAAAAGAACAAAATAATGTCATTTGTGGCAACATGGATGGACCTAGAGATTGTCATACTGAGTGAAGTAAGTCAGACAGAGAAAGACAAATATCATATGATATCACTTATATGTGGAATCTAAAAAAATGGTACAAATGAACTTATTTACAAAACAGAAATAGAATCACAGATGTAGAAAACAAACTTATGGTTACTGGGGGACGGGGGAGAAGGATAAATTGGGAGACTGGGATTGACATATACACACTACTATATATAAAATAGACCTAATAAGGACCTACTGTAGAGCACAGGGAACTCTTCTCAATACTCTGTGATGACCTCTATAGGAAAAGAATCTAAAAAAGAGTGGATATGTGTATAACTAATTCACTTTGCTGTACAGCAGAAACTAACAAAATTGGAAATCAACTATGCTCCAATAAAAATTTTTAAAAAGTAAATAGATAAGAGTCCACGGGAGGGTGGGGGTAACTTCACAAAAATTGGATAGAAAAATATTGTCAAAAATAATACCCAGTCATTCATGAAAATAAGTAGACGTGGATGTGTTGATAATGGGTCAGATCGTTCATGTGTGAGGGCAGGGGGTACATGGGAAATCTCTTTACCTTCTCAATTTTTGCTGTAAACTTAAAACTGCTCTAAAAAAACAAACTCTTATTTAAAAAATAAGTAGAAATATTTCAGAATATTCTACTGAATACAATAATCTAAACTCTCCAAGAGTGGAGTGAAAATGTTCTGTGATATTGTAACAGGACACTGAAGAGGCTTTAGAATATATTTGCTGTTTAACTGTGGTATTAATTTCCTTCACTGGAGCCTCGATTTACTTAAACCTTAACTTATGTCCTAAAATGTCACTCATTTCAACACCTGACTCTTCAGACGGTGAAAGCTCCCTCCTGTCGCTCATTTGCTGTCCTCTGACCTGGGCTGAATCAGTTCCCAGGTGCCTGTTTTGTGATGTAGCAGCTGTATTACTGATGGGCAGCACTCCTGGGCCCATCTTTGGACACAAGGATACATGTGGAGCGTGTCCAACCGTGTTGTTCTGACATCTCTTTAAGAATGTGGCTTTTCTCGTGAGAAATCATCCACCATCTAACTTTCATGACTACAAAGTGGAAGTCAGTCATTCAGCACAGACTGCCAGCAGAATGTGGACCAAGGGGCACTATTCCACCCCAAAGGTAACGTGCACATCCTCGTTAAGATTACTAACATTATAATTGTAGTCTCTGTTTCTTTCCTGAGCTGTCTAGACTCTCTCCAGGAACCATTAGTTCTTTTATGTGAGGCGCTCAAGAGGATAATTAGCCATCCTGTCAGGACAGCCAACTAATGACATTATGTGGTCCCTCCCTCAACAAGGTTTTGCTTGTACCCATGGTAAAAAAGAAAATAAAAACATTATAAAAAGAATGAATTCTTTATGTCCATAGCATTTTTCTATCATGGATTTATAGATTATGTTTTACATACGAAAATATCAGAAACCTGATATCGTACACAGTTTTCTCCATATGGAGTGCAAAGGAATAACAGTAGTATGTGTAATTTTGAATTACACTTATTTGAAAAGTGAAAACACATTTTATACTCTTGCATTCAACACTGCAAGCAGCATAGTACATAAAATCGATTTAAGCAGAAATTCTTGCTTATATATTTTCTCTCAAAAGCTAAATGACGGTTATATCGGGAGTATGATCTCATAACTGATACTAAAAAGTAGAAAAGGACAGCCAGCTCTCAGTTTCTTAAACTTCCTATCAAGTTTCATATAAAATAAGTGACCTTCATGTAACGTAAGGGAAGGAGAAAAAGTTTTAAAGCCATTTTCAGAATCAGCTGACATTGAGAATAATCTAAAGCAGAAGAAACCTAATCTTTATGTATCAGTTTCAGATTAAGATTTAGAAGCAAGGTGCACTGTCGCCATGGTGAATTCTATAAGATAACGCACAAGAGGAGCCAGGCTGGTGAATAATTGATATGTGTCTAAGAGTAGAAAAGCTCCTTTACAGGCTGCTCCCGTGTGACAGGCACTAGGAAGTCTCAAATGAGCAAGTGATGGGCCTGACAGCATCCCGTGCAATTTTATATGCTCGGTTCTGTGCTCTTCACCACAGAGAAGCATGTTCCAGAGACTGAAAAAGCAGATGGCTTTATGTTAAATTATGCCGGTTATATGATATTGTTAACTATGCAATAAAAGGACAATAAAAAAGACACTAGAAAGAGTGGTGCTCTGGGTTTAGAGCATCTTCAGGTATGTACCTCACTGCATACTCAGCTGTTTTGAGGATCTTTTATACCACATGCAGAAATCGTGTCTCAGAGGGGCGAGTGCCTGGGCTGAGGCTGCCTGGCTGGGACAGAGCAAAGGACCGAAAGCACTCATCTTCCTCTAGAAAGTAAGTCCCTCTTGTTAATACGCTTTGGGGGTGTTTTCGTGCCAACCCTTAGTTTTAGATAAACAAACGGTACTTTTGATGCATTAAAAACATAAAGCCGGCACCTCCTTCCACCCCCAGCTAAACACAGTTCTGTTATTCCACGAGCAAAGGTCTGGAAAGTGTCTTTAGAGATGTACTGTCTTCCTTTTATAGTTTAAGCAGGTCAGGAGACGTGACAAGAAGTCCAGGTCACAAGGAGATTCCTTTTCACCTGCTTCTACCTGTTGGACTGCGCTGGTTTGTCACACCCTCATCCAGGGGCATAGAAATACGCTGAGTACCAAAGACAAGCTAACGGAGAATTAACAATGCACATCCAACCTGAAGTCCTGCCACTATCATAAGAGATTACAAAGCTGCAGAACTCTTACGCCAAGTATCTATTAATATTTATGCACAAAAGAAAGGGCTGGAAACCTGGCCCTGTTGTGTTCCTTTTCATTTAACCTCCTTTCAACTCTGAGTTCTGTCTTAAGGAAATGAATTACCGTATTTGCTAGTGATGTTTTTCAAATGCTCCGGGCACTGAAATGAAGGTTGGCATCTAGGAGGCAGCCTCGGTAGCCTTTTATTGGAGTGTGCAGGCAGCAGCTGGCAGCAGAGTCCGATGCTTGAGTGCCTGGTGCTCTGTAGGAGCTTCACTGTTTGCTCGATGCTTTGTTCACTGATGCCACAGAACTGCTGCTGTAGTGCACGGAGCCTGCACCTGAGGAATTCAGCCATTCTGCAACGTTCCTGAGCATTTTAGAGGGTTCTCCCTATTGACTTGCCTCAATTAATACGTAGGCAGATGGAAACCTGCCAAAGATTCAGCCTTGCAAATCTTACTCAGGCAGGACCAGGTACCAAAGCACAAGCATGGTATAGGCACGCATTCCAAAGAGCAGAAATGCTACATTAAACTGAGCAACATTCAAAAATAGCAACAGGAATTATTCAAGTGGCAGTGATGAAATGCCATTTCTCTACTGCCTGCTTATCACCATTCCTGGTTTTCCCTTCAGTCATCTTGCAAGAATTAAAAACTAAGGGCTCAAACGCGGCCAACCAGTCAGGAAAGTGCAATTTGGCTTTGAGGAAAGAAAAAAGCATTTGTAGGTTGCAGAAAGGGTGGTGGAATTCACAGCAGCTAAGGCTGCAGGGAAGGGGTGGCTCAGCAGGAAGGGGGCCTCCTGAGCTGCGACTTTCCAACTCTGCTGGACAACAGCCCACGATGAGACATGCATGGTTTTTACAGGGAAGACACACAGGACACATGTAAATGGGTGATCTGCGTACACACACAGGCACACGCACAGAGACTTATATAAACATACAGCAACATCTGGGCCAGCTGTGGACTCCCCAGCAGGCAGCACAGATGCCAAGACTGACCTCAGGGCAAACATAAGCACCTTGTGATTTACTGAAGTCAGCAAGGGTGGAGGGGTGGGAGGTGCCCCATCTGGACGTCCTGTTTAGGGCTGTACTTGAGGAGAAGGGGTGGCATTGCTTGTATTCAGGAAACTGAACACACCACTTTCCTTTCTTCCCTTCCCCCCGACTGGTTCATTCACTGACAAATATTCGTGCATAATTACGAACAAAATACTGTGCTAGGATAGCTTAGAAATCAGTGATTATGAAATGGTTAAAGAGGAAAACATAATCCTGGAGAGGGCATGGAGAAAAGGGAACCCTCTTGCACTGTTGGTGGGAATGTAAATTGATACAGCCACTATGGAGAACAGGATGGAGGTTCCTTAAAAAACTAAAAATAGAACTACCATATGACCCAGCCATCCCACTACTGGGCATATACCCTGAGAAAACCATAATTCAAAAAGAGTCATGTACCCCAATGTTCACTGCAGCTCTATTTACAATAGCCAGGACATGGAAGCAACCTAGGTGTCCATCGACAGATGAATGGATAAAGAAGATGTGGCACATATATACAATGGAATATTATTCAGCCATAAAAAGAAACTAAATTGAGTTATTTGTAGTGAGGTGGATGGACCTAGAGTCTGTCATACAGAGTGAAGTAAGTCAGAAAGAAAAACAAATACCGTATGCTAACACATATATATGGAACCTAAAAAAAAAAAAAGGACATGAAGAACCTAGGGGCAAGACGGGAATAAAGATGCAGACCTACTAGAGAATGCACTTGAGGACACGGGGAGGGGGAAGGGTAAGCTGAGACAAAGTGAGAGAGTGGCATGGACATATATACACTACGAAATGTAAAATAGATAGCTAGTGGGAAGCAGTCACATAGCACAGGGAGATCAGCTTGGTGCTTTGTGACCAGCTAGAGGGGTGGGATAGGGAGAGTGGGAGGGAGGGAGATGCAAGATGGAAGAGATATGGGGATATATGTATATGTATAACTGATTCACTTTGTTATAAAGCAGATATTCACAAACCATTGTAAAGCAATTATACTGCAATAAAGATGTTTAAAAAAAAAAAATCTTGAGCGATGCATCCAGAAAGATGTTTAAGGGTGGAACATGGGAGGTATTATAGAGTTGGGTTCATCCTTAAAACAGCTCTCTTCTGCCAAAAAATGGATCAGGATATGAACCTAAAACCCTTCTCATTTGTCACAGCCCAAGAAGCAAGATTAGAGAGAAGCAGTCTTGCAGAGACAGACAGAAAGGGAGACAGAGAAACACAAAGAGAGATGAGTGTGCATTCCTGGTGTAAAAAAACAGTTGAGCATATATCTCCCAGAATGTTCTGAAATCCATGTGAGTAAACTTATGCAATAGTAGAACCTACAAGCACAGGTAACGACAACTCGATACTTTAAGGTCTGAATTGAAGCAACATGAGATAGAAGTGTCTCTGCAACCTGTCACAGGGGATCCAAGGGAACGTCAACCCTGACACTAAGCAAATGTGATGCACAGGAAAGGATAAGAAATCTGAACCATAAACAAGAAGAGGTTCTGAGCAGACTGGGATGCTAATGGTCCCTGAGCAGTGCTAGGACAGCGAGGAATGGGGGTATTCCAGGAAAGGCACGGTACGGTGGACTATGGTATATGAGTTACCTGCTTCTGTTAGGAAAACCATGATTCAACTATTCTCAGGTAAATCTTTACTTTTCTTTCTGAGCGGAAGAATTCCTACAGATAGTTTTCTACATTCCCAAATTCCCATCAAGGTACACGTGCTCAGAAGGGGCAGATCTGATCAGAAACAACCTTCTCTAGTCTTGTTTGAGGGGGCTACACATTACACTGGGGGCCGTGGAAAATATGCCATGGAATAAGAAATGGACTCTGCCTCCACGGCCCCAGTTTAACAGGAGAAGTGAACACTTTATATAAATAACGGTAATAGGATGTTCAACTGGGAAGCCCCATGAAAGAAATGCAGATCAAGCACTCTGAGAATTTGTAAGGAGGATAGATGACTTCCGGCTGGAGGTGGAAGCAGGGAGCATCTGGAGGCCAGAAGTTCTGTGGCCAAGAAAGTGTGGCACAGAGGCTCAAAGCCTGGGCTTTGGAGTAACATAGCTGGGATCTGGGTCCCGGCTCCTCCCTCCCGGGAAATTCACAAAACTCCTCTGAGCCTCAGCTCCTGCAGTTGGTAAATGCAGACAAGAACAATGAATGCAGCCCCCCAGGGTTACAGGCACTGATCTCCCAATAGGACACAGAATCTGTCACTTGGCAAACGTGCTCAATCTGTGTTAGCTGCGTTTACTGTTATTAACGAGGCCTTGGCCGAGCCTGGCCTCACAGGCTGAAGCTGAGCTTGATCTGTGGGCATGGAGGTCGGCCGTGACGGGGAAGCTGTGACAAAGCCGTGTCAGGAGAGGGCGGAGTGAGAGGTCCTCACTCTCCCCCTATCTCTCCCCTCTGCCCTGCCGCTCTCTTAAAGCAAACGCAGTGCTATGGTTGGAACGGGAAGCACTGTGCGTCCTTGCACGACCTCGTGGCAGCTTGCTCCTCCCACACGTGTGAGTGAGGGTGAGGGCTGGGGAGAGAAAGGATTAGCGTGGTCCACCCTCTGTGCATACGGGCTGCAAGTCTCCGGTGACGTTCCTATCGTGGCCGCGCAGGTCAGTCCCTCGTCCCCAGGATGTAAAACAGAAGCGTCCCGATGCACGCACTGCACTGCGCTACCGCGGGCTCAAACAGGAAACAAGTGTTCATTTGCATAGCATCCCCTACAAGCTTACACATTAGGACTCTATTACGCTGGAAGCCGACCCGGCAGGGCTCATTTTCTCCTCTACAAAGCTATGGGCTTAGAACAAGTGAGTTTAAAAAAGCAAGAGCCTCTCACATTCCGGAATCGTGTTCTTAGAGCCTTTCAGTCAAGTTACAGTTTCAAACCAGTGGGAGGTTCAGCAAGGTCATTGCCACGACTGCTTCCGACTTAAAGAGACCCTGACTCTGCCACGCAGGAACCGCGTAGTGTGAATTCAGCCCACGCAGACGGGTTATCTGCTTCTGAAGGACATACAGTGTTGGATTAAGATGGTGGGTTCAACAGTCCCTTTCTTTTTCTCCACTTTCCCCCACAACCCAGGCCTGGATAATTAACAAAACCAGTAGGAATATTTCACAAGAGCTGTGTGTTCAATTCCATTCAATTAATGTTTACTGGTGTCAACGCATAGATTTGGGCTACGGACGCGGCAGTGCCTACGACAGTCTCTGACCAGAGCCAGAGAGTTCCTATGTGACACTGCGCAAATGACTTGACTTTTCTGTCTCAGTTTCTTTCTTTCTTGGCTGCGTTGGGTCTTCGTTGCTGCGCGGGGGCTTTCCCTAGTTGCGGCGAGCGGGGGCTACTCTTCGTTGCGGTGCGCGGGCTTCTCATTGCGGTGGCTTCTCTTGTTGCGCAGCTCGGGCTCTAGGCGCGCAGTCTTCAGTAGCTGCAGCACGTGGGCTCAGTAGTTGTGGCCCGCGGGCTATAGGGCATGTGGGCTTCAGTAGTTGTGGCGCACGGGCTTAGGTGCTCCGCGGCATGTGGGATCTTCCCAGACCAGGGATCGCACCCATGTCCCCTGCATTGGCAAGCAGATTCTTAACCGCTGCGCCACCAGGGAAGTCCCTGTGTCTCAGTTTCATCTCTAAAAAAAATAGTTGTTTTACCTCCCTCATCAAGTGGTTGTAAGGATGAACTGAGTCAGTATGCAAAGCACTTAGAACAGAGTGTGGCACAGACTGTTAGTTATTAACTATTGTTATTCCAGCTACAAAGATGTTTAAGTTTCAACCCCTCAGCATAGCGTACGGGCCATTCTGCAGCCTCAGCTCCTGCCCCTCCCCAACACATACCGAGGCGCCATCCATATCAGACGCCGCCATTGCTTTTGTCTTCTTCACCTTCAAGCAAAATGACCTTAGGGGCAAGTCAACCTGAGTTCAAATCCCGGTTCTGCCACTGGAGAACATATTTAACTTAACTACCACTTATCCTACAAAGTATAACTGGCTGTTTATAACTTGCTCACCGAGTTGACTGTGAGCTACAGTAAGGCAGAGACTTGTGTTTAATTCATTTTTGTGCCCCAGATTGCCTAGCACATGACATTTGCTCAGTAAATGTCTGCTGAATGAATAAATATATAGTTTATTGCTAGCAGAAGGAACATCATAGAGATGTGAAAGCACAGTTGCATGAGGGACAGTCTGGATGATGGGATAGGGGAGTTTGAGCACTAACATGTGAACGCTAGGTGAGAGGCATGTCACCAAGAGTGGTGGATGTTGGGATTAGGATTCAAAACCCAGGGCAATGGGGCTTCCCTGGTGGCGCAGTGGTTGGGAGCCCGCCTGCCAATGCAGGGGATGCGGGTTCGTGCCCCGGTCCGGGAAGATCTCACATGCCGCGGAGCGGCTGGGCCCGTGAGCCATGGCCGCTGAGCCTGCGCGTCCGGAGCCTGTGCTCCACAACGGGAGAGGCCACAGCAGTGAGAGGTCCGCGTACCGCAAAAAAAAAAACCAAGGCAATGGAGAGACAATGGAAGTTTTGACCAGGCCGTAAGTAATAAGAACCTAACCCAAACTATAGGGCTGACTACAGAAGGGGAAATGAAGGGCCAGGTCTAGGAAACATTGAGGTGGAAGACTTTATAGGACCTGGTAATTTGATGGATTTGAGGAACAAGGTGGAGTCATTAACGATGGTGATGGTGCCAGGAAAAAGTTTACGTAAAAGATTTAGCGTCTTTTTCACAATAAATCTGTTTTGGTTGCAATGCAGTTTGTTTTTTTAAAGAATTATTTTTTTTAATGTGGACCATTTTTAAAGTCTTTATTGAATTTGTTACAATATTACTTCTGTTTTAATGTTTTTGGTTTTTTGGCCCTGAGACATGTGGGATCTTAGCTCCCGGACCAGGGATTGAACCCGCACCCCGTGCATTGGAAGGCAAATTCTTAACCACTGGACAGCCAGGGAAGTCCCTTCGATTCAGTTTTTAAAAACTTTATTTTCCCATTTATAAAAATAATATATATTTTTTACTGTAGAAAATCTAGAACAGTCAGAAAAGTATAAAGAAAATTGAAAGTATTTGTAACCTGGCCATCCAGGGATAACAGTTTCTAACATATTGCTGATTCCCATGTAATCCCTTTTCAACCCATACGTACATATTTGCCATGTTACATCTTGGCATACAATTGTATACATTCACACAATTACACATTATACAGTCGTGCACAATTCACAATGAACGCTTTAAAAAATATTCTTTGGGCTCTTGACTTTTAACATCGTCATCAATGAACCATAATTCATATAAATGATTCCTTATTGTTGTTCATCTGGGTTATCTTCAATTTTTCACTGCTACAAATAATGCTGCAGTGAACACCCTTACATATAAATCTTTACCAGTATTTCTAGTTACTTCCTTAGAAAAGATTCTGAGTCAATGTGTATGATCACATTTAAAGCTCTTAGTATCTGTTGCTAAATAGCTTTCCAGAAAGGCTATATCAACTTCAACTTACACTTCTCCGAGCAGTATATGAATGCCAGTATTGAAGGCTATCTTGTAAAAAAAAAAAAAAAGAAAAAGCCAACTTAATAGTAGAAATAGTCCTCATCTTACTTGCTTGCATCTCTTTAATATCTAAGATAACAACTTTTTCACACTAATTAGCCACCTACATTTCTTCTTTTATAAAGAAAAATCATGTCCTTAATCATGTCCTGTGTCCATCATTTTCTTGGGATGGTAAAGGTTTTTATAATTGATTACAGATTTATTTATATATTACCCTTTGCCTATCATATTTGCTTCAAATATTTTCCTAACATATTGCTTAACTTTTACATTTTTGATGTGTAGAAATTATTTGCAGTTAAATTTATCAATTTTTCTTTTGCAATTTTTTTCATTGCATTTATACCTCAACAGTCTAACTAACTTTCCATCTATATTTTCTTCTTGATTTTCATGGTTTCGTTTTCTGCATTCAACTCTTTTAATTAATCCTGAATTTATTTTAGTGCATGATGTGACTGAAAGCTCTCCCAACAACGAGAAGGATCGATTTGTAAGTAACAACATGCAAGGCGTTTATCTGTGTTTATTTTCAAAACATAAGGGTGGATAAACTGGGCTATCTGTGATTCAGAACTAGTATAGAATCTTGTTTACTTTCTCGGCTTCAAGATAATGTCCTCTTCAACAATAAGACTCGATACAGCATGTTATAGAAAGGGGAGAGCTTGCTTTCCTAATAAAGCAAATCTCTAGAGAATGGAAATATTAAAATGCTCATGCTTTCCCCTCTAATCACTGAAATCTGGTTGCTTTGAACAACAGACATTCACACAGTTCCCGAGCCGGTCACAGTCGCCTGGCGATGCTGCACCTCAGCGTGGGGCGCTGCATCTTGAGACTAGATACCCTCTTGTGGTATCAGATTCTCCTCCCACCTCACTTTACTCTGTGAGCAAGAGAAGACGAATCTGATTCCAAGGGCATTTCAGCACACACGGAAGACTGCTTTGAAATAAAATCATCATCATCATAAAGACAGGCAAACTTTTACATTCAGTCGACCATTTAACTGAACAGGGGAAAGATCATGCTGGGGCATCAGTTCAACAAGGATCTTACATATTTGTTACCTGACCAGGAAGTTTCCATCTCAATAATACATTAATTCCCTAGAGTATAATGAATTCAGCCCAGATTAATCCAGCATATATACTTTTCTCATACATATTTTATTTCATCATCATTTTTTAAAATTTATTTTTATTTTATTTATTTTTTAAATTTTTGTCTGCGTTGGGTCTTAGTTGCTGCCTGCGGGCTTTCTCTAGTTGCAGCGAGCGGGGGCTACTCTTCATTGCGGTGTGCGGGCTTCTCATTGCGGTGGCTTCTCTTGTTGCGGAGCACGGGCCCTAGGCACGGGCTTCAGCAGTCATGGCACGTGGGCTCAGTAGTTGTGGTTCACAGGCTCTAGAGCACAGGCTCAGTAGTTGTGGCACACGGGCTTAGTTGCTCTGCGGCATGTGGGATCTTCCCAGACCAGGGCTCGAACCCGAGTCCCCTGCATTGGCAGGCAGATTCTTAACCACAGCGCCACGAGGGAAGCCCTTATTTCATCATCTTAACCTCACTCGTAAGTTGTTTCGAGGGACAGAGCACTACACAGGTCTGGGAAGACAGGCACCAAGACATCAAATGACTTCTCAAGATCTAAGTCTGGTTCCCACCTTGAAGTCCTTCCTTTCACTATTACGCTACCTCAAAAAAATATTACAAATAGTCTGGGATAGTTTTAAAAGCTCCAGAGTAGAATACTATGACCTTGGATAAGTCATTTGACCTCCCTGATTTTTAAAAAAATTATGTTTTTAATTGTAGCAAAATATATATAACATAAAATTTACCATTTTAACCAATTTTAAGCACACAATTCAGTGGCATTAAGTATATTCATATTGTTGCGTAACCATCACCACCATCCATCCACAGAACTCTTTTCATCTTGCAGACTCTGTACCCGTTAAACAGTAACTCCCCAACTGTCTCCTCCTCCCAGCCCCTGGACCACTATTCCAACCTCTGTCTATATGAGTTTGACCACTCCTTTTTTTTTTATACAGCAGGTTTTTATTAGTTATCTATTTTATTTATATTAGTGTATACATGTCAATCCCAATCTCCCAATTCATCCCATCACCACTACCCGCCCCCTGCTTTCCCCCCTTGGTGTCCACACATTTGTTCTCTACATCTGTGTCTCCATTTCTGCCTTGCAAATTGGTTCATCTGTACAATTTTTCTAGATTCCACATATGCATTAATATACGATGTTTTTCTCTTTCTGACTTACTTCACTCTGTATGACAGTCTCTAGGTCCATCCACGCCTCTAGAAATGACCCAATTTCATTCATTTTTATGGCTGAGTAATATCCCATTGTATATATGTACCACATCTTCTTTATCCATTCATCTTTGACCACTCTAGATACTTCATATAAGTGGAATTGTACAGTATTTGTTCTTTTGTGATTGGCTTATTTCACTCAGCATAATGTCTTCAAGCTTCACCCATGTTGTAGCATGTGACAGGATTTTCTTTCTCAAGGCAGAATAATATGCCATTGTATGTATGTATGGTATTTTGTTTATTCATATCAATGGACAGTTGGGTTGCTTCCACCTTTTGGCTAGCATGAATAATGCTGCTATGAACATGGGTGTACAAATATCTCTTTGTGTCCCTGCTTTCAATTTTGGGGGGTATATATCCAGAAATGGAATTGTTGGATGATAGAGTAAATTTTATTTTTAATTTTTTGAGGAACTGTGATACTGCTTTCTAGTATGCACCATTTTACATCCCCACCAGCAGTGCACAAGAGTTCCAATTTTTCCACACCCTCACCAACATTTCCTCCTTGGGTTTTAAATTATTTATGTATTTACTCGTTCATTCAGTAAACACTTGCACAAAGACTGCCACACACCAGATGCTGGGGATACAGTGAGGAACAAGACAGATTCCGCCTGCCCTCGAGAAGCCTGCAACCTGACACAGTATAGCAATGCTGAACGAGCACTTACAGGTGGGATGGATGTTTTATAAAAAGGGGGAGTGCAGTCAGCTGGAGCAATGAGGGGCTTATCCCAGAGCGTTTCCAGCTCTAGGTTCTGTGAATACATGAAATTTTCTTTCCTAAAGGCACCTGAGTTAGTTGGGAAATCACTGAATAGATTTTAATGTGGGATAGAGTCCATACATTTAAAAATATGTTCTCACACATTTGCATTGGTGAAAACCAAGGATCCTTTATTATCCTTAACCAAACCTAATACTGCATGTTGGATGAGCCAGAGAACCTGATTTAAAATATGAAATGCTGAGAACAGAGGCCACAAACTGGCAACCTAAGGGCCAGACCCACATGATGTTTTAAAAGTTTTGAATTCATTGCCAGCACTTAAAAATCAAGAAGTTTCCCACAGGACTCTGAATGTCTGGTTTCCCTGAAAAATCAGGAAACCTGGCAGCCCTAGGGCTATGGCAGGGACAGCCTGGGCTGAGAGCAGCTCAGCCCGTTCTACAAAAGTCACAGCCTGTCACAGGCCCCATTGGCCTCTTGCTCCATTTTTCTTACATTTTAGTCCCTGTAAGTCTTGGGTCTGAAAGCTGTGCTGTCCAGTGCGGTAGCCACAAGCCCCATGTGGCTACTGAGCACAGGAGATGAAGCGAGTCTGAATTTGAGATGTGCTGCAGGTATAAAATACACACCAGCTTTCAAAAGGCAGGAGGAAAACAATGCAACACATCCCATTAATATTTTTATATTGATTACATGTTGAAATGATAATGTGTTGGATGCACTGGGTTAAAATGTATTATTAAAATCAATTCACCTGCTTTTTTTTTTTACTTGTTTTTATGTGTCCGCTGGAAATTTAAAATGACATATATGGCTCACATTATATGCCTTTTCCAGTATAGAATATCTCTGCAACTCTTCCCCCGCCATGGGCAATTACCATTTGAATTGTGTCATATTAACTCCTTCTTATAATACATAACTGCATATTCCATTTATTAGCAATAAAACAATCCCAAGGTGGAAATAATTGATTATTTATATAAAGTACAGTTCACAGTAAAAATCTGAAATCATGGCTCTTCTACCATTTTAAAACACAGTTATTCCTCTCCATACCTAACCATTGCTCTGAGACTTTATACCCACTCCAATATTTGGCTCCTATTTTCCTCTACCTAAGGTACTTACAGTAACTTACAAGGTAAATTGGTCGTATTTGTTTATGTCACTTAATTCACTTTAAAACGAAATCTAACCCATTCATGTAAACCCTTTCCACAACTCTTTTTGCAAAAGGCTAAAGACTGCTGGCATCCTTAGCATTTCATAAAGGTCATTAGTTTATGGCTTTATTGGATAAATTACTTTTAAAAAATCTTTTAATTTAATTAAATAAGTGGACTGTTAAAATTAATTTCCAGCAGGTATGGGACAAAAGGACCATAAGGCAAGACCAAGGGAATCATTCTAATTGGTCTTTTTTTTTTTTTTTGGCAAAGATACCACTTAAATTACTATTTTCTTAGCAAATAAGATGTATTAAAATTAAGTGAGAGTCTGATTTTAGATGTGTAGAATACATAGATATATAGGGTGAAACATATGCTTCCAGATGACACATTCCACACACAGAGGAAAGTGAACGTTGAAGAAATTATGGGTCAATTCAGGTACAACTGAACAAGGAAAACACAATTCTGAAGCAAAGCTGTACTTCGGACTGCACTTTCCAGTCTGCATATATACACTGATGTAATTCATCTGGTAACTGCACAACCTCCCACTCTTCCTCACCCATGAATGTAACTACTAGAGAAATTCCTGGGGGTCCTAGCCACTTCCCTGGAGCACCGTAGAAGTCTATCCTTTTTTGTCTTCCTTGTTTTGCTCTCCCTCCTTTTTCTCCATAAATTATTTCTACCGAAGGATCACCCTGTACAGGTCTGACTCTCAAGGAAGTAGATAACAAAATAGTACACTCCCAGTGTGCTCACCCAATGCCTCATTTCCAGTATGTGTGAAGCAATCACTGGAGTTATTTCCATTTGGGTCATGGGACATGCAAGGACATGCTTTATAAAGTGGAGAAGAGGACAGATGACATCCTGGCACAGAGCCAGCGAGGCCTGGCTGTGAGCAGAAGTCCCAGCCAGTCACGAGAGAGAAAATACAACCCGTTAGTTTATCACAAGCCGGGGAAAGCTCTGTTATCGTAAAACTCCACGACTCTTCTAAGATAAAAGTACGTAATAAAAATGGTGTGTCAGCGCATCCATGACTAACAAGTCCCTTGACACCTTTAAAAATACTTCAACTTTTCCATCTCTTGAGGTATTTTCTTCCTAAAATATATATGCTAAAATGTAGTTATGCCAACATAGCTTCTGTCTCTGCTTAACTGCCCGCTTAATTCCATTCACTGACATTTCACAGGAGCGCTTAGAATTCACTGTATCTCAGAGATAAAATGAAGGCTTTAAGGAAATCACGTTTAACATTAGTAGTGATGAAAATAACAAGACAAGTGCCTCGCATATGGCAGGAACTATGCTGGGTCTTCCTATGCATTTCAGTAAGAATAATGTTTGTGTCTCGCTAAACAGGAGACAGAAATACTGTAGACACCTCTAAGAACCTGAAAGCGAACTGAATTTGAAGCTGAGAAGGAAGCGTTCCATTTTTTTTATGAACTCAACGATCAGAAGAGCCAACTATTTTCAAAACATGAAGCTGGCAGCACAAACACAAGAGAACCTTTGCTCTTGGTTTTAAAAATAAGACATATTCACAGCTGCCTCCTTCCACCTGACACTCAGAATAGATTCTAAGGTTTTCTACCTTAAAGTTTTGATTTGTGCTATCGTCAGCTCGATAGGTGAGAACATTTTCAGAGCATAGGTTCAGTAAGAGCCTTCGTCCACAGTGCTGTCAGGCAGTGGCTACTGTTGACTTGGGCTGGGCTTGATGAGTCCTGCCCTATGGTGAATGCTGACTTCTGGCAGTAAGAAGTTCCACGAACACACAAAATTAAGTGGAGCAAAACAGTACTCACTAGACTAGCTGGGGATAGGCATGAGGTCCAGAAGCATATAAATTACTAGGATACGAGTATTTCGAATGTATGCAAAGGAGTCTCTGACAGTCCAGGAGTCCCAGAACACTGAAGCCCTGCAGCACTGCTGGAGTGCCCGGATGAGAATGATTGCTAAATATGATAATAAGCAGATTGCTAGCAAGAATTAATGCTTGGCATACTGTTATGCCCACGGTGTTGTTCAGAAAATACCTGTTGAATGAAAGAATGAAACTTCCTAAGGAACTTAGAAAGAGCCTTGGGACTCAAAAAAGCATAGGACCCGAGTTCAAACCCTCAGTCCACTTTCTTAGATACGTGACTCTGGTTAGTCATGGAAGCCATAAACCTCAGATTTCTCATTGGTAAAATACAGATGACATCACCTACCTCAGAGGCTACTTGTGACATTCATTCATTAGGTAAGATTCATTCATTAGGTAACATTCATTCATTAGGTAACACCTGTAGTGCTTAGCACTGAGAGGCGCTCATCACGTTGCTCCTCTCCCAGGTCTATTTTGTCCATACTACTTATTTTCTATTATCAATATAGAATTATAAATTCTTTTATTTATTTTATTATAAACTTTATGTACTGTACTTTCTTATAAATATAGAAATTGGAGACTATTATAAATACTTTTATTATAGATATTTTTTATTACAATACTTATAAGTACAGAAATTGGAGACTTATACCAAGATTTCACTTAAATAATCAACTCCAAGTTCTGTGTGAATTAATGAGATTTCAGTGCATTAATAATAGTAATAACCCAAAGTCTAATTATATTATCTAAATCACTTAATTTTTTTCTTCTAGTATATTTACTGTCATGTTTTAAGGCAATATTTAGAAATAACTTACTATACCAAACTATGCCTCTTTACTATCATATTATAATTACATAGTATAGATATTATACCATATATATCTTTACGTTGGAAGCAAATCTCCAGGCTTTCCTGGCGAACAGGTACAGAATCAGAAATAGCCATCACAATATTAAAGATAAACTCGGATGCATGAGAATACTGGTGTCTCAGAGCTTATGTTCCCACTAGGTACAGGGGTTTTTCTTATCAATTAAATTTTGATTCCATGGTAATCTGAAAATTCCAGATTTAGTTCAGAACACCTCACATTTGAACCATGGACTCCTATGGAAATTACATTTCAAAGTTAGACCTAACATCAGAACAGCGGCTTGCTCCTGGGGTTCTATGATGATGTCTCCCCTCTAAGGTTCCTGGGCCTGAGGCCAACAATTAATTACACACACACACACACACACACACACACACACACACACACACACACAAATCACTGGAAAAGCTTCCCATTGCCTTTATTTTTTTAAAAAAAGAAAAACTGTTAAAGAAAAAGCAGAAATATATTTTAATCAATAAGCTCACACATTATCTACCCCAAATTGGTAGGTAATGTTTTCTAAGTCTAGGGGCATTTACAACTAGTTACAACTTCCCTCTTGTTTAGGAATGTACTTGAAAAGCAGGTTAACAATCTGAGAAAGATTTCCAGCCATCTGGGATATATCTTTAAATATAAGTGTACATAAATACATGTGTCTGCATACATCTTTCCACAGAATATATACACACACACACACACTCGCACACACACTTGGTTGCATGCTCTGCCTGTCTCTGTCTCTGTCTCTCTCTCTCTCTCTCTCTATATATATATATACATTCGAGAGGATTATCGAACGTATTTATGATCTATGATATATATGTGTACATGTATATTTACATATATACATATATATATCACAGATGGTCCTTTCTAAATAGATATACACTGAAGTATTGTACATACACATGAACAGGTCTCTCCATAGGCTGAGAGCATCACATTTCAGGGGCCGCTATCACAGCATCAGGATCCCAGATTCCTCTTCCACACTGATCCACATCCGAGGGTAATGCTAGTGCTCTTTATCTGACTTAGCTTCACGTTTCCACTGTGTCTCAATTCCCTTTGTTACTTAATCTGCAGTCAGACCACACTGAAGCTAAAGGTACAGGTCTACTGGGAAGTATGTCTAGGCACCAATCATGGTCATGAACTGACACAGTGTACTTTGAAAACTGTCTTAGTCCTATCCACACTTCACTTAGCAAAGATAGAGACCTCAGTGCAAACAAGCGATCAAACTGAATTTGGGTCTCCCTTATAATATCTTAATAAATCAAAAAACTGTTAAAACATATTTTTAAAAAACTTTACCAAGAAACTTAAAAGAAATGGCTAGGCCCACACAAATGAATCTCAGACGCGTGAGCACTAACGAACCACGTGACTCTGCCTTTTCCACACAGGCCAATGTAGCATTTGTTGACCTTTAACTTGAAACCCAGAATTTTTTTTAATCCTCTGAGCAGTGGATCAAAAGCCATGCCTTAGATTAAGTAATGGCTGAATACTATTTAAAAACAGTTGGGGTTAATTCCCAAAATAGGAATTTTCCATCTGTCGAAGCAAAAGGTCCCTGTAGATTCCCGCTATTGGCAAGGGAAAAATGGGTCTATCTCAGGGTTAAAATTTCAAGTGAGCTTTCATTCTGCCCCCATTCTGATTTTTCCTAGTACGCCAGTGAAGTAGAAATTTTGAAAACTCATGTAACAACTTATTTGTGGAGTAAGAGGAAAAAAGAAAACATATCCTCATTTGAATGCCAAGGATTAGAACAGAATCAGTTGGTTGTCATTTAATATATCTTAAATTCTATTAATGGGTAGCAACCCAGGTGAAGAATCTCAGAGCTGAACTAGAAGTTACAGACTCACAGTCTTGCCCTCTTTTGTAAGACACATACGTACATCTATAATATTCAACTTGGACAGATAACTACTGTTGCAAAATTACCAATGCCCTGACATGTCTCAGAGGATACAAGTAATTAAATTAAAAAGAAAGTGCAGGAAACGTTTTACTACCTTCATGTCATCAATTATGACTGTCACTTTCTCAAGCTAATTTTCAAAAAAGGCTCTTTTGAACCAAATGGCTACTCCTGCCTAATACGCTCTTTTTTCCCCTCCCCTTTAACAGAAACCTCTGATATACTCTGTGATAATCATTATTTTCTTCCCTGGTGTTTTACTGAATTTTTAAATTAAAGTTTTTTCTTTATCTTTTTTTGGTCTTAATTAAAGTTTGTATTTGGCTTCTTATGAATTATACTAACTGCCTCTATTCTCCCTTTATCCTCATCCAACTAGGGGTAGATTTTTCTAGCTGAGACTCTCCTTGCCCTTGAGTCTCTCTCCTGGAATTTTCTTAATGACACTGCCCTTCCCAGGGTTTCCTCACAATCTTTCCAAGTTCAAGACAGGTCATGTACAAGCTTAAACTTATTAGAAAGCTCATATTTCAGAAGCCAAAGATCAAATGGAGTACCAGAACCCACTCTAGTGGATATACTAGAAAAGAATCAAAACACAAAGTAAACAGGACCCATCACAAAACTACCCTACCTGGAATGCAGATGGCGCATCCGTTTCAAAAACTTCTTGGGGAGCTCCAGGTTTCAGGATGGCGGTGAACGCTAAAAGATGTTCTGGGCTGTTCAACGTCACTTGTGAGTTTAGTGTAGACATAGCCTTGAAGACTTTGCTTCCTTGCTCGTGTTAATTTTTTAAAAAAATAGATTCTACTGTGGTCTACTACCCACCTTTTTTATTGATCACCTGTACTCAAATTCTATCATCTGCCCTCTGTTTGTAGGTCCCCCATCCGACTGTCCACCCCAGATCTCTTCATCCTGTGGAATCTTAACTGTCGGTTATCTCTGCGGCATCTTCTGTGTGGCAGCTCATCAGCAATTCAAATGTAACTTGACCAAGATTGTTGTCTAAAACTTAGCAGGACTTTCCCCTGTGCTGCTCAGTCTTGTCATCTGACTCTTGCCTTCTAGCATCTTTCTCTAACTCCACTCTTGTTGATTTGCCCCTGCTGGCCGCAGGGCCTCTTCTTCAATCTTCTTAAGGGTGTATTTTCATGGAAGGTTTGACAATATTCTTAAATAACTTGTCTTTCTTTTGGAACCTATACGAAAAAGAGGGGTCCCACTTTTCTGATTCCTTAGGATTACATTAGCACCCTAGGTATACAAGTCAGTGCCGTACCGTGTTTAACTGGCAGGCTGAAATGACTTTTCCATCCTTTGGTTTATTCGCTGTGTTGCTGCCCAATTACCCTGAACAAGAGAAACAGCACTCGACTCTGTAGTAGACACGAGGCAGTGTATGTCTCACACTTTTCGTTTGATGTTTATCACTATAACTGAAGTTATCAAGCAACATTCTATTGCACAATGCAACTTGATTTTCCCTTAGTTTTATTGAGATATATTTGACATATAACACTGTATAAGTTTAGGGTGTATTGTGGAATGATTTAAGTATATTACAAAATGATTACCACAATTGGTTTAGTTAACATCCATCACCTCACATAGTTGCACATTTTTTTTTCCTTGTGATGAGAACTTTCAAGCTCTCTTAGCAAATATACAATACAGTGTTGTTAGCTATAGTCCCCATGCTGTACATTACATCCCGAGGACTTGTTTTTCTTATAACTGGAAGTTTGTACCTTTGAGCCACCTTCACCTATTTCCCCCACCCTTCCCAATGCAACTTTAAACAGACACTGTTTAAATCCTTTGGGTACTATATTTCCCAAAAGGTAGCACCCACAGAGCCAAGGAAACCAAGGGTCCTGGCATCTCAAGACGCAGCTAGACAGGAGCAAAATAGGCAGAATATGTACAAACTTTGGACATTATGGCCTTTAATGATTCAAAATGTGCCCATTCTTATTGAAATTGGGAGAGAAGTTATGATGACAATATGACATTCTAGAAAGGTTCTGAGGAACCAGATGTAACAGATTTTTTTTGTGAACCTAGACAGATCAGGAGTGGGTTGGCAATCTAAAAAAAGAAGGGAAATAAGTAAATGACCAACAGATAGAAACCTCATTCTTAATCCTGAGTAGCGAATTCACTTTGAACTTGTCATGAGAACTGAATTCAGTTTATATTCTCTATATCCTTACGGAAATCTTTAAGTGTGGTGAGGATCTTAGAATTCATTTATTCCCATCCTCTTGTTTTATAAGCAAGGAAAAGGAAACACACTGGGCAACCCCATCACTAGAACCACAGAGCCAGGTGGGAGAAGCAGTGAGCTCAGCAGTGAGCTCAGAATTCAGGGAACCTGCCTCCTCTGCAAGACCTGTCCATGTTCTGGTAACAACCTCCTTTTCCTCTCTCAGTTACGACATTTCTGCTCTTTCCATTTCAGATTTGAACCATCAAGCCCTTGTCTTTGAATCTTTAGGGGTTTTTTTCGGTCTTGTTTGTTTTGTTTTTTTAGATCTGGCCATTTTCCTGACTCAGGAGACAGGTGGCTGGGCAAACACATACCTGGTGTGGCTCGGGAAGAACAACGTGATGCCTTTTAGTCTATCTTAGGTCTTGCTTATGTTGAGGCTCTACAGGTTAGGGGTGTTGTTGTTGTTGTTGTTTTATGTCTTGGTTCCTGAACTCCTGAAACCATTTCCTATCATCTGCATGTATCCCTGCTGTCCCCATCCCGGGATTTCCCTTGCTCAGGATACAGTTTGAGAAGATGGTCTTGTCATCACTTTCATTATGTTACACATGATATTCTGTGTTGATTTAATCATCTTGGTTTCTTGATCCCAACCTGGAAACTTCTCTTCTGTGCATAACTGACCCTCCTTATTTTTCTCACCAAGGCTCCCTTCCCTTCTCCTTCAACATTATTATTGAGTCCAGGAGAGTCACATAGAAGGTTAATTTCCTCCCTTTTTCCTCCAGATGGGATGCTGAGCTTCCAGCTATATCTCCATCACCTAATAAATCAGTTTTAATTTCATTCAGTCACTTGGATTCTTCATCATAATGTTTCTCCTTTTGCATCAAATTGGCTTTCTCATTTTTAGTTTCAAGGCTGAGGCTTTATTCTTCGCTTGTGAATCATCTGTTATTTAATTCAAAGTCAGACTCCTTCCCAAAGCTTCTCTTCCTTTTCCTTCCCATTGTTAACTTTCTGCAGTTATATTTGGATCGAATTTCTGTCTTGCTGATGATGTTGACCATTTGGGGGAGAGGTTTATCTTTCACTTGCTTGCTTCAGCATGTCCTGCATATTTTATATAAGATAAACATATTCTCAGGTCCGTAGACAGAGACATAGCTTCTAAGCCATCCCTGTAGTAACAGGCATGGGGTACATATAGGTATGCAGGGGGCTAGGACATGACCTCAGCTCAGATGCAGCCGTGTGTGTACAGGGCTGGGTGAGATGTGGCTACATGGGCAGCTTCCTGGTCTACCTTCTCACTGTCCCATCTTGGTGTGTAGCCCAGCTCCTGGGCACTGTGTCCCACCTGCAGGAGGTCCTTAGTTAACATGTGCTGCTTCTCCCCATGGTAGAATGCTAGTGTGAGGTCCCTAACACCACCTCCACACCCAAAGCGTAACTGACCACTTCCTCCTCTGAGCCACCATGGAAACACATTTGTAATTTACTAGCATGCTCCTAATACTTGGAAGCGCATCTGTTTCCCCATCCAGGTCCAAGGTCCTTGAGTGTCTGATTCCTATTTGGACCCTCATAGTTGTGACTTACAAGTGCTTAACAAATACGACTTCTACTTCCCTGAAACAACTCCTTTACTCGCAACACTGGGCCTCAATGCACAATTTTCATTTCGCAATACTGACTTTATGAGTAAAGACACAGCGTGACAAATTATTAGAGAAATCAGAACCATCCAGGGCTTACACGTTCGCAGGTAAAATGTACTTTAGAAGATATGTGCTACATACCTAGTATGATTAGAGAATATTTGAAGCATTTTGCAAGTATGGCAGTTGGCTTGGGAAGAGGAGGTAAGAAAGTCTATAAACTAAAGCAGTAATTCCTTTTTCTAGCAATGATAGGTGGGCCAACCAACTGCAGGATATGCATCAGCTCTGAGAGAGCCACACCTGCACCTGGAGTCCTCTGTGATCAGTTACACCTGCATCACGACTGCAGCCCTTCAACAGCTTCATTGAGACTGAACGCTTAGAGAAAAGCCAGACTAGAGAAATGGCAACACGAAGCTTACACGAGATGGTAAGGAAAGAAAAAGCCAGGAACTAGGCTGCTTGGCCAAGCGGAAAATCCAAAATAAATGTCAACATCTGGACTTTGTGTCGACTGCGGGCAACTAGCACTTATTTAAGAAAAGTGAGTTTTCACCCTCACTACTCGCCGCAGCTCACCCTACCCCCGTCACCAAATTGGCACTTTGCTTCCTCCATCACTGTCTCTTATTTACCCTTCCAGGAATTTGACCTGCCCAGTTGTACTCTTTAGATGCTGGAGGCTGCCTTTTCATCTACAGTTCAGCATTTGATCTTCTAGGTGTGATGTGAATGCTTGTTGAATTAATGAAGGTTGAGTATGTGCTATAATAACAGCAGACACTTAGCACTTCCTAACTTGCCAGATTTATAAATATTAACTCATTTAATCCTTCTTAATACAGACACTGCTCATTCTTCCATCTTATGGATGAAGAAAGTGAAGCATAGACAGGTTAAAGAACCAGCTCTTGGTCACATAACCCAAGCAATCTGGTTCTGGAGTGTATGTTCCTATGTTGCTTCTCTGTTTTACATATTTTAAGTAAAAATAATAATTCTTTAAAACAAAATGATCCCCCCACCCAAAAAAAGAAATGTGCCACTGTGAATGATGAATAAAACTACTTACATACTAAAAGTAATAGGGCTTTATAGAATTTTTATGACAATATATGAAAGAAATATACTGGTGACAGCCTTGAAATAGCCCAGTTGTGTCCTCTACTCCTTGGGAAAACCTATAAACTTGCTGTTTGTGCTTTTTTAAATTAGATTTTATGTTTTATTTTTAGGGTCAAGACTCTAAATTTTGAAATGCTATTTAAAATGTTTAAATACTTAAATTATTTGCATTAACATCATTGATTTGCATACTTCAATGGCATTTACAAAAATATAGTTATAAATATAGCTTTGAAATATTTAGGATACTTAAATTAATAGCATGAGATATCAGTTTACATCTAATGTCAAATTTTTTTGGAGGATCATATAAGCATATTCATTTCTTTTGTCTAATTATAGCAACTTTAAGTGCATTCATTATTTTCATAGAGAAGTTATTTTTCCTAAGCATAAAGAAATAAACTCTCTTGATCACTATATCTAAAATGTAATTGAAAAAAAAATTTCCATATTTCAAAAAAGTTTTAAATAAAGTAATGACAAACTTCTCTGACCAAGATTAAGAAATACATATTATAACTCAGTACCAGCATAAGTGTACACATATTTATATGTGTATAAAAAATTTGTTTTACAAAATATTTAACCTTATAATACATGACACACTTTGATATTTCTAGTTTATTTCACTTAATTTTTTTTTGATAGTTGGTTTTGAATCACTAAATTGATTTTCTCATCCATTAATGGGTCATTAATAGCTCATGATGTGCAGTTTTTTAAGACTAAAGAAGTGGATTCTGGAGTTCACAACTTCTCCCTTCGATCCTGGTAACAGCAGGTTACTTAGAGAAGCTTACTTGTAGGAAAAGGTATTTCATGGGCCTTAAAATACCTTCTCCTTATGACCGTCACCTCAGGAAGCCAGGAAAGGCAGCAAGTCAGTGTGGGGTGCACTTAGCCCATTTTCTAGCGACAGTGGCCTCCTGATTAATTATTTTGCAAATTACTCATTAAAACTTGGCTTTGCAAAGTTAGCCCTTGGTCCAGTTATTGCTGCCAGATTTCCTGTTTACACTGAGCTCAGTGTATGAGGTTATTGTCCCCACTGGAAAGTGCTTTAGACAAGGAAAAAGAGTGAATCAAACAAGGAGCCAGACTCCCAGCATCATTTCATGGTGCACCCTGGCAAAGAATGAGTGAACACTAAGTAACTGTAGGTGAGTCTGGGAGCCCGCTGCGGACATGAGCTGACCAAGATGATTCTATAGCAAATGGTCCAAAAGGTTTGATACAGAGGGATGATGCACTGCTTTCTCCTGGCAGTCACTGACAGCACAGCCCATCAGTAACTTCAAATACCTCTTAGAGTTTTCACAGTGAACATTTTCTACATTCCTAAACTAAGAGGCATGGTAAAGCATTCTGCCCCAGATCGCGTGGATATAGACACCTGCTTCAGGCACACTTATTTTCTTAATTTTAGAGTTAAGAAAAGTTACAATAAAAAAAGCCAACTTGGGCTTCCCTGGTGGCGCAGTGGTTGAGAGTCCGCCTGCCGATGCGGGGGACACGGCTGTTTTGGGTCTTCATTGCTGTGCGTGGGCTTTCTCTAGTTGCGGCGAGTGGGCTTCTCATCACAGTGGCTTCTCTTGTTGTGGAGCACGGGCCCTAGAGCACACAGGCTTCAGCAGTTGGGGCACGTGGGCTCAGTAGTTGTGGCTTGCAGGCTCTAGAGTGGAGGCTCAGTAGTTGTGGTGCACAGGCGTAGTTGCTCCACAGCATGTGGGATCTTCCTGGACCAGGGCTCGAACCCATGTACCTTGCATTGGCAGATGGATTCTTAACCACTGTGCCACCAGGGAAGTCCTTGAGGTATCTTCTAATGTCTTTTTTGATTTCTTGTTTGACCTAATGGTTGTTCAAGAGCATGCTGTTTAATTTCCACATACTTGTGAATTTTCCAGTTAGTTTTTTCAAAGATAAGCAAAATAGACAAATACCTAGTTAGACTAAGATAAAAAGAAGACTCAGATAAAATCAGAAATGAAAGAGGAGTCATTACAACTGACACTACAGAAATAAAAAGGATCGTAAGAGACCACTATGAACAACTATACACCAACAAACTGGATAACCTAGAAGAAATGGATAAATTCCTAGAAACATACAGCCTACCAAGGCTAAATTATGAAGAAATAGAAAGTCTAAACAGACCTATAATTAGTATAGCAATTGAATCAGTAATCAAAATCTCCCAAAAGAGAAAACCAGAGAAACACATGGCTTCATGGTGAATCACACCAAACAATTAAAGAAGAATTAGTGCCAATCCTTCTCAAACTCTTTCAAAAAATGGAAGAGGAGTGAACACTTCCAAACATTTCATGAGGCCAGCATTAACGCGATACCAAAACCAGATAAAGACACCACAAGAAAAGAAAACTATAGCCAATATCTCTGATGAATATAGATGCAAAGTTCCTCATCAAAATACTAGCAAACTGAAGGCAACAGCACATCAGAAGGATTGTACACCACAACCAAGTGAGATTTATCCTTAGGATGGAAGGATGTTGCAGTACATGAAAATCAATTAATGTGAGATACCATATTACCAGAATAAAGAATAAAAATCATAGATCATCTCAATAAATACAGAAAAAGCCTCTGACAAAATCTAACAGCTTTTCATGATAAAAATTCTAAACAAACTAGAAATAGAAGGAAAGTACTTCAACCTAATAAAGACTAATTATGAAAAGCCCACAGGAAACATTATACTTAATGGTGAAAAACTGAAAGCTTTTCCCCTAAGATCAAACCGAAAATCTTCTTCACAGCAAAGGAAACAATCAACAGAATAAAAAGGCAACTTATGGAATGGGAGAAAATATTTGCAAACCATACATCTGACAAGGAGTTAATCTTCAAAATATATTAGGAACTCGTACAACTCTTTAAAAATGGGCTGAAGACTTAAACAGGCATGTTTCCAAAGAAGACATACTGATGGCCAAGAGATATATGAAAAATGTTCAATGTCACTAATCATCAGGGAAATGCAGATCAAAACCACAGTGAGACATCACTTTACGCCTGTCAGGATGGTTATTATATTAAAAACAAAACAAAACAAAACAAGAGACAACAAGTGTTGGCAAGAATGTGGAGAAATTGGAACCCTTGCATTCTGTTGGTAGGAATGCAAAATGGTACAACTGCTATGGAGAACAGTACGGAGCTTTCTCAAAAAATTAAACATAAAACTACCATATGATCCAGCAATGCCATTTCTGGGTATTTATCCAAAGTAATTGAAATCAGAATCTTGAAGAGATATTAGCACTCCCTTGTTCATTGCATCACTACTCACAATAGCCAAATGTGGAAACAACCTAAGTGTCCCTTGACAGATGAATGAATAAAGAAAATGCAGTAGATACAGACAATGGAATACTATTAACCTTTAAAAAAAGAAAGGAATTCTGCAATATGTGACAACATGGTTGAACCTTGAGGACATCATGCTAAATGAAATAAGCCAAGAATAATAAATACTGCATGATTACACATACATGAGATATCTAAAATAGTCAAATTCCTAGAATCAAAGAGTGGAATGGTGGTTGCCAGGAGCTGGAGGTGGAAGAAATGGGAAGTTACTAGTCAACTGACATAAAGGTTCAGTTAAGAAAGATAAATAAGTTCTAGAGATCTCCTGTATAACCCTGTACCTACAGTCAACAATACTGGGCTGTACACTTAAACTTTTGTTAAAAGGGTAGCTCTCATATTAAGTGCTCTATCCACAGTTAAAAAAAAAAATAGAGCTTCAATCAGCAAAAGTTTTTCTGGGCAGGACGACATGCAAATGAGCTAGTTTCTCTCTCTCCCTTCCCCACAACACCCCTAGGAGATTACAGACCAAACTTTTTGCTTATCATGTAGTTTTTTGTCAAGAGGTCACGCATTATATATATAGGTGACTCATCTTCACCTCAGATGAAGTACAGCTTCTCCACTGATGCCAAACAGCCTTTTCTAAATTGCCACAGGGTCAAGTATATGATTAGGGTGCTCAGGGATGTCAACCCATAGGCTGCAGCCCTTAAAACCATGAGTCATTACTAAAAGGTACCAAGCTCCGGTCCTACGTCATATCAAACCCACCAGGGAAGCTTGGCCTTCCTTATGTCTAACAAATCAACCCTACTTAAGGGTTAACCCTATTTCCTCTTGATTGGTTCTCTAAGAAAACAACTTTGAACTTCACACCATTGAGTACTCAATTTTCCATAGTTTAGTTGGTTCCTTGTTTCTCTTTGTTCATCTCCTCTATTCTGTGGTCTTGCAATTTTCTTGTATCACCTCCACCTCCCTCAAGCAACAAGCAGCACCCACCTTACATCTCTGGTCTAATCATACGATTTCCAGGCCTACCTGGCGGGTGCTAGTGGGGAGGTGAGTGGAGTCTAGGATGGGAGCAGGTTCTGAGAGTGAGGCCCTTGAGATCCAGGGAAACCGACACTCTTCCAGAATTACCTATCAATCAGCATAAAGATTGTCTTTGATCCATTGTAAAGTCTGAGAAAGCGGTTGTCTGCAACACTGTAATATCAAGTTCATGCACCAGGCCACAGTATGCTTGTGGGAACATACCTAATAAAGATTATTTAGAAGGGATTATAAGGCTATGGGCCTTTAAAATTATTTCTAGTAAACGGTATATTATTTTGCACCAGTTAATTTTTAAATACCTTACGACATGATGTAGGTCTAAACAGAAAACTAACTTTACAGCACTCTAAAGCCCTGTAATCCTCATGTTGGTGTCTTGAGACACATTTTCGTGCACAGAAAATCACACTGGGCACCTTCCTTCCAGACATTTAGGATAGAGGTATTTACTGGTCATATGGGTTCAAAATGCAACACACTTCTGTGAGCTGAAAAGTTACAATATAAATACTACAGGGAAGCTTTTCCTGTACCTTATGTTTCAAAACATGGTTAATTAGTATTATATAAAAATAGAGTATACCCCAAATGGTAAATTTGGTGAATCACTTTTATATTTTCTGACACTAATATGTAAATAAAATTTCTTCCTTGACCAAGAAGACACTAAACCAAACAAATATAGTACATGTGGGAGCGAAGAAAATAAATCTGACATTTTGCCTAGTGCCTCGATCTGACTATTTATTATATTTCTAATTATAGAGCATGGACAGGGCTGTTTTAGGCTGGAATGCAAAATTAGTGAGAAGAGTTCATTTCCTGGGTAGAGTCAGAGCATTTCCTGAAGTATCATTAATCTGTCTTTTTTTTTTTCTCTCTCTCTCTCAAGACATACAGCGCAATGTCTTTTAGTTTAATGATACTAGTTTCCAGGTAATCAAATTAGAAATGCAGAAACATGGCCCGATGTTGATAAGCCAGTATGGTCTAGCTGATTACATCTTCCTTAGGTGAGTTTCAGAATCACTAGGATGCTACTTAAACATACATACACACACTCCAAAATCGTTCTCTGAGATTCATCTCCCCCTCGCTGCCGATCTCACTAAGGCATTCTCATCAAAAGTCATATGCGATGAAATTATCATCCCCCATCAGTAGAGCAGATAAAGCGAACTCAGGTGCCTAAGTGCCTTTCCCTGACCAATAATGATGATGCTGGGGCGGTCACATAACTCATGTTCTTTCTCTGACCTACTGAGTTTTCACTTCATCTCAGTAGCTTACCTAGATTACACAGGCTCCCATCTGGACCAGCTAAATGGCATTACGATGAGGCTCTAATTTTCAAACCTAAGATGTAAAGGGACGGTTTAGAACTATCCTGTGAAGTTCATTAGTGGAGAAAACGAAATACTTCTTCTGGTCCAGGATGGTTTGGGGACCTAAACTATCTGGTTTACACCTGCACAGTAATCAGTTTTGTTGCTCAACTGCCGTATCTCCAGGTGACCGGCATTTGTGAAGAAAAAAAAACTGTAAACAACTCTAGTCGGGAACTGAAAAGGGAAAAAAAAATTAAATGCTGCTCTAGGACAAAAGGAGAAGCTGCTGTGGTAACCAGATTTTTCTGTCTAACTGAAATATGCTTCCATCAAATTACACAGCATCTAATTATGCTATTTACATCCCCTGCCAGAACAACTATACAGAAGTTCAAAGCAAGCAAACTGTAGATGTGTACATCTACGGTCTAAAGGTGTCCACTTGCAATGCTGAAAAAAGCATCGTGAAATAAATATATATTGGAAGAGGTATATGAAATACGGAGATACTGTCTCCATTCCACGAAAGAATTAATTGAAAATAAATAAAATTACTCTTTTTGATTGTTAAGCATGTACTAGAAAAGATCCTTTTTGGAGGGATATATACACAGAAACCAATTCATCAAGCCATTTAGTGTGTGGCCAATAACTTAAATATGGGAGAAACACAACTCTAAATATATTTAAATCTCTCTGTACTTACTAAAAAGTTACACTGACACGCATAGTGATGTGAGCTCTTCAAAACTCCCATTTTATTTTCCCTTAGGTCCTTATTATTTGCATTATTTTATCATTCATGTTATTTACACTACAACATGTACAACATAAATTAAGCCAAAACTTTGGGTCAAGGTACAGTTGGTAGACTGACTTCAGATGAAGCTGGATAAGGGGCTTTACACTTGCAGTTTCTAAAGAGCTCAAAAGTTTTAAATTGCAAGATATATTTTATAATTTTACCAATGTTATAATAATGAACTAAGAAGCTATTCTTTAACCCAAATCCATTTTGAGAATAATTAAAACCAATAAGCATCATTCCCCTGAACTAAATGTTGTCAAGCCTGGGACTTCCCTGGTGGCGCAGTGGTTGAGAATCCACCTGCCAATGCAGGGGACACGGGTTCGAGCCCTGGTCCAGGAAGATCCTACATGCTGCAGACCAACTAAACCCGTTCACCACAACTACTGAGCCTGAGCTCTAGAGCCCACAAGCCACAACTACTGAGCCATGAGCCACAACTACTGAGCCCGTGTGCCACAACTACTGAAGCCCGTGCACCTAGAGCCCGTGCTCTGCTACAAGAGAAGCCACCGCAATGAGAAGCCCTTGCACCGCAATGAAGAGTAGCCCCTGCTCGCCACAACTAGAGAAAGCCCGCACACAGCAACAAAGACCCAACACAGTCAAAAATAAAATAAAACTAAATCTTAAAAAAAAAAAAATGATTAGCAGGAGGGAATTTAGCCAATCAGATAGTGCAAAATAAAAGTTACTTAGAATCTCCCCTTTAAAATAAGGTTGAGGGCTTCCCTGGTGGTGCAGTGGTTGAGAGTCCGCCTGCCGATGCGGCGACGCGGGTTCGTGCCCCGGTCCTGGAGGATCCCACGTGCCGCGGAACGGCTGGGCCCGTGAGCCATGGCCGCTGAGCCTGCGCGTCCGGAGCCTGTGCTCCGCAACGGGAGAGGCTACAACAGTGAGAGGCCCGCGTACCAGAAAAAAATAAAAAATAAAATAAAATAAAATAAGGTTGAGCCTTGTCTACAATACTGATAATAATGTTGATATGAAGACATTAATAGAAAACTTTTTTTTTTTTTTTTGGCTGCATTGGGTCTTCATTGCTGTGCACGGGCTTTCTCTAGCTGCGGAGAGCGGGGGCTACTCTTCATTGTGGTGCGTGGACTTCTCATTGCAGTGGCTTCTCTTGTTGCAGAGCATGGGCTCTAGGTGCGTGGGCTTCAGCAGTTGTGGTGTGGGCTCAGTAGTTGTGGCATGCAGGCTTAGTTGCTCCGCGACATGAGGGATCTTCCCGGACCAGGGATTGAACCTGTGTCCCCTGCATTGGCAGGTGGATTCTTAACCACTGTGCCACCAGGGAAGCCTGAAAACTTTTAAAATTTTCATAGCTTTATTTCTTTTTCCTGTATGTATATTTGGTCAATTCATCACAGTGTGTGACAATAAAGGACGGTCCTTAAACTCTCAAAACCTAATTGCATATGAAAAGGACTTGATTATGACTTGATTTCATTCTTATTTGTGTCATTTCAGATCATTCTTTTTTTTTTAAAGATTTTTTTGATGTGGGCCATTTTTAGTCTTTATTGAATTTGTTACAATATTGCTTCTGTTTTGTCTTGGTTTTTTAGCCACGAGGCATATGGGACCCTAGCTCCCGGACCAGGAAGGTCCTCCACCCCCTGCATTGGAAGGTGAAGTCCTAACCACTGGACCACCAGGGAAGTCCCAGATCAGTCATTCATAAAAAGGAGACTCTGGGGCTTCCCTGGTGGCGCAGTGGTTGAGAGTCCGCCTGCCGATGCAGGGGACGCGGGTTCGTGCCCTGGTCCGGGAAGATCCCACATGCCGCGGAGCGGCTAGGCCCGTGAGCCATGGCCGCTGAGCCTGCGCGTCCGGAGCCTGTGCTCCGCAACGGGAGGGGCCCCAACGGTGAGAGGCCCGCGTACCGCAAAAAAAAAAAAAAAAAGGAGACTCTGTTTAATTTATATACGTCATTCAAGCACCCATTCTTTCCATATTGACCAATAGCAATACTCATGAGGAAATTATATCCCTAGTGGAAAACAAAATAACTATAATCAATTCTCACTGTACTTATGAGCCAAAAGATCATATACTTTTATTTATTTATTATAAATTTATTTATTTATTCTTGGCTGTGTTGGGTCTTCGTTGCTACGCGCAGGCTTTCTGTAGTTGCAATGAGCTGGGGCTACTCTTAGTTGCCGTGCGCAGGCTTCTCATCGCAGTGGCTTCTCTTGTTGCGGAGCACGGGCTCTAGGCGCGTGGGCTTCAGTAGTAGCAGTGCGCAGGCTCAGTAGCTGTGGCTCGCGGGCTTAGTTGCTCCGTGGCATGTGGGATCTTCCCAGACCAGGGATCGAACCCGTGTCCCCTGCATTGGCAGGAGGATTCTTAATCACTGTGCCACCAGGGAAGCCCCCCATATACTTTTAAATTACTCTTAATAGGGTGTATTTTAGAATTTAGAATCCTGCAGGTGTATTTGGACTTCCAGCCGTTTGGGGCTATAGCCAAAGTTGTGGGAATTTATGCCCACTTGAGCCAAAATAATAAAGGTTCGTTCACAGAGCCACACTGGCAGCCACTTTGCCCAGTGCTGCTACGCAGTCCAGCATCTTCCCACAGCCCTCAGACCACGTTGGGAGTGGACGGTAGCACCTCCCGCACACACACTGCTAAGCCTCTCTCCGATTCTGAGCAGCCTCCCTCTGGTTCTGTGATTTCTTGGACTCCCTGGGTGCTCAGGAAGGTGAGGGTTTGGGTTTAAAAGGCCCCCTAACCCCAGTAGCTGAACTTGGAGGTTTAGAACACCCCAAGCTTTGAACTTAGAGGTTTAGAACACCTCAAACTTCTTCCCTTCTAGGACAACTTGAATAAAAGCTTAGAGTCAGCAAAGGGGAGGCTATTTTAAACGGGAGAGGAAAATTAGAACCACGGTTCTAATTTAAATTTAAGAACCATGGTTCTTAAACACTTTTTAGCCATGGGTTCCTCTAAGATCTAAGAACTTGATCAAAGCTATGGACTCCAAAATAATAATAATAAAAGGAAAGAATACCTACATAATTCACGATTTGTGTGAAACACGAATTTCTAGGGAGAAGTCATCAACATCCTGAATCTCATCCAGGATGCAAATGAAATCAATCCTGCCATGGCCATCTCCCCAGGTCCCTTGATAGCTTTGAATCGTGTTCCTTGTTTTCTAGTCTGGGGTCCAGCTGGCTTGGCACCTTGCTGGTCGGTGAGCCTGGGGCGCTGTGTCGGGTGGGATAGGAGGGGAGCGGTGCGGAGGGGGGCACAGATCTGGGCCCCTCTCCCCGTCTCCTAATTGGCATTCCTCACACTCAGTTTTGGCTGAAAGCTTAGGAGACTGTACCAGCTCTGACTGGTCTTCTACTAACTAGGGGTAATTCACACAGAATTGCTTTTCAACACTTCCAGGATTCCTTTCCGGGGGCTAAGGACATGATCCAACAAGAAATCGAGTCCAACAGTTTCAGCAAAATTACAATTAAAAGCACATACTAGAATGTGTTTGTGTCCAGCGGCCATTTCTGATAAATACCTTAACAGTTTAACAAACACCGAGGAGAAACCGAAAACATCCAAAAGCCACTCATCCCATATGCACTGGCCTGTAAGTACTGGTAAACGTCAGTGTCTGGGAAGGCTTTTAATGTTATCGACAGCTTATTCAAATAGGCTGGAGTGGTCCCACAGGGCCTGAATCACTACGACTGCTGAGGAATAAGCCACTCATACAACAAGATGGGGAGAAATCTCAGAACTGAGTGCTGGGCTGTGCCTCAATCAAAATGGCCCTTCTCAGCATCTGTGACGTAACCAGAAGGCCGTAACCCTTTCTTCCAGTTACAACCAACTAGCCGCGGGAGTGCCATGAGAGCCAAAGCATGGAATGGCTTCCTTTAAGAAAAAACAAAGACCGAAAACCAAAAATCTGTTAAATAGGTAGTGCTGCTTCAGGAAACTTTAACAGCTGTGATGGTGGCAGAAAATACCGTGGTCTCCAAGTTTGTTCTTTCAGATACATCATACGTCCTCCCTGAGAGGACAAAAATGTCAGGGCATTGTCCAGAAGGAAAGAAGGGGGAGAAGAGATCTGACAGTGCTGACAGGAGGCTTGAAGTTGGGGGAGAGAGGACCAGACGGTTGAAGCAGCTGCCCGCGCTGGCCAGGGAGGAAAGGATGCCACATGCACGGGGGCGCACTGGGTGCCCAGTGATTTCGAGGCTCCGTGTTCCTCGGTGGAGAAGGTAAAAGAATAAAAATATCTGCGGCTAGAGAATGGTGACTCTGATTCATTTTTTAAAATGTGTATTTGTGTGTATTATGTCTGTGTATAAATATACATATAAATACACACAGATGTGTGTGTGTGTATAGAGAGATTTTTTTTTTTTTTTTTTTTTGCAGGAGGATGGAGGTAAGATGGCAGACTGAGGAAAGAGGAGATCAAGATAGTGTTAAAAAAAAGGACTATCAATTACTTAGAACTTATTTGAAGAGCTCTGATAGGCTTTTGGAAAATCTAGGTAGCAAAAGGCAATTTATATGTTTCTGGGTAAAACGTCTGGATAAAGAACCACGAAGGCACAGTAAGCGTCTGATTCTTCTGGTGTGAAATATCTTGCTTAGTACTCTTCACAGTGAAGTCATGGGAGGTTTCAGAGACTGATATGCTCAAACTGCAGGATCATAAAGACAGGCTGGTGGCCTGTATGTCTGGCAACCAAATTTTGGCTACCCCATTGCTCATTAGGCTCTGAATCAGGGGCTAATCAGGGGAAATAAAAGGAGGAGAAACTCCAATCAGTCCATTTGTGAGCAGCTCTAGTCGAAAGATGGACAAGAAGGAGATTTAAACTATCATGAAGTTTGGTTCTTATCTGTGGGTTTTAATTATCTTTGGATCTTGGCTCCCAGGGGAAGCAGCAATTGAGAGCCAGCTATAGAAATGGAAATTATAAGATGGGGAGGATGTCAGCATTCTGAACGGCAGATGGTCTTGGTTTTAAGAGGCCAGTTGGCAGTGTTGTGTGTCTCCTGACGTTTATCCATCAGAAGAGGCAAGGCAGAAAAAGCTCATTTGCAGTTCTGTGTCAGAGCCACCAGGATGACACTGAGACCTCTCAGTAGATAAACAGTAGGCGGCTCATGATGACAAGGGTACCGGGCAGAGCTAGGAGTCCAGATGCAGACCTCTCCTCCCGCTTCGCAAGAGAAACCGCTTGGGGACGTAAAAACTCCACAAGGCAGAGAGTGTGTTTTGTATAGGGATGGACAAAGTCCTCAGCCTTGGGGCTAAGTGGAGGCTTCTCTAGTGTCTCGAAACACAAGGACCAAGGTCTGATGACTTTTTGTCTAAAAATCTATGTAATGGTTTACGGCCATGGAGAGATATTCGGGATAAATTGTGCTATGTGAAAAAGCAGCTTATAAAACAGTATATTAAATGATTCCATCTTGTATACAATATAGCTATACATAAAAAAAGAAATCTGGGAGGAAACATGCAAAAATGCAAACTGATTCTATTTTGGAGGTGTGATTATGGACGGTTTTTATTTTCTCCTATTTGCTTAATTAAATCTTTAAAATCTTCCACATTGAACATATATTACTTGCCTAATGAAACATATTTTAACACACATTAATATTAAAATGTATTTACTGTATTTTAAACACATTAAAATGTATTAATGAGGTATCACGTACCCATGGTATTGAACCCATGAGAATAAAAAAGTAATTTCACAACTGACTTCTAAAAACTTCTACGGATGCCCCAGGATCTCCTTAAGGAAAGGTCTGGAGGAATACAATATAGGTTTCACTGGCTACAATATATTTACAAGAATGTTTAAGGTCATGGAACTCGTAATTAAACGTGCTCTTTCTATATAGTTATGGCTTCAAGACTACACTAGAGGTACTAGTGGCAACCAAATTTTGGCTACCCTAGTCCTCATGTCTAGAACACTCTCTTCTCCCCCAGGACCGATCTTTTCTTCCTTACACAGAGTGACTGGATGTGTGGGAAGCAGCAGAAGTTTTCTTCTCACTTGAGAAGATAACTGATCCAGGGCTCAAAGGATAGCAAATCAAGATGATAATTCCCCAGTTTTGGGCACCAGAGTATTGAGTGAAAACTTTCCTCCTGTTTTATTTTTGGTGGATTTAATTCTAGTGTTTTGCTGAGGGGGTGGAGGTTCCCACAGGGAATAGTGCCGCTCTGGCCCCTCCCTTTTGAAGTGCTTCCTCTTCCACTTCTGCTTCCCGCTCATCCAGTCACTCTGTGTAAGGAAGACAAGATCGGGTCCCGGTGGAGAAGAGAGGCTTCTAGACTGGACTTAACCGAGGTCAGTAAAGAAGCTACTGTAGATGTGCAATGGTGAATGGCTAGGATGGAGTGGTTGCCATGGCAATGGGCGTGACTGGGCTAAATCTGAGAGACAAAGAAAATACCTGGGACTTTGATGAGACTGTTATTCAGCCATTTTCCACAGCAACAAAGTCAGCAGTAGCAACAGGCAACCAACCACTCTGATCAGGCCATTAGGGTGCCTGATACTTTATACATACATATTCTCTTGCAAACCCACAACAAACTTGCCCAGTAGAGATGAACGGCCCCATCTTACAGAGGAGGAAGCTAAATTTGAGGGATGTTCAGCACACCCCATGAGAGCATAATGTCGGTGCTTAAATGCATAATTCTGGGGTCAGACACTCTGGGTTCTTCTCTCAGCTTCTTCACTTGCTATCAGGGTGACACAGGGCAAAATACCTAACCTCTTTGTTGTTCAGTTTCCTCATCTGTAAAAGAGAGACAGTAACAGGGTCAACTGCCCCGGGGGCTGTATGGGGATTAAATGGCATAAGGAGAGGACGGAGAGCCTTCAGCTCCGTACAAGCCACAGAGCCACCTTCAGCTGGTACTGATGCACTTCTCATTCCATGACAGGGGATGGCAAGCCCAGGTCAGTCTGAGTCAAAGCTCTTTCCATCCCCCAAACACACCGGATATAATGTAGCCACAGCTCCAGGGGCCTCCCAACCTCTATTTTGATCCTTTCGATGGTCCAAAAGGTCATTCTCCAGCCACATGCAACACTCATAGAGACAGAGTTTCCACCTCCACTTCCCAGAGAAATAAGGAAAACAACGCTGAAGTGAACATTTTATGAGGATTGAGACCAGGTTTCACAACCTGAACTACTGTTTCAGGTAAGTGTGTTTTTAAGAGAAACAACTAAGATAGAGACACTGTCTAATGTGCTACTAGCATCTCCAAGTGTCCAAACTGCAGTCTTTTGTCAAATTTGTTTCTATCATCTGGAAAAACAAGTAAGAGAAGAAAATCCTGATATGTAATTCTGTCTCAAGTGGTTTCTGAATAAAGCCCCTATGATTTATCTCCTCCAGTGGTGTTTCAAGGATGGTGACTGTTATTTTTGGTTTATTAGTGCAACAAATGAACAAGCAGTCAGCGGATATAGAATTCCAACTTCCCAAATTACTTTTGATCTTTGTCAAAGCACAGACTGACTACACCTTTAAATGGTGGTAATCAATGTGTGTTTCATGCTCTGGGCCTATCATGTGATGATCTAACATTTGTACATCAATGTCCAAAATGTCTGCTCCTCTCCTCAACCCCTGGAATATGAGATCATACCACACATTCCATATTCATATCAACCCCTTAGGTATTTTAGATAAGTTCTCATTAGCTACGTACTTTCTCATTCTGCCATTCTGCCTTTTAGAATTGTCTTATTATATTTCATTATTGAAATGATGATCAGTTTTCTGTATTCCAATGCATCTTCTTTTGTAAGATGACAAGAATATTCAGAAAAATCTTCACTGACTTCAGACTTAGGATAAAAACATTACTTTGTTTTCTTTCCCTCCCTCCCTCCCTCCCTCCCTCCCTTCCTTCCCCTCTTTTTCTTTTTCATTAAGACTTTATTTTTTAGAGCAATTTTAGGTTCACAGCAAAATTGAGGGGAAGGTACAGAAATGTCCCATATACCCGCTGCCCCACACACGCACAGCTTCCGTCATTATCAACATCCTCCACCAGGTGGTACATTTGTTACAACTGATGAACCTACATTGACACATCATCATCACCCAAAGTCCATTGTTTACATTACGGTTCACTCGTGGTGTTGTACATTCTGTGGGTTTGGACAAATTTATAATGACATGTATCCATCATTATGGTATTTCTTTTTTTTCTCCAACATATAACACTATGGCTTATAGGAAATTTATCACAATATTTGGTTATGACCAAAATATAAGTTATTCTTTTTCTTACTGTTTTCTCTTCAAACTGTTATTCTATTGTTCCAGCAAGCTTGATTAAGTAATTGATCCTTTCTTCAAAAGCTGCATTGCTTATTTGTATGTGTTAAATTAAGTTCACTAATCTAAATCAAAATCTGTAATTTCTATACTATTATTTTTAATCTGCCTAGCTTTCAATCCAACATCAGAGAATTTTAATAATGATCATTTGTAATAGATTTTTAAATTTAAGACAAGGTTATCATCATGTCTTCCATTTGCTAAAATTTCAGTTTTGATGTTCTTGATTCCTTATTCCAGATGATTCAACTATCAAATTATAAGGTATTTGGTGAGGCTTTTATTCATAAGTCTTTGAGCCAAAGAAGGATGGGAATTCCTGTGTCAACCAGTCAAAGGATATTTTTAAATTCAGCAAGTAGTTATTAAGCCCCTGCCATTTGCAGGCAGTTTTCAAGGCTCCAGGGCTGAAGAGATAAGCAACGGTATGCCTCTTTCCACTCCACCCCCAAAAGAGAGCAATTCAAATTCATAAAGGTTAAAGCTAAAATAGAATGCAAATACCTAGAACAGCTCCAGGAAGGCTGCCGCCCTCCCCTCACCCTCCCATATGGGATTTCACTTATAAGTATCAACACAGAGAAAGAGCTCCAGGAAGCAAAGGACTCACTGATGAGTGAGAAATACCTGAAAGCAGGATACAGGTTGATGTAATTGTTCGTTACATTTCTTGGACAATTCAAATGTTTCTGCATATTATCTCATTTGACTGAATACTCCATTTGTACATGGGCCTAATTCATGTAGCAAATCAGAGGTGAAAAGGCCATAAAAGCCTGGATTATAAAATGTACGTGAGGTTAAGAGATAATGCGTCACTGGTGTGGATAAATCCAAAGACCATCCTGAGCAACATAGCCGGGCAGAAATGCTTTCACTGGCCAGTTTAGGCTACCATCGCTAGTTTAATTAAAGAGTTATGACATCAGTGTGGAAACACAAAGGGAGAGCAGCTGTGTTCCAGTGAAAACATTTCTGCAATTTCCATCAACACAGATAAGCTCCTACACGAACACAAAAGAGATGTGTGCAAAGTCACAAACTAGGAGGACCTGTACGCAGAGGGCGATCGCAGAGTTTTCACGGAGAAGGAATTACCCTTCTTAGATGATTAGATTGCCCTCCTGTTTATGTTTTCATTATTGTCTCTTAACGTGCATGGTCAAGTTTGAAGGAAAAGTCATAGGACTTTGAAGACGTTATAACCATTAACCAACCACGTGAAGATGAGTCCCGAGGCTGAACAGAGGAACAACTCCATTACTTTACTTCACTGGGAGTCCAGACACGCCCACCCTCAAGCACCCCTGCCATCCATCATTAAGAGTAATGCCTTGAGTCTAACCCCAGGCCCAGCCCACACGTGGCCATCCTTCATCAGTGCCCTCAAAGCAGACACTTGTTAAACAGGAGGCTTTAAACATCCTATGCCTAGACTTGTTTCCCCACACGTCCTGTTAATTGCCTTCCAGTAACCCTCCCCAATACCGTGCTTTCATGCGTGTGTAAATCATCTGCTTGTCTGATCAATACTGACGTGCGGTTGAGAAGAAAAGTATGTTTCGTGCTATTTTGAGTGACTCACCCTTAGAAGCCTACCCCTGAGCACACCATTTGCAGCGCACAGTTCACTTCCCAACTCCGATTTTACTCTGAGAAACAACCTTTTACAAAATTGCCTGTAACTTTCATGCTTCCTGACTTTTATTGACATTCCACATCCACGGTGGATAAGGAGTTACCCCAAACATTCAATTGTCGGAGAGATTTTAAGATCTTAAAGCTGAAGATGTATTTGCTTAAGGGTTCATTTATGTCTTTAGAGACTTCCGTGTTTTTCCTCCTCTTCGTCCTGGGTGATTCATCTTTCCTCTGGGGATCCTCTACGCAGCGTAGAGTTTCTCATTTTTTTTTCTTTTTCTGAAGATGAACAGTGCACACCTGACCGCAGTATCCATCCAGCAGAGACTGACCGTGAGCATGGTCAGACCATCTGGCACCAGGACTCAGATGTAATGAATGTTTACTGGATGAGTACCACGTGTCAGATCCTCAGCAAGGCGCTTCCGCACATATGGCTGCACCTGGGCCTAATTCATTAACTGACTATTTTAAAAAATCCCCTTGTACTCACCATGCCTTTTATTTTCTGTATCCTGATCTTTTGACATCTTGGGGCCTTGAGAACCCTGGAGGGACTGCTCCTCCCAGGGTAAGCCAATGCCTAGAGATAATCAACTTGCCTTCCCGCAAGCCTTTCCATATGCAAACCGCCTACTTATTGGCTCTCACACCTCGGGCCACTCTCCACCTGCCCTTGTCTCCTCAGGGCCAGGCATCAGCCTACTGGGAACAGCCCCACTGTGGCAGAGCCTCTGAAATTCTTCAAACTAGCTAATCCCAAACCTGCTTACTGCGCCTTTTCCGTTCTTTCCAGTGGAACCACAATAAAGACTCTTGTCCACATTTTCCTCTCCCCTCTACCCCCACTGCGTGATATACCAAGGCTCCTGCTTCCAGCAGGCTGTGAGTATAATAAAATTCTTCCACTATGACAGTCATTTCCATGTCTGCATGTCTCACCACACCTGGTTAAAACAAATCCTGGGTACCGCTAAAACATCCCAGAGAATCACAGAATCATAGAATTGGCAGCTAAGATTATTTTGGTTTTGTTTGTTTGTTTCATTCTACCTTCTTTGCTCAGTAAAAACAAGTGTTAAGCCTTTTTTTTTTTGTCTTTTGTCTGGTCCATATTAACAATACTTAATAAAATTGTATGTAAGCTGTTTAAGTATGTAACCAAAACGATTTAATTAATTATTATTTTTTCCTGTGTGAAAGAGCCAGCTCTGGCCTATGTGCCAAGTCCCTTCACAGCCTCCACTGCCACGCCACACTGCCACACCTGTTTGTGGAGGAGGGGTAACCAGCCTCTGCTCACAGCACTTATCCTCTCCCTGAACAAGCAGACTAAATGAATCTGAGGAACTCAGGAGTGACACTGGTTTGTTAGATGTGTTTCAAAGGTCCCACATTTCCCTGGACTGGAATCTGGATGTGTCTTTGCAAGTCCAGCTATTACGTTCATAGACCTGGGGTGATTGGGACAGTGCTAATTCACTTCGGTCCTCAGGACAGCTCCAGAGCTTTTGCTGCTACGTCAACTTCTCTGCCATCCCTCCTGCTGGCATCTTCATCCAGCTCCCTGGCCCTGGCCTAGACGTGCATTCTGCTTGACCAGGAGCAATAAGGAAGCAGGGGCACCGGCAGATGCAGGTCTGCCTTGCCCATCAAGGTTTTCTCTTTCCTTCCTTCCTTCCTTCCTTCCTTCCTCCCTTTCTTCTTTCCTTTCTCTCTCTCTCTTTTCTTTCCCTTTCTTTTTTTTCCTTTGTCTTTTTCTTTGCCAAATGTCAAAATATAAAGACGGCCTCTTTGAGGGGTTAAAAAGCAGACTGTAAGGCGCGGCCTTTAAGTAGACATATATTTTCTTGGGGATGTACATCCAGACAAGGTCACCAGCACTGAGTTTCTATTTCAGAGGAGCCTACTGAAGGAAAAGGTATTTACCTGTCACCTGGTACGTGTTACATCTATAACAGGACAAGTACATGAAAATGAACGAAGCATAAAATTCAAGCAATTAATGATTTTGGATCATACAAAAGAACCAGGATGTAAGTTGTTATAAATTCCTTCAGTGGTCAAAGATCAATAAAAGCTACACTGGAATTTCTTCTACCAGAAACTAGTTCTGCAACGGCATGAAATATTTTGTATTGGGCTTTGTAAATAGAAAAAAAGGACTTAATGTTGGCCTGTATTCTTTCTCTGTGTTTGGCATTTCTGTCAATGTCTTCATTTTAAGAGTATGTTTCCTAACCGGCAGGAGAGCCGTGAGCTGCCTGACGTGTCTCCATGTCTTCCAAAGGGGATATTCATTCACTCGTTCTATAGATATTTATTGAGCAGCTTAACTACGTGTCAGGACAATCCTAAGTGGTTGGCATACAGCAGAGAACAAGACAGAAGAAGTCCTTGCCCTCTTGGAGCTTGGAGTTTAACAAAATGAATGACTCTATGAATGAATGAATACATGCAAGGTGGTAGGCAGGTTAGAGTTCACAAAACTGAGTGGGCACAGATTAACATATTTCATTGATAAGGTTCATTTTTTCCTCACACTTTAACATCTCTGAAATCAGGATGTGTCTTAATACTGATGGTGTCTTAAAACGGCTGACAAGTTGGCAGCAGTCACAGCACAATTGTCATTTCCCTGCATTTGCATAAACTTGGTCATCGCTATTCATTTTGTCATCACTTCCACTAAGTTAGGGGCATCCTTAGCACTGCACGTGTTCTGGTAAACTGCCATTTAAATGGTTTTCAAAAAGGTTACACTATGATTCGGCACTTAAAGATGTTACTGTGTGTGCACCAAGGCAAACAAACAGAGCAGTGGGGGCCTGAATGTTATATTACTAGAGGAAACATTTGTCTTTGTTTGGCATTTCCACATTACCTTGCAAAGCAAAATCCAAATGCTTTACCAGACTGAAGAAAAACACAAAAGAGGAATCTGTGTTACAGTTTGTAAGTGAGACATACAAGCCGATGGCCTATCATACCATAAGCAATGCTACTGAAGGTACCAGCAGGAAAAAGTACCAAAACCCATGGAAGAGATGAAGGAATCTTGAAAGCAATGAGATGCCAGTGTGACAGATTCATGCAGTGTCATGGAAGACCACTGGTAAAGTGGCATGTCGTAATATAATTGGCAGTATTTTCTCTTTCTTCCTGTATAACAAAAATCATGCTATGTCTTACAGCTGACATTTTCAATCTGATGAAATACAGAAATAAAGATGGATTGCTAGTTAATGAGAAGTTTTAAAACTAGAATAGAATGCAGAGTGGAAGTCTGTTGATACTGGACACTTTTAGGTTAGTAAGGCATTTGCATGCACCCAACTTCAGGCAAACTGTACCATGTCAATAATTTGGTATAGTTTTTGTATGTTTTGGGGACATTTTCCATTCTGGTGCAAGAGTGACAATGAGTAAACCTCATGTTCTACTTTCCCAACTTTAATTAGCGCTGCTCCAGTTCTTGGCCATTTAGAGATATCAGAGGGGAGGTGCCAGGGCTGTCTTCTAAACTAAAACCTCACCACGCTGCAGGGGTGGAGTAAAATAATTAGACAGGAGAGCCCATGTGAATTCCCAAAGCATGCACACGGGACCTTGCGATGCTTAGCACTAGACTAACATGAGTAAAATGCCAACTATGGGGATATGCCTCCAGGCAGCATATGGTCACAGCTCAAAAAGGCATTTCTTTCTTTTTAGCCTTAGTGCTGCATCATTTTGGAACCAGAGAGAGTTGAAGACTATACAAAGGGAGAGAATACACATACACATACACATACACATACACACCCCGCTTGGGAAGAGAAATGATAAAACAGTGGTTGTCGATTATAATAATAAATTTTTTTAGGCACAGCTTCAAGCTTACTGTCACAACTGTGACACAAGGTTTCCATACCCTTCAGCCAAGTGACAACTGCCTCAGTGTAAAAGTGAGTAATCAAATCAGAAATAGGTGTGTGGCCACATCCATCACCAATATAACTGGTAAAAGCGTTTCTATATGGTGAATACGTATCTTCAACAGTGTTGACAACAGGCTACACCACACAAATGGCATTTTGCACTCTGGAGAAGGCCTGCTTCCTGCTCCTAGGGTCCTCAGTGAATTTCCTTTCTGGTCAGTAGAGGAGAATCCAGGGATTCTCTGGACTCACACCACCTTCCCCAGTGACCTTGTTTCAGTCTTTCGTTGCAAGTAGACAGGGCTGTGTCAGGAATTCTCTGACAGTTGGTACAGGAGGATGAGTGTGCCGGTGTGAGCGCTGCAGGGGATATGCTGCTGCCAGCTGGTGGGGGGCACTTATACGTGCACACTTAAAAGAGACTTGAACGGCTGAGAGGGGACAGACTGCTCCTTAAGTGCCAGTGATGGAAACACTTGGTTACCTGTCTTCTGGAACCAAGTTATCTGGAAGGGCAAGGAGTTTGTATGTCTGGAGATTTCCATCTGATTTCCATCCTGGGGATTGGGGGTGTGGGGGGAAGAGTCTACGGAGTCCCAGATGTCACCCTTGGGTGGAGGGAATACCTGCGGGGCACAGGCACACAGTGGTGGGTTCCCAGAGGGAGAAGATACTCTACAAAGGGGTCTGATCTAGGAGGCTGGGAGATGCAGTACATGTTGCCATATCTGGATTTCCTGCTATATCATAACATGGGCAACTCTCTCTCAAGAGGGGCTGGGAGACAGCATAGGATAGTGGAAAAGAGCATGGGCAGGGAGTCACACACATCCAGGGTCAAATCCCACCTCTATCATTTGACAAGTAATCTTGGGAAAATTGCAAAACTCTTTAAACCTTAAAATAGGGGAAGTAGTAATAACTCGTCAGGGTGACTGTGAGAATTAAAGTTATATATAAAATACTTAGGACTATATCTGGCACGTAGTATGTGCTCGATGTACTGTGTCACCATTGACCAAGGAGGTTTCCTTCCCTTTAATATGTAAATGTTCTCACAGAAGTGATGGGACCTGGTGTGGGGATAAATCACATGGACCTGAGCAAGGGGTTGATGTCCTTGGCTAAGGGTGTCTCCAGGGTACAAAAGTTGGCATTATCAAGTTGTCTTATGGTATGAATATTTTTGATAAGAAATAAAGTACCCTGGGCTTCCCTGGTGGTGCAATGGTTAAGAATCCGCCTGCCAATGCAGGGGACACGGGTTTGAGCCCTGGTCTGGGAAGATCCCACATGCCGCAGAGCAACTAAGCCCGTGTGTCACAACTACTGAGCCTGCACTCTAGAGCCCGCGAGCCACAACTACTGAGCCCGAGTGCCACAACTACTGAAGCCTGCGCGCCTAGAGCCCGTGCTCCACGACATGAGAAGCCACCGCAACGAGAAGCCCGCGCACTGCAACGAAGAGTAGCCCCCACTCGCCACAACTAGAGAAAGCCCGCGCGCAGCAGCTAAGACCCAGTGCAGCCAAAAATAAAAATAAATAAAATAAACAAATTTTTATACAAAAAAAGAAAGTACCTGTGAGAATCCACACATGTGATCAGAAAGGTATCAGACTGATTAGAATTAAACAGAATTCAACACTCACTCGTTAAGATCTGCTCATTTCAAGTCTGTAGGACATCCACATGTCTACCTCTACTCTGCGCTACTTTATGACAGATGTGTTTCTACAATCATGTGTGAAACTCAACACTAACTTTATTTCTCTGCATTCGAGGAAGTTTTGTAAAGCAAATCATCCACACCTAATCCACCTTTTTTTGAAGGTCAAAACTTTCTCCCATCTTCAAGTTGGTACGTGGGTCCTGTATTCTTTCTTCCCACCTCTCACCCTAAGAGCTGGGCCACAACTGCTACTCTCTTTCACGTGCTCCACCCCAGCACTCTGGGAAAACATGTAGCATTAAGAAAATATTCAAGATTTGACAGAAGAATCATCGGTACCTTGGACACATTGTTTAGGGACCTTTAATTAGAAGGTAAGGGAGACAACTACCTACGGCAAAAGCCACAGTACGGGCGCTCAGAGCGCCCAGTCTCCGGAAAGTCCCCTCCCCCAGGGGGATTCCCGCAGAGGAATGTCCTCAGGGAAGAGCCTGCGTCAGGAATGCTGCTCGGGCCAAAAAGTGGCCTGCGTTCCTGCATGCCTACATTCAGGTCACGGGCGTCCCTGGCCAGGGTGACCTGTCTCTCTCTAATGGGGCGCGCCTCAGGGACCCCCGAGTCCGGCTCCTCTCGTCTCAGCATCAAACTTTCTCCTGGAACAAAACCTCTTTCAAACCACATGGGGGCTGGAGGATGGAGGATGGCAAAGCCACCAGCTGCTGCCCGGAGACAGCCCTCCTCCTCCAGCCCGCTTCCCTCAGCCGCCACCCTCTTCCTCGCAGGGAAAGCGGCCCAGACAGCGCAGCCCCGCCCAGCCCCGCCCAGCCCGCGCCCCAGCCCACCGCCCGCCCGCTGTAGCCCAGGGCTTTGCAAAGCTACTTCCCGGCGCTGCGACGCCCGAGGCGACGGGGCGAGCCCAGCCGAGTACCTTTAGGAAGAGGTCAGGACACCGACACCCAAGGAGACCCGCAGCATCGCCCGAACGCCGCCGCCGCCGCCGCCGCCGCCGCCGCCGCGGGAGGCTACTCCGCTGCGCCAAGAGCCGGAGCGGGCTGGGACCCGCCGCCGCCGCCGCCGCCGCCGCCGCCGCCGCCGCCGCCGCCGCCTGCGCCGCTCGAGCTCCCTGCGCCGCGCTGTGCTCGCTGCGCCCCGGCTCAGCTGCCCGGCGACCGCCACTGTCAAGCGGAGCCCCGCCCCCTGCGCGCCGGGCGAGCCGCGGCCCCCGGGACGCGCCGCCGCCCGGATTGGCTGCGGAGTCGCTGGCTCCGCCCCCATCGCCGCGCCCCTCCCGCGCTGGGGGCGCGCGCGGCAGCCGGTTCCTTCCAGGGGCGCAGCGAAGGGTGGGGTCCCGGGCTGGGCGCCCAGAAAAGGCTACCTAGGGTGGAGTCTCGGAATTATAGACAGAGGGTTTTTTTGTTTTGTTTCTGCTTCTTTTTTTTTTAACCTGAAGGTGCCCTCACACACCGTCCAAACTTCATTTTATGTGGAGATTAAATCCAGTTCAACAACTTACCCAAGGTCACAGAGCAAGGAGATTGATTTTGTACTTCTGTATTAAATCGAAGCTGCTTCAGCTTTTATTTCTCAGTCATGCAGAGATGCGTTCTAATAACTGAGCTATGTACACAGTGTAACAAGAAATTAAGAATCCATAGAGACAGAAAGTAGATTAGTGGTTGCTAGGGGGCGGGGAAGGGGGGATGGGGAGTGACTGCTGATAGGTTGGGGTTTCTTTGGGGGTGATGAGACTGTTCCTCAATTTGTTAGTGGTGATGGATGCACAATTCTGAATATACTAAAAACCACTGCATTGCACACCTTAAGTGAAATTGTGGTACAGGTTTTCCCTGCTACCCAAAGTAGAGTGTTCCTATGAAGCCTTTCATAAGCCAAAACGGCATAAAGCACAGAATCAATTACCTTGGGGCACATCTTGCTAACGCATGCACAAAATAAATGGAGATAAAGCACAGATGCTCACAGACACAGTTCAAAACTATGGCAGATTGATGCTGCGATGCTGAGTGTAGTTCCCGGAGGAGGACCTTGGCAGGGCCACTCTCCTTGCCCAGGTTGGCGCTGCCTCCATAAGAGCTTGTTGCAAATCAAATGACAAATACTATGTTTGCTTTTTGCCTTTTACATAAAAGCACAAAGAGGGTTTTCCACAAAACCCTCTTTGGATTTCCTTCAGTTAGCGAAAATGGTTACTAATGTACGTTTGTCGTAAAAGCAAAGTGGTATATGGCAAACTTCTGAAAAAACTGAGGATACCTGTATGTGAATTACATCTCAGTAAAGCTGTTATAAAACCATATTGAGAGTTCTAGTGCTTTAGGGAGACACACATAAGCACATAGTTGGAGTACGTCACAATTCTGTTCTTTGTGGGCAGAAATGGCTTATATGCATGCACCCATCCACTCATTCAATAAACCATGTATCTTTATCAGGTACTCTGACAGGGGTACACAGATTGATAATACATGATCTCTGTCTTCAAAGAGTTGCCAGACTGTTAAGGGGACAGTCGTTATAATACAATAAGGTGTTACTCCAAGGAGGTAAGACAGTGCCAGGTTTAGGGTACTAAGACCTAAGGCAGGACCTTGGCACAGGTGTGGAGGGGCTGGTGTTGTGCTGTCTTCTGGCAATGTCTGATGTGGCCCTGTCTGGGAGGTGTGGCAGGAAGTGAAGCTGGACAGTTACTCACAGGACAAACTATCGCCGTGGATTAGAGCTCAGTTCAAGAGGGGCAGCCTAATCAGGAAGTGAAAATTTGAATTCCTCTGGGTCTTTCTTATCCCTCCTGTAGTGTGTGATTTTGGTGGTCTTAATCTAAGCCCAGTTTCATCGTCTCTGAGGGGCATAGTAGTATCCATTAGCTGGCCTTTGTTTCTACCTTTTTAGTACACGAAGGGCTTTCTTGCATTCTCTCCTGAAAGTGGAGAGGTGAGGGGAAGCACTTAAGGCCGTATGGTTTCGAACTGATGGAGCTGAGACAGAACTCATTTCCTGGCTCTGAGAAAACTTTTTTTAAAAATTTTATGTATTTTTTATTTTTGGCTGTGTTGGGTCCTCATTGCTGCGCGTGGTCTTTCTTTAGTTGCGGCGAGCAGGGGCTACTCTTCGTTGCGGTGCGTGGGCTTATTGCAGTGGCTTCTCTTGTTGCAGAGCACGGACTCTAGGCGTGCGGGCTTCAGTAGTTGTGGCACGTGGGCTCAGTAGCTGTGGCTCGCGGGCTCTAGAACGCAGGCTCATTAGTTGTGGCGCACGGGCTTAGTTGCTCCACAGCATGTGGGATCTTCCTGGACCAGGGCTCAAACCCGTGTCCCCTGCATCGGCAGGCAGATCCTTAACCACTGCGCCACCAGGGAAGTCCCCAACAGCATTTTTCTTTTCCTCCACCTTTTCTCTCAACTCTCGTGGGATGATGAACACCTTTGAAAGTGGGTACTGTGCTTTGTTAATTTCCTTATTTCCCCTCCCCCCCACCTGCATCCCCCATCTATCCTTACCCTGTCCACTTCCTCACCCCCTTCCCCATCTCCATCCAGGTACTGAGAGTGCCTGGGACCCAATAGGCCCTCAGTGAATGTCTGTTAAATGTTCAGTATGATTTACCATCAAAAAGGGTATCATCTTTTTATTGTTGTTACTAACTGTTTATAGTGCTGACATACATTATGAAGTTTGGAAATTAATTGGCCCATATAGTGTGTACACTCTGGAGTTTTGGGACATAGTTGTAAGAACATTAGAGAATCACATTCCACACCTTAATAAGCTGTGAGTTGAACCCTAAATCTAAATGCCTGAAATTTAAAAGTTAGTCTCAATCTACGGAAGCACAATTTTAATATTTTAACAGTAATTAAGCTAAGTACTTGACAGCAGAATAATTTTAATACTTATTATAGAAATGTTTTCACTCTGAGGAGATAATTTCCTAGTAGTTTTAAAGATCTTCAAAATCTTTTCTAAACCTTCCTTGCTTCTTTTCTTTTTCAGGTCATCCTTTTCATTTTTATCCTTCACAAGATTGTAATATCTAATTAACACTGCAGCATTACAATTCTCTTTTCCATAAATTTCTGTGCAAAAATCTAGGGAATCCAGAAGAATGGGGGAGTGTTGATCTCCCTGGAGTCCTTAGGCAGGGGAGAACCAATGAGAAGGCTGGAGCCATTCCTCCTGCAGGAGCAAATGTTGTCCCTCCCCGAGGAGTTATGATGTACTGGAAGAAATGAGATAATGAAAATAAGCAAGCTACTTTGTGAATGTTATCAAATATCATCAGCCCCAGCCAGATCGATCCCTAAATAAGTATTCTTTACTGATCAAAGTACAAGCAGATGAACATGACAGTTTTCCTATTTAGAAAAACAATGATTTGTGCGAAAGGACCAACTTAATTGGACCACACATAACAGCGTGTGGGAAACAGTCCTCGGGAAGAGGCAAGTGGTGTCATTGGAGGGGTTCAGCCGCTGTCAGCCGTCCACTGCCCCCAGCCATGGCTCCACAGGCTTCTCAAGCAGGCTTCCTCCTTTCCAGGTCACTTGGCAGAGAGCTATTCGGACAGTGAACAGCTACTGCCCCTTGGGATATTTACGGGACCTGCTTCTATAGATGAAAAGACAATCAAAGGTCGAGAGGAGGAGCCAGAACGTCCCCCTGCTGAGCCATCTACCAGATCCTGGTGTTTCCAGTCAGCTAGCCTGGGGTCCCTTGCCGTTCTAGGAGAATCAACGTACCTTATGACAAAATTTCAGGATAGGAAGGACACCAGCAGACAGTGACTGCAAACGTTGGTAGCCCCATGAAAAAGAACAATTTTGTAAGTAGTGTAAATGTGAAAATTGTGAAGTTTTTTTTTTTTAAATCAAAACTAATGCTGAAATTGTATACTCTAAAAAGTTAACAGTGGGGACCCATTCCCTGGCTGAGAAAAGAACACATCATCCCGTCTGGATGATCAGGGGAAAAGGCATCATGATGGAGATGGATTTTGAGCTGACAGTGAAAGATGAGTGAGGAACAGTAGTCTGAGAATGAGGGGGGAGGGCAGAGCAGGAGTAAACAGCACCTGGAAAGTCCCGGGGTGTGAATATGTACATGGTTTCAGAAGGAAGCAAGCTGACTGGGTGTGGATGAAGTGCGGAGGGGATACACGTTTCTGTTCATCTACACTGATTATACGTTCTCTGCCTTTGCATATTAAAGGTCCCCCACCTCCACTTCCAGAAAAATAGCTTTGTATTTAAGAGAGAAAAGAAACAGGCTTGAAGTAACTTGGCTGTTTCCTAGAGAATGAAAAAATAAAAATTTTCATATTATGTGAAAGTAAAGTCAAGCATGCTATGCAATTATTCAGAGTAAAACACTTAAAAGGCTCTTCAGTACAATAAAGAAGAATAGTTATCCCAAAGGAAGCTACTGTTTTGACATTTAACTGGGAAGACATGCAAAAATTTAGACAAGGGTTATAGCCCTTGCCTTTCTTTTGGAAGACTTCATAGTGATTATTCAGAGAAGCTGATGTCTGCAGTTCTACTTACCTTCAAATGATAATAAAATAAAACAAAACCCAACAGATGCACGTGTTTAAAGGAGACTGACACTGAAATCATTTCTTTTAAATAATTGACTTGAAGCATTTTTTTGATGTAGCTAAACTTCTCTCAAAAATGAACTCAAATTATCCTTTTGTATTTCTTAACTCTCTCTTTTTGATTACTTTTAAAAACTCCTATTGCCAGGTTGTCTTGACCACTTAACATGATAACAATTACTTTACTTCTTTTGAAGGATGCCATTCTAGTTATGAAATGAAACTAGAGGAGCTCCAACGTTGGTGGTGGGTGGAAGAGATGCAGGGCTGTCCCAGGACTGGTTTGGAGTCAGGCAGATTTGAATGATCTAAGCTAGTTTTGCAGATTCGGTTCTCATTTCCAGCCAGCACTTCTGTGCTTTTATCAGGTTAAAAGACACGTGGCTACTGGAAGAACCATGTATATGTTATATTCTATACAAGTAGCAACTGCAGTGTTTTCAGCTTTGGGTTGGTTCCTGAGGCCTTGTACTCTGCACCCACAGCCCTCAGCATGATTCAAAATTCAGATGGATGCTTGTGCACTAGGAAGCCTGGGGGGCTTATGTGGAGACTGGCCAGCAGCAAGGGCCTTGGAGAAGTGAAAATCAGGGCAGTTCCAGCTCTACCCGTGTGCGGAGTGTGAAAAGCTCCAATAGCATTTATCTCCCTTAACAATTTACTGAAGTGAAATCAGGTTAAACTAAACTCACAGCCACCTTGAAGACAGAAGGGTAAATTGCAGCTTGAGGGATGTGCATGGACAAGGGGAGGGAGATTCCCACCTGAGCTGGGATGTGGAGGTTGAAAGATCGTACCTACGTGCACCCAGGTTTTTTTCAGCACCATCTGCAGAACTGTTCTCAGGCTCTCTCTTGCACACAGCCCATTCTCTGCCACTCCGTGGGCCAGGTGTGGTTCGGTGGTGGCATCACCGGGTTTGCCTACAGATATCAAACCTTGTGAATTTCGTGTGAAATATTTATGTATTTCATTAATTTTCCCCCCAAGACTATATGTTTCTAACAGATGTATTTCTACAATTATCTTTTCAAACCAGTACCTACCATGGTCTGAAGAGGCTCTAAGTATTCTATAGTTAGAGTTCCAATTTGAATTCACTAATCACTGCTGACTAAAAGCACAATGAATTGCAAATGTGTAATTTTCAGGCATGTGCTGAAAATTTACCCAAGTTATAGACTTTGAAGTGGCAAAGAATCAACAAAATATATAATTTTGATGAATTTAGAAATGTTGAACAATTAATTATTATAAATAAAAATGAATTCTTAATACCTCTCTTTGCTCAGAAAAAAAATCATTTTTAAATTCAACTAGAAAATAAAGATGAACTGTAATGAGTGTTGAATCAACTGTAACCTGATGTTATGAACCAGATTAATGTAGTATTAATTCGTTTGATTATAATCTATTTATATATCAGAGCATGAATTTTAAAATCTTGAAGTAATATGTAATTACAGAGTAAACTTTTTTCCATAAAAATGTGTCTTAATTTCCCTAAAATTAATCATGGAAAGAAAAATTGCAAACCTCATCTAAAGCGAAATATATTTATATCTATTTGCTCTTTCAATATTCAAAAATTCCTAGGGACTTTAAAACCCTAACAAAAATATTATATTTGTTATAAATGTTGTTGCTTTATTATTTAGTGATTGCTCTTCATTGATGTAATCCCTACAATACTGTTGTTACTTGTTTCTCCAAACATACCTTAGGAAAATGAATTAAGCATTATATAATCAGTGGATAGGGCTTCCCTGGTGGCGCAGTGGTTGAGAGTCCGCCTGCCGATGCAGGCGACACGCGTTCGTGCCCCGGTCCGGGAGGATCCCGCATGCCGCGGAGCGGCTGGGCCCGTGAGCCATGGCCTCTGGGCCTGGGCGTCCCGAGCCTGTGCTCCGCAACGGGAGAGGCCGCGGCAATGAGAGGCCCACGTATTGCAAAAAAAAAAAAAAAAAAAAAAAAAAAATCAGTGGATAATTATATTGAACTCACGAATAATATAACTGCTCTTTTCCCTATATTTTAAAAGAAATATTAAGATAAAAGAAACATAGTTAATTTTTACTTTATTCATTTCTTTGTCAGTGGTTGTGGTAGCTCCATATGACTAAGGCACAGAGTTTTAGCTGTAGAAAATCTATGTCTAAACTGTTCAAGTTTAATATTCTTTCATCATTTAGTTCATCCCCCAAGTTGGTTAAATATAAGTATTGGCCCTGCACAATCAAATCCTACAGACAGTATTGAAAATGTTGTTTTCATTTTTACAAAGTATGCCTTTGATTTTTCTAGAAAATGAGATGTGCATGCCTCTAGGATGAATAATGCCCAAGTATGCATTTAAAATACTTTTAGGTATTGATTTTTAAATCATATTTCAGAAACCATTAGAGTTGTACTTACAAACGCAATCTCAGACATCTCTATAGTATTCAGTAACAGCTGTTGGGTCAGAGAAATAATGTACTTCATTTTAAAAACAATTTAATGCCAGATGTATATGCCCATTATAAATCTGGATTTAAGATATTTGATTAATAGAAATATCAAAGGAAATAGTCCTACTTTACATTCTAAGAAATTAAACTTCTTTTCTGGGTCAGTTATTAGGAGAGGAAGACCAAGTCAACAATCTGGTTTATTTTCTAGAATCCATTAGGAACACTGACACAGTTGAATTTTTCTCTCAAAGGTTCTTTTTTTTAATGTTGTTCCTTAATTGGAAAACAATTACTCAAACCCTAAGGGAAAAAAATTACCAAAAATCACACAATTTGATGGTATAAATTAATAGTGCAACAAAATATTATGCTAACCAAAATAAAGTTATGTAATTGCCTTGAAACATAACTGAATAAACTCTTCAATCCCCCCCCAAAATCATACAACTGGTTCTCCACCTTATGAAAACTAAATCTTTAGTCAAGACTATGAAAAAATAAATTATTTCTTTCTTGCAGCTGATGATTATTAATTGTGACAATCTGATATTAAGCAAAAGTGAGGAGCACTCTGATTTTGCAAAGACTTAAGTTTATTTTTCTAAGTCTTGCATTTTAATGTGGTTTTCTTTATACAGTGACAACTCAATGAACAAATCCTTCAGGAATAAAGTTTCATTATAACAAAATTGTCCAAAGTTGACAGAATTGACCTACAAAAAAAACATAGGGAGTAAGCTCCTTGACACTGGTCTTAGCAATGATGTTTTTAAGATTTGACACCAAAAGCAAAAGCACCAAAAGCAAAAAAAAAAAAAAAACAAAAAACAAGTGGGACTACATCAAACTAAAAAGCATCTACACAGCAAAAGAAACCATCAACAAAATGAAAGAAACTACAACCTACGGAATGGAAGAAAATATTTGCAACTCATACATCTGCTAAGGGGTTAATATCTAAAATATATTAAGAACTCACACAACTCAGTAGCAAAAAATCAAACAATTCAATTTAAAAATGGGCAGAGGAACTGAATACATATTTTTCCAAAGAAGACAAATAAATGATCAATAGGTACATGGAAAGGTACTCACATCCTTAATCATCAGGGAAATGCAAATCAAAACTACAATGAGATATTACCTCACACTTGTTACAATGACTATTATCAAAAAGACAAGAGATAACAAGTGTTGGTGAGGTTGTGGAGAAAAGGGAACCCTTGTGCACTGTTGGTGGGAGTGGAAATTGGTTTAGCCTCTAAGGAAAGCAGTTTGGAGGTTCCTCAAAAAACTAAAAATAGAATTACCATATGATCCAGCAATCCCACTTCTGGGTATATATCCAGAGTAAATGAAAACAGAATATCAGAGAGATATCTGCACTTTCATGTTCATAGCAACATTATTCACAATAGCCAAGATATGGAAACAACGTTAAGTGTCCATCAACACGTGAATGGATAAAGAAGGTGTGGTATATGTACAGATGGTCCCCAACTTATGATGGTTTGAATTACGATTTTTTGACTTTATGATGGTGCAAAAGTGATATGCATTCTGTAGAAACTGCATTTTGAATGGTTTTTTTTTTGGCTGTGTTGGGTCTTCGTTGCTGCGCGTGGGCTTCCTCTAGTTGCGGCAAGCAGGGGCTACTCTTCGTTGCAGTGCACGGGCTTCTCATTGCGGTGGCTTCTCTTGTTGCAGAGCACGGGCTCTAGGTGCGTGGGCTTCAGTAGTTGTGGCGCAGGCTCAATAGTTGTGGCTCACGGGCTCTAGAGCGCAGGCTCAGTAGTTGTGGCGCATGGGCTTAGTTGCTTCGCGGCATGTGGGATCTTCCTGGACCAGGGGTCACACCTGTGTCCCCTGCATTGGCAGGCAGATTCTTAACCACTGTGCCACCAGGGAAGTCCCTGCACTTTGAATTTTGAATTTAGATCTTTTCCTGGGCTAGTGGTAGGTGGTATGATACTCTCTTGTGTGATTCTGGGCAGCGACAGTGAGCCGCAGCTCCCAGTCAACCAGAGGCTCACAAGGGTGAGCAGCTGATACATCTACAACCATTCTGTACCCATAACAACCATTCTGTTTTTCACTTTCAATACAGAATCCAATACATGGCATGAGATATTCAACACTTTGTTATATTGTCACCTATTCTATAAAATAGGCTTTGTGTTAGATGATTTTGCCCAACTGTAGGCTAATGTTGTGTTCTGAGCATGTTGAAGGTAGGCTGGGCTAAGCTATGTTGTTCCGTGGGTTAGGGGTATTAAATACATTTTCAATTTACGATATTTTCAACATACGATGGGTTTATGGGCCATAACCCTATCGTAAGTCGAGGAAGATCTGTATATACAATCAAATATTATTCAGACACAACAAAGAAGGAAATGGTCCATTTGTGACAACATGGATGAACCTGGAGGGCATTATGCTACATGAAATAAGCCAGACAGAGAAAGACAAATGCCGTATGGTATCACTTATATGTGGACTCTGAAATAAACAAATAAGTAAATAAAATAAATAAACAAACACACAAATAAATAAATAAATTTCTTTTTAAAATGTCAAACTCATAGAAACAAAGAGTAGAAAAGTGGTTGCCTTGGGGTGGGGAGGGTGGGGAAAACAGAGGCTGCTAAAAGGCCACAAACAAACAAAAAAAAGCGAAACTGACCAGATTTAAATCTTATACCTGTACATGAATCATGTGAAGCACAGCTACCCTAATATGTTAAGAGGAAAAAATATCTCTTTCAACTGCATACATGTGTTACATCCATGTGTCTGGATGGCAGACATAAAAATCATGCTGGAATATGTGGAAGTTGGTGAAATCTGTCTGCCCCATCCCTATCCCCCATTTTTCCACTCCATTCATTTCACTGAATGAGTGAATGACTTGTTTTTAGTCATTTTGGATAGTCAGGACTTCGTAGCAACATTAGTGATGTGGGCCTTATATTTGCCAATTCATGAGAACAAAAGGAAAGGTTTGCCATGTTGGTGTTCACTCTTCAGTAGATGAGCAGCGGGTACGTGTTAGTAGGAGGCATTTGCTGGGCTCGTCATCCGTCTGCGGGGCTTTACTGCTGACCGTACAGCTTCTCCACTTGTCCCCCGTCATCTCCTCCCTTAGAGCCGTCTTTGCTTGGTTTCCGCTCTTCCCTGCCTCGTCTAAATGGCAGCCGTGCTTCTCACAGGAAACTGCTGTCTGATGTCACCGCTGATCAAACCCCCTTGGCAATATCACTCTTCACACAGCTACTACCTCAGGAAACGCAGAATGATTCTGTTGCATATGCTGGGGGAGTTTTAAAGCTTCACGATTTTTTAAAACATGCAGGTTAAAATACCGCGAGTGGGTTTGGGTACCTACTACCTATCTTTTGGGTGGCACTCAGCACGTTAATACACAATAGTGCTCACGCATAAGGCACTGCTCCTCTAATTGTCTCATTTCGGCACGTTTATGCTTCAGAATTGCCAGATCAGAGGAGATCATCATTGACAGTTCAGTCCTCCTTGTTCTGAAGCCAAGGTATACTACCAGACTGAAGGGAATCCAGGGAGTCAAAAAAGGCTCTCGGCAAGATGGTATCGACGTTCCCAGAACTTTGAAGGAAGGAAACTAGCAGGTAGAGGGCCTCTATATCAAGAGGTTAGCGCTGGGAGGAACCTCCTCAGATTGGGGTGAAAGTGGTCATTCCAGCTGCAGTTCTCTTCGCTCCCCCCAGGCAGCCGGAGCTGGGTCCTCCTTAGCTGTCAAGTCTGAAATGTCCACCATTGGAATCTCTAATGGGGAAAATGGTTCCCGTGGACCACTTGTCTTTAGGAAGTTATTATTAACATGTATTTGCTATATGTTATCTGGGAGTAGCCCCTCCCTACCCAGCCTCTTTCTGTAATCTATGTTAGCCTCCGGACTAGCTAGTTAGCCCTTAAAACCTGAGGGCATAAGACCCATTGACTAATGGGGTTATGAGTGGGGAAGGAGTGCATGCCTTGGGTTGGGGAGTGGAGGTAAATAAAGACACTGAGTCATGGACAGCCAAATTAGGGTGAGGAGTTTGGGAGGGCAAGGGATTGCAAGGGGAAAAAAGCTGTACAAAGGTTGGCAGACCCTAAGGGAGAGAGAAAAGTGACATAAACAGAGAGGGGAAGCGAAGAGACACTTAAACCAACTCTGCTTTTTTCGTTTTTCTTTGTTTAGCCTGGATCTTATTCTGTTTACTGTCAAATGAACTCCCACTTTCTCTATTAATTATTTATTAATTTTGGGGGGGAAAATTAAGGATAATTTGTTCACTCTTGTTTGCTGGTATTGACAGAGCAGCTCCACTTTCTACAGTGGGCTTTTTTTTTTTTTTTACGGTGGGCTTTTTGAATGGGATTTGCTTTCTCCTCATTAGTGCTGGAGAAGGGCTAAGAGAAAGATTGCTGCCCTTAGCAAAGGGAAAATGCTTTAACTTTGAATTAATATTGTGTTTTTCATTGAATCGAGATGAGGAAATCAAAGATCTCTGAAGGTTGCTGAAGGTGCACAGAGGCTAAAACCCTCATTATAACCCCCCTAATTTTTCTTTTATAACAATTTACAGGTCAGTGAATTGTTACACTAATCTGAGACTTTCTCTCTCAAAAAAAGAGATAGAGATGATAGATGATACATAGATAAGATATAGATAGACGATTGACAGATTAGATAGGTAGATAGATGGTAGATAGATAGCTGGATACACAGACGGAGCGTTTGCGGCGGCTGCGGTTCACTGGCTGCTATGTCTTACCGACTTGGCATAGGACACGGTGGTCAGAGGAGGAGAAGCTGTGACACGGTGGTCACACCTTCTCAATGGGAGAGGCTCCCAGTGACGCTGTGCACTGAAGAGCTGCCATCCCCACTATGTCCAGTCTCTGCATTACCAGTCTTTCCTTCCACCGAAAATTGAAATGTCCATCATTCTTCTGACTTCCAGTCGAGCTACCACCTCTCTGATGAGACTCCTAATTATCATGAAGAAATTTCAACAACAGAAAGAAAAATGAACCAAGGCGTGCTTACAAAGTTCTCTAGACAGGAAGGGCTGAAATATTAGCAATAGACCTCCCTCCCCATAAAATCATTATACTATAACTTCCTATCATTAACAGGACTGGGCCACATAATCTTCTTTATATCTGGTCCTGTGTCTGCCTCAGACTCTCTTATGTCTTAGTTCATTTATACCCAAGACTACAGGGCTTCATGTAGCCTGGGACCTGGGTGTGTAGTCATAAAATATTTTATGTAGAAATGTTTGTTGTAAATATGCAGAGTGCTTTGATATTCTCTCAGTGTTCTTGATCTTTTAAATCTCTTTATGAGCCTTAGAGAGTTCGTTCCAGCCACCTATGAGAATAACCCAGGGAAATATTTTTCTAGAGCAATCTGAATGGTTTAATGCTGAGAAGGATGAACTTAACAGACAAAGAAAAGAACAACTCCAGAATCTACTGAATAACCAATTACCCAGCATCTTACACTCTGTAGCGTTTTCCCAAGACACATCTTATTAAATCCTCATGCCATAACCCTGTAAGATAGATGGGGAGGAATTATTCTTCTCTTAGAAACATTTGAGGTTCAAGACAGTAAGAGGCTTGTTCAAGATCACACTGCCTCTCTGTGGCTGATCTGGGACTTGAACTAGGTCTTTTGATCCCCAGTGTGAGATTTATGTTCCATTTCTACCCAAGGGTTTGAAAAGCTCATCTTTCTTTTATGGTGTTTCACAGGTTGGTGTATTCAGAAGGCAGACTCTGAGACAGCCTAGTGTTCAGGGGGCTTATGAGGGTGTACTCTCGGGATCAACCCCTGTGGAAAGGAGAGGGAGGAAGAAGATTAGGCAGAGGGAGAAGTGAGCTCGGATGCAAGACCAACGCCACGGGGAGCTCTGGATCCAGGCAGTTTGGTTCCAGGTCCCCCCTTCAGTGACCACATCTCTTTTCCCCTGAATTTGTCAAGAGCAGGGACTGTTTACGTCTCTAATGTTTAGTATAGTGTTTGGCACATAAAAGACACTTCATGCTTTCCGAATGAATGAACAAAGTTGGAAAGAACCAAAATGCTTCACAGCAGGGAAGTGGTTAAATCAATTAGGATTAATACTTCAATGGAAAATCACTGAATCTCAATACAGAAAAAATAACAATTATGAAAACTGGGGAACACGAAAAAATTTTACACTCTTGCAAAAGAAAAATAGCACCATGTAATTGTATATATGCTGGGTTTGCAATGAGGGAAAACGTATCTATTAACATAATAGAAAATAAATAAATGAAAATCATATATTAAAGTGAGGGGATTATGGGTGATTTTCATTTTTTTATTTATGTTTCTTTCAGTGTTGCCATCGTTTAGTTTGTGCAATACTAATTACATTGTTAAAAAGAAAAGAAAACAAATCACCAGTTTGTGGCTTTTCCAGCAGCACTGTCGGCCTGGGAGTGAGGCTGTTGAGCCCCAGCAGTGAGCTGGGGTTTATTGACATGGGGAGGAGATCTGGCGGTCGAAGCCATTCAGCCACTCTGGAAGTCGGGGAATGCTATATTTTACTTCCTTAATCCACCCCCAGGGAAGACGTTACCTCTTCGGCTAGAGACTCTTCCCAAATCTTTTTAACTCTTAAATTGAACCCTCAATATCTGCTGATTCATAATTGCATTGAGTTAATGGAGTTTTGTTTCTTTTGATTCACGTTCACTTATCACAACATGTTTGAACCCTTTAGCAATTTTTTTATTCAATACAATCATACAAGTTCATTATTTGGTGGTGTTCTTTAAGCTTCTCATGGTGATAGACCACGAACCTACTCAGGGATTGCTGTCTTTTGGTGCAGAAAGAGACCCCTTTTCTCTCCTTCATATGCTTTGCAGGTGACTTAATAACATTCTGGCATTTTTGCTAGATAGATATTGATTCCATTTTGGCTAGGGTTCTAAATTCTCCAGGGTGCTTCAACCTGACTGCACTATTTGCACAGGGGTTTAAAACCCAACCCTCACTCTTCCTCTTTGGATCCCGTCTCTCTTCTCTTAACTCTCTGAAGCAAATTCTGCCAAATAAAACTCTGCTGTTTGCTCAGCCACTGGGCAAGAGTGGGACCGAGGTCTGTTCTCTGATGCACCCCATTCTCTGAGCAAATTTTCCCCTTCTTGTGAATCAAAGTCAAGGGTTTTACTTTACCTCTGTGCTCTGCAAGGCCACATTCACCCTCAGCACCAGGAAGAAGGCAGGAAATCACATATGCTCCCTCCTTTAAGAAAGTCTGATTTCACCAAAGATTACACAAAGGGTACTCTATTCAGTAGGTAATAAAGTTGTGAAAAAATCTTATCTGAATCTCAGTGTCTTCTTCTAGGTATGGTTTTTATACCCCTGGGTATGTTTTCTTATATATTAATGATCTATACTTTCTAACGTGGCTTTGAAGACAAAGGATGTAGGCAAGGAAGAGAGTAATAGAGGGGGGGAATTTCTGGAGATATATATATATCTCCATACATATAAACACATCTCCCTCCATCCTGGATATCACCATTTCAAACATCTAAAACCCTTGGGTTATTCTGGATAACTAAATAGTGATTTCAGGCAGCCAGGGACATACACATTTCATTCATTAATTCAACGAATTCTTGAGCACCTACTACGCATTAGGCACTGTTCTAGACAACCATTTGTCCACCAAAGCTTAAACTTTGAAATGAATTCTTCTGAAGTCTTTTAGATTTCTTTTCACCTTATCCTTTCTATAGTACTCATACTAATCTAATCTTTTCTAGGTGACATAAGTTTAGATACAGCTTGGTAGAGTGGAAAGAATTTTATTGCGTCGAGAGAACTGGATTTTAGTTTCAGTTCTGCTAAAAATTATTTGCGTCTCCTTAAGTATTTCTTTACAGATTGTGTTCTATATAAAAGTTCCTTGTAAACTGTGGGAGGCTATGCACATCTAAGGCATCATCCTTACGGACAGTAATTCTAATACTGGATCATAATGCAGATATTTCTTCAGTATCAACTAAGGTGTACGGAATTATTTGCCCCTATACTAAATAGACCTAGATTTCAGGGCTTTTAGCACTTGTATATATGTGTAGGGGTGCTGAGTTGGGTAAACTGTGGTGGGGCGTTGGGGGAGATTCCCCACCCTTGCAGATTTATTCTGGACAGACGTAAAGTGAATTTTCATACTGTTTTCCTTCTGTTTTGAGAAAGACTTGCAGGGGGAAGCTATCTTTCATAAAATTTGTTCATGCGAAAGGAAAGCCTGTAATTTCAAAGCTTTTCCTTCTGTTTTGTGCAGCCAAAGGGCAGAGATCCTAAATAGAAAGCCCGTTGTTTGACGATGTGGATTCAGATTTTGGAAAAGCAAGGGTAGGCTTGAAAGTCAGTTTGGGGCAGGGGTGAAAAACAAAACTATTCTGAAGAAGGGTTAACAGAAGTTGTGGGATAGAACGGCTGGCAGTCAGGGTAGGGAGAAGGTGTGTGTGTGTGTGTGTGTGTGTGTGTGTGTGTGTGTGTGTGTGTGTGTGTGTGTGTGTGTGTGTGTGTGACAGAAAAGCCCCAGAAGAGGGAGAAGGGGTGTGTGTGTGTGTGTGTGTGTGTGTGTGTGTGTGTGTGTGACAGAAAAGCCCCAGAAGAGGGAGAAGGGGTGTGTGTGTGTGTGTGTGTGTGTGTGTGTGTGTGTGTGTGTGACAGAAAAGCCCCAGAAGAGGGAGAAGGGGTGTGTGTGTGTGTGTGTGTGTGTGTGTGTGTGTGTGTGTGTGACAGAAAAGCCCCAGAAGATGGAGACAGCGTGGGCCTAAATGTAGAGAGGGAAATGACTAAATGACCTTTTAGAACACATTTAAGTTTTGTGGTTTTTTTTTTTTTTTTTAACTGAACTGTAATCTGTCTTCATTACCCTCAACTGTAAGTCTGTTAATGGTACACGGAGTTGAGGGATAACACAGCCCTCCCTCCGGTATCCCTCTGCTCTGTGAGTGTGTTGGTGGCAGCACCATATCGAGGGAGGACTGAGGCCCATGGTCCAGACAGTTGAGGCTAGAGGAGGCCCAGAGCGGGGGATCAGGGGAGAAGGAAAGTGCTCACAGAACAGGAACCGATTTAGCCAATTGTAAATCCCCTGAAAATTCGAAGAAACCTCGCTTGAAGAGACTTTTGGACATTCTAACGTTATGATATGCAGGATGAAGGCTTGAGTCATTTAAATTTTAATTCTAAAAGATGGTGGAACCACAAAAAAGTTTATGAACTAATATTGGGTTGGCCAAAAAGTTCGTTCGGGTTTTCCATAAAATGCTATGGAAAACCTGAACAAACTTTTTGGCCAACCCAATATAACTGATAACAATATATACACTGGCAAAATTAAACAGATAATCACATTAGTGATATTTGCTTTAGGTTTTTTTTTTCTTTTTTAGAACAATTGTTAAAGACAGATTAAAAATTTTTTCTCTTTCCCAGAGGTAAATCCTTTCTTAAAATTGCAGAATATCATTCCCATGTATAAGATATATAAGGGATATATTGTTTTGTGTTTTAAAATTTTGTGTAAATGATATAGTGTACTCCATCTTTTATAACTTTGTTTCAGTCAATATTACGTTCTTGACATTTCCCTATTTTGATACATGAGATCACTTTAACTGTTGTATGATAATAGATTGTTTTAATTAGTAAGCCATAGTTTACCCATTCTCCTGCTGCAGGACAGTTAGATTGCCTCTGCTTTTGTGCTAATACAAATATTGAACAAACATTGTAGCACTGAACATCTTTGTATTCATCTCTTTGTGCCCGTGTGCTTCGATTTCTCTAGGGTGAACACCTGCAAGTTGAATTGCTGGTTTGTGGGATGTCTTAGCCTGGGTCCCCTAGAAAGATCAGAGCCTGAGGCAAGGTTTAAGAGCTAGTGCTTTATGAGGAAGCCAATCCTGGAGCAGTGAGGCTGAGAGAAACAGAATGTGAGGCAGAGAAGGACAGGGAGCAAATGCAAGGTTTGTGCAAATGCCACAGCTTCAGAACAAGCCAAGACGAGCAGCTGGGCAGGTGGACCCACTTGGCCACGTGAGGTGTCTCTGGATAGGCTTTAGGGGAATGTATTCCTAGGAACAGTTCCCTGGAGCAGGACAACTGGAAATGGATCTGTTGGCCCCCTTCTCTCTTCTCTCTCTACTGAACTATGGACAACGTTCATTCAGAGCGGAGTAAATCACCGTGCACTTTCAGATTACATGCCCTGGCCTCTTCAGTAGCTGCTGGAGAAGGCAGATTCTACTACCCCTCCTCCGCTCTCACCCTCCGGTGGCCAGATGCGTCTTCCTGAACAGGAAGTGATGGAAGAGCCAGAGACTCTTGTACACCTGAAACATTGTAAATCAACTATACTTCAATGAAAAGAAGTTATTTATTTTTATTGAAGTGTAATTGACATAACATTACATTAGTTTCATGTGTACAACATAGTGGTTCGACCTTCATGAGAGCAGCTCAGTGCAGTGGTGAGGGTGGAGGTCAGTGGTTGAGAAGTCATGGGAGGTGAGATGCTGATGACCAAGAATGTACTATTCTTTCAAAATGTTTAGCTATAAAGAGAAGGTGAGAATAATACAGATGCTAAAGGAGGGTGCAGGATGGTGGGATTGTCTTCTTTGCGGTGAGAATTGTAGCATTGTGAGCTGAGGAGAAAGACCCAGCAGAGGGAGGGAGAGGCTGGTGACACGGGGAGGGAGTTTACAGATGATGGTGCAAAGTTGGAGGTGGAACTGAATCCTGGGTCAAGAACCACATGTTCTATGCTGGTTCCACGGGGAAATCAGGTATGTCATTGTCTCTTTATCCTAACAACATTTTCCCCAGGAGAATACCCAGTCATAAGTGCTGGACATCCCTGTGTATCTATGTCTGTTTAAGAGGATAATGCAGGTGATAGTAGACCTATTTTTACACTTAAGTGAAGAGATCAGTCTGATTTGTAGTTAAGATGTTTGCTTGTTAATTATGCTGATCTCTGCATTCCTGGATTTTGCTAGCAATAGGCCACCTAATTTTTAAGTTGTACTTACTGCTGTATTGTTATAAGTGCCTGTGTCCTAGAAAAGCTTCAATGTCTGAGGCTTTGCTTCAGTATTTTTTCCAGAATAGAAGCCTCCTGGAAGGAAATCCACTGAAAGGGGTGGATTTCTGAACATTGGTGGCTCTGTGCATTGATTCTTCCTGAGAAAAGGGAAATTGAGAATTGAATGATCTTTGAACTTTATGTAAACGTTTGCATTTTAAATCCATATCAACCTTCAGCAAGTGTTTTAATCCACATAATAGATCTTCCCAGAAATGGGCCAAGACGTCAGTTTACGTGATATAATCTTAAGGAAAGTCAGTTATAGAGAACGATAGAGATTTAAAGATATTTGTCTGAGGTCTTGGAAGTAGTTGATGGCTGACCTTGAACTACGTCACCAGCACCCTCACTTTTGACAGTGTATTTCCTTGTATTAAATGTGTGTTGTCTTAGCAAGAAAGTATACAGCTTTCATTACAAAACCTATACTGAATCAGACACCCTCGCACCATGAAGCCAGAGAATCACTAAACAAGTAAACGTTTTACTAGCTCCCAGATAGTCCAGAAATAATTTCTTCTGTATAAAGTAGCTGTGAGTTTATAACTCAAAATTGTTATGAGTTTCTTCAGGTCCTGGGGGTAGGAGGTGTCACTATGGACTGGGACCAGGCTGTTCAGACAGCAGAAGATCCCCACTCTGGATCTGCAATTTTGTCACTTGGTCTTTTTGTTCTCTATTTCTTCATTTGTAATTTGGTTCTCCCGTACGTGTCATGTAGAGAAATATCCTGAAGACCAGTGTAATGAAATACATGGAGTAATAGGTTTCAACTAGCTTTCAGGGCTTTGGGAAGTATTTCTCAAGGACTTTGAGATCTCCCACTGAAAAGCCATTTAAAAGGAGAATCATCTAATTCCATTTCATTTTCCTGGTCAGAGATAAACATTATCATTATTAAATATACATCTTCTGTCTTTCATAAACAAGATGTCAGACAACTGACATATAAACAGATACATAAACAGATAAATATATAAATAGATACACAGAGAGAGATCTTTGTAATCATTCTCTCTTATCTACCAGAATAAGGAAATAAAACACAAATACTTATCTTCAATGTTTTGTTTCTTGAGTAAAGTTGCCTAAGTCTATTTATTAAATAGAACCATATGCCCGTTTACGTTATGCTGCAAAAACTAAAAGGAAATATGTCTTACATGTATTTCTTGTTAATTTTGGCAGATACATTTCCTTCAGACTCCCTTGGAGTATTTATCAAACGATAGGGTGGATATGATTGATGTGAAGTCCTTACCATTTCTCATCTCTAACATGTGCATTCTCTGGATTTCTGCACTGCTTATGAACTTGAGGATGGGAAAGCAGAGTGAAGAATCGCCTGGGGTGAGATAAAAATCTTGAAAATGTGGCATGAGTAGATAGGTAGCAAATCACCAAATGCTAATTTGATCTGGCAACCGAGTCATCCTCAGGAGACAAACACTGGGGAGATGGGTCTGCTTCTGTGGCTCCTTGATTTTATAGAGACCAGGGAGATGAAGCCGCAGAATTGGGGTGCAAGATGGGATTGGGGGAAGGTGATACTACTATTTATACAAAAGCTCAGATGTGCCTAATTTCACTTAAAGCACCTGACCATCAAGAAGCTGTTTCAGCAACTGTAACTGGCATAAACTAGTTTAACTTTAATTAGATATAAAACTTAAGAATAAAACAAAGTGATGTAGAAAAGCTTGGCTATGTCTAGTACAGATAAGCCACAAAGCCTCTCTTCGCACTGATGTCTGAGGTTCCATATTGATTTTTTAGAATATCTTTTTCTTTTCAAGACAAGATACGTTATACACAAAGGCATAACAGGATGTGGATCAGGTAATTTGCCCTCACCCTCTCCTACTCAGAGATGGCACAGTCTGTGGCCTCTTAAACTCTGGAGTGACATTTAATTGATGTTTATCTTGTCATGGAAAATGGCTCACGAACAGAGGTGGTATTTTCACAACCACATAGAAATACTGGGTTTAGAAAACAAGTCTGACCCAACACAAAAGACTTCACTCAGCCCAGATAAAACACTATCATTAGCTAAAATCAAACGTATTTCTGATGGTTTTCTATTTATATAGCAGTATAGAATAAGATTGTAACTCACTAAGCCATTAGAATTCAATTTTATACTATTTGTCATGCTGCTGACCAACATAGAGCTTCCATTTTTCCATGAACTGTGCTGCCAAATTCCCCGGTGCACCTGACCTTGTGCTTCTCATGTCCAAAGCTCAACAGTAAGAGCAGACATTCACAAACACCGCTCCCAGATCCTTGCCTCCCGGCCCATGCCTGAGGCTCGAGAGTGGGAAACTGGGAGACACATTTGTGCTAAGATTGAGATACCCTACGCTCAGGGTCTATTCCTTATTTATGCTTCTGATGTTGGGAAATATATTAGAAATAAATCATGTGATGTTCAAGGACTGGCAAAGGACATTTAAAAAAACAGACAAGTTGGGAAGCAACTAATCATAGTGAGGAGATAAGACGGAGGAAATTTTGAAACTATCAGGCAAAAGCGTGGCCTAGTCAATGGGTAGGGACATTATTTCTAATAAGAGTGAAAAGATTTCCCTGATGTAAGAAATATCTCACTTGATCAAAATAAAGGAACTCCCATGATGGTTTTAGTCAATATTAGATACTGACAGGTAAATTACCGACACAGCTGTGATGCAGAAACTCTGGGATTCTTTCTTTCCTGGATGCTACTGGATAAAAGGGCATCTCATTTAATATGCAGTAGGAGGTGATGTGGAGTTCTTAGTCAGCTGCTTACATTTCATCTCATTAAAGGAACTCAGAATGAAGTGAAGAGTAAAGAAATTAAGTTACTGCTTCATGCTTTGGAAGGGGGGGAAGAGAAAGAAAAGTGTAAAGAGGTGTCTTGTTAACTGCGGTGCTGTGTTTGTTTCCTAGTTATATTCTCTACCAAGAAAAACATGGGTAACAGTCAATAAGCCCTACCTGTGGTCTTTATTGAATTTAAAATAATGTATAGACAAATGCAAAATATAATTTTATTTACCTGATTCTTTTTTTTTGACATATAAACTTTCCATATAAAAACATGTCCAGGACTTCACAACTACTTTTTATTTTCAAAAAACAAATCCAAACTTACCAGCCTTTTGGTTAAAAACAACAGGAATTTATCTGAGTCCAGTGTTCTTAAATCCCCCTTAACCCTTCTTATCTGTGTGTTCTATGATGGCAGAACTTGCCAGCAATAGGGATACTGCTCTTAAGAAATTATACTTTAAAACATATTAAAATGTAGTTTTTGGCAGTTGGAGTGCCCAATTTTCCTTTATGGCATGGGCAACCTTAAGAAAAATATTTTGAGAGCTCAGTTCTTCTCACATGAAATACAAGCTGAAAAGGTGAATGGTACTAGGCAAATAAATGGTCAGCGTGCCTCTCTGGTCATATGTTCGACTTCGAACCTTGTATGAAGTTCTGCTTTCAGAGCCGCTAATCCACGGGCCTCCGTACGGCAGGACTTGAGGTGGGTGGACATCTCGGAAATCCTTTGCTATCAGTTCAGCAGGATGCTGAGGATTTCACTTGACGTTGAAAAAGCAAGGAGAGAGATGTTGGGCTTATGCTATTCCCGCCATGCTAGCGTTAGATGTCGTGACTGTTTTTATTTTATGGACAGCACAATTCAGTTTAAAAACAGACCATGCAGCGCCAACGTGTGGGCATCCGCTGGTAGCTGGCCGCGTTGACGAGCTAGAGAACAACTGCTTATCAGCCTACTATTTATGGCTTCACTTGTGCATTTCAGGCATGTCGGTGAGGAGAACTCTCAGGCACAGTCCCCAGCCCAGCTGATAAACAGTACAGCCGCCACTGGAATGCAGTGCCTGACATCATCCTGCCGTGCTGTCTGTGCAGAAAGGGTCGCCGTTGGTAAAGATGAAAAGGACTGCAGATGTCATCTTCCAAATGCTGTGCTTTTTTAGGTAGTCCATTGAAAGTCCAGTGCTCCAAAACCAGTACTAGGAAGCTGGTTTCACTATATTCTCCTCGAGGTTTATTTTGTTCAAAACCCCAAGTTTCACTGAAGACGAGTCATCGGCCCACACGATGGATGTAGACAAACTTTTTTTTTTTAGTTCTGAAAATCGATTTCCTCTGATGTTTGTGCAGCAGCTGTTTCAACTTGTCTTTGAAAAAGCTGGTTGTGAGAGTGTAGAGGATTGGGTTCAAGGCACTGTTTACTGGGAGGAAAAAAATGACGACCCAGGAAGTGATTGTTTCTGAGAAGGAAATGAAGTGTGAAAGAAAGCTGAGGTTTTCATAGACACAAGACACATAACATTTTATAGTCAAAGCTACTTTTGAGACAGCTACGTGGCTCGTTTATGTCCTCTCTCACCTCATGGAAAAGCTCTCTGCTGGAAGAGCACGGGAGCTACGAATTCAAGGTCCTACCACCGACTTTTCTGAATTTCAGAAACGACTTCGCACGTTGTTACGAAACAACGTGGGAGGAGATATGTGAAAACACTTCATACACTATAAATTGATACATAATGTATTTTTCTTGTTTTCATTGCCCTTTCTTATAGAAAAATAAGAAAATGAGGAAATAATTCATAATCAATAGGACAGTGTCCAGAACTAGAAGGTTCTGGTCCAGAGTCAGCTCTGACCTTGGTCTGAATTTCAGTCCTGAAGGTCTTCCTGCCCCGCCCTCATATCCCCGCTGCTATATTCAGAGTGCAGTCAGAAGATTTGAAGAGCAAAAAAGAATATATGTCCAAACTCAACGAATTCCTTCTGTGTGAAGGCTTACAAAGGCTAATAGAATATTAAGGGAAATATGCCAGAAAAAGTGAGGAGAAATTTTGGATGGCAGTGTCCTTTCTGAATTCAGTTGTCCCTCAGTATCCACCATGGAAGTGGTTCCAGGAGCTCCACAGACACCGAAATCCACAGGTTCTCAAGTCCGTTAAATAAAATGGCATAGTATTTGCATATAATCTATGCACATCCCCCCGTATACTTTACATCATCTCTAGATTACTTCACCTAATACAAGGTACAGCCATGTAAAGAGTTGTAAATACAATGTAAATGCTATTTGCCAGCACAAGGCAAATTAAAGTTTTGCTTTTTGGAACTCTCTGGAAATTTGTTTCCAATATTTTCCGTCTGCAGTTGGTTGAATGCACGGATTTGGAACGCAGGGCTATGGAGGGCCGACGGTACATCAGTTGCTTGGTTAGGATGAAATCTATTTTCTCCCTTAAACAGAGCCTGCTCCCAGGGTTACACACTTCTTAGCTGTGTGACTGTGGGCAAATCCCCTAAGCTCCCCAGACCTCAACTGCCTTATCTGTGAAAGGGGCTGACGATAACTTACATGACTGAAGTCAGTGAGCTGGGCCGGCTCTGCGGACAACCATTTTCAGCACATTTTCAGAACCTGGGGTTCTCCAGTCCCACCACACTCTGCTGTCTCCTCCCCCATCTTCAAAAGTCTGAGACCTGCCATCTCAGGTGAGAGCTGGACATAAGCCTAGCATCCTTCCTCTCCCCCTCTCCTTTGTGACCCCCTCCTTCCCTCCCCATCCTGTAAATTTCTTATCCTTCAGACACTGTTGCTTGTTCTTCTCTTAGCCCTGCTCTGTTCCCTACATCCCGTCTGTTCTTCCTCCCGTTTACTTTTCCACTTCTTCTCTGACTTTATCTGCTCCTTCCTCCTTCCCTTTGATCTCTCCCTTCTCCTTTTTCTGTTTGCCTTTCCTCTTTTCCACCCCGTCTTCTCTTTCTTTTCCTTATTTCTTTTTAACTGGAAAGAATACGGAAGAAATACGTTTGTATTTAGCATACCTTAGACTTATTAAATGAAGTTTTATATTACTATATTATCTGTCCTTAATTTAAAAAAAAATTAGATATGAACAGTTTGTGACTGAAGAAAAACAGTCAGTTGTTTCTTGTCTGTTGTGTCCCGAAAGGAGGTTGTGATCAGGAATGAGACTTCCTGTTTGTCTCAGGATGACTCACTGATGTAAGGTTAGCAGGTAAGTCCTGAGATGGGAGGGCTGAAGCCAGCTTATCTTTGGGGCTGACCCCATGTACTCTCAGTGACCTACCATGATGGAGCAGACCCCAGAGTTCTTGGATGGTGGGGACAGCGGCCATTTAGGTCCATGAATGTAGCAATTTCTACAACACCATGGGGAGCTGGGCAAGCGAGGAGGGGCTTAGTCAAGTGTGGTAAAGACTTCTCTCCTAGGTGCACTGAGGTATTCAAGACAAACCTCAAAGGACTGAACTATAAAATGCAGAGAAAGACCAATGTGTGGCCCAACAACATTTTCATGATTTTTTTTCCTGATCTAGTTCCATATCATGATCTAAAATGTCTTAGACTCTCTCCAAGAATAATGATTACTATCCCTGCTATCAGAAAACCTTGTTGTGGGACTAAGCTCATAGGTTAAGGGGATGCTGCAAATGTTGTATGTCATTTTGTAGTGAGGCATTTGGCAAGGCAGAGGGACATAAATAGTTGCAGGTGTTTGTTACTTGTCATCACTCTTTTATAAGGGCTTCTGATGTGTCAACCCCATGCTCGACACTTCTTTTGTTTTTATCCAAAAGATTTCATATTCCATGGAATCTCATGATAAAGTCATACAAATAGAATTTCACAAAATCGATTTATCTTAGGCCTATTGTCAGAAAGTTTAGTTAAGAATAAAATAAGATGACTGTTAAAGATGTTCCTCTGGTACAAATCCTGAAAACATCTTCTACCAAGATGAAGAAGACAATTCCTGCCCTGGAGGAACACTCCAAATAGATTTGCAATAGGCTGAAAAAGTGAGTTGAAGATGATCCCAAAGTTTGTTTCCCTGAGGGCTGGGCAAAAGCCCTGGGTGGACCCTAGGATGGCTACAATTTCTAGGTCCCAGAAAGGCCTTCAAGCAAAATCCTAACTAATGAAAGGTGATTTTCTCTGGTTGAAGTAGGGGTGTGGCCTTTTAGATAGGCACTTTCATGGAACATTAGACCTCCACAGGGCACAGTGTGACAACCACGTGGCTAGGGCCATGAAATAGACTGGTGGTTCTTAATCAGGGGTGTGCACCTTAGAATCACAAAGCACCCACGTAGAGGCCTTGGCCCCTACAGACTAAATTCAGAGGCCCAGGGTGGAACCTGGACATGTATATTTTGTGTTGTTTTAGGTACTCTTGGTGAAGCATCACTACGTAGGCCAAGTGGAAGCAAGACACTAAGACTTAGTTTTCCTCTGTCTCCTGTGTTTTTGTTATTCTTGTCTGGGTTGCACCATTACTCGGTTCCTATCTTAGAATACTGATTATAAAACACTTAGGAAATCCTAAACCTTTGTATTCAAGTTGTAGGTATTTACGGAGAACTTACTATATGTGACGGACTGTATTCTTGTCTCGTCAAACAAAGGGCATAAGAAAGCACAACGTACTTGGGAATGACAGAAGGGACTGACCTGGTATTTCCACCCGGAAGAGGGAAAGGATTTTAATTACAAATACAGGAATCCAGCAGATGGCATCAGAGAACACTATAAAAAAGAAACGGTTTGCGACGGCCGCCTCTCTTCCAGTGTTATTCCTCACTTCTGAAGTCTGCAAGGCAGTTTTTTGAATGGAACAGAACATAATAGTATAGGAAAACACAATGATGAGAAAAGCCAGCAAATTCACACCTGTTGGGAAAAGCACACCTCTTAACATCTCAGGTGTATAAATCAACAGTAGAAATACTGTGTTACTTAGATGTTCAATATGGTGCCTCTTCCCCTCCCCTGTACTTCCAGGAAGCATTCTTGTTATAAGCCCAGTGGTAAATCAGCTAAAACCCTGAATCCAAGGCTGTAAACTGGAACAAGTTAAAAAAACTGGGTTTGCCAGATCAAAAAGATATTTTAAATACATAAACACTTTTCCAAGAATTGTAGACTCTGAAATTCAGATGTACGTATATCATGAGGTAAATTTTAGCTTTTTTAAAGCAGGAAAACAGCTATTTCATTTTTAGTTCTCTGCAAATTCAAACCTTAAGGGATTACTGTAATCACATGCACAGCTCAAGAAATCAACATGCCCCGATTCCTTTAACTTATAAATATGAATAAGATATCCTTGGAATATCAAGAAGACAACAGCCTCAGAAACATTATTTTTTATGATTTTTGGTTTTCAAAAAATAATACATAGGACTAAACTACCTTTTTATTTTTTCTTCAGCTTGCCCACAGTAATCTAGACTAAAATTCAGAACCTTTGAGACTTGTTTTAGAAAAACAAGGAATAACAGAAAAATTAAAAATTCAACTACATAAATTACTCTTTTAGGGTCAAATATGTTCAGAAGATTCTCACTTATCATTATCATATAATGCTGACTTCTTTGTTGCTCTGTTATATTCCTGCTATCATAAAAATCCTAAAACTGATCATCTTATTCCTTATAGTGAACATAAAATTCCCATTTAATTTCAAAGTTATTTAAAAAATGTTCATCTAATTAGACTGTATGTAAGACTGGTGAAGTCTAGGGAAAAATTCTACAAATTCAAGGTGTTCCAGTGTTTTTATCCAAAAGATTTCATATTCCATGGAATCTCATTATATATTCATATAAATAGAATTTCACAAAATTAATTTATCTCAGGCCTATTGTCAAAAAGTTTAGTTAAGAATAAAATAAGGGAGGAGCTTCAAGATGGCTGAAGAGTAAGACGCGGAGATCACCTTCCTCCCCACAGATACACCAGAAATACATCTACACGTGGAACAACTCCTACAGAACACCTACTGAACGCTGGCAGAAGACCTCAGACCTCCCAAAAGGCAAGAAACTCCCCCACGTACCTGGGTAGGGCAAAAGAAAAAGGAAAAAACAGAGACAAAAGAATAGGGATGGGACCTGCACCAGTGGGAGGGAGCCGTGAAGGAGGAAAGGTTTCCACACACTAGGAAGCCCCTTCGGGGGCGGAGACTGCGGGAGGCAGAGGGGGGAAGCTTCGGAGCCGCGGAGGAGAGCACAGCAAGAGGGGTGCGGAGGGCAAAGTGGAGACATTCCCGCACAGAGGATCGGGGCCGACCAGCACTCACCAGCCCGAGAGGCTTGTCTGCTCACCCTTCGGCGCGGGCGGGGCTGAGAGCTGAGGCTCGGGCTTTGGAGGTCAGATCGCAGGGAGAGGACTGGGGTTGGCGGCGTGAACACAGCCTGAAGGGGGTTAGTGCACCACGGCTAGCTGGGAGGGAGTCTGGGACAAAGCCTGGACCTGCCGAAGAGGCAAGAGGCCATTGTGTCGGGGTGCGCGAAGAGACGGGATTCAGAGCACCGCCTAAACGAGCTCCAGAGACGGGAGTGAGCCGCGGCTTCAGCGCAGACCCCAGAGACGGGCGGGAGACACTAAGGCTGCTGCTGCCGCCACCAAGAATCATGTGTGCGAGCACAGGTCACTCTCCACACCTCCCCTCCTGTGAGCCTGTGCAGCCCGCCACTGCCAGGGTCCCATGACCCAGGAACAACTTCCCTGGGAGAACGCACGGCGTGCCTCAGGCTGGTGCAACGTCTCGCTGGCCTCTGCCGCCGCAGGCTCGCCCCGCATCCATACCCCTCCCTCCCCCCGGCCTGAGTGAGCCAGAGCCCCCGAATCAGCTGCTCCTTTAACCCCGTCCTGTCTGAGCGGAGAACAGATGCCCTCAAGTGACCTACAGGCAGGGGCGGGGCCAAATCCAAACCTGAGCCCCTGGGAGCTGTGGGAACAAAGAAGAAAAAGGGAAATCTCTCCCAGCAGCCTCAGGAGCAGCGGATTAAATCTCCACAGTCAACTTGATGTTCCCTGCATCTGTGGAATACCTGAATAGACAACGAGTCATCCCAAATTGAGGAGGTGGACTTTGGGAGCAAAGATATATATATATTTTTTTTCCTTTTTCTCTTTTTGTGAGTGTGTATGTGTATGCTTCTGTGTGTGATTTTGTCTTTATAGCTTTGCTTTCACCATTTGTCCTAGGGTTCTGTCTGTCCGTTTTGTGTGTGTGTGTTTTCTTTTTATTACTTAAAAAATTTTTTTTCTTAATAATTATTTTTTCTTTTAATAACTTTATTTTATATTATTTTACTTTATTTTATCTTCTTTCTCTATTGCTTTCTATTTTTTCTCCCTTTTATTCTGAGCCGTGTGGAGGACAGGCTCTTGGTGCTCCAGCCAGGCGTCAGGGCTGTGTCTCTGAGGTGGCAGAGCCAAGTTCAGGACACTGGTCCACAAGAGACCTCCCAGCCCCATGTAATATCAAATGGCGAAAATCTCCCAGAGATCTCCATCTCAATGCCAAGACCCAGCTCCACTCAACGACCAGCAAGCTACAGTGCTGGACACCCTATGCCAAACAACTAACAAGACAGGAACACAACCCCACCCATTAGCAGAGAGGCTGCCTAAAATCATAATAAGGCCACAGACACCCCAAAACACACCACCAGACATGGACCTGCCCACCAGAAAGACAAGATCCAGCCTCATCCACCAGAACACAGGCACGAGTCCCCTCCACCAGAAAGCCTACACAACCCACTGAACCAACCTTAGCCACTGGGGACAGACAGCAAAAACAATGGGAACTACGAACCTGCAGCCTGTGAAAAGGAGATCCCAAACACAGTAAGTTAAGTAAAATGAGAAGACAGAAAAACACACAGCAGGTGAAGGAGCAAGATAAAAACCCACCAGACCTAACAAATGAAGAGGAAATAGGTAGTCTACCTGAAAAAGAATTCAGAGTAATGATAGTAAAGATGATCCAAAACCTTGGAAATAGAATAGAGAAAATACAAGAAACATTTAACAAGGACCTAGAAGAACTAAAGAACAAACAGACAATGATGAACAACACAATAAATGAAATTTAAAATTCTCTAGAAGGGATCAATAGCAGAATAACTGAGGCAGAAGAATGGATAATGGACCTGGAAGATAAAATAGTGGAAATAACTACTGCAGAGCAGAATAAAGAAAAAAGAATGAAAAGAAATGAGGACAGTCTCAGAGCCCTCTGGGACAACATTAAATGCACCAACATTCGAACTATAGGGGTTCCAGAAGAAGAAGAGAAAAAGAAAGGGACTGAGAAAATATCTGAAGAGATTATAGTTGAAAATTTCCCTAATATGGGAAAGGAAATAGTTAATCAAGTCCAGGAAGCACAGAGAGTCCCATACAGGATAAATCCAAGGAGAAACGCCAAGACACATATTAATCAAACTATCAAAAATTAAATACAAAGAAAACATATTAAAAGCAGCAAGGGAAAAACAACAAATAACACACAAGGGAATCCCCATAAGGTTAACAGCTGATCTTTCAGCAGAAACTCTGCAAGTCAGAAGGGACTGGCAGGACATATTTAAAGTGATGAAGGAGAAAAACCTACAACCAACGTTACTCTACCCAGCAAGGATCTCATTCAGATTTGACAGAGAAATTAAAACCTTTACAGACAAGCAAAAGCTCAGAGAATTCAGCACCACCAAACCAGCTTTACAACAAGTGCTAAAGGAACTTCTCTAGGCAGGAACCACAGGAGAAGGAAACGACCTACAATAACAAACCCAAAACAATTAAGAAAATGGGAATAGGAACATACATATTGATAATTACCTTAAATGTAAATGGATTAAATGCTCCCATGAAAAGACACAGACTAGCTGAATGGATACAAAAACAAGAGCCATATATATGCTGTCTACAAGAGACCCACTTCAGACCTAGGGACACATACAGACTGAAAGTGAGGGGATGGAAAAAGATATTCCATGCAAATCGAAAGAAAGCTGGAGTAGCAATTCTCATATCAGACAAAATAGACTTTAAAATAAAGAGTATTACAAGAGACAAAGAAGGACACTACATAATGATCAAGGGATCGATCCAAGAAGAAGATATAACAATTGTAAATATTTATGCACCTAACATAGGAGCACCTCAATACATAAAGCAAATACTAACAGCCATAAAAGGGGAAATTGACAGTAACATATTCATAGTAGGGGACTTTAACACCCCACTTTCACCAATGGACAGATCATCCAAAATGAAAATAAATAAGGAGACACAAGCTTTAAATGATACATTAAACAAGATGGACTTAATTGATATTTAGAGGACATTCCATCCAAAAACAACAGAATACACCTTCTTCTCAAGTGCTCATGGAACGTTCTCCAGGAGAGATCATATCTTGGGTCACAAATCAAGCCTTGGTAAATTTAAGAAAATTGAAATCATACCAAGTATCTTTTCTGACCACAACACTATGAGACTAGATATCAATTACAGGAAAAAATCTGTAAAAAATACAAACATATGGAGGCTAAACAATACACTACTAAATAACCAAGATATCACTGAAGAAATCAAAGAGGAAGTCAAAAAATACCTAGAAACAAATTACAATGAAAACAGGACCACCCAAAACCTTTGGGATGCAGCAGAAGCAGTTCTAAGAGGGAAGTTTATAGCAATACAATCCTACCTTAAGAAACAAGAAACATCTCAAATAAAAAACCTAACCTTACACCTAAAGCAATTAGAGAAAGAAGAACAAAAAAAAACCAACGTTAGCAGAAGGAAAGAGATCATAAAGATCAGATCAGAAATAAATGAAAAAGAAATGAAGGAAACGATAGCAAGGATCAGTAAAACTAAAAGCTGCTTCTTTGAGAAGATAAACAAAATTGATAAACGATTAGCCAGACATCAAGAAAAAAAGGGAGAAGACTCAAATCAATAGAATTAGAAATAGAAAAGGAGAAGTAACAACTGACACTGCAGAAATACAAAGGATCATGATAATTACTACAAGCAACTCTATGCCAATAAAATGGGCAACCTGGAAGAAATGGACAAATTCTTAGAAATGCACAACCTTCCAAGACTGAACCAGGAAAATAGAAAATATGAACAGACCAATCACAAGCACTGAAATTGAAACTGTAATTAAAAATCTTCTAAAAAACAAAAGCCCAGGACCGGATGGCTTCACAGGCGAATTCTATCAAACATTTAGAGAAGAATTGTCACCTATCCTTCTCAAACTCTTCCAAACTATAGCAGAGGGAGGTACACTCCCAAACTCATTCTACGAGGCCACCATCACCCCGATACCAAAACCAGACAAAGATGTCACAAAGAAAGAAAACTACAGGCTAATATCACTGACGAACATAGATGCAAAAATCCTCAACAAAATACTAGCAAACAGAATCCAACAGCACATTAAAAGGATTGTACAGCATGATCAAGTGGGGTTTAACCCAGGAATGCAAGGATTCTTCAGTATACGCAAATCAATCAATGTGATACACCATATTAACAAATTGAAGGAGAAACACCATATGATCATCTCAATAGATGATAGTTCTTTTGCCCTTTATCCGGGTCTTTTCCCTGGCTGTGGGTCTCTAGCTCCTGGAACACGACCTCTGCCTTCACTTGGCTAATGTGTCCTCATCCTCTGGGCCTCCGTTTGGATTCATTTCTACTGGGATGTCTTCCCTGATCCTCAGATCTGGGGCTCCTAGAACATCCTGTACTCCTCCTTCGTGGCATCTGTCAGCCTGTGACATGAGGACGTGTTTCCTTGTCTTCATCCTTCTTTCTGGCTGCAGATCTGTGGGGCCAATCTGTTTTTTCTCCAGTTCCCAAAATAGTGCCTGGCCTATAGGAGGTGCTTAATAAATCCTGTCTGAACCAATGAATGTACAGTAGTGTGTGTGCATATGTGTGTGTGAGGGAGAGAGGGTTTCCACGAAGTGCACCTATGCCAGGAATGGCTTACAACATTGTAGGTGTGCCATAGCCACGAAAAAATGGCTGTCAAATAGGGTTTATGTGAGGAGTATTATTAAAATGGTGCAAATAAAGTGTTTTCTGTTTCAAAGGAAGAAGAGAAGGAATAGATGGAGAATAGCTGGGAGGGGTGGTTAGGACCATTTTGTGATGGGCTTTAAGTGACTAATTTAAACTTGACCTTGGTGGTAGGGAGTTCCTGAAAGTCTCTGAGCAGAAGATACTCAGTCCTTTTGGCACTCAGGTAGTGAACAGATAAGTAGGAAAGAGAAGACCCCAGAAGCCAAAAGACCAGTGAGGGTTAATGTAATAATTCAGGGCAGAGGTCATAAGGCTTTAAGCAAAGGTGACAACAGTAGGTAGAGACTGGAAGAAAGAGAAGGCAAAGGTGTATTTCGAGGGAAAAGTATTTGATGAAAAAGAAAGGATGAGGACTTCTCTGGTGGCGCACCGGTTAAGAACCTGCCTGCCAATGCAGGGGATACAGCTTCAATCCCTGATCCGGGAAGATCCCACATGCCACAGAGCAACTAAGCCCATGCACCACAACTACTGAGCCTGTACCCCAGAGCCCGCGAGCCACAACTATTGAGCCCGCGCGCCTAGAGCCTGTGCTCCACGACAAGAGAAGCCACCGCAATGAGAAGCCTGTGCACCGCAACAAAGAGTAGCCCCCACTCACCACAACGAGAGAAAGCCCGCACACAGCAACGAACACCCAAAGCAGCCAAAAATAAATTAATTAATTAAAAAAAAAGGTAACGAATATTAAAAAAAACGAAAGGATGATGGAGCTTATTGACTTCTTAGTTGAGGGGACAAGATGAGAAGGGAGAATCAAAATGATAATACTGCCCTAGTTAAAGAGGGGACATGGGAATGGCCTTAGTTTTAAGAAAGAGAGATACCTACTAGACAATTTTAAAAGTCTTTTTAGTCTTTAAGGGCTAAACTTCTCATTCATTTGTAATAGAAAAGGTAGCGTTTTCTTTTCTAAAACCCTTAATTCTCCCTCCTTAATTAGGGAGAATTAAGAAAACTAAAAAGCGAAGAGTTTTATTAAGCACCCTTCCGTTGCGGAGTTTGGAACTGCATTTACAAAAGGTAATAAACCTTCCTGGTATTTCCATTCAGATAATCTCCTGCTAGTCAGTTTCAAGAATTTTATTATTATTTATTTAGCTCGTATCTATACTGTAAAAAAAATGAGTTCAAATAACTTGGTAGCGTCACAGGACAAGGCAGTGAACTAGAATTCCTCCAGCGCATTGTCACTTTGTATGAACATGAAATCAAAGGGTCTTACAGATAATAAAAAGATCTTTCAGAGATCCTGACAGTATGTGTTTGCTTTCCACACTAAATCTCTATAATAAAAAATTTAATAAAACCTCCTATAAATACACAGCAAGGACTTTTCTTTAAAAAAGGAAACAGTCTTGACTGTATTTATTTACTTTCTGCAACGGAGAACTATGGCTTTACTGAAATCCATGGTATTGCTACAAAAATAACGTTTGTCCAGAAAATGAAAAATATAATTTACCTAGGAAAATTCCAAGAGAATACCCTTTGCTTCCAATATCTTCTGTTTGGTCATAATAAAGTGGGAAACATACTCCATTTTTTCCATAAAAGTTTCCAAAATAATCCTCCTTCCAAAATGGAATCACAGCTATTAAAAATCCCACAATCCAGATGCCAATGAGGATGACCGAGGTCTGCCGTTTTCCAGAACGGATGTTACTGAAGGGAAAGACGATGGCCAGGAACTTCTCCAAAGTCAAGTACGTCAGCAAGAGGACGGAGACCTCGGTGGACAGCATGGCCAGGAAGCCCAGGAGGCGGCACTGTAAGCTCTCCATCCACAGCAACGCGTACTTCTGATACTGCCCGCGGTATTTTAGATCAAAGAAGCCAACGAAGAACAAATAAACACCCATCAGGCAGTCCGCACCTATTGAAGAGTCATAGAATGTATGTTGGTAGTTCCAGCATCTCCGTCTTAGTTTTCTGATTTAGGTCTGCTTCCTTCTTCCTGTATTAAATGAACTAATGGAAAACCTACAATAGTGCCTAGAAGCCAATGGACTTCAAAAGGTGTACTATTTCTAAAGTACTACACTGCATCTTTGTTTTATAATTTTGAAAAAAATGGTGGTGGGGAGATAATTTGCGGGGGAATGGGGGGGTCTAGGTTTTAAACAGTAAAAGATATTACTAACATAGTTAATAAAAGGAATAATTTTCTGGGCTTGAGGAGCATGGATGCTATTGCAATTGAAGGTTAAACAAAACATAGTTCTGCAACCCACAACCTGTCCTCTATAATCCATCCCTTAACTCATCGGCTCCCTGTTACCCCATTTTGAACACATAACTCACTGCAGATTCATGCAATCCAGAAAAGAGTAGCCAAAGAGAACAATAGTACCTTCATACTTTAAAAAAACTGCCCAGCATATATAATTCATATTAAACGCCATCTGCTGCTGAATGCCAATATAATCTAGAGCACAGCTCTCCGAAGACATCCTTAATTCATTTATATAGGAAACATACTTACAACAAAGGATTTTGATGGACGTAGCATGGGTCATGTTTTCAGCTTTAATGAAAGATCTCATGCCAATGACAAAAAGATTTCCAAAGCAGGTTATGAAAGCTATAACCCAGACAAATATTCTGAGGATATTGTTAGCCAAGAGGTCCTCAAATGAAGAAATGCCGTCAGTCAAGGGCATACATATTCGGACATGGGAAGCATAGGAGCAGTATCGAAAGTTTTTGAAATAACTAAAGTCAAAGGGAAAAAAGAGTCACTTTACAGCAATGACACAGAAACGACAGTTGCAGTCCTATTGGGGCTGCAGCTGTGTTAGGTATGTGGCTTCACTAGGCTTGGTTATTTTATTTTATTTTATTTGCGGTACGCGGGCCTCTCACTGTTGTGGCCTCTCCCGTTGCGGAGCACAGGCTCCGGACGCGCAGGCTCAGCGGCCATGGCTCACGGGCCCAGCCGCTCCGCGGCATGTGGGATCTTCCCGGACCGGGGCACGAACCCGTGTCCCCTGCATCGGCGGGCGGACTCTCAACCACTGCGCCACCAGGGAAGCCCCTAGGCTTGGTTATTTTTGTTTAGTAGTGATTATGTAATTACAGAGTTCTTCATTAAATATTACATTACTCTAGGCAGTGTTCTTCCTTTAAAGGTGAAGAACCTAAAGAACATAGGTATCTGCTGTGGCTTGTCTGAGGTGAGTCAGGGGAGGACATGAGCATGGGAAATCTCCAGGACTCTACTTTTCCCCATCACATTGGGTGATTGTCTAGGGTATTACAAAAAAGTAGATTGTCATTGTTAAATTGATCTTTAGCAAACATTCAGGGGCTTCAGTTTGGGATATAAGGGACCCACGAAGTAGCTCACTAAAAACATTCCTGTTGGGCTTCCCTGGTGGCGCAGTGGTTGAGAGTCCGCCTGCCGATGCAGGGGACGCGGGTTCGTGCCCCGGTCCGGGAAGATCCCACATGCCGCGGAGCGGCTGGGCCCGTGAGCCATGGCCGCTGAGCCTGTGCGTCCGGAGCCTGTGCTCCGCAACGGGAGAGGCCACAACAGTGAGAGGCCCGTGTACCGCAAAAAACAAACAAAAAACATTCCTGTCTTGTACTTAGTTTTAAGTATATTCACTTAAACTAGCCTTCTTTTCCCTGATACAGGCAGGAAGGGAAGGTCCCTGAGACTAGAATTCAGTCTCATTGAAGTGAGGAGAAGCAGCTGCCTTAAACACAGATTCCTTAATAGGGCCTGGAAGGACTTAGACCACTTCCATTTCCAGAGAAAAATACAGGCCTGTCTGTGATCAATGTGTTTATGGTCTAAGTGTGTGGAATCTTGAAGGGCTGGAATTGGGGAGATCATTTGGTTTACTGCCATTCTCCAAACCTGTTATGTTTAGGATTTTCTCCCATAAAACTCATTTTATTTTTATATTCGTTCACCACCTCTTTTAGTTCTTTTCTCTTCATCTAATACTTTTTGTCATCTTCCCAGTCAATTGCTAAACTAGCAAGTTAAAGAAAGGTTGTTTATATATTTTTTACATTTATATATGTAGATAAAATTGCTTTGGTAAAAAAAATTCCATTGGATACAATTAAAAGAGCAATTAACTGTTTTATTTTAAAAAGCCAATGTTCTCAACATATGAATACTATATCCTCTGCACTTTTTAAAAACTTCTGACGTTCAATATAATACAACAATTTAAAAACATTTGAAAGATAAGGTACAGCATGGTGATTATAGTTAATAATACTGTCTTGTATATTTGAAAGTAGCTAAGAGAGTAGATATTAAAAGTTCTCATCACAAGAAAAAATTTGTAACAATGTGTGGTGACGGATGTTAACTAGACTCACTGTGGTGATCATTTTGCAATATATACAAATATTGAATCATTATGTTGTACACAGGAAACTATAATGTTGTATGTCAATTATATCTCAGTAAAAAAAGTGAAAATAAAAATAAAGTAGAAGAAAATTTGAAACAAAAAAAGAAAGCTTTACTTTGCCCCGGCTTCCAGGCCTCCCATGATTGGACCCCTGGCTACCCTGATCCGCCTCAGCGCTTCCCGTCCGTGCTCACTCCACCCAGACACGTCAGCTCCCTTCTAATTCTCGAAACAAGCCAGGCTCACCCCCTTCTCACTGCAGTGCTTTTGCTTTTCTCTCTTGCTGGAAGAATCTTCCAGGAAGAATTGTCTCCTTCCACTCAGGGCTGCCTGACTGTCACACCTCTGACTTGTAGGTGAACTACCTACATCCTCCTTCCTTCCCTTTATCTTGCTATACTTTTCTTCCCAGCATTTCTTAATGATTAATTTGTTAACTAGTTTACTTTCTGGTTCCCAAAGCTAAATGGAAGCTCCGTGAGGCAGACACTTCTCTCTCCCATTCATCCCTGTGTTCTCCCTGGCATGAGGGAAGTACTCAACAAATACTTGTTAGATGGCAAATGAATGATGCATGGTTTAGAGCTGGGTATGTCACACAGAGATATTGAAGGCTATCCCTGCCCTCAAGTAGCCTACGGTGGTCCAACCTCTCCTCCCACTGGGACCAGGGCACTGGTTGGCAGGTGGACGTGTTTCAATAAGTGATGGGCAAGGAAGATGAAAGAAGAATTGCTAGGTCACTTAGTAGGGAAGTAACTAAGTTCACACATTTCCTGTTAATTGTTGGGTCCTTCTTGACCTCAACCTGCGGTTCATATTTAAAGCAGCAGCTTCTCCATCAAGTTCTACAAAGGTTGAATTTCTCTGTTCTAAGGAGACTTCACATTCTGCCTGCAGCAAGGAAATGAGAGCCTCATGAAATATTTATCGACTAGAGCCACAGAAAGAGAAGTTATGAAAACCATGTGGATATACATCAAATACTTGTCTTTGGGTAATCACACCCACTGCATAGACATAAACAAAATATTCTCCCAAAAGGTCACCTTCACACCAACCATTTCAGCCCCTTGCTGATCCCAACTTGATATCTTACATCGAATCCTCCCTATTGTTGTGGATAACAATGGTTGATTTTTGAAGTCATGAACACATTAGATTACACAGTGGATAAAGAAATGATCATGTCATAAACTCCTATATTAAGACAACTTACACAGTGCACTTTAGCCAAATATATTAATGTGACTTATCAGAACCACTATAAAGATTAATTACCTCCGTTTTGCAGTGCACTCAGTAACAGAAACAACACCTGGAATTTATATAGCACCTTTCCTCTTAAGGGCTCAAAACTTAGAGTAGCTGACTGCTCACTCATGTGAGGTGAATTAATGTTTCCAGGTCTCCTGAGTATCATTAGCCAGTGACCTCATCTTGTGTCATATGTGGCATTCTGGTGCCCTAATCTCTTATTGGGCCTCAACTGGATAAACAGCATGCTTCCAGAGAGAAGTATCATTCATATCAGCACATCATAATATTGAGCTCTATTTGAACAGGGACCAAAGGTGACAAAATTAAAAAGTTCTCAATAAAAAGACTTTTCTTGCATAAAAACACATTGCAGGGGCTTCCCTGGTGGCGCAGTGGTTAAGAATCCACCTGCCAAGGCAGGGGACACAGGTTCGAGCCCTGGTCCGGGAAGATCCCACATGCCGCAGAGCAACTAAGCCCGTGCACCACAACTACTGAGCCCGCGTGCTATAACTACTGATGCCTGCACGCCTAGAGCCCGTGCTCCGCAACGAGAAGCCACCGCAACAATGAGTAGCCCCCACTCGCCACAACTAGAGAAAGCCCACGCGCAGCGATGAAGACCCAATGCAGCCAAAAATAAATAAATTAATTAATTAACTAAAAAAAACCCACATTGCAGTGATACATCAGACAGTTTAAAAGAGAACATCGGCAACATTTCACCATACTTTTTTCCCCATTCTTTCATACATACATACATGTGAGAAAGATTCTTCATGGGCTGAAACATTTGTGTGTTTATACTTGGAATCTCTATCCTTTCCAGGTCTCTGGAAAATATGCACAATAGGCTTCATGTTTTTAGGATTTAACTTTTAAATCATTGTATTCTTTGTCAATCTTAAAAACCATGCTTTAAAATCTTGTTATAAATTCAAATTAGGATGAAAATTTTACAATAAACTGTCTTAGAAAACTGCCATTTCTATTTATGCCTCCGGTAACTTGGAGCTGATTTATCACTTTCATATGCAGAACAACCTTCGAATAAAACACGTTCATTCATTTCTTTGGTTTAAAAATGACAGTTGTGATTTGTATGATTGTGAAACTGGCTCTGTAGTTTGATTTTATAAAGCACGAAATACGAGTTAGAGGGTTTCAGGCAGGACTTGATATTTTCAGCCTGAGTTTTGTCAGAATCTGGATTTAAATACAGTAATTTCTTCCTGGCCTATGTATCTTCAAGGTAGAAAACCATGGAAGCAATAATCAAAGGAGCTCCGATTCAGGACAATCATTTTCTAAGATAACAGTGGGAAGCACAATTCCTGTAATTCCTCCAACCCCATAAAATGTCCACACAGGGCTCCAATGATAACCCCTAACACTCTTCATTCCAGAAGCTTCTTCAAATATGGATTCTTAGAAGACACTTCAGGATGGCATGAATTAAGGGAGTCTGCCATGTTCTCTGGAAACACAGACGGAAAGAGGATAATCTAAAAAGATAGAAACCTTTTGCTTTTTAAAGGCTTATTTTGAAAGATGCTTGATTCTCACTCAGCTTCTTTTGGGCAAATCTGAATAAGGATTTCTGGACAAGGTTCTGAGTTTTCCTTTGCATACTGAGTCCTTTATAGAGGACCTTGGTGGTCAGAAATGAGACTTAGGAAACAATTCTACCACTGAATCATCACAGGGCCCCTCCTGCAGGAAACTCTGGAGTCCTTTTTAAAGGATTCCGCGCCCCCCCTTCTTTCTTTTGCTCTCTAGCTTCTCCTGAACTTATCACAATTTTACCATTACATGGATTATGTGATTATTTGATGAATAGTCTGTGGTTTTCAAAAGAGCAGAGGCGACTATATACTGAGTGCCCAAGACAGTGCTATGATTAAGTTGGTGGCTAATAAATGTTTGTAAAATAAATGTGTAGGGCTTCCCTGGTGGCGCAGTGGTTGAGAGTCCGCCTGCCGATGCAGGGGACGCGGGTTCGTGCCCCGGTCCGGGAAGATCCCACATGCCGCGGAGCGGCTGGGCCCGTGAGCCATGGCCGCTGAGCCTGCGCGTCCGGAGCCTGTGCTCCGCAACGGGAGAGGCCACAACAGTGAGAGGCCCGCGTACCGTAAAAAAAAAAAAAAAAAAAAAAATGTGTAAATGAATCTTTAGAGAAAAGAAAATGAGACATTAAAGAAAGAAAAGAAATGAAGAAAGGGAAGTATGGGGTAAATAGTTACTACTTTGACTTTTCAGAAAGGCGCGATGTGTAACTTGATACTTTGCCTTTCGGAATTCAGTACGCAGTGAGTGAAGGGAAGATCATTTTGTCCACATCTTCTGGCTTCTTGAGAGCAGGAACCAAGTCTTTTTCATCATTGGATGTTCACTAATATCTATTGAGAATCTAAATCTTGTATTAATTTCCAACAGAAAACTATTTAGCAAGAATAAAAAGCGATATTAAGGATTGGTCTTTGGAATTAAATGAAGAAAGGCTTTGGGCTGGGATGAGGTAAAGTAATATGCACTCTGTGGGGGAAAAAAACCCAAACTTTAACCAACAATGGCTATTCATGGGAGAGGAACTGATGCGGTTCAAAGAACAAATGGCAGAGTTCTTGGCACCATTTAAAATCTAGTATGTTTGAAATTTTAAAATACTAAACAATATTAATTGTCTGAATGTTCATATTTATGGGATAATATTTTCTTTACTGATTGAAGAGTAAAAAGCATGCTCTGAGGATTGCTATAAGTAGACTGTTGTAGGAAAGAAGAAAGGGAAAAAGTGAAAAAATAGAGAAGTCTTATATAATTTGCTATTTTTTTTTACCGACTGCTTAGTAACAAAACTATTGCAAATTTAATTCTTTGTGAAAACTGTAAGAGATTTTTCCATATGAATCCTGTTTTCAGGAAGGAGCTATATGTAGCTTCAAACACAGAAATGGTGTTGACACACACTGAATGGTAAAAAATGAGATTTTGTTGTCATTCAGTACATACTTGATGGTAATCATGATATTAACAACTGTCTGAGGATGCATGCTCAAAGTAAAAGCCCTCCTGTGTGTCAAATACCTTAAAAATAAATGTGGTCCTAGGTAAAGCACACACACTAAAATTATAATCAACATATGGTTACACTTGACTTACAGAGACTGAAGCTGTTTAAGACTTTCAAACTGGTTCTTGTGGAGATACAAAAGAGGATTGGACGACAGATTCCTTTTGTACCATTAGAAGGGAGGAGGAAAGAAGCATGAGGATATTATTATTTTGGAAACTCAAGATGTTGCCATTTAAATCTGATGACAGTGGGAAGAAGGACTTACAGTTTTTGAAGAAGCTTCAGGTCTTTGAAAATGTGGGGTGGTAGCTCCATTATCATATTGCTAGACAGGTCCCTGTTGGTGACAGTGAAAACCCAAAGCAATTACATTGGAAATGAATGACATAGTTATCACTTCTCACAACTGTTATCATCGCATCTGATGTAACAGAAAATACAATCCAATTTAACCAACGTGATAGCTTGTTACCCAACAAAGTCATGTGAGTCGGCCAAATGGATATGTTTTCCATCGCTTTCGGACAGGTGACATTTTGCTCATCCAGTTCCCATCTGGAATTTCCTCTCAGCCCCTCCCCAACACACTCCCAACATGGCTTCAATGTCTACTTTGATTAATTCCCTCTGTTTTAGGTACTCTTTGTACCTTCAACCAGTCATTGTTTCTGTGATTCATATTCGGTTCATGTGTGTGATATCTTGTTTATCCAACTACATTAGAAGCTTTCTGAGATCAAGACCTATGTCTCCACTCATTGTGCATTCCAACTAAGAGAGTTTTGACCACATAACATCTGCCCAGATGATCTTGAATGGATAAGTTCACATATTTTTAGTCTACTTTTATATGGTACTTCTTTTTTAGAAGAAATTGAGAATTGAGATCTAAATATAATAGGGCTGTCCAATCCAGAAAGAATTGCAGGGCAGTGTCCCTACAGAGTGGGAAAAAGAGATTTGTCAGGATAAGAAGGAATCAGGAATCTTGAAGGGTCCAAAATATCCTCTGAGCCAGAAAAGATGTTAAAAGTGAAACAGATGTGAAATCGCCTAGGAGTCAAACAAAAGATCTTATCTATTTTTGATTTTTTGGTGCTCCTGATGGATATATGGGAGCGACAAATAACTATGACTTAGTTCTTTCTCTAAAAAAGCTTACAGTTAGAGTAAACAACTAGATTATGAAACAAAAGAATGAAACAAGTGTGATTACACAAGTACAGAGGAAAAACAGAGGAAGGAATCATCAAACTTGGCCTGGGAAATTAGGAAGCGTTTGAGCAAAGTTTGATGATTTTTATAGGTGGAGTCAAAGAAGAGCAGATTTTCAAGTGAGGATTACGCAGGACCAGAGAAACAGATGCATCTCCAGGAGTCAGCAAGTCGTCCAACGTGGGTGGAGGATAGAAAGGATGGGGAGATGTAGAGGAGGTGAGCCTGGAAAAGAGCCTGGAGACAACATGGGAAGGCCATGAATGCATTCCAAGGCAGTATTTCCCAGAGTACAGTTCAGGCATCGGAAACAAGGAAGATGCTTATAATAAGAGCACTTTCCTGGTGCCACTCCAGAACTATCACACCCGAATCTCTGGAAGGGAGCCTGGTAACATGCATTTAAAGCCAGCATTCCTTGTGATTCTTCTGAACGTTAACATTTGAGAATTATGTCAGGGACTCTGCTTTATGGCAGGCAACAAGGAAGGAGAATGTTAAACAGGACAGTGGGAAAATATGCCCTGGGTTATGGGATGATAATTCTGTTCGAAGAATAAAAGACAGGATGAAATGCCAGAGATTCAGAGGAGGGAGACCTGGCAGGAGGCTGTGACCCTGGACCGGGTGAGAGCTGATACGGGTTGAAGGAGGCACTGGCAGGGTTTACGGTCTGATAGGACATCAAGTGTAAAGAGAGTTAGAAGGAAAGGGAACAGTCTTCTAGCCAGGCTGCCAGAAAGAATGCAGATTCCACTAAGACAGGCAAGCCTAGGGGAAGAAGCTGGCTGTGGGGTAAGGGTCATCTGCAAATTAACTTAAACAAATAGATTTTGAGGGACTGTCATGACATCCAAGTGTAGACAGCCTGCCAGCTGGTGTTCTGATCTGGTGCTCTGGATGCAAGGAGCACAAGTGGGTCATGGCGCAGAAGAAAGCCACGGGTGTGCACAGATCAGAGGGAGAGTGACAACAAAACAAGATGACGATGACCTTGTACACCTGGAGAACGTCCTGCAAAGTGTTACCCTGAAAAATAAAGTACAGTCTTCTGTGCGAAAAGGATCTGAGTGGCTTCATCTAAGTGCTTATTCCTCTCCAGAGGGGTTTGTGGTCAAAAAGGCACAGTAAAATTATCTAACATTTTTGTAAACTTAAGAAACGTAAATGCCTTGTTCAAGTTAATTCTACTGGGTTCTGAATTTCTTCTATCATACTGGTGCTATCTGGATTGGAATGAATTATTGGTGGTCCTAAAAGAAGAAAGGCAGTGTCTCTTATTTAGGCTCTTTCTTTTGGCGGGGGCAGGGGGTTGGCTTTGCCTAAGTGTAGTATAAGAAGAGGATTAGGAAAATGTTCAGAATGTGGACTCCATACCACTGTCTCCTTTAGTTTGTATAAAAACACACTCCTGTTTGTCCTGGGCTGCTCCTCCATTCCACCCCCGGATCCCAAATCTGTATCCATCCTCCAAGGTCTGATCAGGAATGCCCCTGTGAGAAAGCAGTGAGCGGTCTTCTGAGTGAGCTGTCTTTAATTGTTTGCCATAGAATGATAATATTTTAGTTCTAATGCGGTGCTTTGCACATTATAGGCACTTAAATATTTGTGGATTTGGTTTATGATACTCATTCATTAGATTAAATTATCTTAATTATTTGTGAATTGTTTTCAAATTCCTCTTATTGAACTACTTTTCACAGTCCTTTCTGGATTTCAAAGCAAGGTATAAAGAATGGGGGAGAAGGTGATTAAGAAATTAGTTTCCATTTTTTAGACTTCAGATCAGGAAGAGGAGCTCTCTACCCTAATCACCACTATTTGTAATGTAACAGACAGTTTTAAATGCCAATGATACACCATTATGCGGGTAGCGATGAATTAATAGCAAGACAGATGATTCTCAAAAGGTTTAGATTTACACAACATATATTTGAACAGAAAAATGTACATGAGCTCTCTGAATATTTTGCAATGAGCCTCTTTCTAGACATTTCTATTTGCATCATCTGCTCTGGAAGTTATATCTTAAGGGATAATAAGCATGTTCATTCTTTTGTTTAGTTATAATTGATTAGTATTATTTCAGTCATTTATTCATTCAGCAAGCATATATTGAGAATTAATTGTACTCCAGACATTAGAGAGGAGAATCCCTGAGCTTAAGGAGCCATGGAAAACTCATTTACTCCCAAACACACATATGTATGAAATCAAAGAAAATGGGCAGAGAAATTAGAGTAGGCTAAATCCATATTAAGCCCACTGTCTGATTTTTAATTTGCTTTTAGGATAATGTTGGTTTTCTTAATTGATTTTGAATATCCAGTAGTCTACAGGATTTTGATTGCTACCAATGAAAAGCAGTCTCACTAGTCATTTAGATTTGTAATCCTGAAGAAGCAAAATCATATTTTCCTAGTAGACAACGCTACTTACAGTTCTCCTAAATTTCTTAATGAAGAAAATGTCTTCTCTGGAACAAAATCAATTTGATTTCTAGGCAGAAACCTGTAAGACATGGTAAGAGTCAGCACTGTTGATTTGTGTCTGCTGTAGTAATCAGTTCTCATTGGGAGATGCCACTGATCCGCGTGTAATTTAATAAGCCACCTTTGAAGTCTCAAAGCAAGGCATGTTCTGGTGTGGAACACAGGCAGGAGTTTCTTACAGAGGATGTATCCATAGGCTCTCTCCAGGACATGCTCCCGTAAGGAACCTGAGGCGCTGAGTGTGGTTTACGGAGCTGCGCTTCCTTTGGATTCTGATTACTTTAGAAGGTGTTTCTTTCCCAACGTACACATATGCAATGTCAAATGTGGACCCTGTTAATAGTTCTGTGAAGGCTTTGAGAGGATCTTTGGGTAAGGCACATTCCTTATAAGAAGTCGTCCAGAAAAAGAGCAAAGCTTGAACCAACACCATCTGGGCCACAAACAAATTTTAAATTTGGTGGGGAACAGCGATTTTACATTTCCTCTGTCTAGAAATGGAATCCTCCAGGACAAACGGCAAAAAAGAGGGGGTCGTCAGCTAACTACCTTACAGGGGTGTAAACAAATGAGATAATGAGCATGAAGGTGATTCAAAAGCTACATGGTGTTATAAAATAGGAGGCGTGGGGCTTCCCTGGTGGCGCAGGGGTTGAGAGTCTGCCTGCCGATGCAGGGGACGCAGGTTCGTGCCCCGGTCCGGGAGGATCCCACATGCCGCGGAGCGGCTGGGCCCGTGAGCCATGGCCACTGAGCCTGCGCGTCTGGAGGCTGTGCTCCACAACGGGAGAGGCCACAACAGTGAGAGGCCCGCGTATGGCAAATAGGAGGCGTGGATGGTATTTATCTTCCAGTGTTCTCTCTCATTATCCATGAGACAAAGAATAAACTCTTTGCATCTCCTATGTGGGACAGCCTCTTTTCTTACTAAATATGCTAATCTTCAATCTGATTGATAACTATGCAACCTGGCAACAGCCTTATCTCTTAGTCTGTTGGAGAAAAGTGGTTCGATTACTACAAATGGATGTGCTCTGATTTTTCTTTTCCAACCACCCATCCAAGCAACAAACATTACTAAGTACTTACTATATATGGGGAACTATGATGAAAACAAAACCACATTCTTGTGTTTTTAAGCTTACCAGTGCAAATGTGCCAATTAACCGATCCATCTGCCTTCCTGCCCCCATAGAAAACACAGTCAGCAATCAGAATCACCAGGCAGAACCTTTGGCCAATCAGAATACATTAGAGGCTCTTCTCTTTAGCATAAAATTTTGTTTTCTTTAAAGAGAGAGACATCAAGTGATAAGTGTCATTAGCAGTAACCACTTTCACATACATTATCTCATTTCCTTGTTGACCATGGGGTTAGGTACCAGTTCAGCAGAGAGAGTGCACAGAAATGATGATTGCCCTCAGAAAGAAGGAGGCTTAAATGGTTGGCAGCTAAACATAAGGCTTGGCCCTACCATCCAAGTCAATAGATCCATGTGTACATTTTCTAGTACTTCAGTTTCAGACCAAGGCTGTAAACAAAACATACTTTAAAATTCCTTGCCAATATTTTCTTTCGATTTCCAAAGCTACTGGGTTTCCCCTCATTTACTGGATTACGTTGTATACTTACAGCACTGTGAGTGAATTGCACGACAGAAAGGTGGAATTCGTAAGGTATTTTATTCCATTGCCTTCCAAATCCCTAAAAGGCATGGAGGAAACATATTTTTAATGTTTTTGCACAAATCGTATGTCTAAAGGCAGTTTTTGGTGATATAACAGCTCTGAACTTTATTTTTACTTCATTCCAAGTTTTAGGCTTTCCTCCTACTTATTGCGGGGTCAGTATAATTAATATTCTGCATCTTTTTCCCCTTCTAATTAGTGTTAGAACTTAATAAAATTGAGCGAAAGGGCAGCCCGCCATTTTGTGACTGTGTCTCTGTGCCAGACACCATGCTATTAATTAGCATAAAATTTGTACTATCGTAACAGTAACTCCCATTTATTGGGCTTTCGTAGTGTCAGGTACTGTTCCGAGTGCATAAGACACACTCCTACAAAGTTGGCATTATTCCCTCCCATTTAACGTAGGAGGAATCCGAGGATCTTGGAAATTTACTTTTCTTCTGGTCACACAGCTATTGAGGGGTAGAACTGACCTTCTAACTCAGATCCATCTGAATCTAATGCCTAGACACTTGGTCGTGGCATCGTAGATCGCTATATTCTCCCCTCCCCTCCCCCAGGGTCAGGTAGATATTTGTGTCTCTATTTTGCTGCGGGAGAAACTCAGGCCAAACTGTCTACCAAATACTGGATGCCAGAGTCAGGATGGGGGGGTCCCAAGCTGTGTGAAGGAAAGTGACGGCTCTCTCTACCTCCCTCCGTGATGCTGATGCTGAGTGCAGTGCTGCTCCGAGGGTCCCGGGTCCCAGCATCACCTGGGAACTTGTCAAAATGCAGATTTCCAGGCTCCACCGCAGACCCACTGAATCAGAAACCCTAGGACTGAGGCCCAGCGGTCTGTCCTAAGTCTGCGTTGCTTGCGCTGTACGCTGACGTTGGAGAAGCGCTGGTGGAGAGACTACGTTCTGCCAAGGTGAACCTTATGACAGCAGCACCCACGTCACCAGGGAACAACCTCAGGAACACTCTGACATGGCCGCTTCCAGCAGCGCCAAGGAAGGAGAGGATCGGCTCTTCTGCCAACTCTCCTCATTCCGTTTACCGTTGGCTTCCTACAGGCTTCCCGTACACGACAATAGCTGTTTTGCTGCCTCTGAACCTTTCTCATGTTCACGTTAATATCACCAGTTCCTTTGTCATTGCCTTTAAAATCCTATTTTAAAGCCATCTTGGAGGTCTTGCAGGAACTCAACTATTTTTCTCACTCTTAAAATACAGCAGTTGCAAATAATAAACAGTGTAGTCCCTTGAAAGTCCAAATATTGTTCAGTAGAATAGGGAAAATGTTTTTACATCTCATAACACTTCGCAGTTGTGAGCAACAGTCCTAGCTGATAGCAAGTGAGGGAGGAGAAGCATGGCCAAGGCGGGGTTTTTTCTGCCTTTGAACTGGGGCGATTTGGGTCTGACCTCTCAGCTCTCATTTGCGGTCAGCCAGTCTTGCTAACGACATCTTTTCACTGAGTGTCTCTTTTTTCCCTCGTGTCTGTGGGAGCCTAGAGTGAAGATGAGTGTCCCCAGAACCCAGGGCTTGGATGCTGCTTCCTGGTCTCCTCCTCGTTGCTGATGCCCATTTTGGGGACGGGATGGGTGCAGGCTGGAGGCCTGATATTTTTCTGTTAACTTTACTCCTTCCTGTTGCTTTCCCATTGTGTGGATGTACTTGCTTAGTTTCTAAGTATTTTCCACCTATTCTTCATGAGTTTTATTCTCATGGTTTTCAGATCATCAATTCCCCCTCCCCCACCTTTGTTTTTTTAAGGCAGCTCTGCACGGCATGTGGGATCTTAGTTCCCTGACCAGGGATCAAACCTGTGCCCCCTGCATTGGGAGCATGGAGTCTAAACCACTGGACTGCCAGGGAAGTCCCATCACTCCCATTTTTAACATTTAGCACACTTACGTGAGACCCCCATTGCCTTAAAAGCCTTTTGATAACAGGTATGTAAATAATTTTTTTAAGTCAGTAAATAAACACAAGGTCATCTGATAGCGTTGTAACAAGTGAGGCTAGTTCAGAGAGGATCCAAAGCTGAGGTACAAAAATTTTATCATATTATGGGTATTGAGTCCCCTGATTTGACAATGGGGAGAGTTCTGGGGGGACAGTACAACCGGCATTTTCCCAGGACAGGAAGTCGCTCCTGTATCAATCCTGCCTGTCTCAGGAGACCGTGAATATGAACATGGTGGAATGGTGGTAGTGGTGGTGAAACCAAATGAATGGCTTAAATGTGTATTGGTTGAAAGCTACCAAGGAGTGGAAATGGTTTAGCACGTTCATTTACAGAGTTTTTTTTGAGCACTATTATGTGCTGATCCTTGTGCTGGGTATAAAATCACAGAATTTACTGAACAGTAGGGGATAAACAGGTAAACAGATGGTTCTATGATGACAGTGCCCTGAGACAGCGGTGCAGTGGGAGGAGGGGAGGCGTGGTGGAGGCTCTCCTGTCATAATCGGGGCACAGAGGCAGCCACTGAACTGGTGGGTGTGTCAGAGACGGCTTCCTGAAGGTGACGCTTAAATTGACTTTTGAAGGAAATGTCAGAGAAGAAAGAAGCAAGACCTTTCAAGTTGAAGGAACAACATGTGTTCAGGGAACTGACTGAAGGAGCAGTAGTTTGGTGTATCTGAAAGGAAGGCACAAGAGAAGGGGCTGGCAAAGAGACCAGGTGGAGTAAGGGATAGAGGACAACGCGTCTCTGGTGCTAAACTGGGAGGCTTGAACTTTACCCTCACACCCGTGGGGATTCCCAGAAGATGTTTCAACCAGGAAGTGACACGATCAGATTTTAGTTTTAGAAAGAAAAGCAGAGATGAGCTTTTTGTGTAATTGTGAATTAACTTCAGGGCTAGTTTCCTGAATCTGGGCGAATAACAAATTAGCTGCTAAGTGCATACTCACATCCAGTTGAGTTGAGGCATCTGGGCACACATCTGCTTGGGAAGGGCTTCTAAGTAGTTATTCACCATAGACCTTTACACAAAGAAGACATTAATTAGAAACGAAATGATATGCCACTTTAAGAACAGTATTTTTACTATTTCCACAGTTTGGGAACTTGTATGCTAAAATCAATATATTAGGATGAAGAATATAGACATAACTACCTCTTCAAAATGGTCTCTAGATATGTGTGTGGCATGGATAAGGGAGCAGATGTCAGAGAAACTATGAATGCATAAGTGTGATACATAACCTAGGAATAAATATGAAACAGTTTGACTTTATGAGATGAAACAAAAGTATATACTGGGTAATAATTTTGAAGTTCATGGTAATTTTCCTTGTGAACTTCAAATTTGCAATCATTTCCAGCATCATACATCCAAAGTTTCATTTTAAGAGAAATGTTAATCATTTACAATATTAAAAGGCCACATTGGAAACTGCATTAAATCTAAGAAGTGATAGTGGGAGGCATTTGGGGAAGAAAACAACTCATGAGCATGTTAAGCTGCATGACTAATTTATGATACTGTGGTCCCTTTTCACAAATGGAAAATTAATGATGCTGTATGATCAACTGTAAAGGAACATAATAATCCCCTGCTGATAAATCATCCCAGTATATTAATAAACACTGAAAATGTAATTATGAGAAAAGCTTAGTTGCTAAGACAAAGATTTTGGAATTTTCAGTTACTCTTGCTGGACAAAGACACATTTTCCTTTGTTAAAAATGTAGTTGGAGCTGAACTCCTGGAAGACCCTAACGAATTTAAATGTAGTAAGGAGATAAAAATGAACCACTGCAAATAAAAACATGCCTTAAAAAAACAAAACAGAACATGCCTTAGGACTAAAGGAAATTAAAGGAGATCAAAAGGAATTGAACTAGTCGGCTTAAAATATACCATGAGCCATGGACAGGAAGTAGCAACAGTAATTGTGGCTTGAAATACAGGAAAGGTTTTGACTAGTATAAATTTTAGGGGGCTTGATTTTCTTAAAGCTCTTTTTGTAAGCTAGTTTTAGATGTCACTGCAATTTATAGACAGGTGGATTAAAAGGTAGATGAATACTTACAGGAAAAACAAGGAATTTAATCCAGTAAACAACCGCTGTGAAATTCTGGTTATGGGATTGTCATCTAGAATTCTGACAAAACATATCACAAACATTTCCAATGTTACACACATTTGCGAAATTAAACCAGGAAGAAATAAAAGGCCGTGCAATCCTGTCTCCCCCCAACACCTGCTCTCCTCCTTCCTGTCTGTCCACACTTGGCTCAGGGCTCTTCCCAGAGAGCTTTTCCTTCACCCCGTGGCTGGGGCAGCACTTTCCTCCAAACCCCCATAATCCCCATCCCAGGATTTATCAAGTCCATCACGATGGTCTTTGCTCCCTGTATCCATCTCCCTTTGGACTTAAGAACCTTCACCTCTGGGTTCCTGGGTCCAGACAAGCTGCGCTTAGCTATTGGCTGATTATGGGCTCCATAAATGCTTTGACCTACTGATTGACCGAATGAAAAATGAATGGAAAAAGATTCTTAGGAAATCACAAATGGTTCCTTGGCCTCACAGCGTTTAAATGATGTAATTAGTGGGGCCTATGCAAACAAACTTATTAGAAGCTTTGAGGGTGAAAGAGTGAAAAGACTTATAAATTCAAATCACTGTTTTTAATTCTATATGGTATTTTCCTAGAAAAAAAATAGATAAGAGGAAATATGCCTTCTTTTCTCTCGTTGCCTTTGAAGCCAGGTACCATTTCCTCTTACTTTCAGAGGTACCTGAGGGTAGGATTTGGAGAAGGGGCCTTCTGAGCACCTACTATATGCCAGGCATTCTGCATGTGACACTTTATATATGTTACATGATTTAATTCTCACAACATCCCTCTTAGAAAAAAGGAATTATGATTATAAAGATGAGGAAAGAGAGGCCTAGGAAGATCAAGAAAATTGTCTGCAACATGAAGCATGGGGCCACAGCATACACAAGGATCTGGATACAGCTGAGGTCCTAGCTTTTTCCCCCAGACCAGGCTGGCCTACAGAAAATGGGAAAACTGACGCAGCCTTCTAACTGCCCTTTGTTCATTTTTCCTGATGGAAACACAGACCTCTGATGTGAGACTCCTTAGGATGGAGCTGGTGGCTCAGCTTGATAAGTGATGAAACACGACAAGCCCACATATTTTCAGTCTTTTCTATGAATTCTCTGAAAATCAAGAAAGGCCTTTCTTGCTTACTGTCTAGGTCTGTGGTTTTCAACAGAGGGTGCTCTTTCCCCCAAGGGATATTTGGGACTGTCTGGAGACATTTTTGATTGTCACAACTCTGGGAACGAGTACTGTTGGCATCTAGTGGGGTAGAGGCCACAGATGGCACTAAACATCCTAAAATGCACTGCCCCCCTCCCCACAATCAAAGAATTATCTGGGCCAAAATGCCAGTAGAGCTGGGCTGAGACACCCTGCTATAGGTAAACACCAGGTGGATGGATGACTCAGCAAGCCGACTTCTGGGCGCAGAGGCCACCTGAAAAAACGTAGCACTGACTTCTCTTCACACAACCACCATTTGGCAAGCCATTATCTGAACTGCTTGGGTAACATGCTCCAGGTTATGTGACAAGCAGAAAAATAAGTATAATAAACAAGATACATAAACAGATGGAAACTATGAGCCTTGATGACTATCATTAGGACTGTGATCCGAGGGAAGGAAAAGCTAGAATACTTACAGCCAAGTTAGGTGATGTAAGTCTTTGAATACTCCAGGTCTGAGAGTTGTAATGCAGTTGTGGTTGAGATATCTACAAACAGCACGCGTGAGTAAATGAGGCAAACTTAATACCCCACTTTAGTCACATACAATTACTGGACATCTGTTTCTGAAAGCACTCTACTGGATGAGCAGAGGCCAGAAGATCAAAGAACAGGCAGGAGATACAGATAACCCAAGGCCCAGTGAGTCAAGCACCAGGGCCAGGACCAGGAAAGTCGCCAAAGACAATGTATTGGGACATTACATTATGTTAGAGTGTAACGGCAGAATAAATATGTGAGGTGATTTTCGCTTTTGTCCTTTTGGTCACATCCTTAGTAGACTAACATTTTAAGAAAGTGTATAGGTAAGTTATATATTTTCTATTTGTGGAAATGACCCAAACTTGAGGAGACAAGATTAAAGAGAGCCTTTATACCTGTCTTCTGGTAAAACTTGGAATTTTTTAGCAGTTCTTTCAGTGTAATAACTAATTACACTGTACTTTGTGAAAACTTATTTCTCCCATGTCTCTATATCCAAAGTCGAGCCTTTAAAAAAGTACCACTCATTCTACCCTTTTAATTGTTACTTAACATTGTACTCATAATTATAAAGAAGTTACTCACAGTATTTGCAGATTATGTAATCCAAAGAATGCTTTCCTGGATATATGTCTAATACAATTATGCTGAAGGAATCTGGTAGGAATAAGATAGAAGAGCCATGTGATTATGGTTCACGTATTTGTTAGGTTGTTTCTTCACCTGAAGACAATTTGTGCACCTGGCTCACAAAGTCCTGTCTTATTCTCATGTTGGGAGGTAGCAGCAATGAGAGAAGGCTGGGAGCCTAGCTGTGCCCACTGTCCTGACAGCGCCCGCGCGATGAGACCCCGACATCTCTGACTTGAACCACTGAGGTCCAGTACGCTGTGTGTGGGGACAGAACTAGTCTTATTTCTGCAAACTGGCATTCTGGTGGCCGTCCTTCTGTGACACGCAGGAGCTGCCCACCACGTGAGACGAGCCAGGCTCTCACTGCTAAGCTTTCTCACTCTTTCAGTACAGAGTTCCACCTTCAACTCCTCATTTCTCTTCATTCTATTCCCATGAAACGAGGAGAGGGCAAGTCTCGCTTTGTTTCAAGATGCAGAGTGAGAAGGGTGCGGCTAGTTAGAGAGGGGCTCAAGGTCGCAAATGGCATCAGTGGCTGAACTGGGGCCAGTGTACCAACTTCAGCCCACAGGGCCATGAGCTACTTAACCGCTGAAGCAATCTAGCAAGAGCGTATGGATTCAATAATAGCACTTTCAGGAGTATCTAAGCAAACGACTTCCATTTCCTGTGCTCAGTATATTAATACAATGGGAGGTTAGCCTTGATTTCATATTTTCTAAACAACTTTAGGCAGGAAATACGCTATCAATAGTAACTAATGTCTACGTAATCTTCTGAGTGGCTTCCCTGTCTCTTATTTTGATTTGATTTGGGTCCTAAAGTTTTGTTTTGGTTTGTTTTGTTTCTGGCCACGTGGCTTGTGGGATCTTAGTTTCCCCAACCAAGGACTGAACCCATGCCCCCTGCAGTGGAAGTGCAGAGTCCTAACCACTGGACCGCCACTGCTTCCTAAAATATTTTACACTTTCTCATTGTTGTGATACTTCACTGCAAAACTACTGGTAGATCTTTTGCTTGTTCAGCAGCTGGCTGTAGTCTGAATTTTGTTACACCACAATTATTCCCAGCGAAGCTTCCCAGCCTTTGAGTCATGACTGCGTTGTAGCTGTGCTGGGATATCGATGTCCTCAGCCCACAAGGTGGCAAAGTAAAGCCAAGATTAGCTTCCAATTATTAACAAACCCATCTTTTATCCCAAATATTGTCATTTTCTCTGTGTACCACCATGTGGAAAAGCTGTGTACTACAGAGCACATGCATTACAATTATAGTGACACACAAAGCAACAATTTCAATCCTACAAAGTAAACTTGAAACCCTGTAAGAACTCGTACCATTCCATCCCCCTCTCCCTGCTGCAACATGTCTGTAAGGAGATGCTTCACACTGTAGCATAAATTCTGCTTTTGCTTTAAAGTTCTGCTATGACTAGAATGAACCCATACATATCAATGTCTGTCTTAGCATTTTCAGAGCCCTTACAGTGACGTAATGAAAGTTAATATGGTGAATTATATTACAATAGCAAATGAAAATAGAAAAAGAATATAATACCATAATCTACATATTTGAAGTTCCTCTTAAATATAAAACTTACTACCTAACTAGTGTTATTTACATTTCATTTAAGATAATTAAGTCAAAAGTGCACTGCGCATTTTACCTACACGCTGTCAATCTTGAAGAGATGGGGGCAGCTGTAAACTGTGAATTTGACCTTGTGCCTTTGATCTGCACGACTCACCCGACACGTTCAGTCTATCTGCCTTCCCTGACACCAGTTAAGACTCCAACTTCTTAAATAATAAAGAAGCTCTAGTCTTCTATTTAGCCAGTTTGCCGGCACCCCACGGAGAACTAGAGTCCCAGGTCTCTCATCTCAGACTTAGGCTGCTGAATTTTTTAACTTGATCTTTCAGTATCTGCTTTCTTCTTTACAGAATAGTAGCTTGGTGAATATGAGGGGAAATTTGGAAACATGACAATTTGGCAAGTGGTGTCCTCTTTTTCTTCACAGCTGAGATATGAGCCCGTTTGATATACTTTACACTGAATGGTTTTTCTAAGAATAACTTACTGGTTCATGAATTCCTGCTGTTTCAGCTGTCAGGACTTTTCAAGCAGAAACGCCAGGAATTTATGTACCTGAAACTAAAGCAAATAAATGCTTTAATGGCATGCATGTTTATAGGCTATTTTTTTAATGCAACATTTTGTATTCATGAGCCAGGCAGACTCCTTGAATTACATTTTGTTGCCAATGATTGCGTTGAACAGGAACCCAGTTTAAGAAGGAATTCCTAATTTATATAAAATTTATGTCACAGTGAGGAGAGGAACTGCTGTTGGTTTCCGTGGTAGCAGTGATGAAGTACTATGGTCAAGTTCATAAACTGTATTTTATTTCTTTCTCTCAAAGATCATCTTAAATTGCTTCTTACCCCCTAACGTTAGGAAGTTTAAAAGAATATTAAAAAGAATAAACTGATCGCTAGTGAAAGCATTCAGATAAGTGACATTTGTTCATCTAGCAATGAACATTTTGTTTTGACTTAGGAACTTCTTTTTCTGGATGCCTAAATGACCTTAATTTCACTGTGAACATTTAGAGCATGCGAGACCAGAGATGCACTTGACGTTAAATTGGGTGATCCCTTAGGATATATCCCAATACAACTTAAAGATGCATATCAACTTTATAAGCTCAATACAATCTAAAACACATATTCATGCATGTCTTTTCCCTGGTCAAACAGAATAAAGCCCAGATGCTCTAGCCTAGCGTTCAAAGGCCCTACAATCATGATTCAATGACCTCTCCAGCATACACTCCATCATTCCTGTGGGAACTCTTTTCCTTTAGACAAACTTCCCTGGTCACTCTCTTCCTAACATCCTTTGAGTATTTCTGCTTATGCCTTTTTGGTCCTCCTTGCTGAAGATGCGCCCCACCTTCTCTTTAGCCCTGTGTGTTAGTCCTACACATCATTCCTTTAACAAATGCACACTGATCCTCATATATGTTTCAGCGTATGTGACAATGAGGGGTGCTGGCAGTGGCGGTACATGGTACTAGGAGAGAGCCAGAGGACCATCCAGTTCAGGAAGAGGATAGGATGGTAATAAGGGGTTTCTCTGAAGTCCAAGGATGAAGGTGAGGGGTTCACAAAATGGAATCATAATTGAAAGAATGACCTAAGACATGTTCAAAACTCAGACAGTGAAGAATACAATGGGCAGCAGAAATGAATTTCTAGTTATATTTTGGAAACAAGAAAATGCTAAGGAAAAGCCCAAGCCTGCTGTGTGGGACATGTTTTATATTATCATGAAATAATAAAATAATATAAATTCTCAACTCCTACATTGTTCTTGTCTTCTTGGTCAACGAAGGTGATCTCAGGACTGAAGTGAATAAATAGGATAGAGCATTGTGGCAGTGAAAGCCCAAAATGGTAGAATAAGTTAATCAAAATGAGTTAAAGCCTCTGGTTTGGACAATTTCTCCTAGAAACTGAGAAACACTGAAAATGCGTATACTCAGTTGTGATCAATGGAATCTGGAAAAAGGAAGAGCGGCTGGAAAATTAAAGGTGGCAAATGCCGTTTTGATTTTCCAAAAGGTAAGTAGATTTCACAAGCTATTGTTGGATGAGCTTGAAGTTGGTTCTGGGCGAGGTCGTAGGACAGGATATTGTGATGCTGCTTCGTGAGCACCTCAGAGAGAACAGGAACAGGGCAGTTCACGAAAAACAGGGCACGTCAGACCAACTTGATTTTCTTCATTCAAAGACTGATCAGATAAAAATGTGTGGTCAACTTTGCTTATATGTCTACCAGGCATTGATTAAGTGGTTTTATGATGCTTTTATAGACAAAATAAAGAATATTGGCACTGTCCTGCTCAATATTCTGCTCCATGACTTAGGTAAAGACGGCTCATCTTATTTTCAGATAACAGAGTGCTGGGATGAAGAGTGAATCTGTTGGATGAGCCTAAAAGATCTTCCCCGTCTGGTAAGAAAGGCTGAACATAACAGGGTGAAACTGAACAGGGATAAATCTGAAGTGCCACGACTAGCTCTCAGGTGCTAAGCACACACGTACAGGATGGAGAAGCGCACACGTACAGGATGGAGAAGCCGTCACTTGTCAGTTATGCATGTGGTACAGGATGAGGGATTTCAGAGACACAATCACTAGGAGTTAAGAGTATGAAGTAGCCACAAAAAGAACAAATGTAACCTTAGGGCATAAGGAGTTTAGAAAGGAAGGGTTGCTAGCTTCCCCCTGTTCTGCCCTTGTATGTGTCATACAAGTGATAATATTACATTTATTGTAGATACTACACGTAAGGAATATGTAGGTGACCATATACAGAGTGACAAACAGATTAGAAACCAGGCCCTTTGGGGAAGAAGTTAAGGATTCGAGTCTGCATGGGGAGAAACCTGTGGTGGGTGCGTGGTGATAATGGCCATCTTTGAATATCAGAGGAGTTACATAGAAGACTTATTGGGTGTGTTCTGATCAGTCTCCTGGGGTAACCTCAGAATCACGGGGAGCTTTTCAGATGTTTTGGGCAGTAGTAGAGTTATGTGACAGGACAGTTTATCTGCATATCGTTTGAAATTCCTTTCCCTCAGCACCTCCTAATTCCCCTCCTGGTTTATTTTTTTCCCCCATAATCGCTATCTAACACACTACGCATTTTTATCTTTCTCCATTGGAAGTTGAGCTCCTTGAGGAGAGGGCTTTTCATATGTGTTGTTTACCGCTATATCCTTGACACCTCATAGGTATCAATAAATATTTGTTGAAAGAATGAACGAACATGTGGGCTTGGCCAGCTTTTACCCTCCTGCTGTCTCTACCAGGAGTTCTGGGGTTGTCCATCTAGTTTCCTCCTTCCCCTGGCACCTCTTCCTGCGGACAGTTTGTGTTTTGCTACGTTGGTTGTTTGGACTGTTGTAATGCAGGATCAGGAAGAAAAGGGACAGGACAGGACAAGGGCTTGCCTGACACGGGGGAGATTTTTCTGCGGGTTCCAGAGAGTGACGGGAGGAGCTGAGTGGTATGAAAAGGGGATGGGGGAGGGGAAGGAGGTTTAAAGAAGAGTTGCTGGGCTTATGAACTGCTTTAGGATATTTGAATAATGTTTATAAAGAACTTCGGTTATTTTGAAACCAAAGTTTGTTTTCTGGACACTTTCATCGATGGTAACAATATTCTGAGATTGGCCCATGTGGGTGGACTTCCAGAGGACTACAGTCAGAGGTCTGGCTTTGAAGCCAAGTTCTAATACTTGTCAGCTGGCTGACTTTGTTCAAACAACCTTTCTTCTCCAAGGATAGTTTCCTCATTCCTGAAAGGAACCTGACGCTGTCTGCCCTACTGCACAGACCTTGAGGGTCAAAGCCCAAACGAGAATTCCAAATGTTGGAAGTCTTTGCCAACTTTAAAAAGTGATAGATGGATGTAAGAAATTGAGTTCAATCCCCCTTGATGTGCCTTGCATTAAGAGACACTTGGTGAACATTTATTGATAAGAGTCTTATAATTTTTTTCTCTCTGAGTCTCTGGGAGAATCAAACTGCCTCGAAAGCATCAAATAACAGCTTGCATTAAGAGAACCCCTGCTGAGTGATACTCAGGTTATGATGTGGTACCTAAGTTTTCTCAGGCTTAGGAGAAATTCAACATTTAACTGGAGAAATTGCCAGCTGATCTGGGCAATCTGGTGGGAAAAAAATCTCTGCTTTTTTTCACTAGGGAAAATTGGGGACTGTATTATCACTAGTGCTTCCACGTTCTTCCCTTCAGTGGGCTACCAGATACCGAGAGAGAAGTATTGACACAGAACAAAGCTATGAATCAGTGGAAGGACTTGGCCTGTGAAGTCTAATTTTAAATCTCCTTGCTTAACCTTCTAGTGATACCTCTGCCTCCCCAGAAGTCAGCTTTCCCCAAATTCGGGGGCAAAAGATATAGAAGGGAGTCCTGCGTGGGACAGAAGAGTATGTGTTGGTAGAAGATTCAGTTAGATGCTAGAGCAATTTCTTTCCATCTCTAGGTTTCTGGTTATTGTAGAATAAACACTGCACTGGGCATCAGAAGATATGGGTTATAAATTCTAGCTCTTCTACTAGTTAGTTGTAGATCTTAGGTAAGTCATTTAACTGTTGCAGACTTTAGTTACCTTGTAAATAATGAGAAGACTTAATTAGGAATTCATAAGACTTCTATGACTCTAGATAATAGTTTTAAACAGCTACTCTAAAACATGAATATTTTTCCTTCCTTTCTGCTAGGCTATTTTAGTTTTCTTCCCTTCAGCATTATTCAGGGAGTGCAAGGGCAATACTGATTTGTAGAAATGAACAGGCTGTGATTCTAAGCATTTCCAGTAAGACCAGAAGCAGTATAGTTAAGATTTCTTCTCTAGAGGAATCTGGAACCCCAGAGCCAATGCATAGCTACTCCAGGGGACAATAACAACAGGACCACATTCTCCAGGATGGAGAAGAAGGAGCTCACTGAATCACGGAGGCTACAATCAAACACAGGCATGATTCTCTATGTTCACACAAGATTCTTCCTCGCTAATGGGCTTCCTTCAGGGACCTCCTTTCTTGTATCAGGGAGTCTGTACCTAAATTCGTGAGCAGCACAGAACTGTTGATGGCATTTCAAACCAAATGTGTTTGTCCAGTATCAGCAAAGGATCAGAGTATTTTTTATCCTGGATTTTAATATATATCACATTTCTAGAAACTTTCCCTTCTATTCTGAATGTTAAAGGGCAAAATTGTAAGATGATGGTACTACTTAGGGGCCTTACAACATTGTCTTGCTAATTTTCTAATCTAGTCTAATGATCACCTTGGCAAGCGCAGAAAGTTGACCTCTCCATTATCCCAGAGTGACTCAGGCTCAGAGGGACTGACACAGAGTAAACAAACTCTCAAGAGGTTGAATATTTAATTGCTTTATTTATTTATTTATCTATCTACCTATCTATTTATTTATTGGCCACGCCGTGCAGCATGTGGGATTTCAGTTCCCCGACCAGGGATCGAACCCATGCCCCCTGCAGTGGAAGTGTGAAACCCTAACCAGTGGACTGCCAGGGAATTCCCTAATTGCTTTATTTAAATAGGATGTATTCCATTCCACTAATGAGAATGTTATTATTCCCCATCCAAGGTAACCTCCCAGATACTTTAGTATGAATAATTTAGGAAGTTAATTAGTCATCATAAGGTTGATTGATGAGCAACCTTGATTGATGAGGGAATCAAAGCAAAGAGATTCTCCATCTTGATATGAACAGTGTCACAGTAAAGTTCATGGGAGTTATGGTGGAGATGCACAATCCGTCCCTGCCCCCCAACAGAGACTATCTCTAGGGATTGTATCTCTCAGATCCTGGTTTTCTTTTTTTGATGATGCTGGAAGCATCCTGACACTTTGTTTCTCATGGCTGACCTTGTCCTATTTGTTATTTTCTTTCCTCAGATATGCTAATGTCACCGATTTCACCAAGATCGAGTTTTTGCTCTTTTTGTCCTGGGAGACAGTGCATATCCTATCATTGTTTGTTTTAAATGATGGTTCTTGTCTATGCTAACACTTTTCCAGGTTAAAAAGTGCATCTAGTGCCTCTGAATCGGCAATGTCATTTTCCAAATGATCTGAAGTAAAACCGTGGAACTATGTATTTTCTTACTGAGATGCTCAATCCAGTTTAACTCTTTACAGAAGGTTTAAGTAAAACCAGTTGTTATTTTAAATCATGAAATGGAAAGAAAGCATACTTTTCAATGCTTTATTGTCTAATCTTAATTACATTTAGAAAAATAACTTTAATGATAAAGGTAATCAACCTTATACTTAATTTTACTCTTAGATTAAAAACATCTTAAACAAAACATCCCATAGATTTTCCCATAAAAAACACTATTAATAGCTACTTACATCTTTTTAAGTTCTGTGTATTTGATGAAAACTTTATCTGAAAGACTGTGAATACTGTTTTTCTTAAGAGACCTTAAATAACATGGAAAGAAAATGTTATTATGGATTTTATGACCAACCAAACTCTTCCCTAGAAGCTGCATGCTTGAGAATATTTGATGATGCTCCATTACTACGTCACACACGTTTGAAAATGCCCATAATAAATAAGAACCTTCACGTGAGAACGAAAAGTCCATAAAGCAAAATGAAAACAGTTTGCAAATATCTGACAAGGTTAGCCAGTTAGTGCAATATAATAGACTGGAACATCTATGGTGATTTAACTTTTTCTTCTCTAGATAATTTAACAAAACACAACAAAAATCCTAACCAACTCATGCATGCCCAAATTATGATATGTCCGCAGGCAAATTCCTGAGGCTCTCAAAACTTCTATGCAGAGTTCAGAAAAACCTGCACAATTATGTCACAGCTAGCTTCGTGGATCTTCTATAACTTAAAGTCCTGGACAAATTACCACTATTTAAAATGAGATAGAATAAGTGAGTACCTTTCTTTTTTTTCAAATTTTTATTTTTACTTATATAGTACTGGCATATTAGTAATAATACATGAATTGGAAATTGAAAATAACTCCAGGCCACAGACGTTTGTGAGCTAAACGATAACCTGTTTTAAACACATACAATGTTGAAAACATTTTTTCCCTGGAGAAGAGTGTGCAGAGTTCTCTGATGGCTGGTGGTTTTAAAGGGACTTTCTATGATTTTGCTAATACATAAGTAGCATAAAACAGAACAAAGAGAAGTTAGATTAGACGACACGGTTTTCATGTGACTTCAAGAGCAAATATCAAGATTTGAATTTTACTCACAGTAATGTCACATTGCTGGAAACGGTTGGCACAGACTTCAAGCCAGCATTTATACATTCCAACTCAGTTCCTTTGCAGTCACAGCGTTGTGGGTACTGATTTAAAACTAGGGGGCAAAAAGAGTAACGATTCAATAGGAAAAAAACCCCTCTTTAATTATGACTTTATTTCTAGTAACTGGCATTGTTCTTTTTCCACTGAATGTATAACATTCACATCTTGTTAAATGAACTTATTCTGGTCCATAATAAAAGCAAACAAGAATTTTCTCCTAGTCAAATATAGACTTGGGACTTCCCTGGTGGCGCAGTGGTTAAGAATCTGCCTGCCAACGCAGGGGACACAGGTTCGAGCCCTGGTCTGGGAAGATCCCACATGCTGCAGAGCAACTAAGCCTGTGCACCACAACTACTGAGCCTGCGCGTTAGAGCCCAGAAGCCACAACTAGTGAGCCTGCGTGCTGCACCTACTGAAGCCCGCGTGCCTAGAGCCCGTGCTCCGCAACAAAAGAAGCCACCGCAATGAGAAGCCCGTGCACTGCAACAGAGTAGCCCCTGCTCGCCACAACTAGAGAAAGCCCGTGCACAGCAGTGAAGACCCAATGCAGCCAAAAATAAATAAATAAATAAAGTATGAAAAACAAAACCAAAAACAAATATAGACTCATGTGGTATTCATCTCAGTTCTAGCTTCCAGTGGTCATTTCAGAGGCATTTAACAAGGGATTAGAAAGAAACCACAGGGATGTTTAAATAGCATAAAAGCATATGGTGAACAAGATTAAGTTCTTCTCAATGAAAAACATGAGTATGATTGAGTAAATCTTTAATGGGTGTAACTGAGTCAATTCCATTTAATTGAATGGCACAAAGAGGTTGCTCAGTAAATGCTTGTTGGTTAAAATCAAACTCAATTATTTTCCCCCTTTCAAACTTCTCTTACAGCGGCAACAAGAGTGGAATGCAGGCTGGGCAGTGGCCCTCACTGTGCCTTAGTGAAATCAACCAACCCAGACACCCTATCGTTCTGGCTCTTAGCTTTTCATTACTATGAAGTTAACGTGGTAGGTAAAAGCTGTAGAGAAACTGTAAAGCAGAAAAGGACCAAAGATCCATCTAGCTGAAGCATTCAGAAGGAAGAAAAACACTTTAGGATTTACCTTGAAGGAACTCACATAATTATTCATGCAATGGCATATTACCATAATCAGTAAGATTTATCATAATATATTAATAATATAGAAACACTATCACATAATTCTTTTATTTATATATTATGTAGTTATTAATTATGTTAATTGTTAAAATAATGGCATATGAGAAATCTATGGAGAAACCAGGCCAAGTTGGTCCACAGAACAATGACTCGTGTGTGTGTGTGTGTGTGTGTGTGTGTGTGTGTGTGTGTGAGAGAGAGAGAGAGAGAGACAGAGACAGAGACAGAGACAGAGACAGAGAGCTGGGGGATGATATTAACGGAGCATTTGATGTTGCCTCTGATCCTGTGGGTATTTTTTTTGAAGGAGCTAAAAGAAGTGAGAGTTCTTTTCAAATGTTTATATTTATTTAAATCTAAGTTCTAATTGCTCTGCTTCTTTTAGATCACTTTTATTCAAACTTTATCTTTAAAATCAATTTCACCAAATTTTAGTAAATCCAACACACTTTTATTGAGCGCCTCCCTAATCCAGAAGATGCATTCTAGTGTATAAGTGTTTAGAAAATATTCTGTGGAGTTCATAGGCTTATGCTAATCACCTCAACTTCCTAAAGATAACTCGATTGTTCACTTCAATGTTTAACTGATATTGAAAATAGCGGTTACGTTATTAGATTGAAAGCCTAGGACTGGAAGCTCTTATTTACCAGTAAGAGAATTTCACGTACTCCAAGCTGAGCCAGTTGACTAAACCACAAATGTGAGTGTAACTCCCTCACCTGCAGGTCAGTCAAACCCCAACCTCTGGATTCTTCTTCTGAAGTGCCTCTTGAAGCTCTCTCTACCTCACTCTTCCCAGAGGTATTTCTGGGCTCAGGTTCTTAGTATTAGTCTGGAGCATTGCAAGAAACATAATGTTCAGTAGTGTCTCTTTCACCAAGCTTTCTCCTCAACCTCGGCAAAGTTGACATTGGGGTCAGATCAGGGTCATTCTCTGTCGTGAGGAGCTGTCCTGTGCACTGTAGAAGGTTCAGCAGCACCTTTGGCCTGCATCCGCTAGATGCCAGCAGTCACCCACCCCTCTCCAGCTGTGACAACCCAGAATGTCTCCAGACATTGCCAAATGTTCTCCAGGGGCAGAATTGTCTCAGGGTGAGAACACTGTTCTAATCCATTCTTTAAAATTCTGGTAGAAGAATCACTTTCACATACACTTCTTATCACTTCATCTTCCTCTTCACTAAATGGAAATAAGCTCACAACTTTGGTGGTTACACCCTGTATACAGCAGTGATCTCCACAATGGCATGTGTGCAAGATGACCCATTGTGGTTCCGGAAGAAAATATTAGAATTTTCAGTTATATTTATTTTTAAGCTTTTTAGTTTACTCTTTTCAATTTCTAATTTTATGTATGATATATTTGTGTATAATACATAATATAATATATATATAATATATATTATATATTATATTATATATTATTATATATAATATATATTATATAATATAATATAATATATATAATATATATATTATATATAATATATATATAATATATATATATAATATTATATATAATATATATAATATTATATATTATATTATATTATATATTATTATATATATAATATATATAATATATATATAATATAATATAATATAATGTATAAAGTACATAATAAGTGGTAATTATAACCAGGTATTATAAAGTGCATAATATACTAGTGTTGTATTTAATATATGGACTTCATATACATATATTATGTATACATACTAATGTATGCTTGTAATTGTACATACACCTACATAATTATATCTACGTATATACATATTATATGTAATATAATAATATATTAACATATAATACAATCTGTGTATATAGAGAGATATAATTCTATCTCTGGGATAGAGGCTGGACTCCAAAGAGTGCACCCCAAACCCTTTGTGGCCTGGCTCCACCCTTCCAACGCAGGTACTAGAATGAATGTGAAGCAGGCTCTGACTGACCCCACTGTTGTGCAGATCGTACTACCCTGCTCATCCTGTCACCTCTTCCCCTTCCCTCCATCCAAGGACTTCCAAGCCCATCTCAATGTCACCTTGTCTGTGGATTTCTCCCCATCCCTGGCACAGCCATCATTTCTCCCAAAGGGCTTCCACATTCCCTTGTGCAAACATCCTTCCTTCAGTTTCGCACAAATATTGTACCATTCCTGCTTCTATAAGGGTCTGTCTTTCCTGCAACAGTGTGAGGTATTTGAGGACCTTAGTCATCCTTGCACTCTCAGTGCCTAACATAGGTCCTGGAAAGTAGTTGGTGCTTAATATCTTTATTAAAGAAAGTAAGCAAAGGGAGTAAGATCTTTATTATTTGTCACAAGTATTCAGTACCTATGTATTCTTGCACTCACAGGCTAATACACAGAATGAGCATGAATGGAGCATGTTGTTTTCTTCTTTCTATCTTTTCAGTCCCAAGAGCAGATAACAGACCACTGAAATACACTGAACTGAAATTGAAATTCTAAAGGGAATTTATCACACTACCCATATAAATCCATGCCCCATAAATAATGTTGCTCGCAAAGCTGAGGTTGAGCCTTCAAACCAATACCACTTACAGCACTCCTGTGTTAATGCCACATTATTAGCATCTCCATGGACTGTGCCAAACAGAGTCGCCCATCCACTAGTGTCTCCTGTGAAACACACGGCGATGAACATGTGTCAGTTATTCTAGAAGTAAAATATCAAATTACAAAACAAAAGTATAAAAATTTGATCATGAAATCAATTTTAAAAATTTGTTTAAGTAATAGAAAGATAACAAGGGAGGGAAAGGTAGGCAAACATCTGGAGTCTTTTTCTGCAATTACAAATAATTTAAATGTGTGTATCATAAAATATATAATGAAAATAGATGATTATTTTCCATACGTGTATCCATCTTGAAAAATATCACCTGTTTCTAATGCTGACATTTTAAATGTTTGATCTTAATTTTGAGGTCCTCAGAAGAAAATATAATCTGAATTTTATTTTGTCATATGCATACGTGTATGCAGATACATACTTGATATATGTAATGAGTTCTGACAAAGTTTATGGCACCTGACCTTTTTAATAAGGAAAAAACCAAGTTCCTTTTAATAAAGTCTGTCTAGTCCTGATGAGAAAAATATTTTCTCAACTTGTCAGATGATATAATCTGCTTATTTGCCAAGTTTTCTGTTTTCTGCAGTAAAATTGTATTCTTTTAAAAAAGAAGGCTTGATTTTTGAAGCATCATTACTTTAGCATAAGCTCTTAAAGTGATTAAACACACAGTATGATGTATGATACTGAAGTTCATACAAACAGAAAAGTAAATTTAAATAACTGCCCGCAGGTCCCTTTGATCTCTGAAAATTTTAGTTTATTTTTATTTCTTGCTGATAACCTCAGTGGTTTTTAAAATTATTCTATTTGATGTCTTTACATGAATTATTTAATTTGTGTTCCTAACACCCTCATGAGGCAGCTAACATGCACGGTCTAAGATTTCCACTGAAGAGGAAAGGCCAAGAATTTGAGTGACTTGCCGTTGGCATCCAGAGAGCTGCCCCATCACGAGCACTGATCGTACTCTACTGTCCTAGGATCTGGTGACACCAAAACAAATGAGAACTCTCCTCAAGGAGTTTATGTCTAGTGAGAGAAGTACAGTGTGAAGACAAGGCAGTCCTCAGTACAGTCGTCCGGGTACACCCAGAGAGAATGGGTGCTTGTCCTAGACCTGGGGTGGAGCTTCAGGGTGGGGAGGCATGGCTGGGAAAGCCAAGCTTCTCAGGGCAGGAGGGGACACCTAAACTGCACCCTACAGGCTGAGTAGGAGTGATTCACAGGTGGTGAAGGCAGCGGTGCTGGGGCAGGAGAGCAGATTCTACTGGCATTGCACACTGGCATTCCTGGACTTTGCCGTCGCCTCTGATTGCTAGCTGGGCAGTGCCAAGGCGTGGCAGTTCTGTGTGGTATAAATCACACAGGATTCATTCAGATTCAGGAGACCTGGGTTCTAGCGTATACTCTGTGACTAACTAGACATGTCAACCTCTCTTGGCTTCAGTTTCTTCGAGAGAAAAATACACGGGTTAGATTAGATGACATGTACAGTCCTGATATACAGACCTAAAATGGCCTATAAGACCTTTCGTGATCTGACCCCTGTTACCTCTTCTTTATCCTTGTTCACTCCGCCCAAGCCAATCGGGCTTTTCCTTCCCACAAACACATTGTCTTGTTTCATTCAGCCTCAGGGCCTTTGCATTTGCTGTCTCCTTTGCCTGGAACTTCGCCAGAATATTTCACGGTTTCTTTCTTCTTTTCATTTCATTCTCAATTCAAATGTCATCATCTCAGAGAGGGTTTTTCTGGCTATATCTTTAAAGTACCCTTTCCCCCAACTCACTTTCTATCCCGTTATCCTGTTCTGTATACTTCATGGCACTTATCGCTCTCTGAAATTATTTAATTTGTTTACGTACAAGTTTACTGTCCTGCTTCTTCACACGGTCCCTGTGAACTGCATAAGGGCAGGCTTTTGAGGCTCCCTTGAGCCTGCTGAGTCCTGGTGACTTGGAGAGCTCACAAGGGGCACTGGATATAGGTCTACTGAATAACTTAATTCTCTAGGCAGGCCCATTTGCACTTCAAGGATATTCCTGAAGCTGAACCAAATTACCAAGCCATAGGGAAGTGGTCATAGTAAGCCATTTAAAATTAACATATGGGTATCCAAGTAGAACTTTAAATAATTTTATTTTTTCATCAAATACAACTTTTTGTAATACTGTACTTCTGATTTAAGCAACTCAATATATGAAAATTCTGGTAATTATCACAAATCCATTGGGAAGCAATCAGTTGTGTCACAATAGGATTCCCTATAGAGTACCGAATCCCCTTTTCCCCTTTTTCATCACCATTAGCATCTGATCCACCCACAGTTTTGGGCGGTTCACAAGGGGTGGCGTCCGTATGGAGCTGAGCCCAGGACTCACCACAGTTCTCCTCATCAGCTCCGTTCCCGCAGTCGTCCACGCCGTCACAGTGGAAAGCACGGGGTAAGCACTGGGTCAGGTTCCCACAGGGAAAGTACCCTTTTGGGCACAAAGGAGTGATTGTACTTCCTTCGGTCAGTGCAAAATCTATGAGAAAGAGGGGACAGAAGTCTTACGTAATGAGAACTTGTTAACATGGCCAAACTCTTTTTGTGTTATTCCATTTAATTTTCACAAAATGCTATGAGTTGAGTTTGTCTGGTGTTATTCTTAGTGTACAGTTTCTCTGAAAAAAATATAATGTTATAATTTTAACATTTAAAATAATCACAATCATACCAAACACCAGCTATACCAAGAGTGGAATCAAGGCTCATTTTGAATTTGCTTCAGGAAGGCAACGGTAAACAAAACCAAAGCAATTGTCCTACTTTTGTATGAAATTAAAGACCTGTTTAATTTTGGTTTCCACTCCTGGAAACCAAAAGGTAAAACTATGAGCTAACAGGACCACATAGGTGGATTTATTTACTTATTCATCCTTTATAAGGAAGATTTGAGGTGACATAATGAAAATACACATGCAAAAGGAGAGTTTAAGTGTGCATGACAGTGAAATCCAGAACCGCATTGGAACAAGGAGAGATAATACTGCGTAATAACATCTAACACTCATCGGGCTTATTGTGTGCCAGGTAGTTTGCACAGTGGTTAATCTCAGTTATTCCTTCAACAAGCCTATGTGTGGGTGATAGTATCCTTCCTATTTCAGGGTTAGGGAAGTTGAATGCAAAATCACACAGGTAGATTTGATCAACCCTCTGACCCCAGAGGCCCATTTTTAACCATCTTGCTAGGGGTAATCAGGAACCTGCACTTCAAGGAGCATAAGTCCTCTATGAGGGTGAATTAAAAATAGTCTTCTTGTGCTGGGAATGTACGAGAAAATGAATGAGAGTTGAACAACTGCTGGGTTGAATGAGAAAGCACAGGAAGGAAATATAATTAACATTTACAAAGTTACCATAACTGTGGATAGGATGACCAAAGAAATTCCAGAATTTTAGATGCAAGAGACACTTTTAATTTTGAAAGAGTACTTTCCAGAAAATAAAGAGATGTGGTTTTTTTGTAAATACTTTAGTAAAAATTTGCAAGTCATGTTATTTTTTTTTTTTTTAAGGGAGTATGGGTTGGACAGAAATAGGCGAGGGAGATTAAGAGGTACAAACTCCCAGCTGCAAAATAAATGAGTCAAGGGTATAAAATGTGAGTGTGTGTGGGGGGGAAGGAGCGCAAGATGAAACTTCACAGAAACAGATTTAAGGAGAATGCAGACTCAGGCAGAGAGTAGTGTAGTGGTCTACTCATCATGACTAATTGAAGGGAACAAGGGCTGTTGGCAAACTTTTCCTAACCGCACCACTGAAGGTTGGCGTCATGTCCAGGGATTTTCTTGGGCTGGGGGTATGGGGCTTTTTAATACTGCAGAGAACTAGAGAACCAACCTTCGTGGAGCATCTTCTACTGTGTGCCGGGCGTTTCCTAATTATTTCACTTAATCCCAACGGCAACTTTGTGTTGCTGGTATTATTATCTCCATGTAAAGATGAGGAATGAAGGCTGAGAATATGAAGGCACTTCTACTCTGGTTCTTGGGAAAACACCCTGGCGAGGTCTGGGCGCTCCAAGCAAATGCTGCCTTGCACGGAGGTGTTCTCGCACCAGACGGATCACCAGGCTCTCCTGAAGTCGGTGAAGGCTGCTGGCCTTCCTTGTGTAACGAATCATGCCGTTTGTAAGAGGGCAGGGGTTTGCTACAGGCACTGAAGCTATGTCTGAGTTACGGTGCATCGTCAAGCTTTTAGTGATATTGTTAGAGAGGATGAGTAGATTATTTGATTTTTTGAGCTTTAGTCCTTTAGTCGTGGTGACCCTCAAGACCCAGCAAACACATAAAAGAGCAGCATCTGGCCCTTTCCTGGGCACAGGCGGATGAAGCAGTGTCCGTCCTCCCATGGGAGCTGCTGCTGCTGCATCCACTAGCCCTGCCCTGAGTGGCGAGTGTGGCCCTCAGATTCTTTTCTACCCACTGGATTTGTTTTTACAAAAGCAAGAACCATTTTCTCTGCTTCTGCTGCCGTGGTCGATGAATGATTTAGTATGAGCAACTGGGCATAAGACCAGTCAGGTCTGACTATTTTAGGAAAACTCTCTGCTGTGTGGCTCTGGGGTTTGGCTTGTTAAGCCTATTCACACAGGGAGAGGGATGCTGAGTCATAGATTTTAAAATCTCTTAACTTCTTTCTTATAACAATTTCTACAGAGGGCAGATTTATAAAAACTAGCTGTCCTCCTGTGTTTGGAACATGAATAAGGGTCAATATTTCTTAGTGTAGCAGCTTTAGAATTGTTTAAAATAGTAACTCACAGTTAGAAATAAGTTTGGTATCACATCACAGTCTGGCAGACAAACTCACACACACATACACACACACACACACAGAAAGCAAAATTTCTTGAAATATTACTTACCTTTTACTACAGTGGATGAACTCTGATCATTGCTATTCTATCTTATTCAGTTGAAAAGGCATCACAACTCACTAGGTTGATCTCACGGGCCACTAATGGCATGGGACCCACTATTTTAAAATATTCATTAGTAATGAAGTCCTCTGGAGACCATCAGACCCAGATTATAACTCTCTCTGCCACTCCCAAGCTGTGTGACTCCGAGCAAGCTGCTTAACCTCTTTAAACTTTAGTTTTCTCATATTTAAAATAGGGGTAATGATAATATCCCAGGAACCAGACAAGTTAGTGCTTGTGAAGTGCTGAAGAGTGCTTGGCCCCCGGTAGACCCTTGGTTAATGTTGGCATACAGGCAATTTCAATGCAAAGTGAAAATTAGGACTTTAATGGAAGGTTGCTGTGCCTTAGAATTGCACGATCTTTTTATATGACTTCTATGAAAGAAATAATAGGACTATAGTAAAGTTTCTCCAACTTCTTCATGTTATTCTATTTTAAAAGCCATGTGACATATATGCTTTCTATTTTAAGCAGCCTCAAATCTCTTTTGAAAGCTGAAGGGGGGTTGTAAATGATTAAGCAACAAAAAAGTCCTTACAACTTCCTAATAATATTTTTTATCGATCTAGAAGAGGTGATTAAGCACTTGATTAAAGACAATTTTGAAACAGAAAACTGAGGCTGTGTAAGATATTTTGAAGGTGGAATACTGCCTTCCGTTATAGGGTTTTATCATGAAGATATCCTTGAGTTCTCTGAGGGTTGGACTCAACTGAATGTGCATCCTCACAGATGCAGACTCATTCCGAGGGGGAGAAACAATCGAGTGTCACAGACAAGAAGGATCAAGATTATTTCCTTTTCCCTGGGGAAAAAATGGGTTTCACCTAGCAAGTATGGGTGAAGAAAGGGGAGGAGAAAGACTGACCATGTACAAACGGCACCTACCAACTGTATTTCTCAAAATTCTACATTTTCACCCCAGAATGGAACATGCCTGAAAATGACTCAAGGTATAAATTTTGTGTGGAAGGAAAATAAATAAATAGAATCTATTCCCTACCTACCCCTTGCCTTCTGTACCCTAAATCCCAGTTGTCTAACCTAGTGCCTCATACTTACTTGGTGCTCAATAAAATTTTTTTAATGAACAAATGAATTAATGGGTGATTTAGGAATAAAAGAAGAGTTGAAGGAATAGCCCCTTTAAAAATGTAGAATTCCCATAGGTGCAGGGTAATGTTTTTATTTTGATGAGAAAGTATTTTTTTAGTCTTCAAGGTATTTATCGTTCGGTTATTATACAATTTATAAAATGATTAAGAATCCCTGCTGGGCTTCCCTGGTGGCACAGTGGTTGGGAGTCCGCCTGCTGATGCAGGGGACACGGGTTCGTGCCCCGGTCTGGGAGGATCCCACGTGCCGCGGAGCAGCTGGGCCCGTGAGCCATGGCCGCTGGGCCTGCGCGTCCGGAGCCTGTGCTCCGCAATGGGAGAGGCCACAACAGTGAGAGGCCCGCGTACCGCAAAAAAAAAAAAAAAAAATCCTTACTGTATTTGGCGCATACTGAAAAAGAATCAATACCCATCTGTAGACAGCATATTATGCTGTCTATTCCTCCTGCCATCTGTGGAAGTGGAGATAGTTTTACTGAAACTCGGGGATTATAAAAACGGAGGATGCCTACATACAAGCTGTGTCAGTAGTTTCTGCAGCAGTTTCTACGGGACCTGTGTCAAACACACAGCTGAGAAGAGGTTTGAACATATGAAAGAACATTTCTCCATAATGGTCTTTCTCGTCTCTCTTCTGGTCAATGTTCTGGACATATCTGTGCAAAGGGATTCTAAAATGACTCCTTGATAGCTTTTGGAAACCAACTGACTGCTGCCTAAGGACATACTTTGCTGCCCACAAACCCCTTCCTTGCTGGGAAACTACCGGTGAGAATGATCTTACAGGTGCTCAGTTTGAGAATCGATGGAGGTGATCAAGACCCTCTCTGCTTTCTCTGATTCTCTGCCAGTGCTTGTCCTGCATGAAGCTGAAGAAAGCCTTTATCGTCTCAGCCTGGTTTTCTGGCTGAGACTCTCTCCATAGCCCTGCCAGGGATGAAGGTCCCACCACCCACAGGGAGCCCAGAGGAACCTGGCCAGTGAGGCCATTTCCCAGCGTGCACTGCTCCTAATGGAGTTTAATCCAGTTCGGATGCAGGGGAGCCTCTGCCATTTACTCTAAAGAGCCAATTACTGTAGCACAGGAAGAAACATTCATTTAACATCTAGGAAATTTTAGCTGAGTGCGTACTACGTGCAACCTCAACAAGGCAGACAATGTCCATTCTCACCTGGAGCTCAGGTGGCAGGATCTCCAAGAGGAGCAGCAGCGCTACTCAGTGAAGCAAAGGTGAACCAGTTCATTCGCTGAGTCCACCTACTGGATGCCCCCCTCCTTCTGGGAAGAGTCTGTCAAAATCCTGAATGTCACTGATATGCATTGGGTCAGAATCAAATCAATTAGAGAATTTAGAGGGACCTGCAAAGAGTTTCTAGTATTTTAGTTTGTCCAACAAGAACATTAAAAAAACCTAAATTACCACCATTATAATAATGATTATAAGAAAAATGGTATTTTATTGCTAAAAATTTGAGAGAATATATGCACAGAAGAAAAGACAATCCTTTGAAAGGAATACATTTAGCTTTACAAAAAAACGAACTTATTTTTGCTCACGGACTGGTGAAACTTTCATTCCTGACAGCAGTGGCCTGGAACACAGTGTCTGGAACTATGTGTGAGAAAACCAAATCTGGCAATGTTGACCAGAATTCTTCAGGGCAGTTAGCCCTCTGTTCTATAACTCACAAATATTTTCTCCCAGTTTGTCACTTGTCTTTAACTTTGCTTACAACAGAGGCTCCAGAGAGGAAACGATCTGATCCTGACTTTAAAATAACTATGCAAACTAAAAACAGAAAACATTCTATTTTTAGAATATTCTATATAAAATATTTAAATATTCTATAATAAAACCCCATAGCATATAATATACTTAATGGTAACTTTCTGAAGACATTTAGTTTGAGGTTGGGATCAGGGCATGGATGTCCATCATTACTACATCTTTTCAAGGCTGTCGTGGAGGACTTAGCAAATGTAGGCAAGGCAAGCAAATCAATCATATACAAGTTGCGAGAAATAAAACTGTCATTATTCATGAATGATATGAGTGTGAATATAAAAAATCCAAAATAATAAATTATTAGTGCTAGAGAGTTTATCAAGGTTTCTGTAAAATCAATTTAATTTCTATATATCATGTACAAACAATTAGAAAGTGAAATGTTTAAAAAATACCTTTACTATAGCATCAACTGTGTCATATTTAGGAATACATCGAACAAAAGCCTGCAAGACATTTATGTAAAGTATATAAAATTACTGATAGACATTAAAGACCTAAATAAATGGAGTTAATTCTCTCAAACTGGGGAATTCCCTGGGGGTCCAATGGTAAAGAATCCGCCTTCCAATGCAGGGGATGCGGGTTCGATCCCTGGTCGGGGAACTAAGATCCCACATGCCACCGGGGCAACTAAGCCCGCGTGCCACAACTACTGAGCTCGCGTGCCTCAATGAGACAGCTGTGTGCCGCAAACTACAGAGCCTATGTGCCCTGGAGTCCACGTGCCACGACTAGAGAGCACATCTGCACGCCACAACTAGAGTGAAGCCCAAGCGCCACAACGAAGATCCCATGTGCCGCAACTAAGACCCGACACGGCCAAAAAAATAAAGAAAATAAATAAATAAAAATAAATATTTTTTTAAAAAAACAGCCTTATATATATATAATTGAAAAGCTGACATTAAAAAGAAAAAGACCTAAATAAATGGAGTTAATTCTTTTCTCAAATTGATTTATGGGTTCACAGCAATTCCAATAAAAATCCAGGAGTGTACGTGTATATATTATGTATGTGTGTGTAGAAACGGATAAGCTGTTTCTCCAAGGCATATGGTGACGATAAAGGACAGGAAGGAACACAAGGTGAGAGAACTGTTTACCTGTATATCAGGACTTATGATAATGATACAATAATTCAGAAAGTTCAGAAAAATACAGATACACACGGACATTTGATTTAGGACCAAGTGGCACTGCAGAGCAGTAGTGGGAGTTAGTCACCTCTAAGTAGATTATGGATCTAAAGATTAAAGGTGAAACAATAGAGTTTCTGGAAGATAATATAGGAGAAAAAACTTATCACTTTAGGGTAGGATTTTAAGGGAAATAAAAACAAAATATGAAAGCATTAATCATAAAAGATAGCTAAATTAGACTATATTAAAATTCAGAACTTCTGTTAACCCAAAAATAAAAACAAAACAAAGTCACCATTAAGAATATGTAGAGGCTGGGCCTCCCTGGTGGTACAGTGGTTGAGAGTCCACCTGCCGATGCAGGGGACACGGGTTCGTGGCCCGGTCCGGGAAGATCCCACATGCCGCGGAGCTGCTGGGCCCGTGAGCCATGGCTGCTGAGCCTGCGCGTCTGGAGCCTGTGCTCCGCAACGGGAGAGGCCACAACCGTGAGAGGCCCGTGTACCGCAAAAAAAAAAAGAAATGCATGCACATGTGCACCAAGAGACTCAGACAGACAGCAATATTCACAGAAACATTACTTATAAGAGCCCCAAACTGGAAACAATACAAACGTCCTTGAAAAAAATAAGGTGGATAAAAATTGTGGTATATTTATCAATGGTATACTATATAATATTGAAAATGAAAAGTCATTCAAAGTGATTTCAGATCAAGCATAGCCAGTGAGCAGTTCTCCTTTACTTTTTTTTTTTAACATCTTTATTGGAGTATAATTGCTTTACAATGGTGTGTTAGTTTCTGCTTTATGACAAAGTGAATCAGCTATACATATACATATATCCCCATATCTCCTCCCTCTTGAGTCTCCCTCCCACCCTCCCTACCTCACTCCTCTACGTGGACACAAAGCACCGAGCTGATCTCCCTGTGCTATGTGGCTGCTTCCCACTAGCCATCTATTTTACATTTGGTAGTGTATATATGTCCATGCCACTCTCTCACTTCGTCCCAGTATACCCTTCCCACTCCCTGTGTCCTCAAGTCCATTCTCTACATCTGCGTCTTTATTCCTGTCCTGCCCCTAGGTTCATCAGAACCATTTTTTTTTTTTTTTAGATTCCATATATATGTGTTAGCATACGGTATTTGTTTTTCTCTTTCTGACTTACTTCACTCTATATGACAGATTCTAGGTCCATCCACCTCACTACAAATGACTCAATTTCATTTCTTTTTATGGCTGAGTAATATTACATTGTATATATGTGCCACATCTTCTTTATCCATTCATCTGTCGATGGACACTTAGGTTGATTCCGTGTCCTGGCTATTGTAAACAGAGCTGCAATGAACATTGTGGTACATGACTCTTTTTAAATTATGGTCTTCTCAGCGTATATACCCAGTAGTGGGATTGCTGGGTCGTATGGTAGTTCTAGTTTTAGTTTTTTAAGGAACCTCCATCCTGTTCTCCATAGTGGCTGTATCAATTTACATTCCCACCAACAGTGCAAGAAGGTTCCCTTTTCTCCACACCCTCTCCAACAGTTTCTAGACTTTTTGATGATGGCCATTCTGACTGGTGTGAGGTGATACCTCATTGTAGTTTTGATTTGCATTTCTCTAATGATTAGTGATGTTGAGCATCCTTTCATGTGTTTGTTGGCAATCTGTATATCTTCTTTGGAGAAATGTCTATTTAGGTCTTCTGCCCATTTTGGGATTGGGTTGTTTGTTTTTTTGATATTGGGCTGCATGAGCTGCTTGTAAATTTTGGAGATTAATCCTTTGTCAGTTGCTTCATTTGCAAATATTTTCTCCCATTCTGAGGGCTGTATTTTCGTCGTTTGTTTTCCTTTGCTGTGCAAAAGCTTTGAAGTTTCATTAGGTCCCATTTGTCTATTTTTGTTTTTACTTCCATTTCTCTAGTCAAAAAGGGTCAAAAAGGATCTTGTTGTGATTTATGTCATAGAGGGTTCTACCTATGTTTTCCTCTAAGAGTTTTATAGTGTCTGGCCTTACATTTAGGTCTTTAATCCATTTTGAGTTTATTTTTGTGTATGGTGTTAGGTACTGTTCTAATGTCATTCTTTTACATGTAGCTGTCCAGTTTTCCCAGCACCACTTACTGAAGAGGCTGTCTTTTCTCCATTGTATATTCTTGCCTCCTTTGTCAAAAACAAGGTGACCATATGTGCGTGGGTTTATCTCTGGGCTTTCTATCCTGTTCCATTGATTTATATTTGTTTTTGTGCCAGTACCATACTGTCTTGATTATGGTAGCTTTGTAATATAGTCTGAAGTCTGGGAGTCTGACTCCTCCAGCTCCATTTTTCTTTCTCAAGATTGCTTTGGCTATTCGGGGTCTTTTGTGTTTCCATACAAATTGTGAATTTTTTTGTTCTAGTTCTGTGAAAAATGCCAGTGGTAGTTTGATAGGGATTGCATTGAATCTGTAGATTGCTTTGGGTAGTAGTCATTTTCACAATGTTGATTCTTCCAATCCAAGAACATGCTATATCTCTCCATCTGTTTGTAACATCTTTAATTTCTTGTGTACTCAGCAAAACCATTGTGTCGTTGGTTTACTAATTTCTTATTTCTTAAGGAGGGAGTGTTACTTAGCAACAAGACTACTTTATACCTAAACCTGTGTATTAATTATACTTTTTTGAATTTTACTGTCTACTGAGTCAGTATATTGATCATTAGATCAGCTATTCCCTTGCTGAATACTTAATTTGTCCTTATAACCCCCAAAAGTGAAAAAATAAGACTTTTCAGGTAGTATTAACATGTCAAATAATCCAAGTGAATCCAATTAACAATCCTGGTATGCACAAAGAGTATAACAAGGAATTAGCATCCCTTACAGAAAAAAAAGCCTACTCATATTTTGATGTGCTAAGTGCAATTAACAGTGCTTCCAGAGGTGTGACCTATGGGGCAGATTCATCAGACCACCTAGAATGCTTCTTAAATGTACAGAGTCCCACACCCCACCCTAGACTTGTCAGATCTATGGGGGGGCTAGAGTCCTAGAATCTATTTCTTTACCATCATCACAAGTGATTCTTAGCAATTCAATAATTGCACCTATGTTTGGCTATGGCTGAGAGGTTCTCTGGTATGCTGAAGGTCAAAGGCTTCAGAGGATCAGGGCTGTGACTTGAACACAGGTTGGCTCACCCCTAAATCTAGCATCCTTGCCACTCCGCTGCCTCTCCTATCCTAACCCCTTCATGATTTCAAATCTCTGGTGTGTATGCCCTTTCATGTCCAGTCTCTGATTAAGCAAAATCTGAAGAATTAAAAACGACCTTCTTTTCTGAGCTTTGGGTCAAAGATGTTCTATTGTGAGCAAATCCTAAATATGCTTCCCACAACATTTACTTTTCCAAAGATAGAGAAGAACTGTTACTATGTTTTTTCACTGAACTATTCAGTTTATTGAAGAGAGAATCTCCACAGAACGTGAACAGAGAAAAAGCTGCTGTTGTGAGAGGAGCTAAGCCCACTTGGTTGACAGGAGCCTAGACTGGATGAGCAGTTAGATCTGGCTCCCATGCCTGTTTGAGAAAGTGGCTGAATGCAGCCTGACCAGCAGAGGCTGGGACCTACATGAAGCTACCTGCTGGGACAGAGCCCCTAACAATGCATGGGGGATGAAATGCCTCTGCTGACCACCTGAGGTTGTGATTTGAATATTGCCCCTTGCCCATGGCCAGTAGGGAAAGCAGTGGTGGTATCTCTGCAAACTGAGCATGAGATTTGGAACTGGATCACCCACAAGGTAAAATCCCTGAGATACTCATAAACTATGGCTCAGAACTGAACACTCCAGTGGACTCTGTTGAGGCAATTCTGAGACCACTCATAGGGAGACATGTGCAGGAGAAAAACCCCTCCAACTTCATGAAAATGTCCAGGCCTCCAAAAAAGAAAGAATTCATACCTGGGGAACTGGGAGATAACATTATCTTCCCCTTATCAAACATATTCTATTAACACAGAACTTCCCTGGGCAAAAAAAAAGCGATATACCACTGATGAGAACAATATTTATTGCAACCTTAGTTTTTTTCTATACACACACAATATCTAGAATTATAGGGATGAAGAATTGATGCATGTGAACAAAGCACTTAAAAATGTTTCCTCTAATTCCACTATGATTTCTTTTTAATTAATTAATTAATTTTTGGCTGCGTTGGATCTTCATTGCTGTGCATGTGCTTTTTCTAGTTGTGGCGAGCAGGGGCCACCCCTCGTTGCAGTGCACGGGCTTCTTATTGCAGTGGCTTCTCCTGTTGCGGAGCACGGGCTCTAGGTGCACAGGCTTCATTAGTTGTGGTGCGTGGGCTCAGTACTTGTGGCACACGGGCTCTAGAGCGCAGGCTCAGGACTTGTGCCGCACGGGCTTAGTTGCTCCGTGGTATGTGGACTCTTCCCCGAACAGGGCTCGCACCCGTGTCCTCCGCACTGGCAGGCGGACTCTCAACCACTGCGCCACCAGGGACGCCCTCCACTATGCTTTCTTATATAAACCAAGCACATTCATTTTGCCAGATGAATGGTAAGTGACATTTTTACCAAACGAGGAAACCAAGCTGTTTTGGTTCTCAAACATATATATACTCCTAAAAAGTCTGTGCATTTATCATCATATAACTATGTACACAAAAACTATTCTTAGTTAATTGAATTTTATTCAAGCCACAACTTCTTAGGACGAATGTGCCATTTTTCAACGTCAGCTTATTTGAAGCAACATCCCCATTTTCGTCTTTAAAATTCAGGTGACAGCCAATTTTGTCACTTCAAGTAAGAGTCCTTAAAAATCTTTTATTGCATCTGGTCACATTCATTCACAGTAAGATGAACAAATGAATAAACATCTGTTGTGAGATGTATTTAGTTAGTGCCTTTAGAGATAACTTATCTCAAATGGCCTTAACTTCTGGGTTTCTGATACTTTTCCTCTTCCCTCACAGCAGGCTCCATTCAGCCCTGAAGCAGGTGAGTTTCTTTTTCATTAGTGGTGCTGCTTTGGCCTCTCAGTATGACTGTCCTGCAATATAATTGATTTTCACAGCTATCGGCAGCATGGATATTAATTGTGTGAAATTAAAATTTAGTTCAAAAACGTTTTCTTAAGTCACAGCATCCAAGTCGAACTGATATTACTGAGAAAGGACCAAGACGAGATTTGAACTAGTCCATTAGGGGGCAGTCAAATACTGCTCACGTCCAAATGCTGCTCTAGCCCTGCTTTTGATGACTACCTTTTTCAAGGTTAGCAAATTATTTGAATAAGTAGCAACTGGTAGTTATCCAGTAGCATTCTCAATACTTCATGCTTTCAGTTTCCCATATAAGCCCATGTTTTTTGGTTTGCAATATTGTTCATAATTAGTCCATAAAAAACTTTTTTTGGAGGGAGTTTGAAGCTGGTTAACAAGGATACCCAGTGAATAAATGGATGATAAAATACATGAAAAAAGTGATAATAAGACATGTTATCTTTACGTATCAATTAATGTCTGTAGCTTAAGATGGTTGTATCATTTATTCATTAGGCATGCAAGGGTGATCATGGCCAGAAGAGAAAAGACAATCATATAATTGTTAACTTTTCCCTTTGTTTAGATCTGGTCTAAGAATCTATCACAAATATTCATTTAAATTTAAAAAGCAATTTTTACTCTTACATAATTCTAAATGACTTTTCTTTGTTTATGATAAAGAGCCTTACTGCTTTAACTGTATAATTTTAACTGCTTTAACTAATGTAACTCTAATTTTCTTGTGAAAAAGAAAAAAATTTTGTTAATATATATAGCAAATTATTATTTTTATAAGTAGGAATAAGATATCAAAGCATTGGTTAACATCTAACTTTGAAAATAAATGATTTTAAATATAAATTATCAATTGAAAATAATATAAAATTAGAAAGTAAAAATTTCCAGGGAATTACAATCAAATATCAGATTGATACTATGGATTTTAAATATGACATTTACTTAGAAATAAAAAAAAATCATGTTTAAAATTTCTTTTCTTCTTTTTTTTTTTTGCTGTACGCGGGCCTCTCACTCTTGTGGCCTCTCCCGTTGTGGCGCACAGGCTCCGGACACGCAGGCTCAGCGGCCATGGCTCGGCCATGGCTCACGGGCCCAGCCGCTCCGCGGGATGTGGGATCTTCCCGGACCGAGGCAGGAACCCGTGTCCCCTGCATGGGCAGGCAGACTCTCAACCACTGCGCCACCAGGGAAGCCCTCTTTTCTTCTTTTTTTTAAAGAACACCATTACTTTGTGGTAAATCTTGAAACATTATTTTAGTAATAGATATTTTTCTTCTCATAAAGATTTTGTTTTTCTAAGGCAAATCAATTAGATGCATTACCATAAGCAAAAGTAGTTAAAACTGGTTAACTATAGTTACAGTCTTGTACATTAAAGAATTTTTTAAGGGCATAGATAACCTCTATGAAATGTGTTGAATCCAAGAACCTATTTTGTAACTGTCTATCCTTAAAAATCATAAAGAAGTGAATATTATAAATGTGCATAGGGCATTAACTTCTGAGGGAAGAAGACCTTATATCAAGAGTAGACTGCCTTCTACAACTGTATTACCTGCAAAATGAGTTCATAGATTGTTTCTCCTAGGATAACACTTAAGTTTTCATGTAAGAAAGATTAAAATATAAGACAAAAATCATGTTACATGTATTAAAATATTTTAAAATAATTTGCAACAAAGTTTTAGTATTTCAAATTCAAACAAATTTAAATATTAAAAAATCTTTTATCTGTTAGAAGTTCTTAAATCACTGCTCATAAATACTGCGTTTTATTTCAATATTTAAAATATTCAGTTGACTTCATTTAATAAAATTAAACATTTTAAAAACCTAAAACGAATTTCTCAGAAAAGAAAAATAATTTTGAATTCTAACTTTAGTCTCAGAGGCTTATCAAAAGTCTTTAAGCAAGACTATGAACTTAAATACATTTTAGAATAATAATAATAAACCCAACATGCCTTGGGTATGATGAATAGATTATTTACAAGTGGACACGCTCATAACAAAACAAGTCTATATTTTTCTTTAAAACCAGGGGAAGATTAAATTTTATTTTATTTTTTCAGCTTTACAATAAAAATACTGCCAACTTGAAAATGAGCAGTTTGGCTAAAATGAAAAGTTTAAAAATAAAAAACAGAAAATAGAATTATCTGAATAGGTTAACTTTTGTCCATTTTTAAATATTTTATTTTACATAGGTTTGCTCTTAGGGAGAGATACTGATTTTTAGATTTGCCTTCGGCTTTGCAGTTCCCAGTTTAACTATGTTAACAACGAAACATAGCAACTAACAATTATATAAAATTTATGAACAGATTTCAACAGGTTGAAATTTCATAAGGCAAAATTTTAAGTTATTAATTGTCATACATTTTTTCAAATACTAAAAAAAATTTCTCCATTATAACTGATTTCTCTAACATTGTTTTTTAAAGCTATCTTATTACAATTTTAACAACATTTAAAGGCAAGTTTCCATGAAAAATCTGTTGCATCTAGAAATTGCTAGGATGGGACTATAGGCAACTAGTGATAATGACAATGCAAACTGGATGTCTGTTTATCAAACACTGCAATGAGTGTATTAAAAATATGATAGAACCAAGTAGAAGTATTCTGTTCTTTTGGAATTGCACTCATTCAAGCAAGAAAGCAGTAGCCTTACCTTTGACATCCATCAGAATGATGAAATGAAGTAGAAGGAACATTGCAATCAATCTGCGGCTGAAGAGACGCTTAATACCAGAAAAGTAACAACGAGTTCACAGCAATTGAGTTGTTAGATGTATGCTCCCTAACCGCAGAAGGAGTTCTGATGTAGGAACTTCAGTGCCTCCCCTGTGTCTGAGCATGCTCAACAGCTAGCACTTTACTGGCACGGGAGGAGACGGTCTTTGTCACTATGCAGCCTATCTTTTTCATTCTTTCTTTTTTGGTTTCATTTTATTTTAAATCTACAGTTGTATTCTGGGTCATTAATTTATTATAGTATGCACAGAGAGACATATATAAGACTCTGGTAGTATTAGATAAGAAACATTTTTTAAAATCACTCTAAAAATATGTTCCCCTTAGAGCATGTAGTACAATTTGCTCTTAATTTAAATCCAAACATATACAGAAATTCTCAAATAGAAAGGGATATAGATTTACACTGAAAAGGTGATGAAACTTTTTGCAAGCGTGTTTTTCATGCAATAAAAAAGTGACAAAAAAACTACTCACTGGCAAATACGTGAAGAACTCCTACTTCCATTCAAATGCACTTAAATGCTTTCAAATGACATACAGAAAGTAATAACTAAAATATACGGCCCTGTGTTTAATAGTTACTTATTGTAAGACATTCACACAATTTTTTTTTTTTTTTTTTTTTTTTGTGGTACGCAAGCCTCTCACTGTTGTGGCCTCTCCCGTTGCGGAGCACAGGCTCCGGACGCACAGGCTCAGCGGCCATGGCTCACGGGCCCAGCTGCTCAGCGGCATGTGGGATCTTCCTGGACCGGGGCACGAACCCGTGTCCCCTGCATCGGCAGGCAGACTCTCAACCACTGCGCCACCAGGGAAGCCCTCACACAATATTTTAAACTTCATTTACTTCCTCTATAATCATATTCTTTTTTAAAAATGGATAATTTTATTCTTGCTTTCAATCCCATGTTGCATACCTATTAGAAAATATTAATTATAATTCAGTTCTTACATCCTGAAAGCAGCTTTTAAAACAGCATAGTGCAAGTTAAAGTATAGAAAGGGACTTTGGTTGTAGGATTCAGTTGATCCTAGTGTAATGATAAAGAGTCTACAAAAGGACATTGTAGACTTTTGTTGTCTATGAAATTCTGAGAAATGTCTATGTAGACATATGAAACATTTTGTAGTTCTGATTTGGACATAGGATTTTGTAAGGGAATGATACAGGTTCTCTTATATGTTGTTATTAATCATAGCAACACTGAAACAGCACTGAAAAACTATCCTGTGACAAATGGCTATTGTCATCACAAATCATAAGAGATGGGGTTTTCATTGCTCTTTCTTTCATTCCAGCCTTTGACAGAATAAAGATTCAAAGGGAATTTCAAATAGAAAATATTTTATTTATCACATAATGTAGTTAGTTCTTTTCTCTTTTAAGACGTGAGCTAAATTCCCTAAGACTTTTTCCAGATACATTTAGATGTGTTCTCATCTTATTTTTCAAACCAAAAGAGAAAGCAACAAAGAAAATAAAGGAAAAACAATGAAAAGAAGTATTTCAAGGTTTTTTCTTATATTTCAAGCACCTTTTTTTCTTCATTAACCTCGAGGTCTTTTTGGATAAAATTTGCCTTAGTTCATGTAAAAAAAATTCAGAGTGATCAGTTTTTCTTACATTTTGTGTTCTACTAACAAGATGATGGGTGCTAGTTTCTGGTACTGAAACTTTAAGCATGAATTTTTAAGTGCAATTAAATACCATGAATTGCCCATCACAAGTTTATTTGAAGTTTAAATATATACTCCATGAAAACACAATTTTTGGAGAAAGAAGAAATGTCAAGATTTGAAAGAATTTAATTTCGATTTCTTCGTGAATATTAAGCCTTAGAAATAGATTTAAATTGTTAAAAAGTTGAATCCCCATCCCTTTGTGTTAAGCTTTTCAAAGTTAATCTTTGAAATATTAACATAAAAACTTCAGAACTCCATAATTATAAATAATAGTTAAGAACATGTTAGGCTCATTCATTACTGGTTTCTAAAGACGGAGAGTGCAAGTACTGAAACGTGTTTCATTTAATACGTTTTAACTTTGATTTACTTAGTATGAGTATCCAGCATTTGAACTGAAGCCCAAATGGCTGAAAGGTACACAAGGATATAATATATGTGTTTAAATAAGGGTGAATGGATTTACTCTTTCCTTGGAGACACAGTTGGTAAGGAAGCTCCAGAGAGGGCTTCATGCAGAGCTGAGAGGAAGACTTGTACAAACTGATTCATCCCTGGATATTAACTTCAAATTTGCACAAGTGTATTTTATTGATCCTTGCCTGAATCAGTTTATTCCTTCATTCCAATCTCCTGTGGGTAGCACTCATATTTTTGGCAATAACAGTATAAAAGCTCATATAAATATAGTATTTAATAAATAGCATAATTCAATAGAATTCTCGCTAATTCAAGGGAATTTATTTACTGAAATGACTAATTACCTAGTTTAATAGTGGGGGGGCGGGGTTGGCGGAGAGGTAGGGGCATTTTCTTAGCCTCTACTGTAACTTTTATTCACATTTTAGAAGCCATTGTTACATAAAAAGTTCTGAAATCCAGAACATAATTTAAATATGGTCAGAAAACCCTGATATTAACTCACTTTCAGAAGTGTGTGATTGTTTTTCATATAAGCTGTAAGTTACTATCTTGCTAAATCAATATTTTCAATCAAGATATTTGCTAAACACTCACACTGTATAGGCTTGTAAATGCCTCTTATTTCCACAGTCTCTAGTCTTTCATTCACAAAACCTATGCATTAGCTGTTTAGTATCACTTTCTGTTTTGAGGGAAAGGACATAGGATAGTCAATGAAGGAATTATATTAATAGATAAGATTTTCTCCAAAAAGATAAATTATAGAATAATAAATATAAGAATCCCACGCTCATGATATTAGGCCAACAATGGCAATGTTCACTTGAATAGCCTCCATATATGAAGCTATAGTAAAACCTTAGATATTCAGCTATACCAGCTAAGTATTTGTGATTATGTTAACCTTTATTCATGAGATTGTATCATTAACTCGTCATTCAGTAAGACTGATATTTTGAGTAACCTTTTCAGCAATGGTAGCAGACTTATTTGCACTCTGTAGACAGAGCAAACCTAACTGAATCACATAATCTCATTAGCATAGAGTGCAGTCAATTAAGCAAACCAGTCCTGATATAGGGTCCATTTTGAGAGGGGAAGTGTCAGTTAGGTGTTCTAACTCTGATATTTTACATTTAAAATAATTTAAGTCATGCTCCATTTATCTGGGAATTTCAACTCTTGGCAAGCTCAGTGATTAGGAGCATAGCTACAAACCCAGAGTAAAAAAATATCACCAAGACATCCACTCCTGGCAGGATGGTAGATTAGATGCTCTGAAAAAGCCTTCTTGCTTGAAAATAATAGCTCCTGCATAAAACAATTTTCACTGCATTTCTGGAGTGTTAAAAATGAGAAGAATTAAGTCTAAAGGAAAAGCGCAAGACAAAACAAAAACGAAATGCTGAAACGGCAATGCAGAACAGTAAACAAGTGAACAGTAAACAAACATAAAAGGCAAGACGTGCCTGCAAACAAATGCGGATATCAACTTTTAGACCAACTTTCAGACAAAGCCTGTGTCAGCGGCAAGGTCTCAGGGCTCAGCCTCTGCCTCCCCAGAGGATTAAGCTGAGCAATGTCAAAGAGGCACCCTGTAGCACCGTGAAACAGAAACACAAACTCTGTGGAAAACATCCTTAATTTAGTTCCTTAGGGTTTACCCAGATTAACATCAACCAAATATAGGCTCATTATCAAAGATCAACCAAGCACACTTGGGTGACACTTAGCAGAAATAAAAGCAATGGATTTAGAACCCCAAGAACTTCAAATATTGACATTATCAGTTATGGAATATAAAATGTTTACAGGAAGAAATACATGGAATCACAAAAATGAGTAAGAAATCATTCAAAAGAACCAAAGAGAATTTTCAGACACGAACAACATATTTGTGGAACTTAAGAACTCAATGGATGGGTAAAAGTAGTCATTAAGACATAGTTGAGAAAAAAAGTTGTAGATTGGAATAAAGAGGTAAAGAAATTATCCAGAATGTAGTACAGATAAACAGGGAATGAACAAAATTAAAGAAGTTAAGAGTTAGGAGGAAAGAGTGAAAAGTTTCAACATACAGCTAATTAGAGTCCCAGAAGGAGTGAATTGTGAGAATATTTGGGGGAGATCATGACTAAGAATTTTCTAGAAATGATAAAATATAAAATTTACAGATATAGGAAGAACAATTTCTAGTAGGCAGTGCAAATAAAAATAAACCCACATCTGGACATTTGGTGTTGAAATTGGGCAATATCAAATATACAGAGAAGGCTTTAAAGGAAAGCAGAGAGAAAAAACAGGTGAGTTACAAAGGGAAAATTAGAATACTAGCAGACTTCTCAGCAACAATGAGGGAAGCCAGCATAGGTGCAATAGCATTTAAATTCTGAGAGAAAATGACTGGCAGCTAAAAACCATGTTCCTAGGAAAACTATATTTTAAAGGGAGCAAAAGATATATTAAAAAGTTAAGTAAGAACTCAAATGAAGGATACAGGTAAGAAGTTAAATGGCCTTTCAGAGAAGGGAACAATCTGTTTGAGATGCAAAGACCATTAGATGAAACCTGTGCTCTGCACATCTTGAATATAACGGATTGAGAGATTAAGAAGTCATGTCAGCTATTCTACAGAGGTATTGAGATACTCTCAAGTCAGGCTGATGGCAGAAGGAAGTAAAGCAGATTCTTGTACCTGAGTGAGACTGAGAGAATACAAACAGCCCACACAAACAGCCCACACATACAGGGCCAGACCAAAAAGAGGATAGTTACTCAAAAAGCATATGAGAGATATTGTGGTACATTAGATTAGCATTCCCGATTATTCCACTTTCTGTAAAAGGATTATGCGCTCCCACTTTTTGCCACGTGACTTGGCAGTACCTCTTATAGGTAGTGTATATTTCTCTGCTGCATTGCCTTTTGCCTTTGTCGTGAGACTGATTTTGACCAATGAAATGTGACTAGATGTAGCATGTGCCACGTTCCAGTAGAGGCTTTAAACCTGCTTGTGTGGTGCGGCTGGGTTCCCCCCGCACTCCCTAGCCAGAACGAGAGTCACGTGCAGCATGCTTGAACCTGAGTCCAGCCAAGCCCAGAAGAGCCACAGATGACCCGCAGGCCTGTGATCAAGGCATACATGTTTACTGTTGTAAGCCACTGAGACTTCTATCTTATTGCTGCTGTTTTGGTTGCCACAACAAACCCTAACTCAGACAGATGGATCTGGAAGTCATTGGTCCTGATCTTAGTTTTTCAGGACAAAAACTGAGGATATTGGGTTAGCAGCATGTGCTACATATATGGAATAAATTAGTGTACAAATTCTGGTTTTATTTGAAGAAATTTTCTTCTTTTGGAATGTCTTTTACATTATATATTATTCCCAAGTTTCTTAGAGTAAATTATTCAGGTATTACTTGCAGAGGTGACATTCCCTTCATTATTCACAAAATCATTCCTAAAGTTACTAAGTTCTTTTGTTTTTCTGAAATTCTGTATAATATGACTGAGCTTAAATAAACAAATAGGTGCTATTTTCTAGTGCATCTGTACCGTGGTCTCTAATTGCCTTCATTTTAAAGCTTCAGGTAACAAAATAAATTAGAACACTATTTGGTGAATGTTTTAATTTTCAGGTCTGTGTACTGAGTTTACCCTGAATGAACGTAACTTTATTTATAAAATACAATCATGTATATTGCTGAGTAATGATCTTGGATGTAAAGTGAAAAGCCACATATCATTTTTATCTAAATTTTTCTCGCATTCATTATGCCAGCCCTTCGTTTTATAGGATCATAGAAACACAAACCTGGCAGAGCCTACCAATGCCCTCAAACCAGCCCGAATGCTCATGACGGCCATTATTCTCATCCTGTTCTCTTATTTTGCCTTTTGCTTGAGTATGAACACTGATCTGTGCACTGCTTCTTCATTCTATAATTTTACATTCTGACAGCTGGATGCAGTATCCAGATAAGTGCCCCAATTGTTGGCCTCAGATGGGAGAGTGAGCGGAAGACCCTAAATAAGTAATAAACTGGTTAATTTCTGGATAGCAGAGTTAACACTGTTCACCTTTGAGCACCTCTTTGTTAACTCATGATGGATATTTTCGTTTCATTTGTGGACTTATTCATTCAACAAACCTTTACTGAGTTTACTTATGTTGGAGCTGAAGAGTGGGAGGGGTGTGGCCTTACAGAGGGTGGACTGAACGGGGCTGTGGGAGGATGCCCAATGCTTTCGTGGAACAGGGACAAGCTTAGGAAGTGCTTTTTAAGCCATGGGAAGAAACGTAGACTTTATGTGGCAGGAAAGGGAGAGTTGCTGAGAAGCTTTAATCAAATAGAAGGGGGAGAGGGCTGGCCACTGTGTGGAGGGTATGCTGGAGAGGACACAGTCTGGAAGCAGGAGGGCCCATTAGATCCACTGCAGTAGCCCAGGAAGGCACGGACCAACGCAGAAGGAACAGAGAAGAGGGAACAAATCTAAGATATACTTAGGAGGTAAAATTGAAGGGATATGTTGAGCAATGGAAGGAAGGGAGAGAAAGATGCCTCAGGTGATTCTCACATCTCTAAACTGAGCCACTGGGTAACAGACCCAGGAGGAGGAGTGTTTTATCAGAGACAATGTTGACTGAATATTTCCATGTGCTGAACCTGAGGGTCCTGAGGCACATCCAGATAGCAATGTCTAGCCAACAGGTGGAAACAGAAGTTAGAATTCAGGAAAGAGGTAAGGTGTGGGAAACAAGGAGTCTCGTTCATAGAATAACTACCTAAAATACTTTAAAACAAAGAGATTGAAAAGCTACAATTAAAAAATTTTAATCATATAGTTGCTATACATATATATAAGAAGATATTTATTAGAAGCTTTACTTAAAAGTCATTAAAATTCTAAGGCACTAGAGCTACACACAGCTAATTTCAGATTACCATCTACTGAACATTCATTATAGGACTAGTATACCTGGTCTCCATTTGGGTAAACCAAAGTAAAAGATCTACGGAAAAAAAAAAGACAGTATCACAGGGAGTAGGTGAAGTAATTATATGTACACATGGATATTCCAAGCACATATGCAGAAAATAGTTAGATCCTGTCAATACAATGGTACTGGATTTTAGAATGCACACTTAAGGCACGTAAAACTGACAAATGAATAGGAGTAAACACTAAACTTCGTGAAAATATCGAAAAGTTTTATGTTGTGGGATCTGATACAGCAGCTAACTTCAGAATCAAGTTGATGAATCCAAATAAGCAGGGCCAAGCACAGGGCTAGATAAAGGTTAAAATCCTCTATTAAATCACAGAGCTGTCCCTGAGGCAGATGCATGTAAGGATGACTTCTCTAGGTATTTTAGGAGTCCCCTGAGCTCCGATGAGAACCAAGGGAGCTCAAAGAGACTCTGGAAGGCAGCCTGGATAGGAGCTGAGGTGAGAGAGAGAGAAAGAGAAATGATTTCACTGGCTAGTGCCAACAGTGGCCTAAAGTTCTTACGTGAGTCAGGCAGCATAGCAGGCTGCCTAGAATCAATACTTTCTTCCTGTCCACATGCCTCTGTAGGCTTAAGACATCTCCTATTCTTTTAGTCATATTTAACATATATATATGTGTGTGTGTATACACACACAGACACACATATGACATAGGAAGATGGTAGAGGGAGGGGATGCCTCATCAGAGTACAGTATTTGAAAAGCAAATAGGCCAAGAGGAAGGAAGTAGTACAACAATTGATAACAAGAACTTATGAACTGAACATGTACACTGGAGAACAATGAAGAAAAATAGGCTAAAATAAAGAGATGTTTCCAAATGTCATAGCCATACTTAAGAGTAAGCCCATGGAAGAAAAGGGAAAATCCAGAATTGTATACTTATATACATTTTTTTCTTTTCTGCTCCGGAAAGCTCAGAGAGTGAAAAAGCTTCCAAAAATATGTTAATAATAATTACAGTTTTTGTTCATCTCACATCTGGTAGTGTTATTTTTCTATTCGAGACAGTTAATAACCAGTTATTCTGGGAGTCACACAACCATACCAGGCAGGATCATATACAGACAATTGCTAATAGAACAACAATCCAGGGCTCAGCAATAAACAGCAGTTTTCCCAGGAGTGGCCTGGATGCTGATTTTTGAGGAAGGCCAAAGCTTACATCATCACAGACTACTATGACATTTACATGAACTGGTACTCAAGAAATATTTAGCTCTCCTGTAAAATTTCCCCAAAAAACTCCTATAAAATTTTCCAAAAAATTTTCCAAAGAATTTTGACTTTCCTCTAGCAGAGTTCTTTTGTCATTTCCTTATTTTTATGTTGTTCAATTTTTACCTTCAGTTTTTTGCTGTTGAAGTTTTTCAGAAAAAAATCTGAAACTCAAATTATAATTCTGTAACTGTTACCAAATGTAGCAATGAAGTCGCCAGTGGATAGAACAGATACATACAGGAAATCCCTAAAAAATTAAAACAGAATATGCACCTGTGTTTCTTATAAAATGGAGATATTTGATTTCTAAGACTTTCCCAGGACAGACCTCTGGGTCCTAAATCAGCTCATGGTCTGAACAGAGCACTCTGTAAAACACTATCTTCCCAGGGGAAAATCACTTCTAACTCATTCTTCTATTACACGCAATGTAAACCAAAATGTTGTGTACAATAACAGGTATATATTTATATATTTTAACTTTACTGAGTTGTAGATTATATACAATAAAAATTTTAAAAAATATAGCCTATATACCAATTTTGTGTATGTATTTATATAAATTTTAGCTCTTACATTTAAGTTTAAAAGACCAGAAAATTGTTACAGTCTAGGATTATGGAGATGCACTGAATATGCTGGATGGTAAATACTATAGAGGGCTTTAATTTTTTTGGCATGAAGGCTTTGGGCTTGATGCAGCAGGTGACAAGAAGCTGTTTGTGGCCACTGAGCAGGAGAAGCGTGTGTGGGAAGGTATGTTTTGGGGAGACAGGTCAAGCAGTGGTGTGAACGATGGAACAGAATTAAGAGGGAGAGACCAGAAAATAGGAGAGCAATTTGGAAAAAAGATAAAATTAGATCTGTATCTCACATTGAACATCAGAATTAACTCCAAATGCATTAGAGCTCAAAAGGTTAAAGATGAAAGCACACAAGCACTAGAAGACAACATGAATTCTTCTTTAAGGTGTAAGGAAAGACTTTCTAACTATGAATCAAAATGCAAAGGTAATAAAAGAAAAAATATATATATATGCTTCCTACTGGTGCTTTCTCATGGGAACCCTCACTGTTGTGTTAGCTCATTGCCTACTAGAATGCTGGGTGATGTGCTGGTCTTTCTGTTAAATGTATTGGGCCAGGGTTTCATTTATCTACTGTGGCTCTATTAGAATGAGAAGCAGCTGCTCTGTGATTTTAGGTCTTCCTTTACTAGAAGTAGGGTATGAAAAACTACAATAGCAGAGTGCTCTGCTCTCAGAGGTCTTCCACCGTTTGCTTTTTTCTTCCAAGCAGCACTTTCTTCCTTTTCTCCGCCTCTGACTAGCCCTTGTATCATATTTAGGGGTTCACCTGTTAGACCCCTACATAATGGTGTAAAAGAAAAATTTAACCATCTCTCACATAAAATAATTCTGGAAAGTTGGTTGTCCAGGCTGGCTTGGTAGATTCGCTATGTCAACAAGGGCTCATGCCACACCGAGAATAGGAGATGTAGTCTTTCATTCCAGGTGGAAACATGCAAACGAAAAAGCAGGGCTAAGTTACTAGGAAGGAAGGAGAGAGGGATGTTGCAATGGTCAACTTGCAATCTCTAAAGCACCCTTCCTTAGCTTGCAGGTCTTAGGAAACCTCTTTCAGGACGCTTTTTTTAAAAAAAAAATTAATTTTTATTGGCGTATGGTTGCTTTACAATGTTGTGTTAGCCTCCACTGCACAACAAAATGAATCAGCCATACACATACAGATATCCCCTCCCTTCTGGACTTCCCTCCCATTTAGATTACCACAGTGTTAGGAGGCTTTTTATATAGTAATTCATGTCTGTTCACTTTACCACTATATTCAATAGCAAAGACTATTACTTCATAATCATTTTATCCTGAGTTCTTATCACAGTCCTTGTCATATACATATGTATAATATGTTGAATTATATTGCTTGAACAACTCCTGCCACTTCTACCCATGGCTTTATCGTGTCATTGGAAATTATAGTCCCTAAATTAAATAGAAAGAGCTTTTCTAAGGAGGGAAGGGTTTACTATATTTGTTAAAGAGCTCATTTACCTGAAGAAGAGACTCTGTGATCTAAACGGCTGACGTTCCATGCTTGCCCAGTAAAGTCCCCATTAGCCGTGAAGTGAGGACCTCACAGAGAGACATGTGGCGTGCCATATTGTTCTCGCTCACTCCCGCTCTTCTACCCGAGGGCCCCGTCTGCACTTTGGATAGGTGAATTCTTCCCATAAATGGTGACCCATGTTTCTAGCTTCTACTGGTGCACCAGTTTTATACCTTGTTCTTGTTTTCATGACTATTTTAAAGACAGGTTGGCAGGAGGCAAATCAGGGGCCACTAGCTGGGTTCTCTTTTATTACAGAGATCCCACATTATAGAATTTCCATGGGAATTGTCTTGTCAAAAAAAAAAAAAATCTTGCCAAAACTTCAGATTCTTAATGTATAACAGAATCTTGAAATAGCTGCATTCCCAACAATAGTACCTGTAAAATACATGTCTTTCCATTGAGTCAATAAGACCCATTGATTTTCATTATAAAACCAAAAATACATTTCTCTAGAAAACATTTGGCCCTAAAATATCAGGAAAACCATGTTTCATGATACAGCATACCCTTTAATTTATATAAAGATTTTGCAGTTCCAGCAAAATAAATACATAAATGCAAATAAACTCTAATAATATATATATTTTAAATCTACACAATTCTTTTTCTTGTTTTGCTTAAAGCTCTAAATGGTAAATAATATGAAGTTTACACTTTTGCTAAATTAGAAAGTTGCAGCTTTGTAAAACTCTTTCTCCAATATTTTAAAGCAGAATATATTTCATCTTTCCTTGGTTTGCATTCTCAGACATGTTTTCTGTCCCTTTCAGGAGCCACTGCTAACAGAACACTACAGAAATGGAGGATATGTGTATGTAGTATGTATGTATGTATGAGAGAGAGAGAGAGAGAGAAAGAGAACGGAGGAGAGTGAAAGGGAGGGGGAGGGGAGAGAGAATCCTCTGAGTCTGAAAAAACTGAAAGAGCAAAATAGTGTTAACAATCCAGAAAGTCTGGCCATTGAATAAACCAGAAAACCTCATTTGCTGAAATAAACACTGAGACTCCGATAAGTCGGCGGAGTCTGTCTTTAGCATATGTTGAAGAAGTTCTGTAGCTTAAAAACTGTCTAAGTACTAAATTTAGCAAATTGAATCTGTTGGATTTTATAACAGGCACCAATTATGTATTTGAATAATTATATATTCAATTATATTGAATAATTGAACACTTTTCAGTTAATGTGTCTTTTAGGAATATAAACAGGTTGGCATTCCATAAATACGTTACTTTTGATTAGGATCATGAAACTCTGAACTCAGAACATGATCACATATTGTATAATATTTGTTGGAGAAACATGTTGGATTACTTTGGATTTGGCAAATCTCCAGCCCATGGGCCAAATCTGGCTTCAACTCTAGTTCGTCTGAATCTTGACAAGTATCCCCTGTGTGAGTGTGGGCCTCACAGCGGCTTCTGCAGCCCTCAGGGCAATTTTATTGCTGGGATTATTCAAATTTGAGAAGAGTCTGTGAAGGTTTAATGATGCTTTGGGAGGCCAATGAACTGCAGATTTTAACTCAACAAAATGTTGAAGGACAGAAGGTTCAGCTTCCAGGTAACAGCACCTTAGACAGCACAGCTTTAGAGAACAGCAGTTCACCCTGGACTCCCTCTGGTCCAGAAACCACAGGGCTTCTCCTTTGCTGCTGTTGTTGCTGTTGTTTATTATTCCTTCCTTCTTCCCCCCCTCTTCCTTTTTAGCGTTGGTCCAGGTGCAGAGTAGACTCTCAGTAAACATTTGCTGATTGTGTAAAGGGGGGGATATTTCCTTCAACAATCTTTCTCTTTAATCTCTGTTTCTCACCACCTCTCATCGCCTTCTTTTTCGTTTTCTTTTTCACTGTTTCCTTCATTTAAATTAATACAACATGGAGCTCAAATACATTTAGATTCCAATGGTTTTAGTTCCATAAAAGAATTTATTTGCTGAAAAGAATTTTAGGATTTATGTACTCCATGAGTAAAGTGATAAATTGACTGTTTTATAGTTCTCAGAAAAGAAAAAGAGATTATTTTTAAATCTTGGTTGATTTCTCTCTTTGACATTATAAGTTATTGAGAGAAAAAAATTATTTTATTGTTCTTAACTACTTGATGAACTAACTAAACATCATTATTAGAAAAGCACCAAAAATGATTTTAAGAGAGCAGCATTGAAGTAAGCAAAACTTGCTTTGCTTCTTTTCCCAAGTTACTAGGCTCTAAAAGGTTTACTTTAAACACTCAGGATCATTGTTTTTAAGCTTAACCACGTTACATAAATCAAGAACAGGTATGTCCTAACGAAAAGATACTTAATTACAATTAGAAAAAATGCTTTGACACAAGTATTATCTTAGAATATTCCTCCTTTGAGGTGTCTTCCCTATAGTTCATTTCCTAACTTGAGATGGTATATGTGTGCCACACAGTGGACTGGGACTCCCTTGGGAGGTCACTGCAAATGGGGTAGGAGTGATGACTGGGCTGGGGCTGAAGTTGGGAATGGAGGATCCCTGGAGTTGAATTACTGATGGAGACAAAGCAGAGCTGGGAAACCTGCAACCCTGTTTTCCTTTGGCCACTTCATGCTTCCTTGACTCCAGCCACTCAGTCTACCTTAATGCTTTTCAAATGCATCCATGATTTTTCACCTACAACCTCTGCTCACATACTGTTCTCCCTGCCTGCAGTGGTTGCCTAGGAGTCTATGTTTGTCCAAATACATATAATGTGTCCTTCAAGACCTGATAAAAGTCCCACTGCCTTCTCATCAAAACTCTTCCAAATTTCCCAGCTCACAGAGATTTCTCCCTCTTCTCAATTTCTGAGGCAGTTTTTGTTCACAATATATAATTTATTGCTGCCTATATAGTGTGGTGACATTATTTGCTCTTTTGGGTAGATGTTCTCATTCGTCTTCTAAGTTCTAAGCTCTTCAGTGGCAGAGATCTTGATGTCCATGGTGCATTAAAGTGAGTCGGTTATAGTAATTCCTCCGTAATTATCTGCTCACTGTAATATAAAAGGTATGTCTGATCTCAAGTTTGAAGAATCAAAGTGGGAGACTTTCCCCTACTCTTGGGAGCTTTGTTCTTATGAGCAGTAAATGAGATAATACATTTCAACCATGGTTTATTAGCCTTGTTATTTTATGACCTCCTCAAATACTGGCTTTTATGAGAAACGCCTGACTTTTCAATTCGGTTTTAACTTGATCCCTTTTCTAATTAGTAATTCAGTTATATAACAATAAATACAATAACTGATAATATTTCACTTCCATAGGCCACTTTATACTTTGCAAAGAGTCTTTACAGACCTCATTTAATCTTCGTAACAACTCTGAAATAGGCAGGATTAATATTTTTCACCCCATTTTTTTATCAGGTGACAAATTCAGGCTGACAGACTTCAAATGGCTTCCTCAAGGTTACTTCAGCACTGCCCATGTATCTCAGCTCCTTGTCTAATGCACTTGCCCCACTTTAAAGATTCTCGTTTAGGATTATTTCCCAATGGTGGTGAGAAAAGACGCATGACTTCCGTTTGCTCTGTCAGCTTGGCAGAATTGAAATCTCAAGCTTCTTTTGTGGCTGAGTTAACCTAGAGCAATAAAACTCTGGGAAATAGGGCGATGCTGTCCAAACCCATAGCAGTTCAAGTTGAAGCAGAAAGCCAACTTAGCCATTTTTAATGAGGAAAATGATTGCCAGGATGTTGACAGGGAATATCAACACATTTTCCCTCCTAGTAGTGAAGCCTATTTTGGAAACCAAATACCAATCCATTCTATCTGAATAGAGATTTTTATAGTTACCAAAGCACTTTTAAATACCTATTGTCAGTTGATCCCCCCCATCATCCTTCAGTGTGAAGCAGAACAGATATGATTATCCCCCTTATCATTCTATAGCAGGAAATGGGGTTGCTGGCAGGCTCCCTGAGGGGAGAAGTCCTACAGATCTTCCTTAAGACCACCCAACAGTGGGGCTCTGGGGAAGGGACACACAAGGGCAGGGAACCTTAAGTGTATTGTGGAGTTTCTTGTAATTAATTATTGTTCTTCCCCAAAGTCTTCACTTTCCCTTGTGACTAGTTGTAAAATAATTGTGAAAACAAAAAAGGAGATCTTTGAAAAAGAGGATGAATGGGTAAGACAGGCACTGCTGAAATTGAGATCGGGACAAATCTTTTGTGAAATAATAGGAAATAAATATCTATTGGCTTCTGCCCCCGGTTCCTGATAATGTTTGTTCCTCGATGCTGGTTCCTGACACAAAACTCCTAAATCTCTCGTAATCTCCTCATGATAGGAATGTCTTTTGTTCTAATGAGGTGACTTTTGATGGATTCCTGGATTGGGGCTGGTCACCAGAAAGACCAAGCCATGATCAGAAGCTTGGAACTTTCAGGCCCACCTCCCATTCTCGGGAGAGGCGAGAGCGGCTGGCAACTGAGTAAATAAATGATCAAACCTTCATAAAAGAATCCCTAAGAGTGCAGGGTTCAGAGAAACTTCTAGGTTGGTGAATACATCTACAAGCTGGGGGAAGACGCACTCCAACTCTATAGGGACAGAAGCTCCTGTGCTCAGGACCCTTCCAGACCTCACCCGATGTAACACTTCTCTCCTGTTGTTCATCTGTATCCACTGAAATATCCTTTGTAATAAATCAGCAGTAGTAAGTAAACTGTTTCCCTGAGTTCTGTGAGCTGCTTACGCATATTACTGAACCCAAGGAGAGGGCCATGGGAACCTCTAATTTTAGCCAAGAAGGACATAAATGGTGGGCAACCTGAGGACTCAATCCTCGTGATGGGCATCTGAAGGAGGGGGCGGTGATAACTCTGTTTAGTGTTAGATATAACACTAAACTGATAACTCTGTGATAACTGTGATATCAGGAGGGGGCACTGATAACTCTGTGATAACTCTGTTTAGTGTTAGAAATGAATGGAATTGTAGGACACCCAGCTGGTGTGGGAGAATCGGTGGGTGTGGGAACAAAGCCCCACCCCTGGCATATTATGAACGTGAGAACTGAGGAAGACTGTGTGCTTTTCATAGACACCTTTGTGCCCCTTTCTCAGAAATCAAACAGCTCATTTAGAAGCAAGATCGCAAGCTTGGTTTCACGCTTCAAAATTGGCTGACTTGTTTACAAACCACCTGGGGGTAGGAATGGGGATGGCAAGGACCCAGGAAACATGCTAAGTGTCAAGCTCAGAGAAAATTTTGCTAAATTAAGGATATATTTGATTCTAGCTTATTCTTAATATTGAAAAATTAAAATAGTAATATTTTAGCCCAAATATTCTCACAGGTAATTGGTCTCCATTGAGAGTATCTTTCTTTTTCATACATATTTTAAAATTGAGGTATAATTGACATATAACATTGTATTACTTTCAGGTGTACAACATAATAATTTGATATTTGTATATATTGTGAAACTATCACCACAATAAGTCTAGTTATCCCTCACCATGTATAGTTACAAAATTTGGTTTTCCTGTGATAAAAACTTTAAAGGTTTACTGTCTCAGCAGCTTGCAAATATACAACACAGTATTATTAACCATAGTCATCATGGTGTACATGTCCATGACTTATTTATTTTATAATTGGAGATTTGTACCTTTTGACACCTTTACCCATTTCAACCCTTACTCCCTCCCTGTCTCTGGCAACTACCAATCTGTTTTCTGTATCTATGAGCTCGGTTTCTTTGTTTTTGTTTTAAACTTCACATATTAGTGAGATTATATGGTATTTGCCTCTGTCTGACTTACTTCATTTAGCATACCTTCAAGGTCCAAACATGTTGTATAAATTGGCAAGATTTCATTCTTTTTTTTGGATGAATATATTCCATTTTGTATATACATATATACCACATTTTCTTTATTCATTCATCCACTGGTGGTCACTTAGGTTCTTTCCATGTCTTGGCTATTATAAGTAAAACTGCAATGGACATGGGGGTGCATATAACTTTTTGAATTATTGTCTTCTTTGAATAAATGCCCCGATGTGAATTGCTAGATTACATGGTAGTTCCACTTTTAATTTTTTGAGGAAACTCCATGCTGTTTTCCACAGTGGTTGCACCAATTTACATTCCCACCAACAGTGCACAAGAGTTCCTTTTTCTTCACATTCTCCCTAACACTTGTCATTTCTTGTCTTTTTTATAGTAGTCATTTTAATAGGTGTGAGACGATATTTCATTGTGGTTTTTGATTTGCATTTCCTTGAAGATTAGTGATGTTGAGCATCTTTTTACATACATGTTGGTCATTTGAATGTCCTCTTTGGAAAAATGTCTATACAGACCCTCTGCCCATTTTCTAATCGAATGTTTTTTCCTGTTGAGTTGAAGGAGTTCTTTATATATTTTGGATATTAGCCCCTTATTAGATATAGGATTTGCAAATATGCAAATGTTGACTCTTCCAATCCAAGAACATGGTATATCTCTCCATCTATTTGTATCGTCTTTAATTGCTTTCATCAGTGTCTTATAATTTTCTGCATACAGGTCTTCTGTCTCCTTAGGTAGGTTTATTCCTAGATATTTTATTCTTTTTGTTGCAATGCTAAATGGGAGTGTTTCCTTAATTTCACTATCAGATTTTTCATCATTAGTGTATAGGAATGCTAGAGATTTCTGTGCATTAATTTTGTATCATGCTACTTTACCAAATTCATTGATTAGCTCTAGTAGTTTTCTGGTAGCATCTTTAGGATTCTCTATATATAGTATCATGTCACCTGCAAACAGTGTCAGCTTTACTTCTTCTTTTCCAATTTGGATTCCTTTTATTTCTTTTTCTTCTCTGATTGCTGTGGCTAAAACTTCCAAAATTATGTTGAATAATAGTGGTGAGAGTGGGCAACCTTGTCTTGTTCCTGATCTTAGTGGAAATGGTTTAAGTTTTTCACCATTGGGGACGATGTTGGCTGTGGGTTTGTCATATATGGCCTTTATTATTTTGAGGAAAGTTCCTTCTATGCCTACTTTCTGGAGGGTTTTTATCATAAATGGGTGTTGAATTTTGTCGAAAACTTTCTCTGCATCTATTGAGATGATCATATGGTTTTTTTCCTTTAATTTGTTAATACGGTGTATCACATTGATTTGCGTATATTGAAGAATCCTTGCATTCCTGGGATAAAAGCCACTTGATCATGGTGTATGATCCTTTTAATGTGCTGTTGGATTCTGTTTTCTAGTATTTTGTTGAGGATTTTTTGCATCTGTGTTCCTCAGGGATATTGGCCTGTAGTTTTCTTTCTTTGTGACATCTCTGTCTGATTTTGGTATCAGGGTGATGGCAGCCTCGTAGAATGAGTTTGGGAGTGTTCCTCCCTCTGCTGTAGTTTGGAAGAGTTTGAGAAGGATAGGTGTCAGCTCTTCTCTAAATGTTTGATAGAATTCGCCTGTGAAGCCCTCTGGTCCTGGGCTTTTGTTTGTTGGAAGATTTTTAATCACAGTTTCAATTTCAGTGCTTGTGATTGGTCTGTTCATATTTTCTATTTCTTCCTGGTTCAGTCTCAGGTTCAGTAGAAGGCTGTGCATTTCTAAGAATTTGTCCATTTCTTCCAGGTTGCCCATTTTATTGGCATAGAGTTGCTTGTAGTAATCTCTCATGATCCTTTGTATTTCTGCAGTGTCAGTTGTTACATCTCCTTTTTCATTTCTAATTCTGTTGATTCGAGTCTTCTCCCCTTTTTTCTTAATGAGTCTGGCTAATGGTTTATCAATTTTGTTTACCTTCTCAAAGAACAGCTTTTAGTTTTATTGATCTTTGCTACTGTTTCCTTCATTTCTTTTTCATTTATTTCTGATCTGATCTTTATGATTTCTTTCCTTCTGCTAACTTTGGTTTTTTTTGTTCTTTCTCTAATTCCTTTTGGTGTAAGGTTAGGTTATTTGAGATGTTTCTTGTTTCTTGAGGTAGGATTGTATTGCTGTAAACTTCCCTCTTAGAACTGCTTTTGCTGCATCCCATAGGTTTTGGATCATCGTGTTTCCATTGTCATTTGTTTCTAGATATTTTTTCATTTCCTCTTTCATTTCTTCAGTGATCCCTTGGTTATTAGTAGTGTATTGTTTAGCTTCCATGTGTTTGTATATTTTACAGATTTTTTTCCTGTAATTGATATCTGGTCTCATAGCATTGTGGTCGGAAAAGATACTTGAAACGATTTCAATTTTCTTAAATTTACCAAGGCTTGATTTGTGACCCAAGATATGACCTATCCTGGAGAATGTTCCATGAGCACTTGAGAAAAATGTGTATTCTGTTGTTTTTGGATGGAATGTCCTATAAATATCAATTAAGTCCACCTTGTTTAATGTGTCATTTAAAGCTTGTGTTTCCTTATTTATTTTAATTTTGGATGATCTGTCCATTGGTGAAAGTAGGGTGTTAAAGTCCCCTACTATGATTGTGTTACTGTTGATTTCCCCTTTTATGGCTGTTAGTATTTGCCTTATGTATTGAGGTGCTCCTATGTTGGGTGCATAAATATTTACAATTGTTATATCTTCTTCTTGGATTGATCCCTTGATCATTATGTAGTGTCCTTCTTTGTCTCTTGTAATTGTCTTTGTTTTAAAGTCTATTTTATATGATATGAGAATTGCTCCTCCACGTTTCTTTTGATGTCCATTTGCATGGAATATCTTTTTCCATCCCCTCACTTTCAGTCTGTATGTGTCCCTAGGTCTGAAGTGGGTCTCTTGTAGACAGCATATATACGGGTCTTGTTTCTGTATCCATTCAGCCAGTCTATGTCTTTGGTGGGAGCATTTAATCCATTTACATTTAAGTTAATTATCGATATGTATGTTCCTATTACCATTTTCTTAATTGTTTGGGGTTTGGTATTGTAGGTCTTTTCCTTCTCTTGTGTTTCTTGCCTAGAGAAGTTCCTTTAGCATTTGTTGTAAAGTTGGTTTGGTGGTGCTGAACACTCTCAGCTTTTGCTTGTCTGTAAAGGTTTTAATTTCTCCATCAAATCTGAATGAGATCCTTGCTGGGTAGAGTAATGTTGGTTGTAGGTTTTTCTCCTTCATCACTTTAAATATGTCCTGCCACTCCCTTCTGGCTTGCAGAGTTTCTGCTGAAAGATCAGCTGTTAACCTTATGGGGATTCCCTTGTGTGTTATTTGTTGTTTTTCCCTTGCTGCTTTTAATATGTTTTCTTTGTATTTAATTTTTGATAGTTTGATTAATATGTGTCTTGGCGTTTCTCCTTGGATTTTTCCTGTATGGGACTCTCTGTGCTTCCTGGACTTGATTAACTATTTCCTTTCCCATATTAGGGAAGTTTTCAACTATAATCAAATATTTTCAAATATTTTCAAATATTTTCAAATCAAATATTTTCAAATATTTTCTCAGTCCCTTTCTTTTCCTCTTCTTCTGGGACCCCCATAATTCGAATGTTGGTGCGTTTAATGTTGTCCCAGAGGTCTCTGAGACTGCCCTCAGTTCTTTTCATTCTTTTTTCTTTATTCTGCTCTGCAGTAGTTATTTCCACTATTTTATCTTCCAGGTCACTTATCCATTCTTCTGCCTCAGTTATTCTGCTATTGATCCCTTCCAGAGAATTTTTAATTTCATTTATTGTGCTGTTCCTCACTGTTTGTTTGCTCTTTAGTTCTTCTAGGTCCTTGTTAAACGTTTCTTGTATTTTCTCCATTCTATTTCCAAGATTTTGGATCATCTTTACTATCATTATTCTGAATTCTTTTTCAGGTAGACTGCCTATTTCCTCTTCATTTGTTAGGTCTGGTGGGTTTCTGCCTTGCTCCCTCATCTGCTATGTGTTTCTCTGTCTTCTCATTTTGCTTAACTTACTGTTTGGAGTCTCCTTTTCGCAGGCTGCAGGTTCGTAGTTCCCGTGTTTCTGGTGTCTGTCCCCAGTGGCTAAGGTTGGTTCAGTGGGTGTGTAGGCTTCCTGGTGTAGGGGACTAGTGCCTGTGTTCTGGTGGATGAGGCTGGATCTGTCTTTCTGGTGTGCAGGTCCACGTCTGGTGGTGGGTTTTGAGGTGTCTGTGGCCTTATTATTGTTTTAGGCAGCTTCTCTGCTAATCGATGGGGTTGTGTTCCTGTCTCGCTAGTTCTTTGGCATAGGCTGTCCAGCCCTGTAGCTTGCCGGTTGTTGAGAGAAGCTGGGTCTTAGCGTTGAGATGGAGATCTCTGGGAGATTTTCGCCATTTGATATTACGTGTAGCTGGGAGGTCTCTTGTGGACCAGTGTCCTGAACTTGGCTCTGCCACCTCAGAGGCACAGCCCTGATGCCTGGCTGGAGCACCAAGAGCCTGTCATCCACATGGCTCAGAATAAAAGGGAGGAAAAAAAGAAAGAAAGAAAGAAGAAGATAAAATAAAGTAAAATAAAATAAAGTTATTAAATAAGAAAGATATGTCTGTCAGCAGTGTGGAAGATGGTTAGGACAGGGGAATGATGGTTCCAACAAAAACTAATATTTATGAAGCCCTTGTTATGTACCAGGCATGATATTAAACATTTATATTACTTAAAGTGATTTCCACAATAACTTTATGAGGTAGTTATTATTATTGCCCCCATTTTATAGATAAAGAAACTGAAGCACAGAGAGGTCAAGTTTCTTGAGGTAGGCAGAGCCAGCATCCAAAGTCAGCCCTGGGTCTGTGTTGAATCCTTGAACACATTCCTGGCTCTTGGAGCATGGCCATTAGGCACCTAATGCTACAATCCAGAAGGAGCTTGTTATCATTGGTGGCTCTTCAAAGGATGGATTTATACAGCCCCCGTGCTAAGTGTTCTAGCCTACAATCAAAGGAAGGCCCAGAAGGCACCGATGACGGGATCTTGGCGGACATTCCCGACAGTACTCCCCAGACGACACGCTTCTGGAAATGGTCAGAAGAAAAATCCATTTTGGGGAGCAAACTGCCAAGAAGAAGCTGAAGGGCATTTAAGTAGATATTAGTTCAGAGAGTAAACCTTGGAACCAATTGAGGTGGCCAACCTGCTGGACACTGATCCGCAAATCTGAACCCAGCAAACTCGCTCTTCCCTCAGACTTTTCCACAGGCTGTTCCTCTTCACAGAATGCGCTTTCCCCAGATCCTGGTGGAGTTAAAGCTCTCACTTCACTCAGGTCCAGGCTCAGAGAGGCCCTGCTGACTAGGTTATCCAAAATATCCAACACCATCCCGCTACCTCCCGTCACTCTGCTTTCCCTCTTAGCCCGCTCTCCACCCACAATCATTTTATATATTTATATATTTGTTGTCAGTCTCCTGTCTTTAGAATGTAAGTTCCTCAAGGCCAAAGTCTGGGACTGTTTTCTTCATTATCTATCCCAAGTACCTCCAACATGCTTGGCTATAGCTGATGCTCAATAAATTATATGTGGAGGGACTGAGTGAGTGAACTCAGGAGTGAATGAAAACCTCTGTATAGGGAGTGCTAAGAGAGAAGAGCTGGCATGCTGATATTTGGGAGCAATTTCTCTAGCTTAGCAGCTTTGTCATTGCGCGTGGCTTTGGTGCATGGAACGGCCAAACACACCGAGTGATGAGAGTAGGGAACATGTGCTCTCAATAAACCACAAGGCTCCTCTGTGTTGAGAACATATTACCTGGAGGAAGAACCATCAGGGTCTGCTAAGGTCACCTTATCTAAAGAAAAGATTTGAAGAAAGGACTCTGGAAAGTAGAAGTAAGTCCAGAAAACAGAGCTGAGATGATTTTGCTGCCCCAAAGGGATTTTATGACTTTAATGTAGCTTCTTTCTGGGTAAGAAATTCTCCAACCACCTTGCAGGGGCTGGTCCGTAATTTTTGCTTGAAATGAAATCCTTTATGAGTAAGTATGTAGCAAATAGTAACAACTTTTAAACCGAAATAGGGAAAAACATCTGGATTACTTGGCAATATAGAAGTCCAGCCTGATGAGGAAAGCCAGGCACTGTAATTTGGATTGCCTCAGGGGTATGATTCATCACGTTATCACTCCTTAGGGGCAGAATGGAATCTGTTTACAAAGGAGGAATTCTAAAAACAGAGAAGCAGCTGCAGATTTTCCTGGATTAGACCAGCCATTATCTCAGGTCTAAGGTAACCTTTACAGCTTTTCTCCCCTTGCTACTCTATTGATTACGTAAAAGCCAGGTACAATAATTTGGAGCCCTGAGTGGTTGGAGATCTTTGATGGATTGGGAGCTAGGAAGGCAGAAGACAGCTGTTCAACTCCTCCAGACCTTTGTAGTCAGGAAGCTGGGACTTCCAACTATGTATGTTGCAGTGGAGAAGCAGGAAAGAAAAGTTTTTCCAGAGTTGGTTTTATTTTAACATATTTTATTTTTGTAAATAGTTTTGAAGTATAACATGCAAAAAAGTGTGCAAATCTTAACCGTACAGCTGAATATATCTTCACATAGTGAATGCACTCACGTGATCTGCAGACACAGAGTATGAAACTGCATTGCACCAAAGACCGCCCCTCCTACGTCTCCCTCCTATCGATGCCCACTGCCACTGGGCAACCACCACCGTGACTTTCAAAAGCATATGGTTTTTGGCCTGTTCTTTTACTCCACACAAGTGGAATCACACACACATTCCGCTGTGTGAGTAGCCTTCCTCACTCAGCACCACAGCTGCAAAACTCAACTAAATTTTGCAACTAAACCTCCATCCATTCTCACTGTTTTCCACCAAAGACTGTATGTAGATCCATCCACTACCCTTCACAGATGAACTTCTGTACTGCTCCAGTCTGTGGCCACTGCAAACAGTGGTTCCATGAACATCTGTGTATGTGTCTTCTGGTGAGCGTACGTGTGTACTTAGTTGGGTATATATCAATACCTAGGAGCAGAATTGCTCAGCCACAGGCTCCTCACAAGCAGCAGGTTTAAGTCCAAACTCCATAGCACAGACCCCAGTGCCCTACATTCCATGAACCTGTGGTCTGTTTCAGACCCATCTCTCATATCCCACTCTGCAATTCCTAAAGACTGATTGTCAAGCTATCCCATGTCCTGTGCCAAGGCCATTTATTCCCCTTTCTTGCCTGACAAACCCCTTCTGATTCTTCAAAGTTCAGCTTAAATAGTAAGCCCTTGCCTGAGGAGTGCTCTTAAAGGAAAGATGGCTAGAGGATCCATTTATGGAAGAAATCACTTGAGGCCACGATTGTAGCTCTCTGATAAGTTCAGTGTGTTAATTTTGAATTAATGCTTTAATTTTTTATAAAATATATGTTCATTACAGAAAACTGAAAATAGACAGGAAAAATGTAGTAAAAAAAATAAATAAAAGGTACCCAATGAAAGTGCCGTTGCCATTATGGACTGCTTATGTACCATCATCTTTGTGCTGGAGTTGATGATGCCCTTTCAAACCTCAATGTTTCTCAACACTATTACTGACTCTTGATACTCATAATTTTCAGTGACTACATAATGTTTCTTGCATGGATAGACTAATTTGTTTAACTCTTCCCAGTTGGATTGTTTCCAATTTTTATCATAAACTATGGTGTGCAGAGGACCTATGTGCACACAGCTTTGTCTACATTTCTGTTTATTTCCTTGGGAGAAATTGTTAGACGTTGACTACTCAAAACAGACATGAAGATTTTTAAGACGCTTTATACATATTATCAAGTTGCTTTACAAAAGTATTAGATCACTACTCCCACCTGCAATGTATCAGAGTTTGTTTCACAGCACCCTAACCAGAATTGTGTATCTTTAATTTTTTTTTTTTTGCTTTTTCCATTGGGTTTGTCTTTGTTTTGTTTTTCATATCTTGCTGTTATACTTTAACTTCTTTGTTTATTAGTTCAGTTGAACCTTTTTCTTCATATGTTTACTGGCTATTTGTTTTTCTTCTTCTATGAGCTAAGTTAGAATCAACCAGCCTCAAGGTACATAACTGAACATCAGTGAATATGTTCAATAGTAAGAAGATTCATTTACCTCACTCATTGATCAAATTGAGCTATTGTGTAAACTCTTATATAAGACTATTTGTCAAATTAAGTTTAGTTTTTAAAAAACCATGTTAAAAAACACATAAGGAAGAACTTAATTCATTCAACACTAATTGATAGTCTGTTGTGTACCATTACTGTGCTAGAGATGGTAGACAAAGATAAATTAAACGTATTTTGCTCTCAAGATGCTCAGAAGTTATAGCATAAAGAGTGTAAAACAGATATTTGGTAGAGAGCAGAAAACTCAGAGTTCATTGTGCACTCAGAGGAGAGGATCTAACTCCTTCCCATGAATTAGAGGAATCAGAAAGGGCAGGAGATTTCTGAAAGAAACAGAGTGAGAAGGAGTTTACAAGGCAGAAAAATAGTTACCTTGTCTAACAGACACCAATCATTAAGGGATCCTTCTGTGAACTACTGTCCTACTAGGAAAAGGTCAGATGCTTGGTGGGATTGGAGAATAAGGTGCATTAGGAAGAGATAAGAGACAGCAATGGTTAGTTCAAAGCTAAAATATGAAGCTTATATGTACTGATAAGGAATTTGGACTTATCCTACTTTTGGTAAGGAGTCAACATTTCAAAACAACAGACTATTATTATCCTTATTTTTCAGCTGAAGAATTGGAGATTTAGAGAGGTTAAGTGATTTGCCGAGTTATGCTGTCAGGAAGTGAAAGAATTTGAAACCATATCATCTGACTCCTGAAACAGGGTTTTTTGTACAATGCTACAATTCTTCCTATTACTCCACGCATCCTCACCATACCCGTGGGAAGTATGCTCCAGGAACTGTGCTAGATGCTCCAGACAGCAGGAGACAAACCTGTTCTCTCTGCACAGCACACCTCCACACCTGACACCCCCCACCAACATCACATACACAAGAGAGGAAAAGCCACCCACCTACCTGGCAAAGGCTAGGATGTGGGAGATGATGCAGTGGGTGCTGGGCTCTCAACATCCTTTGTTTTAGGCTCAGAACCAAAGAATATATTCATTGACGACAAGAATACTAATCACACTTCTATTTATCTTCCCACAAGCTAGTATGGCCTCAGATATCAAGGGTTACAGAGCATTTTTAAAAATTTACACCCAAATTGATGAAAGAGAATTCTTATTCAGATAATTAGCCTTTGTAAATTGGAATGAAAGGGAAAAAATGCTTTTTTTCCTGGACTTCAGGATAATCATTCTGTCCCTTATTAAAGACCCATTGTTTGGGAACTTTGGGCCATAATCTAGAAAGGCAAACTCCTACACAACAGGGGTGTAGCTCAGTGGTAGAAAGCGTGTTTTGCAAATCCCATTCCCTGACAGCATCCATGAAAGCAAGTTTTCACTTCTATCCTATCAATCTTCTCTTCACTTTCAATGACCTGGCCTCCAAAGTTAAAGAAAACCTGAAAATACTGTCTGTGTTCTTAAGACCTATGGTTTCCTTCCCAGCACTTGAAAGTTACTGGAGATATTTTGCAGGTCTGTTCAGTTTCTATGAATTATTCCCTTATGTATGGGCAGATGCAAGGAGCTGAAGTGTCGAAAAGAGGTTTGCTGTATTTTGGCAGGCTCTCTGCTGGATAGCAGCTCATAAAGAACAAAGTCAGGTGGTGAACCTTGTGCCTAGGATGATGTGAGGGACCTCTCCAGAAAACGCTGGAATTCATTAACCACCATTCGGAGATGGGGTTAAGGTTCCACCTGCGATCTAAGGCACGTGAAGTCTCATTGTTTTTCTGCAGCCTGCTAATTGCTCTGGAGATGCACATCAACCCTTTGACAGAAGCCCAAAGCTAGTCACACAGATTTGGTGGCAGAGAATTACTTTCACCTTCAAGCTCTTGACATGGCAACCCCTTTACTTACTTTATTTTTTTAATTAATTTATTTGTTTGTTTTTATTTTTGGCTGTGTTGTATCTTTGTTGCTGCACGCGGGCTTTCTCTAGTTGTGGTGAGTGGGGGCTACTCTTCGTTGCGGTGCACAGGCTTCTCATTGCGGTGGCTTCTCTTGTTGCAGAGCACAGGCTCTAGGCATGTGGGCTTCAGTAGTTGTGGCACGTGGGCTCAGTAGTTGTGGCTCGCGGGCTCTAGAGCCCAGGCTCAGTAGTTGTGGACACAGGTTTAGTTGCTCTGTGGCATGTGGGATCTTCCCGGAACAGGGCTCGAACCCGTGTCCCCTGCATTGGCAGGCAAATTCTTAACCACTGTGCCACCAGAGAAGCCTTGGCAAACCCCTTTATTTTGATGTGATTTTTAAATTTATAAAATACATTTGAATATTTATATTTATTTCATTTATATTCTATTTATTTTGATTCCCCATTGATTCTTTATAGTCTGCCTTTGTACATCATTCTTGACTCTTTTTTTTTTTGTAAAGCCACTTCCCCTTTCCTCAAAGGGTCACTGCATGTATACTGGGGAAGACTTGAGAAACGCTGGTAAAGGTCTGGGCATTTTTATTAATTTGCACCGGCCATGTAGCTGCTCAGATTTTAAAAGAAAATATAACGTACACAACTATGAATTGCATTTTCTAAAAATCTACCGCTTTTCATCTGAGATATAATAAACAGCAAGATAAGGTAACTTCTGCAAAGACACGGCGAAAGATTTGAGTTTGATAGAATAAGTTTCTAGAACTAGATGATTTTCAAACTATTAAGTATAAGATTCAAAATAAAAGAACACATGTCTAAAATTCAAAGCAAAGATGTTTGTTTTGTCTAGTAAAGTTCAGATATTGACTATTTATTGTATTTTTTATGGGTAACAATGTGATACTGATTACCAAGATAAACCAGAGATAAATAAACACAATTATGGGAAATTTCTTCTGATTATATATATATATAAATATATATATATATATAAAATGGGATCTGAGTTTCTGATTTTTAGCTTGAAGCCATATATGGAATCTTTTGAAAGATTTATTGATTCTTCCAGGAGAAAGTAATTTTCTTCAGAAACTAAGAAATAGTACCTTCTGTTTATTGTAAAGAGAACATCTGTTAATTATGATTTTTTTCCTTAATTCGGGAATCTTTAAGTGAACAAAAAGAGGGCATTAACCAATAAGAGAAACATTAAGACATCAGTAGATAAATGAGCAAAGAGCCTGAGCAGAAAACAGACAAAAGAGGAAATATGGCTGGAGAAAAAGGGAGGAAAAAATGATGGTTAAAAGTGATTGGCATAATTACTCAGGGAGAAAACTGCGTTTGTTTAGCAAAACACTAAATGGGCCATTTCAGATTGTGAAACGATAGCCCTAGGACATGGCCAGGTGGAAATGAGAGGGGGACTACAGGCCTCTGAGAAGCACAGGTCAAGGAGCGCAGGATTCAGGGGAGAGAGGGGAGCTTGACAAGGTGCGGCCAGGAAGAGGCAGGCCAGCCAGATGCAGGGAACCAGGATAGAAGAAGGAAAGGGATCAATGAGAATTTCCGAGGAGCAGGAATGGCTGGGCCCTTTTATTTATTTTATTTTTTATAAGTAAATTAAAGTAAATGAGATAAGTGTTCTTTTAATTAAAAAAAATTTTTTTTGCCCACGTGGCATGTGGGATCTTAGTTCCACAACCAGGGCTCAAACCTGTACCCCATGCAGTGGAAGCGTGGAGTCTTAACAACTGGACCCTCAGGGAGATCCCAGCTGTGCCCTTTTATGATAGAAATGTCTCATGTTTAACTTTTAGGTTGTTTGCCGTCCTAAGAGGTTTTGTTTACTTGCGAGTTCCATCCCTCCTTTTGCTGCCCCTCGTATGAAGAGTGTTCGAGGGGAATGAAGAAAAGGGGACAGAGTGATGAGAGTCACATGAGGTAAGAAATGGGAGAGACTGGGAATTCCATTGATTCAAAAAATTGTAATAAGAATTGACTAGACGAAAAATATCAAGTCTCCAGATCTGTCACAGTGGGCACTAGGTTTTCATCATCCAAGGGAACTGAAGCTACTGAATATTTTAATTTAAATATAACGGAGGGACTTCCCTGGTGGGACAGTGGTTAAGAATCTGTCTGCCAATGCAGGGGACACGGGTTCCAGCCCTGGTCGGGGAAGATCCCACATGCCACAGAGCAACTAAGCCCATGCATCACAACTACTGAGCCTGCGCTCTAGAGCCCAAAAGCCACAACTACTGAGCCCACATGCTGCAACTACTGAAGCCCGTGTGCCTGGAGCCTGTGCTCTGCAACAAGAGAAGCCACCGCAATGAGAAGCCCACACACCGCAACGAAGAGTAGCCCCTGCTCGCTGCAACTAGAGAAAGCCCACGCGCAGCAAAGACGACCCAACGCAGCCAAAAATAAATCAAAAAATAATAATTAAAAAATATATATATAATGGAACAAGGTGAAACCAGCAAGCAGGAGAGCTTGCTAACATCCCTGCAGCTTATGTGAAGGTAACAGATTCTTCCTCAAAAGAATAAAAGGTGGACAAATTAAAATAAGCGCCAGACACTATTTTAGCTATCAAAATAGGGAGGAAAACATTCACAATGAGCTACAGTCTTGCCGTTTCGTACCTTCATGTATCGCTGAAGTCACTGGAAAAGGAGCTGACTTTTTAGAAAAGCAATTTAGTAATTATATATCAAGAGACATAAATATGTCAATATGCATAGATCAGTAATCTCACTGTGAGACTAGATCCTGAGAAAATCATCCAAATATGAAGATGACATCGTTGCTATTTACAGAAGCTAAAAAGTAGAAATGTAGATTGATAACTGTTTGAGTCCACTGATTTGCCTTGTTTTTCTCCTTAATTCCACTGAAATTGGCAAAGAATTAAGAGGAAATTTTTAAGAGGAAATCCCGTATCAGCTCTGAAAAATTAGGGACATTACTATAAACAAGGGGAAAATAACGAATCATTTTTAGACTATATAGCAGGAACCAGAGAAGACTGCTCGCATTTCCACATGAGCGAAGGAGAGACCTCACCTAGGAAATGAGTGCACAGGACCCCCCAAAGGGACCCCAACGAGCCCTGGGAAACCTCAGACACCGGAAGAGAAGGCCGGCCATCAATCAGTCCACGGGGTGCAGGGGTGATACCTGCTTAACGGCACCAGTTTCCCCCACTTTTGCCCCAGTCTTCACTGACACAGGTCGGCAGTGGGCTCATGACGACAGTGGTCGTGCTGCATTACCCACACAGGGAACAGCAGCAGGGATGGTTCCGCCCACGGCAGCCTCTTCTCTCCCCCACTCCTCACCCCCTACGCCTCACCCCACCGCCAGCAGGAGATCAGGGCAAGTCAGACCTGTCCTCCTGGAGGAAGACTCCGCAGAGCAGGAAGTCTCCACCCCCAAGCCGTGCCTGTGCACCTACCCCACTGCCCAGAACAATCGCTCAGCTGACAGGTCAGGCTTCTGATCATTCTACCCTCACACCTCACAGCCCATGGGGACCACACTGTGGTAAAATAAAACTTTAGAAAATGTAAATTTTCCTCTTTCACTATTTGGCAACCGCTGAAAGGTTTAACACGCAATCTTAAACACAAAAAAAGCAAAAGAAAAAAAGCTGCTTCAACTCCTGATACTGAACACACATTTTCTCAAGTTGAACAAAGGAAAATCAACAAATAACAATATTCTGTCAAAGGAAGAATAACAATACTTTGTTAAAGGATAAATAACAATATTCTGTTAAAGGATAACTTTTTTCAGAAAAGTGAATCATGTTGGCCCTACAAATATAGAACGAACATGTGTCAAAGGTTTCATTTAGATCATTTTCCAGTAAGTTGTAAAAAAGGTGGGAGGGGCAAGGACAAATCCAAAGAGTAGACACAGGCATAAACAATCAGGAACGAAGAGGTGCACTTGTGATTAGACGCAAAACTAGCCTCTTGCACAGAGCAGCCAATCACATCTTCACCTTGTGAAAGGCGTGGTTAGCATGACTGTTGGCCCTCTAAGAATTAACTTCTATCTCTATAGAGTTGCAAAATTGTCAAGCCAATGAAAAGCTCAGATCCCCCCCAAATCCAATAACCTCTTAGAATCCTCTAGACCAGGGGGTCTGTGAACGTTTTCCTAAAATATTTCTATAGCTATTTTAGGGGTTGTAAGGTCTCTCTCAACTACCCAGCTCTTCCCAAGGCCTGGGACCAGCGCAGTCCCACAGGGGCCCATGCTCAGAAGAACCCTGTGCTTGGGGTTTAATGCTCTGTGACTGCAGCCTCCAAATTCTTAATAATTTCATCTTTGAATTTGTGTTTTATAAGTGACGTCCATCGGGACAATGGAGCACATGCTGAGGGCTTGGAGCTTGGCTCCCGTGGACCCCCGCCTCCCCACGATGGGTTCTCTGCTATATGCTCTCCACCCCATGAAGCCCCGGGCCCTCTCTGTCCCTGCAACCACTGCTACCCTCCACCTGGGCGTCAACCCGGTGGGGGCATTTCCTGGACTCGAACATAAGGAAGGTCAGGGTTGGACACCTGGTCACTCCTGCTGGCGCTTCCACAGCATGTTCAGTGGGCAGCTGGTTGTGGGGGGGGTGGCTCTCACCCACCCCTGATCCAGTAACAATTGTGCCCCAGCATGAAGATGGCAGTCTGCCATCTGGGTCACTCATTTGCCCTGGGTTGGGGCTGTGGATCCCTAGGAGGGGAGATCATTTGGTGGCTAAGAGTGAGTAGCTTATTGTTTTAATTTGGCTTCTCACATATTGTCTGCTTTATCCTTGATGCTTTCAGCCAAATAAGCCAAAGGGCAGCTGATTCTGAGCTAGAGATTTACTCCAAGTGTTTCCAGGTTTTCTTTCATCCTCAACTCCCTTCTGCTTGCACTTGTTCTCCTCTCCCAGCTGCAGACTGCAATTCTGACCTTAACCCCATTCCAACTCTGTTATATTTGCTGTCATTTTGGTTGTTTTAGCTTTCATTTGTATGTGTATTGGGTGTTATGTGTTTGTAACAATATAGGCTTAAATTTCTGCATGGTTACTTTCACAGACGTTTTCCTGGTGTCTTATTTCATCACTTTTAACTAAGAAAATTACCCTGGGCATTCTGTTCTATTCTATTGCTCCATCTGCCTATTCTTTCATCAGTAGCATGTGGGTTCCATGTCAGTGTAGAGGGGTGAAGAGACAAGCCCAGGAATTAGGCAGACCCTGGCTTCACAGCTGATTAGCTGTTTGATCTTGAAGAAGTTAGTGATCTTGAACAACCACTTTAATTCCATCACTTCTTCTGTAAAATATGGATAATAATAGCGCCTGTTTCACAGCATTATTGTGAAGATTAGAAAAGATAATGTGCAGAAAGTGGTTAGCATAATGCCCAGCACCTCACAAGTGCTCAAGAAATGATAGTTTATCATCATCATCACTGTCATTAGCTTTCTTTAAGATGGACTTTGAAACCCAGTAGTTCACTTCATGTTTTTAAAGCAATTTTTGCCTGATTATTTTTTCAGTAATTTTCAATCAGTTTGCAAATTTCCAGAACTCTTTTGGGACTTTTAAATTGTAATCATATTAATCCTCTAAGATAATAGGGTCGTTATCTTTAAAAGATTCAGTATTCCCACCTGAGAACTCAGTGGATCTCTCCATTTATCCAACTGTTACATCTATTGGGAGAGTTTGTCATTTTCTTCATATTGGCAACTAGACACTATGCAGGAGGGACATTTGTCAAGGAGAGGCCCACTGCCCATGTGAGGAGCAAGATTTAGCATCATACCAGGGTCAGAGAAAAGGTGGAACCACGAGGGCCTATTTGGAGGGTTTGGGGCATGCAGACTCTGAGAAAAGGCTCCTAGCTACAGAATGTATGTTTGTGTGCCTCTAATGGCCATCTGCAAACCAGGCAGTGGGCTCTCACCAGAGACCCTGATTTTGGACTTGCTAGCCTCCAGAACTGTGAGAAATTCTAAGCCACTCAGTCTGTGGTGTTCTGTTAGAGCAGCTGAGCAGGCTAAGACATTCACCTTGTTTCCATCTGAAGTTGTGTTATTCCCCCAAGTCTTCTGTGAAGTACCATCAAGTGTTAGTTTGGGTCTCAGCTGTGTGCCTGAGTCCCATGGACTTGGGCAGAGCAGCGCAGCACAGCCTGGGGCAGCCTGTGGAGGGGGTAGGACGACTTGGTGAAAAGAGGAGAGCGAAGCAGGCCCTGGAGATAGGCCACTGATTGACCTTCAGGATGGATTTCTAGAAACATGCAAACTTAGATTCCTTTATCCTCCTACTCTGCCCCTCAGTCTTCAGTCCTTTTCAGACCTCACAAGACAGGAGTAGAGACCTCTGGTAGGAAAGCTAGAGACTAGATCAACATTTTAAGTTAAAGGAAGCATTTTCCCAAGTGTTCTCTCCCCCCTGCTTCTCTCCTTGCTGACTGACCTGGGGCCTGGATGATCTCCCACTGATTTCAATCTGGAGATCTGAGGGGTTGGGTAGCACCCGACAGGAGAGAAAAACTGAAAACTGATTGCTTGCTCTGAGCTTAAGGTGGTAACAGGAGGAAAGAGAAAGGCAATCTTCTGCTTCCATTCTACATTGTGTCGGTTGCCTGGAGAGAAGAGTGAGGGTCTCCCATACAGGCACCCAGTTGACTTTTTAATAAGCTAAGACATGAGCATTTTGTCATGGAGCAGAGAGGGCTGACTCTGGCCTGCTTTTGGGGATAAGAACTCTATTGTGGCCGAGGCCTCCCTCAAGCCAGGTTCACATGTTTATATTTGTAAAGCTTCTTCCCCTTCTCTGCCTTCCTGACTATACCTTCTGAGATCTGGAAGTCTCAGATTTTATCCAGTTATCAAAAAGCCTCATGAGGGCTTCCCTGGTGGCGCAGTGGTTCAGAGTCCGCCTGCCGATGCAGGGGACACGGGTTCGTGCCCCGGTCCGGGAAGATCCCACATGCCACGGAGCGGCTGGGCCCGTGAGCCATGGCCGCTGAGCCTGTACGTCCAGAGCCTGTGCTCCGCAACGGGAGAGGCCACAACAGTGAGAGGCCTGCGTACCACAAAAAACAAAAACAAAAACAAAAGGCCTCATGAAAACACTTTTAAGACTAAACCAGGTCTAAATCACCCACTTGCCTCAGACCTACAGTCAAATGGAGGTTGACACTCACACAGTTGAGTAAAACGTCCTTCTGCTGGGAATGTTGCCACATAGACTGTGAATTTTGTATACAGTTGACCCTTGAACAACATGGATTTGAACTGCAAGGGCCCATAAAGACAGGTTGTTTTGTTTTTTTTCATACACACACACTGTATTTTATTTTTACAAGACATAAATAGACTGACACCAAGCACTGTAAATGGATGACCGCAACAAAAGCAACAATGACTGCAATTACCAAACACGAAACACACTCATACTATGTCATAATATTGACATTCAGTCCAGTAATCCTCCACTGTAACAGCTCCTTTACTTTGCAGTGAAAATTGATTTGTATATTTTTTGCCTCTGAGTCCTTGTGGGATTTTTTTTTATTCAAACAGAAAGTCACAAAAATTATAATCATCCTCATCAGTTCACTCAGTCCCATGTAATTAATACTTTTGTTACCACTTTTATGAATTCATCAGTTTTCCATTAGAGTTCTGAAAATGCTTATTCATTCAGTTCAGCAGTATAGTCAGTTTAGACAGGTTTTTTTTTCCCCCCAACAAATATGTACTGGGTTGGCCAAAAAGTTTGTTCAGGTTTTTCCATAACATCTTATGGAAAAACCCACGTTAACTTTTTGGCCAGCCCAATGCTACAGTGCTACATGATCAGGGCTGGTGGAAGCCATGGATGCAGAGCTGTGGATACAGAGGGATGACTGTAAAGTTACACTTGAGTTTTCCATTGTCCAGAGGGGTCAGTGCCCCTAACCCCCGCACTCTTTAAAGGTCAACTGTACATCCACTCCCTGCTTCCACCTTCCTGCCCTCACAGAGGGAGCCACAGCCTCCACAAGAATTCCCAGCCCCGCTCCAGCCAGTCCCCTTCCCAAGCCCAGCTCACCTTTCCCCAACATTCTGCCTCTTCAACAAGCAGTGTGCTGAAGAGCAGAATTTACAGATCACACTCTGCAGTGGGTGCTAGTAAGGTCAACTACAGGTGGTTAAGTAGAAAAAAAAAGACTCTGGGGGAAAAGATTAAGAGGCCAACTAGGAAGGAGAGGGGTTGTCCAGAAAAGAAGAAAGGGTGCCAAGAGACATGGAGTCCTAATTCCATCAAACACCTCAGAGAATTCCTGTGAAATGGGCAGAGACACATAAGGCCATGGGTCACATTAGCAGAGCAGTTTCAGTGGAGTGCTGGGGGAGGGCTCCAGGTTCCAGGGGGGTCAGGAATGACCAGGCAATGAGGCAACAGGAACTCATGGGGCTGCTCTTTTTTTCTTTTGCCTTATTTGATATGTTCAAAGCACATTATGGGGCTTCCCTGTGGCGCAGTGGTTGAGAGTCCGCCTGCCGATACAGGGGACACGGGTTCGTGCCCCGGCCCGGGAAGATCCCACATGCCGCGGAGCGGCTGGGCCCGTGAGCCATGGCCGCTGAGCCTGCGTGTCCGGAGCCTGTGCTCCGCAACGGGAGAGGCCACAGCAGTGAGAGGCCCGCGTACCGCAGAAAAAAAAAAAAAAACACATTATGTAACATGCATGTAAGTCATGGAACATAGTGATGAAATGAACACCACCACCTGCCTGAAGAGCAGAGCACAGCCAATGCTATTGCATCTGCCGGGCCCTGAGGACCGATTTTTCAAGAAGTTTGATTCTAAAGGACAGAATAAAGTGAGTGATGTAAGCCAGAGCGGGAAGAAGTCAAGAAAAGCACTTTTTCAAAAGACAGACTGGGAAGCTGAAGATACAGGGGAGAGTGGAAACACGCTTAGCAGCCTTGCAGGGCCCATCAGAGGAGGTCCGGGAACCAAGAAACAGGCTTCCGGCAAGCTTTGCAGCTGTGCTCTTCCTGAAGGAGGAGCGACTAGCACTTGTCTTTCTCTGATGGGCCAAGTCTAGCAAGAGCATGATTAACACCAACGAGAGGGATGTACGTCAAAGCCTCACCGGCAAAGCCCATTCACAATTCCCGGGAAGTAAAATAGAATCTGGGTAACAAAATAAAGTCTAACCTTTTCTTTTCCTTTGTGCTTAGTCTAGTTTCACTGGCTCACAAGGTGCTGCATTCCGAGGCGTCACACCCGGCACTTCACACCAGAGCTCCCGGTAACAAACGGCTGTGCTAACACCCCAGCCCAGCGCCCGCACGCGACACTCAATCCAAGATGGCGGCAGCGGGGCGTGCAGAGAGGCGGTGCCGGGCACTGGAGCTGGAGCGAGAGCAGCACAGCTGCGCCTGCGCCCACTCACAAAGACTCCTCCTCCTCCCCTCCCTGCAGTCGATTTCCGATTTCCGTATAAAGCAGCCCCACCCACTGTTTGTCCGGAGAACGTCTGCTCTAGCGTGGCAGCGCTCGTCTCTCCTTTCTTTGAGCAAAGAGGAAAGCTTTCCTCTGCTTTTGAACCAAATTCTGAACTCGTTTCATTGGTGCCGGCGACACAGAGCGGGAGGACCCTTGTTAGGACCCAACTGGAAAGGGTCGATGACAAAAGCGCCGTATTTATTGCAGAGGTAAGGCCCCGAAGCCTAATTCCTGAACGGTGATAGGAAGGCTCCCAGCTCGGCCTGGGCTGCGCTGCACAGTGGCGGGAGCGCTAGTCAAATGGCCATTTTGACTTTCTCCCACAGGATGTCACTTTCTGTCCCTAAGCTCAGGATCCAGTCCCCTTGATGCAGCAGGTAAGGAAACGCCCCCCTCGTAAAGACAAAACATATCCTCAAGACAGAAGCAAAGGTTTCAAAAAGAGACTGGGGGACAGAAACCAAGTAGTTTCTGACAATGTGCCCCTGTGTATGTCACCCCTTCGTGGTTCTCATCACCATGACACCTGATGCGTTCAGACACTTCTGTCCCTCTGCCCTCAGGCTCACATGTGGAAAAAACATATCGTTCTTTTCGACTTTCCCCCTAACCAGGACTAAAATCATCTGGGTTGGAAAAACAGCAGTAACAAAAAAAATCCTCCCAAATTAACTGATAAAATAGAGCAATATTTTCTGAACATAAAAAAGTACTGAACTTTGAAAATACCAACCTTGGGCTCCTGGGTAACAATCTGTTCTTCTCCTACCAGCTCTGCCCTTGCCCAAGAACAAATTTTATTTAACATTTATTATGTTCTAGGAATGGGCAGAGTGCTTCAAATGGATTATCTCCTTCAGTTTTCATACCATTTCTCATGAGGCAGTTGTTAATAAGATTATCGCATAATTTTTTTGTAAATGAAGCTACTGAAGCTTGGAGATGGGACTAACTTCCCCAAGTTCACAAGGTGCATCACTGGCAGAGCTGGGATTCGAACTTTTCTTTTTTTTTTTTTAAAGAAGATGTTGGGGGTAGGAGTTTATTAATTAATTTATTTATTTTTGCTGTGTTGGGTCTTCGTTTCTGTGCAAGGGCTTTCTCTAGTTGTGGCAAGCGGGGGCCACTCTTCATTGCGGTGCGCGGGCCTCTCACTGTCACGGCCTTTCTTATTGTGGAGCACAGGCTCCAGACGCGCAGGCTCGGTAGTTGTGGCTCACGGGCCTAGTTGCTCCGTGGCATGTGGGATCTTCCCAGACCAGGGCTCGAACCCGTGTCCCCTGCATTGGCAGGCAGATTCTCAACCACTGCGCCACCAGGGAAGCCCCGAACTTTTCTTATGAAGGGCACGTGACTCAGTTATGCCAGACAGCCTTGGATTTGTCCTTCAGTCACAGCAGGCTCCACCCATAGCCTCTCGGAGTGGTGTTTCATACAAGGTCTCCATTCTTCACTGCCCTGTCTCCCCTTCATTTGATGTGCTGTAGATGTTACAACTCTTTCGAAATAAAGTCCCCAGAATTAAATCTCCTCTTTCAACTGAGGTCTGGCCTGTGCATAGGATGGTTGGTCTATTGCTTTCTTTGTGATGAACATAAATTTTTTTTTGGCGATGAACCTATTTCTTTGTTAATGAAAGACTACTCTGTGCATTTATTTCTGTTAATTCAGTGTTGTCCGTCCTGCACTATATCACAAATTTGTTTTTAAAGGTAAATGAAGGATTTTATATTTATCCTTATTAAATTTTATCTTATTTGTTTCAGCCTATTTTTTTAGCACATCAAATCTTTTCAACATTTTTTTCATCCAGCATATTAGTTTTTTCTCCAACTTTTTAGTATCTGTGTACCTTTACCCATAAGATATCAAAGAGATCGATCCAAGAACATAGCTTTATGGCCCTACAGATCATCTTTAGTTGCCACTGATCCTTCAGACAATGCTGGATTTCTTTTTATTCAACCAGATAGGAACACAGCTAATTATACTATCCTGTAGCAATATTTAAAAAATATTCTTTAATGAAGGTTTAAAAGACTGTCAAATATCCCGCTTTTACTGAAGATATAATGTCAATTCACAAAGTCAGAGAAACAAAAGAATGTAATTATACTTTTATTAAACATGTTCTCTATCTTGATTTGTCATTGTACCTAAGAGCAAAGCTTAATCTAGGTTTGTCCAGGTAAAGACAATCGATACTGTGCGTATCTGATTGTGTATTTCTTTTAGTAGCACACGAAGCAGGCTCACTGGTGAAAGCAAAGATTGCAGAGAGGAGAGAACAGGGGTGTGTGTGTGTGTGTGTGTGTGTGTGTGTGTGTGTGTGTGTGTGTGTGTGTGTGTGTGTGTGTGTGTGTGTGTGTGTGTGTGTGATGAGTAGAGCTGAGCAGAAAGGAGAAGACAGGAAATTATCTTTCTGGAGAGTGAACAAGCACACATAATAGAAAGCGTGCTCATCTGAGTTGCCACTATATACTCAAAGAGAAACAAGGCTGCTTGATTGTATATTTGACGTAGCATTGTTGAGCTGCTTGGGTGCAGGTGGGAAGCAGATGCATAGTGGGGCTTAAGTAGGGTTTCAGCTTTGCAAGGCCAGTGAAGTTAGGGAGGGAGGCGTGAGGGGATTATGTTTCTAATAATGATCTATGGAAGCTATGCTGAGTAAGAAGGGGCACAAGCCCAAGGGCGTGGTAGTAGGAAAGGATCAGGTCGATGCTCTGGTAGGTCTGAAAATTTCTGGAGTGGACACTCAGGGTAGGAAACCTGGAAGGAAAAGATGTGGTTATCAGGCAGAGGGCTTTTTAAAGATTCCAGAAGAGCTGCTGAGGTGGGAAGAATGAACACATCGCTGGAAGCAAACAGCCCAAGGATTTGAGAGACCAGGATACTGAATCAGTTGTCTATGTGGATGTTGAAGTTGTTAAGATTGATGACAGGAGCGAGAAAGAGCACAGTTGGTGAAATCATCAAAGGATGAGAGGGAGTGGGGAGGGGTTTACAGACAGCAACAAGAGGAGCAGCAAGAGGTCAAGCGTGATGGCGTGGATTTCAGGTGATGAGGTGTGGGTCATCTGCAGAGTTACAAATGATCACATGATCTGGACACCAACATCAGAGCGGTCAGATGTGCAGCTGGTTGCCTGTGCTGTTTCATTTTTGTTTGGATATTGTGGCACAGTGTGGGAAGGGCTACAAATACAGAGTTAAAAAGAGGAAGAAAACCTCTGCTTTCTGAAGAACGCTCAGTGTTAATCACATTACAATACGCTTAATGTACCCCCACGGGCAGTGGCAGACATCTGAACAAAGAAATCAAGATGCTCTAGGGCTGGTAGCAAATGGTAGGTGAAAAGCATACTAATAACTCAACTGTTTCTGACATTGGAAGAAGGAGTTTCACTCCAGGCAGATTAAATATAGAGGTTTTGCCTGGAGACTATTAAAAAAAAAAAAATCCCAAGCTACTAAGAGAAACAGAGCTATAATTGGACTCATCTAACAAAAGTAAAATTTAGATAAAATGAAAGTTCTCTGTGAAATTATCGTGGGTCATTTTTTGTAATGCAGCTGAACAATATCCCTAAGGCTGTTTGGTATGATTTTTTTTCATATCTTATAATGATGATAAATTCAGTTTGATTTCTGATTATGTTAACGGGAAATTACAACAAACACACAAAAGGTATGTGTAAGATAAAGCTAGGTTTTATAATGCAGTTTGTACAGGTTTTGCCATTAATTAACTAGAAATGGAGGAAATTAAATAATGTAGAATTCATTAAATCCAAGAGAAAATGTAAAATATGTAATCCAGGAGTATATGTATAATATATAATCTCTCTTCTGTCACCTTCAAAAATACTGAAGTGTTTTCTGTCACAAATGAAACCAACCCAAGCCCCATCTCCTTCATAAAACCTTCTAGAATTCCCTAGGTCTCATGATCTCTTCTGACATCCTATAGCATTTTCATTCAAAAAAAATATTGATCACCTTTTATGTATCAAGTACTCTACCAAGAATTGGGGCAGTAGGAAAATAATATAACTAATCAGAGGGGAGAAATAGTAAACGCAACAATTAAAATGACTAGTTCTTACTTGCCAGGCATTGTTATAAGTGCTTTTACATGTACTAACGCTTTGGTTTCTCACCACAACATTGTGAGGTAAATATTATTATTATGCCCATTTCAGAGATGAGGAAATAAAGGCACAGACAGGTTAAGTTACTTGCTAAAGGTCACAGAGCTAGTGATTTGGTAGACTCAGATTCAAAAGGAGTTCTCCCTGATTCTAAAGCTCTTAACGACCTAAGTCACGCAATTGCTTTGTATCTCGATATCCATATCTTGGGGAAAAAAAAGCATAATACTCCACATCTGCCCTACCTAATTTAAAGGGTTGTTATATGAGATTCAAGTAAGATAATAGGTTTGGAAATACTACTTCAAAAATTAAATCTTCTGTAGTAATGCTAAGTATTACATATTATGATGACATTTATGAATTGTTTTACATGGACTAACTCATTTGTCTCTCAAAACGACACTCTGGGTCAGCTCTTAAGGTCATGTCCATTTTATGATGGGGAAACTAAGATACAGAAAGTACACACCTGTTCAAGGGTCCAACCCAGGGAGTCTGACTTCAGAGGCCATGCTCTTAGCCCCTAAATACTGCTGCCTGTTTATTAAACTTTGTCCTGTGGACAGTACATGGGGCCAGGCTGGGCAAGGTGTCCATGGTGCTAGAGGTGGGCACTGCTGAATTAGGACTAGACCTCAGGGAAGAATGCTACTCCTTTCCCTGGCCTTTATTTAGCCTAGACCAGAGGCCATACAGATAAGCTCTGTCCCCTACCACATGGGTATCAACCCACACCCCCAGCAAAATGACTGGATGGCAGGGCCCTGCCATGAAGCCTGTCACTGAGTAAGCTCCTGCCCTTCACAAGGTAGCTGAAGCAAATATCAGTTCCTGAACTAAACATCACATCCTACCTTTCCCACAGGAAATGCTCAGAGTACCTGTTTCCTGTAATTCCAGATTGCCTCTGCGTGGACATGTCCCAGGACCGAAACCCACTGCCTCCAGAAAGAGTCCTTTCCATTTTTACTTAGCTCTGCTTTGTAAAGAGTCCTTCTTTAGATAGAACTGTAAATGGCTTAAATTGAACTATGAATCGAACATGTTTGGACTGGTTCAAGATCTGCCCTACTTCTCATAACAAAACTGCTTTGGCTAAGTATCTATATACCTGGTGCAGAAAGACTTGCTCCGGCCAAAACTCACATTGTCTTCTTACTCACCGTGAGAGCTGTGTTGGGGGGTGGAGTGGGGTGTGCAGGGGGTTACCTACTGGTCTGGCAGCAGGCCCCTCCCTTTACAGCGCACTCCACTCCTGTAAAGGAGAATGAAAATCATATTAGCAAGTTTAATAGTCTGAACATGGTAAGGAGACTGGTTTAACTCTGTCAGCCCATCATTTCTCCAAATTAGTTGCCAACAAGTCTCCTTTTTAAAAAGCAGAATATCTGTTAACTCACTGTAGAGCTAGAAGTAGAGTAAAAGAAACCAATTTCAACAAATGGAAGTTACCACTGTCAATCAAGCTTGGCATCTGAAGCCTTTCTAAGTATCAGCTGGTGGTTTTCACTGTGAAAAGTGAGATAATTTCTAAGCCATCAACTTCTTCATAAAGGCAATTTGGAAATACATTTTGGGAAATGTTGGCTAGAGGATGTATAACTGAAACTATAATCAAGTGCTAATCTAACAGACACTTCCTCAGGTTCTAATCTCAAAGAAAAATATGATTAATACTTCTTACCAACAGATTCAATGAAGGTATTTTTATGAGTTTGCACAGGCTCAAAAACATTGCAGAGAGCACTCCATGCAAATTCTGCATCATTAAAGTGTAAAATCGTTTGGCAGTTCAAGAGAAGAAAATATTCTATTGATGTGAAGTACAATTTTTACATGCTAATACATTTAATCACTTTCAGCCTCTATGAAAATTAAGAGATCTTGGAAATCATCTAGTTCAACTAATTTCACAAATGTGAACCTGAGGCCCAGAAAAAGAGATTCTATTCATAATCACACAGCTAGTGAGCAAGAGAGAGCTAGAATACAAGACTTCCAATTCCATACTTCAGTTTGGTTCCAACAAAAATTTGAGCATGAGGAATATACTTTCATAAATCAAATATATGTGAGTAATTAGTGCTCAACATTTCAGCAGATATAATGGAAAGGATACTTTCACTCCACCCTCTAGATCTTTCTGAAGTTAGTTATCTTGAGAGTTGTACAACGTATGAGAGGCCTTTTCAGATATCATAAAATAGCTTTAGAATGGGACAAGAAAGGAAATTCCAACATTAATGGCAAAAGGACCATTTCTGTATGAACCAGAGTTTATCTTCTATGAAGATATTTACAGAGGCCACTCAAGATATTTACGAAGCCCACTAAGTCTCTATTTCATATAAGTATAAAAACTACTCTGTATAAATTTCTTTGGGGAGGAGATTGGCAGGCTTGATACATCCAATGAGAGAAAATTTTCATCTGCTAATAGAGTTGTTACTAGTTCAACAAAAATACTTGACACATAATGTAAAAATTTATTGCCTCCAAAATTTTTCTATAAGATCTGAAATAAAACTTTATATCACATTTTATTACATGGCTTTCCTCCTTTACTTTGATACAAGTGAAAAGAATATAAAAATTTCTCATTTATTCAACACCAAATATATTAAATTGTTAATTTCCTTAGATCATCCTTGACACTAAAAATTCTTTTCGTACCACTATTTGATAGGGAATAAATCAAGAAAAACCAGTTTCAACAAATTGGAAACATTTCAACAAATGGAAATAATCACTGTCTGTCAAGTTGTTGGGAGCCTTTCTAAGCATCTGATGGTATTTTCCACTTGGCAAAGTGAAAAATCTAAGCCACCAGTTTCTTCATAAAGGCAATTTAGAAGGAGTTCATATTTGAATTAGGGTTCTACTCAACTTAGGTAAACGTAAAGGAATCAGAATGAATTTTGTGTTTATAATATAGTGAAAATAATTCAAATAGGAATTTTCTAAAGTGAAATAATTCCCTTAGATATTTGAGAATTTTCATGCACGGATCCAGGATGTTAGGGTTAATTTCTAAGTAATTCCTCTGCATGCCAATGTAACATTTTTACTGGAAAATACTTTGCTTCTCAAGAAATTTCAGAATTGCATACCCTCCCCCCACACATGGGCACATATTCCTTAGCTCAAACAGCATGGGTAGATATGAGTTGGAATAGACATTAGACAGGGGAAAGAGGCTGTCAAACAATGTGCTGAGGAGTGAGGATTCAGTGCCTCCTTGGAGTTTGGTTCCCATAGCTGTAGAGGACGGGACTCTGTGTGAAGAATTGAAAGAAACATCTACTGAGTAAGTCTACACATGAGCAGTTTTCTCTTCTCTAAGCATTACCACCAACTGTGTTCTTTGGCATCATGCTTCGTGGTCCCTTAATGTCCCTTCAGCAGATTCTAGATCTTTCTGTTCACTTTCAGATATTATAATCCACTCTGGTTCAACATCTCAAGCTTAAACGAGATCTGGATTTCATTCTGAAGCTCTTCTCCCCTACTCCCCAATGTGGTCATCATTAGAACTGTTTAAGAATCTTCTCGTGCTCCTTCTGAGGACATGGCAGGAAAGAACTCCCACAGCCTTTGAACTTAGGGTGGCCATGTGACTTGGGTTTGGCCAATGAAATACGAGCAGAAATGACATGTATCACATCTGGGCAGAAGTTTTAAGAGCTAGTGCATGATTTGCTGCATCCCCTTCCTTCCTATGCTGGTGAGGGAAGTACGTGTCCAGGTGAAGGCTCCTTCAGCCCAGGTCTGTGAGTGACCACTGTGAGTACAGCCCCCTGCCAATGTGCCTCGGAAACAGCATGAGTGAGAAGTAACCTGCTATGCTGAGCCTTTGAGACATGGGACTTTTCTGAGATGCTGCAGCCTATTCTGCACCTAGCCTATTCTGGCTCCTACATCCCAGCGTAGGCTTGACCTGTGAACCCATCTGCTTGGAATTGAAGGAGGTGGTGGGGTGCATGGTCTGCCTCTGCAATAACGCTTCTCTCAGTTAGGACCGGTCCCTCCTAACTTGGAAGGAGGAAGAAAGGAATCACAGAGAAGATAAGGAATGTCTTATATCCACTGGCTGATGCTGGTGGCAGGGAGTGTTGCTGGCCTTACTCAGGTTATACCTGCTCCTGGGTGTCCTCTGCTGACACAGTGGTCGCTGTAGATGGATACGTGGTGTTGAGTGTCTCTCTGGCTCTCTCTGTTGCTGAGGATCCCTTCAGGCAGGACATTTACTTACACTGCCCAGCAGGGGACTCCCTCCTGGCCTGGTGTCCATCTTGGCCACTCCATACCTCCTGTGTCTGGTCCTCTACTCCAAGCTCCTTCATGGGACCAAAGGACATGAGGAATTAGCGTGAGGATGTCCACGCCTGTCCTTTTCTTTCCAGGCACACTAGGCTACTATAATGAGGCCCCTTTTTCCTTACTAAACCGTTTCCTTGATGTGGGCCCCACCGTCAAGCCTCCTGCCTTTGGAATATCCACCTGAGAAGCAAACCCCAGTTTCCATATTTTTACATCCTTATTCCTGAGGACACCCCAGACTTTCCCAGGAGCTCTCTCACCACGCTCAGCCAGCACCGAGTTGGGGAACAAGAACTGGGCGTCCTTTCTTGCTGGCACTCCTCATGGATGCACGTGGGTGCCTAGGACTCTCCTCCTTCCCTTGATATTGGAGGCAGAGGGATAAATCCCACAGGAATACCACCATCCCCATAAGGCTAATGATGGCCACTTTCCTCCCTCTCCCAGGACCTCTTCTCAGAGGAGACTTGGGGGATGCTGAATGTAGGTGGTGGTTAGTTGTAGTAGGGCCTGGGGTGGGGGATGGACATCTGGCTTTTCTTGTTGTGGGCTCTCTTTAGAATGTGTCACACTTTCTTGTCTATGACTCTGTGGTTTGATAGTCACAGGCTAGTCCCACTAGGCATCAGGTCACATTTATATTTGGAAGTAAGTTGATTGGCTGGATATGCTAGGGGACAGAGGAGCAGGGCATTGACTTAATCATTTGTGCCTTCTTTTATTCCAGTATTTATCAAGAGTGACTATGTCCCTGGCACTGTTCCAGGCACTAGAGCTATGGAGCTGTAAGACACTGCAGGAGTCAGTAGTTTGATGGAGGAGTACTTATCATACAGAGTATTATATATCACATTATGGATGTATCACATGTGGAATTCTCTAGGGGACTGTGGAGAGGCCAATAACCCAGGCTTGAGGTTGGAGAAGGACAAAGGATGAGCAGGAATAACACAGGTAAAGGAGGATGGGGAAGAGTGTTGTAGCAGTGGGGGCACCAGAGGCCAGGTCCCAGGTGTGCGCCGGGAGGGCTCAGTCTGGCCAGGCGTGGAGTGTGAATGGAAGTGGCTGGTTCTACCTGGGAGGTAAACAGGGTGAGGTCTGGGGCCTTGCGTGTCCCTGAAGGAATCTGAACTTTCTGCGGAGGGCAAAGAGAAAGCCATAAAGGATCTAAGGCCAGGAGCAACACAATCACGTTTATGTTTTAGAAAGTGGACTGGAAGCACTGTGGGTGATAAATGCTGTGGGGCCCAGGCTGCAGGCAGGCAAGTCAGTTGCGATGATTCTGGAAACAAAGGAGACTGTCCTGAACTAAACATTTCCGTGTCAGCGAGGCCCACGATCTTGTAATGAAATGACAAACCAGCCTGGAGACACAGTGAGACTGGAACCTGAGATGAGGCTGTTTGTGTACAACTCATTTCCACACAACTCAGAAATGACACTTGCATAAAATTGTGCATCTATTTATCTGATATTTTCGCTATCTGGTTCCCAGATAGAAATCTCAAAAACACCCAATGGAGATGTTTCACATCAGGTAAGTGGAAACCCAATTTCAAAGCTGTGGCTTTAGGCTTGTAAAAGCAATTGAGGTCAGTGCTGTGAAACACAGTGTAGGTGAGCCTTGAGAGTTTTCGCCTCACCGCAGAGCCCTGAGGTCAGCTATTAATTCTGCTCCACTCCCTCCCCCAATCAAAGGAGAAGGCTGCTGTCTGAAATGACAGGCTTCTGAAACCAACCGTACAGTACCAGTATTTGCCTCAGTTCTGGATCCTGTCCCTCAAGACCACTAGGTGACACTGTGGAACATAGTCATTGCATTCAGGTATTTTCTCAGGCTGGAAAAGGAATGCAGCTTTATATCCCCCCTGCCAAGTTTTAGAAAAGCCACTTGCTTGTCAACCATTTCCCCCAATGCAGTTATTTCCCACTAGGTGGGATAGCTGGGTTCAAAAAAGAAAAGTCACTAGAAAAGTTTGCTATTTAATGGATGAATTTCTTTGTCATACTCTTAGAATACAGCTACCTGCAAATTAATTGGTTCTGTGGGAAGCAGCCGCATAGCACAGGGAGATCAGCTTGGTGCTTTGTGACCACCTAGAGGGGTGGGATAGGGAGGGTGGGAGGCAGGGAGACGCAAGAGGGAAGAGATATGGGAACATATGTATATGTATAACTGATTCACTTTGTTATAAAGCAGAAACTAACACACCATTGTAAAGCAGTTATACTCCAATAAAGACGTTAAAAAAAAAAAAAGGATGTTCGTTTAGGAGGTTTTCTTGACCAGAGTGATACCAGCAGTGATAATCCTCACCCCCCCACCCCCCCGCCACCCCCCCACCCCCCGCCACCAAAAAAGAATTGTTTATGCTGTTAACACTGTCCTTGGGCTTTGGGCTTTGGGTTTGCTGCACTGGGGTTTGTTTTTTCCTGATCCTCTGAAATATAGTTTTCTGATAGCAGGGGATTTGTGTTTTCTCCCATTACTATATCCATGCCCTATGTACTTAATGGTTTTCCTCTTTTTCTCATTTTTCTAACTTCTTGTTCTGCTCTCTTGAATAGTTCTGTATTTACCTACTTTATTTATTCATTTATGCATACTCTAAAGATTTGTGGTTGCATTGTTCTTATGGAAAAGACATTGTGTAGCTGGAAACAAACATTTCTGTGCATTCCACCTTGAGGGACGTACAACTGTTTTTTTGCGTTATGTGGGCCTCTCACTGTCGTGGCCTCTCTCGTTGCGGAGCACAGGCTCCGGACATGCTGGCTCAGCGGCCATGGCTTATGGGCCTAGCCGCTCTGCGGCATGTGGGATCTTCCTGGACCAGGGCACGAACCCGTGTCCCCTGCATCGGCAGGTGGACTCTCAACCACTGCGCCACCGGGGAAGCCCTGATTACATCTTTTTAAGGTGGTTTTTCAGATTGTCTAATCTTTCTGGATACTTGATGAAACAAACATACGTTTCTCTTTTTTTTGCTGTTGGTTTTTGTTTGTTTCCTTTGTTTTTTTTGTTTTTAGTTTGCCTTAACAACTTCAGCAGATTGAATTTCTTATTTTCATCATTGAAACTCAAATTTTACTTTCACTGTAAATGTACATCCTTCCCTTTATTTAGCATCAGATCAACTTGGCATTCCTAGGCTATCTTTTCCCTCCAATTTCTCCTTTAGAAAAGATTGTATTGCTTGGTTTGCCATATTGATCAATTATAGGTTTCTGACTTATAGATCAGTAGAACAACAAAAAGTGTGAATCCCTGTCCAGGACCCAGCTCCAGCTGAGCTGTGAACAACGAACACAGTTCCAGTTACTTAAGATTGATGCTTCGCTCCACCAGCCCCAGAGGATTCCACGTGGGCCACATGTGGGTCTATCAGCAGCTGTCAGTGGGCTGTGGAGTTGGCAAGGAATCCTCAGCTGCTAGACTCAAGAGTACCTTTCTTCATGTCAGTGACGATTACAGCAGCATCTGTCCGAGCTGACCGCCCCCCCCACCCGAGGGAATCTAGTGGCAGATTGATTCACTTCCTGTTGGGTCTCCAGGATTCCTGGAGTTTCTCTTTTCCTTCAAGGCTCCAGCCCCCATGACAGCTTTGAACACTGCTTTTCTGGTTTGTATAAAGATGTGAAAACTTTGCGACAGAATTTTCCAAACGGATCTCTGGAAATAGTCAAAATGTAAGCAAGTTTTAGAATATTCTTCTAGTAGTGGTGTGGAAGGTGGCTTTCGGAAGGACAGATCTCTGAAAGGACTCAAAGCATAAAAATGTTGCATCATTATATCCTGTCCTATTTGTTATCATTTATTTTTTATTTTTAGCAATGCTGTACAAGAATGTGATGCCACATGGTTTATAATGAAAAATAGCTTCTATTGCTTTTTTATTTTTATTCTTTTGGTGTAGAACATTATGTATTGACTTCCAACTTTAATAGAACAGAGGATTCAGGTCCCACATATATCTTTAGGTCATATTTTTTTAGTTACATCAATATTCAATGAAGGGTTGCCGGTGTTGAGTTAGTCTCGTTATCAGGAATAAAAACTAGCTTCACACTGTCTACCTCATGACTGTCCCATGACCAAGGATGATTTTACAATGTTTACTATTCTAAAATGCATCTAAAAAAGTGTTAAAGTTCTTAAAATGGAAAAATGAGCTTCAGAATTGACAAACGCCTATCTCCTGATGAGCTTCTCAGCAAAGTGATCTGATGGGATATTTTGATGAGAGATTTCCCACTCTTGGACCCCTAGGTGTCTTCCTCTCCGTGGCTTATTGGTTTCCCCAGAGAGGGACTCTTCTAAACTCTCACCTGTGGCTGTTGTTCTGGGAAATACAAGCACATCTCAGACCTAGTACATCCTAAATTGAATTCTTGCTCTTCCCCCACAAAACTGCTCTTCCTTCAGTCTTCTCATTATTAGTGACAAATATATAGTCTCTTATTCTAAAATGTTGGCGTCATTCTATTTTTTAAAAATTGATTTATTTATTTTATTGAAATATAGTTGATTTACAATGTTTCAGGTGTACAGCAAGTGATCAGTTATATATATATGTATATATATATACTTTTTCAGGTTCTTTTCCATTACAGTTTATTACAAGATATTGAATATAGTTCCTTGTGCTATATAGTAGGTTCTCGTTATTTACCTATTTTATTTATAGTAGTATATATCTGTTAATCCCCAAACTCCTAATTTATCTCTCCCCACCCTTTCCCCTTTGTCTATGTCTGTGAGTCTATTTCTGTTTTGTAAATAAGTTCACTTGTATCATTTAAAAATGCTGGTGTTGTTCTTAATGCTTCTTTCTCTCCCATACTCCACAACGCAATGACTGAGAAATACTGTTGGTTGTACCTTCAGTATAGATCTAGAGACTCACCACTTCTCAGCCCTTCCATTACTACTCTGCTGCCATTCTGGTCCAAGCCACCATAGTTTCTCCTCGATGACTGCCATAGCTCCTCCCCAGTCTCTATGCTTCTTCCCTTACTCCCAGCACTGCTTGCCCCCTCCCAGCACTGCTTGCCCCCTCCCCTCACCACCCACAGCCCGTTCTCAACCCAGCTGTAAGAGCGATGCATCTCAATTACAAGTCAGAGCCTGTCAGTCCCCACTTAACAACTTACAGTAGCTCCCACCTCACTTGGAGTGAAAGCCCGAATTCTTACAATGGCTCCCAAGCCCCAGATGATCAGGACCCTTCTGACTTTCTTTCCTACCTCTCCCCCTCACTCCCTGCACTCCACCCTTTGCTCTCCCTGTTGTTCCTCAAACACGCCAGGAAACGGGGCCTTTGCTCCAGCCGACCCCCTCCTGGCATGCTTGTCCTTCAGAAATCTACATAGTCAACTCCTTCACTTCCTTTTAGTCTTTGCCCAAATGTCTCCCCCTCAATAAGCCTGACCACTTTATTTAAAACAATGCTACATTTTCTTCATACCTGATTCCCCTTACTTTGTTTTGTTTTTCCTTTAGCACTTATTACCTTCCAACATACTACAACATATTTTATTTCTTTATTGTCTGTCTTCCTCTACTTTCTAGGTATAATTGTTTTGTTCACTGATGTGTAACAGTTGAGTAGTTGCTTAATAAATATATGCTGCAGAATTAATAAATTCACAGGATATATTCCCTCTTAAGGATTCAAGATAAGATTTAATGAATATCTACAGTGTAACCAAAGATTTATGCACATTATCTCATTTAATCTTATCTATAACCCGATGAAGTAACACTCTCTGTACTTGACAAACGTGCAAACATTTAAGGAAATTTTTCTGAAGGTTCTTAATTAATTGTGGAAGGTGGAATCTGAATGCTGGTAACTAAACCCCACATTTTCCCCATTATGTCATGTTGGCTTCAACTCTTAAACCATCCAAGCTCAGCTCCCTACTCTTAATTACCACTGTGTCTATAAATGCCCAATCCAAGATGGTAGCCACTAGGCATACATTGTTATTAAGCCCTTGAAATGTGGCTAGTCCAAATAAAGATGTAAAACACGTAAGATTTCAGACAGTATGAAAAAGAATTTAAATATCTTTTTTTTTTTGCGGTACGCAGGCCTCTCACTGTTGTGGCCTCTCCCGTTGCGGAGCACAGGCTTCTGACGCGCAGGCTCAGTGGCCATGGCTCACGGGCCCAGCCGCTCCGCGGCATGTGGGATCTTCCCGGACCGGGACACGAACCTGTGTCCCCTGCATCGGCAGGCGGACTCTCAACCACTGCGCCACCAGGGAAGCCCCAAATTAAAATATCTTGATGAGAATTTTAAAGTATTTATTATATGTTGAAATAATATCTTAGATGTGTTGGGTTAAAGTATGTTATTAATTTTACCTCTTACGTTTTTTGATGTGACTTCTAGAAAATTTGAAACTTCATAACAGCTTCTGTTACATTTATACTGGATAGTGTTGATCCAGACCATTTGTCCTTGGCTTTGTAATCACAAGAATTCACATTTTCATCTTTCTTCAGTTAAAGGCAATGAAATCTGAAAAAAAGGAAGATAACCTCTGGAATAAAATTTCCAAGAGCTGTCATTAAAATGAAAATGCCATTAAAATGAAAATGTCATAGATATGTTTGTTTGAAGATCATAGATAGGTTTGTTAAATTATCTCTGAAAGGGCTAACTAGGTGTATGGTTTTGATCTGGGAAGGATTAAAAATATTGCAACCTCAGGCACTGCCAGGGAATATAAAGTGGAGACCTGGGAAATTTCAATAATCGAATAAACAAAATAGACCACTTGTTGGTGTCATTTTAGAAGATGTAACCATGGCATGAAACTACATTTATGGTGATCTCTACGTTGAGAACTAGTGACTGTTATCTCTGAGTGATTTACACAATCCAGAAGCCCCCATCGCTTGATGCTGTGTAGATAGGGCTATAGGTGTGAAAAAAAACACTTTTGTTGCCTAAACTTGCTTAAATTGGATGTGTTGAAGGTTGTTCAAATATTTTAATTTTCATCAGGAAGATCTGGAATGAGAATTTATATATCATTTAACATGTGTGCTTTTCAAGTGAATCCATTCTATTGTCATCCTCTAAGTAGGCATCCTTTTTGTCCCAAATATCTGAAAATGGGAGGCAGAGGGAAGAAATGCAGAAATATATAGCAATACCTTTGTATTTGAAAGCTGGTTGAATTGTAATTTTGCTATTAGGAAGTAAGAGATCAGAGATAGTTCTTTATTGACTAAATTTGTTATTTTTTGTTTTGTTTTGTTTTGTTTTTTTGGCCGTGCCTTGTGGCAGGTACGATCTAATATTTCCCCGACCAGGGATTGAACCTATGCCCCGTGCAGTGGAAGCACGGAGTCCTAACCACTGGACTGCCAGGGAATTCCCGACTAAATTTTTTTAAAAAGGAAAAGGAGAAAAATATCTAACATCCAATACCCAAGCTGTTTATCGTTCATTAAGAGAATCTAGATGTTTCATAAGGAGTTAAGAGTTAAAGAATCACAAAGTTAAATTCAGTCAATATTCAAGCCTCCAGAAACACTCTGTGAGGGGAGGACAGGCATGCTATGGAATATTCTAACGGTGGTCCCCACGGGGAAGTTTCCTTTTGGGATATGTGGGGCACAGCTACAGGATGGCACAGCCCTGAAGAACCACGTCACTGGAAGACCGGGCAGGCTGTCTGCTGGCATTCCTGACGGGCACGTGCAACTGCTGACCTTGTGGTCATCTCTATGTTGCTCTAAATTTTCTTCAACAGTTCTGGTTTCATGCAATCACTTATTTTCCTCAATGTGAGTCAATGGATATATAATTAAATGTTATCTGATACAGGTCTTTTTTTTAATGAAATAAAATGTTATTTAAAGCACATGTGAAACCTGTACTAAAATGCTTAATGTGTGTTACGTATATAAGTAACCTTTATTACTAAAGTGATCTTTGGTTATCCATTATTTTGCAACTCATTCAGATATGAGGAAGAATTTTTTTTTTTTTTTTTTTTTTTTTGCGGTACGCTGTTGTGGCCTCTCCCGTTGCGGAGCACAGGCTCCGGACGCGCAGGCTCAGCGGCCATGGCTCACGGGCCCAGCCGCTCCACGGCATGTGGGATCTTCCTGGACCGGGGCACTAACCCGTGTCCCCTGCATCGGCAGGCGGACTTTCAACCACTGCGCCACCAGGGAAGCCCAGGAAGAATTTTTTTAATGAAGCCAGTTTTAGATTTACAGAATGATTGCAAACATAATACAGAGAGTTCCCATACACCTCACACCCAGTTTCCCTTATTACTAACATCTTACATTAGTGGGGTACATCTGTCACAACTAATGAACCGATATTAAAACATTATTACAGCTAAAGTCCATAGTTTATTCAGATCTACTCAGTTTCTCCCTCATGTCATTTTCTGTTGTAGGAGCCCATTCAGGATTTCACATTAGATTATCGATCATGTCTCCTCTGGCTTGTGACAGTTTCTCGTCCTTTCTTGTGCTGGCTGACCTTGACAGTTTTAAGAATTACCAGTCATGTATTTTGTAGATGGTCCCTCAGTTGGGATTCTTCTGATGTTCTTCTCGTGACTGAAAATGAGTTCTGGGAGGAAAACCAGAGAAGTAAAGTGCCACCTCATCAAGTTGTGTCAAGGGTACATACCATCAGTATAACCTATTCTTGATGTTGACCTTGATCACCTGACTGAGGTAGCGTCTGTCAGGTTTCTCCACTATAATTATTATTTTTTCTTTCCATACTGTACTCTTTGGAAGAAAGTCACTATGTGAAGCCGACACTTAAGGGTAGTGAGTTATGTTCGATCTTCCTGAGGGCAGAATATGCCCATGAATTATTTAGAATTCTTCTGCTTGGGAGATTTGTCTATTCTCCCTTATTTATTCACTTAAGCAATTTTATTATTGTAGAGTCATGTATATTTATTTTACACTACTATATTTATCTTGTTGCTCAAACTGTTCCAGCTTTGGTTATTGGAAGCTCTTTCGGTTGGATTCTATGTCCTTTTTATATACTCCTATCATTGCATTTTTAAAAAATTTTTGAAACTTTCTTAATTTTTGGCATTAACTACAATATGCTCTAGGCTCATTTTGCATGTCTTCTGGCCCAGTCCCAGAATCAATCATTTCTACAAGGAGCTCTGGTTCCTTTTATTGGATAATTGTATTCGAAACCAAGATCTGGGTGGTAGGTACGTTTGTTGCCACTGGAGTGTTTGCCATTACTTCTAGGCCCTCTCAGCTGACAGGGCACGGAGGTACATATGTACATACCAACCTGTGTATGTACACACATCTATAATTATTCTATACGTAATCAGCTGTATCTGAATTAAGTTAAACATGAGTTCATACTGATGTCTCCATCTCTAGTCCATTACCACAGTCCTTCTAGCCTCCTGCTCTTGTTCACCTGCCACTTCCCACTCCAAAAGTGAGAAACCTGGCTCTCACTATTCCGCATCCATTTACTTAATTGTTCAATTCCAGTATCCTGGTTTTAGAACGGTTAACCCATATCCCCACGGGGAAAACTTCATCAGCTAGAGTACAGTGCTTATGTATAATTCCTTTTGCCTTTAGTCTTAAGAACCATTCCTTTCCAAAGTTATTTAGGTCAGCATCTTATTATTTCACTTTCTTCAGTGAAATTGTTTCATACATTCATAATGTATGTAGATTCTTTGGTCACATTCTGCATTCCATCCTGGGATCCCTTATCTCTCAAATGACTTTTTAAAAATTTGTATACATTAAAGTTTACTCTTTGTGCTATAAAGTTCTCTGGGTTTTGACAAATGCTTAATGTCTTATATTCACCGTTAAAGTATCATACAGAATAGTTTCACTCCCTGTGAAATTTCCTATGCTTCACCTAGTCAACTTTCCACCCCTCCTCCAATTTCCTGGCAACCACTGACCTGATTACCATCTCTATAGTTTTGCCATTTCCAGAATGTCATCTAATTAGAATCATACATTATGTAGCTTTTTAAGACCCTGTTGTTTAACCTTTTAAATGTAACACATATAACTACAGATTTCCCCTTTAGCATTGCTTTTGCTGCATCCTATAACTTTTGGTATCTTGTGTTCTCATTTTCATTTATCTCTAAGTATTTTCTACTTTCCCTTGTGATTTCTTCTTTAATCCATTGGTTAAGAGTGTGTTGTTTAATTCCACACACTTGTGAATGTTCCAGTTTCATTTCTCTTGAAAAGAATGGTTATTGTACTGTTTTTGATTAGTGTTCTGTATATGTGTGTTAGTTTTAGTTGGTCTATTTTGTGTCCAAGCCCTCTATTTCCTTCCTCACCTTCTGTCTGGTTGTCCTATCCATTATTTAGATTGGGTATTAAAGTCTCCAAGTATTACTAGAGAGTTATCTATATTTCTTCCTTCAATTCTGTTACATTCCTCTCAGGGAAGCTCTACTGGTAATGAATTCCTTACCAGGTGAGAAAGTCTTCATTTCCCTTTCACTTCTCAAGGATAATTCACTGGATACAGGCCTCCCGGGACGAACCGAGGCCACCTCGCAGGTGCTGGAGGGACAACTGGTCTCACTGTCCACACGTTAGGGTTGCTGCATCCTTGGACCTTGACGGGTTGGACTAGATTTCCCACCAAACGGTCCTGTGGAAGGCTTCTGGATTTGCTGCCTGCACATGCCCAGTTCGCCTCTCTGTCTGTTCCACGGCAGTCCTGCCCCTGCACAGGCTTTGGGCCAGAGGTGTTCACCCTGAGGTGAGGGCCGTGGGGAGGGGTGGATGAGGCATTGGCGAGGACTGGGGTCTGCTTGATGGGTGGCGTGGGGCGAAATCCTTGAGAATGAAGTCCGGGACCATTGCCCTCCAGCACCCAGAGCACCCAGGTGTCTCTCATCCCAGGACTCCCCACCTGAGCATCGTAGAACCCTGAGATCCGCGAGATCCCGCGAGATCCCGCGAGATCAGGCTTCCTCTGGGAAGAGAGGGTGCAGCGGCAGAGCCTCGGGCCTGAGTTCACGGTTCCGTGAGCTGCCAGCGGTGCTTGCAGAACCCCAGCTCATCCTCTCCCGGCGACTCCCCACGCACCTGAGGCCACATAGCACCCCCCAAAGCTCCAGCCGTGCCCTGTTTGCCCTCCTGGGGAACCCCGCTCCGCGCGCCCAGGCCAAGGCCCATCCGGGGCCTGCCCGCAACCCCGGGGAAAAGGAGTAAATAAATGCTTTTGCTGCTTTCTGGGAGAAGTGGGCTGGATGTCGGAGAGTTGTTACCATCGGTTCTCTGCAGGTAAGGCCGCCCACCTCCCGCCACCTCCTGGACTCTTTCAAGGTTTTCTGTTTGCCTGTGGCTTTCTACAGTTTGAATATGGTATATCTAGGTATGGGCTTTCTGGGTTTGGGGTTTTTTGGGGCTGTGAGTTTGTTTATTTGCTTGTTTTGTGGTTCCTCTAAGCTTCCTGGATCTGGGGTTTAGTGGCTGTCATACATTTTGAACTTTTAATTCTTAAAATTTATTTTTAAATTTTATTTTTTAAATTAAAATTTATTTTTGCTCTTGTTTCTCTTTATTATTCACCTGGTATTTCCATTTTGCATAGTTGTGCCTTTTGTACTTGTTCTGTTCATTGTTATTTTTATTATTAATATTTTATTTTTGATTTCCAGTTTGGGAACTTTTGACCTGTATTCAAGCTCACTGACTCAGCTGTGACCAGTCTACGGTTGAGCTCGTCCAAGGTAATCTTCATTTATATTACAGTGTTTTCGATTCTGGGATTTTCTTTTGGTTCTTTCTTAGAGTTTCTGTCTGAGACGCAGCTCTTCTTGCATGTTGTTTACCTTTTCCATTATAGACCTTAAAATATTAGACTTATTTTTAATGACTGGACAATTCGAATATCTGTGTCATTTCTGAGGTTGGTTCTGTTATTTGCTTTGGCTCTTCAGATTGTTTTTTTCTTGCCTTTTGGAATACTTTTTTGTTGAAATCTGGACACAGTGTGTTGGGTAATAGAAACTGAGGTCAGTAGGCCTTGAGTGTGAGGTTTTATGCTCATCTGGCTGGGGTCTGGGCAGTGATTGATGTTTGCTGTAGGTGCCAGGTGCTTCAAATTCTTTTATTGTCCTTGATTATGTGTCCCTTCTTGACTTTGGGATTCTCTAAGTTCTACCCGGAGGGAGTCCATGTTCCCGCAGCCCTTTCAGCTATAACTCACTCTTATTATGCTGGGGCTCTGTTGGTGTGGTGGTCTACTTGGGAGAAGGCGCATTCTAGAATCTTCCAAGTCTGTTTCATTGGACCTGTGTCTGTGGCCTATGACCACGAGTGTTTCTTGTATAGTTGCCCTCCCCATGCTCCTTAGGTAAGACAAGAAGGCTAAATGGGGGCAGGAATCAGAGGAATGACCTCCCCCCCCCCACAGTTGTAGGACAAATCTCTGGTAAAGTCTTTCCCCCTGGAGAGAAGACTATAGTTATAGAAAAGGTCTGGGCCAATTTCACAAGCATTCCTCCTCATCTCCCATGCCAGAGCTGGGAGGGTATCTATATCAGCTGTTCATCATCCTGTGAAGCTGGTGGGATTGGGATTCATGGAGATAAAGCCAATGGAATGTGTGCCGCTGCCCCTCCCCCATCACAGTCCCAAGGAAGTTCTCACTCTCAAGCTGGTGCACCCTCAGCCTCCAGCAGTTCATCCAAATTTTCATTTCCATGTTCCCAGCAGTGTGAATCCAGAAGCTTCTGCTCCAGGTAAGCAGTTCCTGGCTGTGACTGTCTGGATTTCTCTGGCTCTCCAGATTTCAGGGTGGCCGTTTGCCCTGTGGTCCAAGAACAGACTTTAGTTTTTCAGTCTGTCCAGCCTTTTCTTGTTATAAAGACAGGGCTGACACCTTGCAAACTCTTTACATGTCAAAGCTGAAACTGCAAATTTTGAGGTCTATGATTTTTAGTGAGTGTTAATGAAACAAAGTCGTTTTTAGGGTTTTAGAATTTGGGGAGAACTGTTTTTGTTGGGTTTGTTTTTTTAACACAGTAGGTTCTTATTATCTATTTTATACATATTAGTGCATATATGCCAATCCAATCCCACCACCTGCCCCCACCCCCTTTCCCACCTTGGTGTCCATACATTTGTTCTCTACATCTGTGTCTCTATTTTTTTTTTAATGAGGTGAAGTGGAAGCACTTTCTGAGCCATGATTCAGAGCCTACATCATTCCATCCAAAACCTTGACTGAACCAGAATGTGATGCCTCCATTAGCTAAGACCTGGGACAAGGAGGTGGGAGAAAGAGGGCGATGGGGTGGGGAATGCTCCTAAATACCTGGACGCTTGATGTCGTAAAGACTGAGCATTTAGATGATGGGCTGAATACATTAGTTTCGTCATTGCATTTGGTTGTCATGAGAACCCAGTATATACCAGGAACACGCTGACCATTGAGGATTAGACATGTTTACCCGCATGGAGCCCATATCTTAACAGAGGGTCCCCAGAATTGTTTACTGTCTGTCATTTCCTCCTTCTCTCTAACAGAACCGTAATCAGTTTGGGTAGCAAGAGGAAATCCTCTGATCTCTTGGGAGGGCAGACCCTGTGTCAGCTTCGGGGGCTATATTATAATCAGCCTAAGACAGTCATGATATTCCCATTACTCTTTGCTAGAAACCTGGTACCCCAGTCTCCTCTTTAGCTGAGCAACGCAGGGAAAAGTTTTTCAGGGGGCTTCCAGGGAGAATTTTCTTCCTAAATAGGAAGAGAGGGCCTTAGGAAGTAGAAGCCTTTGTGTGTCCCTTCCTTCCTTCATGGGGATTTTGGTGTAAGGATGTGATGTCTCAAGCTGCAAAAATCATTTTGTGACCTTTAAGGAGGTAAGCAGAAGGACACAAAGCTGGAACATGCAGGTAAGAGAAGAGAAGGCTAGAAAGAGCTCTAGACCACAAAGTGAAGCTGGGTCCACCTGCCTCCAATTATGCCCTGTGGTTTATATCAGTGCTTCTAATAATATGAGTGGTGAATGATATTAATGCTTGTAGCCTTCCCTCTGTTGAGTGAGACAGATCCATGGATCTTGTGCTTTGATGTTGAAGCACTGTCAACTTGGAATCAAAGCACCTAAACACTCTCGGTTTGTGTGTTCACTTTATCACAGACTTGTAACAGATAGTTCACAGGCTGACGCTAGTTTGCGGCCAGTATTTTGAATTGCACCCATTAGTTAGCACTTGTTTAATGATGACGCAGGGGCTTTAGGGAAACATTTATGTTTTTATATCTAATCTCTTACCACCCTCCACCTCCATCACATGATTCAGAGAAGAGCCCAGCCCAGTGACAGTGGGTAGATCGTGCACTCTGAATCACCTTTGTCTCCAAAACTAAAGCCAGTCTGTCTGGGCTTGGCTTCCTTTCTCAGGAGGATCCTCAGTCACTCTGACAAAAGCATTTGCCGGGGCCTCCTCACCTGTCCTGCCAGGTAAGCCTAGACAAATCTCAGGATGCCCAAATCTCAGGAGCGGACATGACCTGGCCTCACACTAGTTTTATATACACATAAACACACATGCACACGCCCCCCTTCAGACAATTTTGTGTCTTTTCCTTCCTGTGACAGTGCCTAAGAGCTCATTTGAAACAGATTTCATGTAAGTCATGTCTCTGACGGAGGAAGTTATGGAAGGGAGCTCATCCTGTAAGTTGAATTTTTACAGCAATAGACCTGGTTAGGGGTTCCCCAGGAATAGTACTCAGTACGAATCCTTGGCAATTGAGAAGTCTTACTGGATTTCTCGAAAGCCTGTCTATCTGGAAAAATGCATCACTTCCAAGAGGATGCAGAAATATGAAGGGTGGAGTAGGGAAAATTGTTAAAACTGCAAGTGTGCATCTAGTTACCTTGGTCAGAGAAATAGTTGCTTAGAAAATGTGATAACACTGTGAAGGAAAAACACAAAAAGAATTTCATGGGGAGAGATGCTTATATTCTCTGATTGGAGTGAAATAATGTCAGTTTGTAACTCAGACAGAGGAAGGGATCATTCCACACAGAGATTCTTGCATTTCCTTCTCAGCACAGACCACGGCATAAGACTTTGACATTTTCTTCCTTTTCTCAATCAGTATTTCTTAACTCCTGTGCCGGGTTGCATAGTGTCTCCCACCTCCCAAATTCATGTCCACCCAGAATCTGTGAATGTGACCTTATTTGGAAATAGAGCCTTTGCAGATGTAATCAAGTTAAGATGAGGTGTCCTTAGAAGAAGAGGGTTACTGGGACACACAGGGGAGAAGGCCAGGTGAAGACAGAGGCTGAGACTGGAGTGCTGCATCCACAGGCCAAGAAGGCCGAGGATTGCTGGCAACGCCAGAAGCTGTTTTCATAGGCCACCCAGTTTATGGCACTTTGTTCTGGCAGCCCTTGGACATTAATACAGCCTCTAAGGGGTACATAGTACAGCGCTAGAAGCACTAGAAGTGCTAGAAGCGTAATAGCTCTCTATGACTTTAGGTCATGTCTCTAGAACACCAGCATATACAGATGAAAAGGGAAATGAAATCATCCAGTATTCTGTTTAAAAATCAACAAAGGTGGGGGCTATTGCAATAACAGAAGACTGTCTTGCCAGGTGACTGATGTTTTCACCTTTCATTGAGACCCAGATGAAATGGTTCAGGATATGCACTGAGTCTCTCATGACCTCTAATCCTATACCCCTTGCACTGAAGCTTCTTGTTTTCCTGATAGCTGGTTGGCTGAAAGAGTGTTTCTGAAACTTTGAACGATGAAAATTACCTGAATTTCCAGGGAATCTGGATGTTTCACTAGCGCTTAGTAAGTATCAGTAGCAAATTTTAATCAGCGGATTTAAGTATCCCAGACTTACATAATCAGAGATTACCCAGAGAACATAGAATATATTTTGATGCATTTGATCTAATTATCAACCTCCTGTTGTATTCAACAAACATTTACTGAGCGTGTATGTATGTCAGGCCTGAATAGACTGGCAAGCACGGGGACGTGGGTTAGGCGAACCTGCCCTTGAATCCTGATTATGCCCCATGCTGTTTGCAAGGTTATTGTTTGCTAGGGCACATTATTTAATCCTGTTGGATGTCTGCTTCTTTGTAAAATTGCAGTAATGTGGAGCATTATATAAATACAAGGTGTGCACAGATATTTGCAAGAGCAGGGCTTACAGCACTAAAGGAAAAACTAGAAATATCAGAGATGTAAAACTAGGAGGACGGTGTATTTTTCTTCCGTGAATGGAAAATACACTTTGAGTAAGCTGCTCCCCAAATGCCCTTTGTTCTGAAATAGAAAAGATCTGAGAAAGATTTCTTTATAAGGAGCATTGCTTATCAGGGAGACAGATGAAAGGCAGGTTCTCTGACTCAGCTGCGACAGTAATTGAAAATTCCTTAGGAGAAAATTGACTTCTCTCATGACTAAAAAAGAAATGGTATAAAGTTTTTTAAAAATGTGGGAACAATAAGTTTTAGAAATATGCCCTACTTGCAGACATAATATATAGAAGAACAAAGAGCAAAAAGACACAAAAAGGGAGCTACCAGATCAATCACTTGCAATCAAATGCATTTCTCTCTTTCAGACCAAGAAATAAAAACCAAGTAAAAGAGTCCAGAATGTCCCTTTTTCTGTCATCAAATGTCATCAGACTCTTAATTATATAACTTTAACCATAAGCACAGCACAGTAAAAAAAATACTGTTTAAAAAATAACAGTGGGCTTCCCTGATGGTGCAGTGGTTGAGAGTCTGCCTGCCGATGCAGGGGACGCGGGTTTGTGCCCCGGTCCGGGAAGATCCCACATGCCGCGGAGCGGCTGGGCCCGTGAGCCATGACCGCTGAGCCTGTGCGTCCGGAGCCTGTGCTCTGCAATGGGAGAGGCCACAACAGTGAGAGGCCCGCGTACCGCAAAAACAAAAACAAACAAAAATAACGGTAATTATACATCTGTTTCTTTCTCTCCCTGAGGATAACAGCAAGTGTTCAGAGCCTCATGCTACTGGATGTTGACGGGATTCAGTTCTAGTTCTGGTTCATGTGATCCTTCACTTCCCTAACACAAGAAATCAAGTGACTGCCTCTCCCCCATTCCTTGTAATTGACATTTGTCATTTTTTTCTGTTTATCTGGCATTTAAACTCTGAAGTTTGAAAATTTCCTTGTAAGTCTGTATGGGAAGCAAATAGAGCCTACCCCCAATGAAAGCTGAAAATCCCAGCTGTGGATTTTCTGTTCCCTTGTAGTCCGAGCATGGGCGTGTAAAGAGTACTGATTTACCAGTGGGAAGCATCAGCCTTAGTTCTTGAATCAAGGGCTGTACATAGAAGGAGGGGCCACAGAGAATCCTTTCTGGGTGTAGGAAACAGCAGCAGTCACGACAGCAGTGTGTTTCCATAGTCCCTGGAGGTGGTGGTACAGCTGTGGCATCCTGTATCCATTGCCAGTGGTGACAGTGGTGGGCGGGAGTGGTGTCCTCAGTGATCAGTCTTTTCTTGAAGGAAAATGGGAGGAGTAGGAAGTGTACTGTTGATTGCTCCAATCCTTCATTTCTACCAGTTTTCTAAGCCTGGTTCTTTAGTTGGTTGAAAGTTGTTCAGCGTTCTCTTTGTAATTTCATTTCATTTTTCTCTTCTCAGCTAGAGACAGAAACTTGGCAGATATAGAAATAGTTGCAGGCAGTAAATAGACTTTAAGGACAGTCAGGCAATTTGAGATTATCTGACCTGCTTGGGGCTGAAGGCAGTGAAAATGCAGCCAGTATTTGGGGATGGGACTCTGACTGCTGTGGCACTCAGTGGCCAAAAAACTAGTTAAAATATCACCAGTGTTTATTTGGAACAAAGTGTCGGTTGAAGGCCGGGCAAATATTAGAGAAGTTCTCAGTTATCAATCAAGTGCTAGCTGCTTTGGGCCACTTGCTGCATAGATGACGGTTTGACTTCCTGGACTGGTTGTGGCAGGTTGTGCTTCAGAATTCTATTCAGTCTCTCAACAGCTTAAGAAAGAGAATGGTAGACTGATATCTAAGTGTTCATCTATCTTTGACTGAAAACAGTGACTTTCTATGACTGTGCTTAAAAAAAACCAGGAGCAACAAAAAAAGTCTCAACTCTTAAGGCCATTGGGGTTAAATGAATAAATAAAACCTCTACAGGTTTATCCAGACTGCAAAATTAAAAGCTGTTGATTTATCGGCTCTGCCAGGTCACTTATGTAGGAGTTCAAGTATTGATTGAGACGTACTGAGGACCCATGACATGGAACAGAAAATAAGGGAGGAATCATGAGACTTGGATTACCTCAACCTCTGCTGATCCTTCTTAGCCAGGAATCCAGTTTCCCCATCTATTAGCGGTATCTACATTTTTTGAGGAGTAATGCTATGTGAAAGGCAAAGTCAGCATATAGCACGCTCTCTTACCAGAATACCAATGACTAGAGGTGTACAGCAGCATAGCCAGGAGAGTTAGACAAACTCTAACCCAGGAGGAGAGGACTTACATAGCTATACGCCATATGGTAAAGCATGAGGAATATGTTGTAAATGTATTTGGAGATGGCAGACTTAGAAGAGAATGTAATTTTGATTTGATTCCATGTGCCGGGTCAAGTGTGTTGATTGGTCTTAGCAGCACTTCAGTGCTCTGGAGGTCTCTGGAACCAATGCGATGAGGCAGCTCACAAACCAAAAATGGGATTTGTACATGTCAAAATGTGATCTGGTGCACAGAGACCTGACTTGAAGCACCATGATGGTTACAGCTCTTCACGCAATCCCCAAACCTAAGCCATTTCAAAGGCCCAGAATATCTTGAGTAAAGGGAAGACAAGGTACCATTGAGGAAAAAACCCTGTAGTAACATCACAGATAGTTACAGTGACTCTCATCCTGGAATCCCAAGAAGGAACCTGCACTCCTTCAGCAATTTACTCTTCTCTGTAACCAGTTGACTGAAGAGAAAAGAAAATTTAACCTTACCTGTAAAAGACTCTGCATGATATGTGAACTCTTAAAAGCTGGCTTCTGTAGAATTACAGACCCAATTGGGATGACACTGAAACATAGGAAAAAGTGAAAATCCTCCCAGTGTATGTTATTTTGCCTGGAAGGAGAGATTACTTAAATTAAGGACCTACAGTCAATCACTGACTATCACTAATGGTTCTGGGAGATAGGAATATGAAACAAGATGGGAGGCCGAGTGACAAGGATGCTTGGGGGAGAGTTATGAAGGTCAGGTTTTTTTCTTTTTTTTTTTTTTTTTTTGCGGTACGCGGGCCTCTCACTGTTGTGGCCTCTCCCGTTGCGGAGCACAGGCTCTGGACGCGCAGGCTCAGCAGCCACGGCTCAAGGGCCCAGCCGCTCCACGGCATGTGGGATCTTCACGGACCGGGGCACAAACCCGTGTCCCCTGCATGGGCAGGCGGACTCTCAACCACTGCGCCACCAGGGAAGCCCAAGGTCAAGTTTTTGAAAAGGGCCAGAGTGTAAGAATTTGTGTTCCATATGAATGTTCTCCCAAAAGCACTCTAGTGCTAATCGGGGAGCCAAAATGTCTGGCTTTGTGAATGTACGTTCCCTAATCTTTCTAATACTCTTAATGGGATCCTGAACAAAGAGCGCATGACGGCAGGGATGGAGGCTTTACATGAGCTGAATAGCCTTATTCTCGTTGATTATAAAGATATTTCCACCAGGGAACATAACAGTAGCTCCCTTGAATTGGAACTTGAGGATGCCCCCGATCATTTCCGGTTCCTCTTGCCAATTAACACATGGGCAACAAAAAAAGAGATGGGGATTTTGGTGTTAACTGATTCTGATTGTCCAGAGAAAAAAAGGCTGATACTCTTAATGGAAGAGACGAATTTGCACAGAGCTCCAGGTAATCTACCAGTTCCTATCCTACCAAGTCAAGTAGTAAGAATTAATGGATTTTTGACAACAACTCAATTTAGGTAAAGTACTCGTGGTTCAGATTCCTTACCTAAAGAGGTCACCATACATAGTAAGGAATCTGAACTAGCTGGAGGTTTGGCTAAACACAAGGGGAGAATGGAATTGGTAAAATAGAGAAGTCATTAAACCACGTATGGCCTTGTGACAAGTGCAGAAATGAGGATTGCAACGTATACATAAATTACTTCTTGCTGAAGCACATATATATTTGTGTATTTGAATTACTTCTTATTTCCACTCCCCTTCTCCTGCTGTTTTATAAAGGGTGTGTTGATGATTTCAACTTCGTATTTTAATCCATAGGTTGTAAAAGACTGAGATGGTAACATGACAGAGTTAGGGGGAAAATGGACACCATCCAGAGTTCCAGGATTTGGAGCTAAGTTTATTAACTAATTGTACTTTAGCGTCCACCTTCTATGATAGGAAGCAGGCTGCTTCTTCCAGGTAGTGGAGAATTCTGGGCATTTCCCAAATGTGGGAAGAGAGTGCTGATGCTAGACATCCCCAAAGGGTGGATGCTAAATATCCAGGTAGAATTCTCTTTGGGTGCCCAGCGTAATATAGAGGTTTCTGTGGGGTGGAGGGGGAAAGGAAGCAAGACATACTTCTGCTTCAATCATGTAACCATCTCCCCTGCTACTAAAAGTGAGCTTATCCTCATGTCCTAAGTAGGGCAATGTAAAGTACAAATAATTTTAGTCTTGAAAGAACTAGTTGGAGGGGGGAGGGGGGATGAGCTGTGTGCTCTGAGGCAGCTGCAGATTGATGACCAATTAAATGATGATTTGGGAGTTGTTTATTGAGTACGGCTTGGCTTGGTTACATCTGTGACTCCTGTTCTACCTGAACTATTCAAGAAAAAATAGGCTTTCCCGTGGTGCCTGACTAAACTCTGTGTGAGAGAAGGTAGAGGGCAGAACATCCGCCAATCCAGGACCCCCCGTGGATACCAAAATCTGTGGACGCTCAAGTCCCTTTGGCGTAGTATTTGCAAATAACCTACACATAGCCTCCTGTATGCTTTAAATCGTCTCTGTATTACTTATAATACCTATACATGTAAATGCTTGTAAATAGTTGTAAATACAATGTAAATGCTGTGTAAATGGTTGCCAGTGCACAGCAAATTCAAGGTTTGCTTTTTGTTACTTTCTGGAATTTTTTTTCCTATTATTTTTGATCTGTGCTTGGTTGAATCTGCAGATGTGGAACCCATGTATGGAGGGCTAACTGCACAAGTATACAGGCTTCATTTTTGTGTTGGTTTGTGTAGAGGGGATCATATGGTATATACTTTTTTTTTGTAACTTACATTTTCACTTAACATTGGAAATATTTTCAGGTAACTATACAGATTTACCTGACACTTTACAAAGATTATTCTATAGTATGGCTGTCTAATAATCCATGTAACAGTTCTATTGGTGGGTATTTGTATTGTTTCTAGTGTTTAAATTCTTGTGAAAATGCTTCCAGAGATTATATCTGTTTGTGCCTCGCTGGGAACATAAATATTTCTCTTAGATACCAGGAAATGAATGTTCTCTGAAGAGTGTGCATTTTACAAAAGACTATGACTTTGGGGACTGCATGTTAACTTTAGGAGTAGATACTAAAAACATCTCAGAGTGGGAGTGTGCTGGAATGAAGTGGCTAAACTCCCTCGTGGCCTCATCAGAGAGCAACTCTAATGACTGAATCATCCCTCCAGTCGCTTTCGGCTGTAGTGTTAGAAGACTAAATCCATCTCTGGCTCTCCTAGGGAACTCTTTTGTGGCACCAACTTCCCACCATAAGTAGTTGTAGAATGATTGACTAGATCATATACTCTTCCAAATTCAGGGAGTCAGGATTGACAGCTCTGTGTCTGTGGTCTTAGCAAATTCTGCTTCTGGGGTGCCCTGTGGATTGAACCAGGGAGAAAGCTTGAGTGCACTTGGTCAGGAGTTTTCTTCCCCCTGTCTGCAGGTGAGATGGCTCGGTAATGTTTGATTCAAACCCAGAGTTCCTAATCAATTTGGACATGAGGCAGTTAACCACAGACTTGCTGGTTAGCAAGGAAATATGGTTTAGGAAATAGGTCACAAACTCTGGGTTAGACAGACCTGGGTCTGACTCTCAGCTCCCCCACTAACAAGTAATCTGCTTAAAGTAACAAATTTAAAGTTTGTTACTTTAAGCAGATTACCTGACTTTGCTCACCATCATCTATGTAATGGGAATACCAGTAGCTACTTAAGGGATTTGGACTAGAGAATAATATAAAACCTGGTAAATAGCTGTCCTATAGTAGGTTCTCCTGAGAAGAGAAATATGCAAGAAGGCAAATGTGTACATGCATCAGCTGTCTAGATTATTATCTAGGATGAAATCGTATAGCTGTGTGATATAGCTGATACCAGGCAGTCACTTTATCTTTCTAAATCTCAGTTTCTTCATGCGCAAAAAGATTCAGCTATCTTAGGTTGTTCATTGCAAATCAGTGGTGACCTTTGGCTTTCGTGGGAACCTCTACTCATCCTTTATTCATTTTATCATCCCATCCTGGCTATTTTCAGTGGTATTAAGGATTTTATTTATGGTAGTTGCAGGTCTTGTCTAATCAATGTAGGGGAGCCAAGTGCTGCAGCCTGTGTATTTTCATGGTCTTTACAACTCAGACTGAGGTATAACCATCTGTAGGGGCTGTGATCTGTGCCAAATGTGATGTAAATGATCAGTTAACAGGGTTTATTTCTTATGTGAGAACATTTTCCTTGACCACTAATTAGCATAAGAATTTAGCTCAGAGTTCGCACTTTACTTCTAGTTGGCCAAATACCACTTACTCTTTCTGTCACCTATTTGATGATTAACTTTTTCATGAAGACAGTAAATTGGACAGTAACAAATGGAGCTAAAATCACAATAAGAATATTAGCAGGTTCTTCATGGAGAAGTGTGGAGGCCAGAAGGCTGCCAGATTCAAAGTGCTGAAAGGAAAAAGAAAAAAAGCAACAAAGAAACCAAAACCCTATTGATCAAAGATCCCATATCCAGCACAACTGACCTTCAGAAGTGAGGAAGAAATTAAGATACTCCCAGATAAATAAAAGCTGAGGGATCAGAGTCGCCATCATCAAAGGATCTGCAGGTAATGGATGCTGGAGAGGGTGTGGAGAAGAGTGAGCCCTCTTGCATTATACAGCCACTATGGAGAACAGTATGGAGGTTCCTTCAAAAACTGGAAGGTAGGGCTAGGGTGCGACCCAGCAATCCCACTGCTGGGCGTGTACCCTGAGAGAAGCATGGTTCGGGGGGAGTCATGTGCCACAGTGTTCATTGCAGCTCTGTTTGCAGTGGCCAGGACATGGAGGCAACCTGGGTGTCCATCGACAGATGAATGGATGAAGAAGATGTGGCACATGTGTGCGATGGAATATTGCTCAGCCATGAGGGGAAACGAAGTTGAGTTGTTTGTGGTGGGGTGGTGGACCTAGAGTCTGTTGTGCAGGGTGAGGTAGCTCAGAGAGAGAGGGGCAGCTGCCCTATGCTGACGCGTGTGCATGGAATCTAAAATCAGAAGGAGTGGTTCTGAGGAAGCTAGGGGCGGGGCAGGAGTGGAGACGTGGATGTGGGAGGTGGACTTGGGTACACGGGCGGGGAAGGGTGGGCTGGGACGAAGTGGGAGAGTTGCATGGACTTACGGATACTGCCGGGTGTGAAGCGGATGGCAGGTGGGGGGTGGCCACATGGCGCGGTGAGATCCGCTCGGTGCTTTGTGGCTGCCTGGAGGGTGGCAGGGCACAGGAGCGAGGAGACGTGGGGATGTGTGTGTATGTGTAGCTGATTCGCTTTGTTGTGGGGCGGAAGCTAACACACCATTGTGGAGCAATTGTGCTCCAGTGAAGATGTTAAAAAAAAAAAAAAAAAAACTTTTATAAGATCCCCCCCCCCCCCAAAAAAAAATGCTGAGGGAGTTGGTTAACACTAGATCTTCCCTGGAAGAAATTCTGAAGGGAGTCCTGAAGGTTGAAATGGAAGGAGCCTGGATGGTAACTCATGCTATATAAAGAAATAAAGATCTCCGTAAAGGTAAATGCATAGGCAATTTTAAAAGCTAATATTGTAACAATGGTTTGTAACTCCCCTTTTTGTTTTCTACATGATTTAAGAGACTAATACATTAAAAAATAGTCTAAAAGCTAGTATTATTGAAACTTTGGTTTGTAACTCCACATTTTGTTTTCTACATAATCTAAGAGACTAATGCGTAAAGAAGAACAATTACTAGTCTATGTTTTTGGACACACTGTATAAAGATGTGATTTTGTGACATCAGTAATTGAAACAGTATGGGGATGATGCTATATAGGAGCAGAGTTTTGTATGTTATTGAAGTTAAGATGGTATGAATTCAAATTAGAGTGTTAAAATTTTTTGATATTAAGTGTAATCAGCATGGTAACTACAGAGAAAATAGCTATAGAACATACACAAAAGGATATAAGAAAGGAATTAAAATGTTTTACTGCAAAAACTAAACATAAAAGGAGACCGTGATTCAAAAGGTGAGAGCAAAAAGCCGTAAGACATAGGGAAAACAAATAGCAAAATAACAGAATCAAGTCCCTTGTTATCTGTAATTATTTTAAGTGTAAATGGATTAAATTCTCCAGTCAAAAGACAAAGATTGGCAGAATGGATAAAAAACCATGGTCCAGCTATATGCTGTATGCAAGGAACAAATAGGTTGAGTATGAAAGGTTGGAAAGAGATATTACATACAAATAGTAACCAAAAGAAAGGAGAGTGCCTATACTAATTTAAAACAAGATAGACTTTATGTCATCTTTTGGTTTCATATAGAAGAATCCATTGAAATTCTAGGTCATGAAGATTTACCCCTGTGCTTTCTTCTAAGATTTTTATGCTTTAGCTCTTTTATTTATGTGTGAATCCATTTTGAATTAGTTTTTGCATATAGTGTGAGGTAGAGGTCCAAATTCATTCCTTTGCATGTGGATATCCAGTTGTCCCAGGACCATTTGTTGATCAGATTACTTTTACAATGTATATTATGCCAGGGAGACTGGTCACTCACTCCACTCTTCCTTCCTGGCAAGGGGAACTCTTTCTAGCTGGGAAGTTCCCTCCTGGTGCTGAGCAACACCAGCTTGGGGATGGGATGCTGCAGGCAAAATTGAAGCTGTCTTCCTTCTCTTCTGCAGTTATTTTCAGGTATTTTTGTTCTGCTGTGTTGCTGAAGTTTCTTAAGTGGACTCCAGAGCTCTCCCAGAGCTGTTTTTGTTTGTGGATAGATGTCTGATTGTTGATCTTTGTGGAGAAGCAGTGGCTGGGGCTCCTACATCTCCAGGTTTTTCAATATACATCTTAACTTATCAGAATCTATTTCAGATATATACTAAATTCCAGTGAGATATAGGAATGTTACTCCTTTATAGTTCTGTAAAGTTCCTTTTTCTCCTCTTGTGCTATTTTATACCTACTACATCTATATATGTTACAAACCTAACAATACATTGTTATAATTGTTACTTATTATATTCTCATGTCTTTTAAAGAAGCTGAAAGAGGCTAGGGGAGCAAGTATATATTTATAGTTTGTTATAATAATTTTCTTATTTATCATTGCTGGTCTTTTCATTTGTTCCTGTGGTTTCAAGTTACCATATGGTGTCATTTTTCTTATTCTGATAAACCTTTGTTTTCATCTAACTTCTTTGTGCTGTTGTCAAATATACTACCTTTATATATGTATAGGCTTAACAGTACAATCCATACTGTTGTATACCATATATATTTAAATCAGTTAAAAGAAAGGGGAAGAAATATGAATTTAAACTGTCTTACATAATTACATTTACTGATGTTCTTCACTTCTTTGTGTGTGTATTCCAATTACTGTCTGAGATAACTTTTAGCCTGAATATTTAATGTTCTTGCAAGGAGGGCCTGATAGCAACAGATTCTCTTTTTCTGTTTGTCTGAGAATATCTTTATTTCACCTTAATTTTTGAAAGACACTCTTTCTGGAAATAAGATTTTCGCTTAATAGTTTTTTTTTTTTTTTTCCTTCCAGCACTTTGAATATGGCATCGTGCTGCCTTCTGGCTTCTGTTGTATCTGATAAGTCAGCTATTAATCTGTTGGGGCTCCTTAGTACAAAATGAGTTAGTTTTCTCTTGCTGTTTTCAAGATTTTCTCCTTGCCTTTATCTTTCGTTGAGCTTCTTGGGTGGGTGGGTGGGTGTGTGTGTATTATAAATCACATTTGGGAAGTTTTTAGCCACTAGCTCTTTGAATATGTTTTCTGGTCCTTCTCTAGTTCCTCTCCCTTTGGTACTCTCATTGCACGTGTTGGCTTCCTTAATAGTGTTGCACATTTCTCTGAAGTTCTGTTCATTTTTCTTTTCTTTGTTCTTTATTCTTTCTGTTCTTTGGATTACATAATCTCTATCTCAAGTTTGCTGATTCTTTCTTCTGCCAGTCCAGCCTTTTGTTGAATCCCTTTAGTACATTTTTTCATTTCAATTATTGTCCTTTCAATTCTTGAATTTCCTTTTTTTTTTTTTTGCGGTACGCGGGCCTCTCACTGCTGTGGCCTCTCCCGTTGCGGAGCACAGGCTCCGGACGCGCAGGCTCAGCAGCCATGGCTCACGGGCCCAGCCGCTCCACGACATGTGGGATCTTCCTGGACCGGGGCACGAACCCGTGTCCCCTGCATCGGCAGGCGGACTCTCAACCACTGCGCCACCAGGGAAGCCCCGAATTTCCATTTTTTAAATAAGTTCTGTCTCCTTTTGATATTCTCTGTTTCATGAGACTTTGTCATCACCCCTTTCTCTTCTGCAAGTGTGGTTTCTTTTAGTTCTCCTAACGTATGTATATAATGGCTGCTTCGAAGTCTTTGTTAAATTTAACATCTGTGCTCACTCACAGATAGTTTCTGTTCAGTGTTACGTTTTTTTTTTTGCATATGTTTAGCAACTGTGGGTACTGTTGTCCCTGCCAGTGGTTTCTTTCTTGCTTGTTAATTCGTTTAACAACTCAATTGGACTATTTCAGTGATATTCACTGATGGTTATAAAACCTCTAATGTCACTCCTCAGAGGCACAGCCTTGGGCATGTACCCTCACCCTGGGGTAATATGGTTTTAGCAGGGCTCTTTCACTGACACTTTCTTTAAGGCTTTCCCAGAGGCTGCCTGCCTCTGTTAGCATCACAGTCAGATGTGAGGCTTCACTAATTGTCAGATGACTGCTCTAGTGTCTGCAACAGTGCCCTACAACATAAATTGTTCCACCATCCAATTTAATTTGTGCCTCTTTGCAGGGGTACTTTTTGAGTCCAGTCTTTAACGTTGTTCCCCCAGGAGGGATTTTCTTAGCCATCTCTTTCTGTGATTCTCTCTGGTAAACAAGCAAGCCCTAGGGTTTAGCTCCTAGTTTTTAGGGAGGTACTAGCCTCCTCTTAAGTGCTTATCCACCAAATCTTCCTTGTGACTGAAAACAGCCTTGGGCTTGCACTTGCCCACACTTCTTCCAAATAAAGACAGTTCCTTTATGGAGAGCTTTGGAGCTCTGTGTTCTCATGGTGTGTCTCTCCCCTGGGCAGAATCTCCAGAGCTGGGCTCAAATGCCCTGTCCTTTGAGTGCCACCGTGCTTTGTGAGAAGGATGCTGGGCAGGGGCCATAACTTCTGGTCTTCTTGGCTTTCCTCACCCAGCATGGAACCTCCACACTGTGAGCAGCCTGGGGTAAGGGACACTGGGACCCCCTATATCCTCAACCTAACACACCTGAGGTAGAACAGCCACCTTATGAGGTGGAAGGGAGCTTCTGAATTTAGACTCTGCAGCATGAAACTGGGCGAATGGGATGAGCTGATGGCCTGCTTCTCTTGGGGGAGAGGGAGACTTGTCTTCTTTGCCACACCCGCCAGAGTGGAATTCCCATCACACAGAGCTCTGGGTGGGGAGAAGGGGAGCAGGTATGATTCAAGTGCTGCACACTCACTTTCTTAGCAAGATATCATGGATCTTCTTGAATAAATGTTTCCTCATTTGTTGTATGACATTAGGACAATTTTCAGGGGCCCTAAGTAGTTATTTTTTACACAGCTTTTTACCAGTTATGGCTGTTTTGCTGGGGGGTGGGTCTGCAGAGTGTATCATGTGGCCACTCCAGAAATGGTCTACCTTGGAATGCGCAGAGCAGGACTGGATCCCCAGATCCTTCAGTTCTTTGGATTCCAGATGGCTCAGCTTCTCTTGATCCTCCTTGCATGTCTCCAAATCACTATACATAAGTAGTTTGCATGGAAGTAATTAGCTCCTTATTTTTTTTTTTTTTTTTGTGGTACGCGGGCATCTCACTGTTGTGGCCTCTCCCGCCGCGGAGCACAGGCTCCGGACGCGCAGGCTCAGCGGGCATGGCTCACGGGCCCAGCCGCTCCGCGGCACATGGGATCTTCCCGGACTGGGGCACGAACCCGTGTCCCCTGCATTGGCAGGCGGACTCTCAACCACTGCGCCACCAGGGAAGCCCTAGCTGCTTATTTTTAATCAACACTTCTTAACCAACACTCAACTTCCTGCTAGCTAGGCTTCCTGTCGGGCATAAACAAAGAGTAAATCCAACCCCAAGGGTGATTTTGGTTTTATCTGAGTCTAAAGTAAAATAAAGTAGCTGTTGCAGAAGAGGAGAACTGAATAGCTCCTGAGGGTATATTAGGCAAGTAAGTGATTTTGCAAAACAAAATCAGCTCAGAGATGGGCAAAGGGAACAGTTCTTAAAATCTTTTATAATCCAAGTAATATCCTACTTTTCCCTCTTTTATTCAGTTGGCATAAACCTAAATAATTTCAGTGATTTATTGTGAATTGTCATTCCTAAAACAGTTTTATGAGATCAAATATGAATGCAATCAACTATTTGGATAATTACCTGCAGATATTTCTAAAAATATCCCAACTCAATTGTGGCTATATTGCCTAATCTTTAATATGGGATTAATAATAATAATAATAACAACACCACCTTTCCTGTTTGGTTCATGGGGCAGTTTTGATGGCAAGATAAAATAGTACATGGGCGCTCTAAAATTTAAAAACTTTGTAAATGTATTTGAGGTATTGTTTGAGTATATTTGAAGTTCTTATTATTTTCAAAGGGACCTGAAGAAAAAAAATGTCAGATAAATGCAGACAAAGTAGAAATTTTGTTAGACAATTCTTTGATCATCTCTAGTAGATTCCATTTCCCCCCAACTTTTGCTCCCTTCCTGAGAGCAGATTTATTCACCTTAAACTTAAATTAAAATATTGAAGATACCTACCACCTCTGTTTCTGGAGCAGATTTGCTTTTCATCTGTTTTATTATGGGATTTCCACACAAGACTTTTTCTGTGCAAATCATGCCAAGACTAAAATAATTTTGAAAGCCACTGTCCTAGAGAACTTAAAAATATGATTTTAATTGCCCACATATAAATTGCGCATACATTTTCCTAAAATGGAAGGCATGTAAGAAAAAGGTAAAGCAATGTAGAAATCATGCTTCCATTGGGAAGATGATGATAATACTGGTAACACCTGCCATTATTGAACATTTATATTATTCTGTTTAACACTTAAAGCAGTCCTGCAACAAAACTATTGTTATATTTATTTTTAAATAGAAAGACTTGATGGTAACTGTTCTTAGGAAAGAAGGACAAAAGGGTGGGAAAGGGATAAAACAACTTTGGGAGCTGTTGACAGCATCCTGTTATCCATGTTCTTAATTATTTTATCATAAATGTTTTGTACAAGCTGAGAGATTTCAACTTCTTGAGGGTGTAAATGTGAAATGGATTTTTTTCCTCATCATTGCTTTCAACTATATTATTATGCTGTGTCTCCTTAACTTTCTTGTTACATTTGATTATAAGAACAGACTCATTCCAGCTGTAACAGCTGAGTGTTGTATATATTTTTTTAAAACTTCTGTGGCTCTGAGAGCAAGAGGAGGAAGAGGGTTGCAGATGTCTTCTTAGACATCCTCTTATATAACTGCCCTCATGTGGCTTTAGGGAAGCATCTAGGGTCTCACTCTGGTTTAGCCTGATGCTGGTGGCTTTGCTAATGTGGGGATCTCTGGCGTGTGTGTGCTTTTCATGGGGTGCTTTTGGTGGGTACTTTCACCCTGACTCCTTCAGTCACTGACACAACCCATCAGGGAGCAGCCATGTTTCCCTTTGGCTCCAGCTGTGGGACACGCCAACCTTGCCCAGCTCCCCTGCAGCCACCTGGTAGCCCCAGAGTGCCTATCCCTCTTATGTCTTGTGTTCCTTCCACGGAGCCTCAGGAACCCCTGGAGACCATTTCTGCATCATCTGAGGGCCATGGGAAACGTGGCAGGGCAGATAGGGCCCACATTCTTTCCAGGTTTTATAGATGAATAAACAAACTTGGAGAAATAAAAGTATTTACCAAGGAGCTAGAATTACAAATAGAACTTGGGTCTCTTGACTTCCAATCCAGAGCTATTTCCACTGCACCATGATCTCTGTATGTTGTTTTCATGAATTCTCTATGAGCCATGTGACCTAAAACAAATGGCCTCAACGTTCTGTGCCTCAGTTTTCTCAGAGGTAAATGGGGATGGTAATATTACCTGTGTCACTGAGATGTGCAGATTCAGTAATGCATATAAAGAGCTCGACCTATGATTGGCACATAGTACTTTGTAAATGGTATCTATTATTATTGTTGTTGTTTGTCATTGTTACTATTGGATACCAATCCAGCATGTCTGTCTCAGTTTACTTATTCTGTTATGGCACATTAGGCATTGGTGTTGCACAGTAACATGTGTAAGTGTTCCTTTAAAAAACTAAGAGTGGGATTCTGTGCTCTAATTACATGTTAATATACCCTCCTTAATCATTTCTACCTGACTGCACGTGATAGGGAAACTGAATCCGTACCTTTTGGCCCATCATTCTGAGAAACAGCTATGGAGACGAGGGATAGGATAGGAGAGTCCAGCATCAGCTCACAGATCTAAGAAAGCATCCTTCACTGGTCATCACCCAGAACGCATGCACTGCTCTACAGCCTGGGGCCAACAGGGTTCTCTGTAGCCAGGCAGCAGCCCGAATGCTTACCCTGGATGAGAGGGGTCTTCTGGGAGGGCCCGTTTTCCTGCTCACCCAGAACCTCAGTCTCCACTTGCGGGGTTAGCTTTTGGACTGTAACTGCTACTGATACTTAGTTTCTTACTTTTGTTTTGATGATTTTAGTCTTTTTGATCATTTAAAAATTTTTAGGAGGTGGTAAGGTACAAATAGTTATATATATGTATGCATAAGAATCATGGAATCTTATTACAAGAGAGTTTTTCCAGCTGGTTCCAGAGGAAGTCTTGTATCTGTTCCTGGCTCATGGGCTCCCTCATTCCCGCCACCTCTGCTAGTGGTTTCTGCCTCCTGTATGGCCAGTGCTGGGTAGCGATGAAGTGTTCTCGGGTCTATGGTGACCTGCGAAAAAGATGACGATGTTCTCAGTTTAAAAGACTCTCCTTAAAAATGATATTCTTTATTGCTTTTTGTTTGTTTCAAGAGGCCTTTTATTTTCTTTTATGATATAATAGTTATAATGGATGGTGGGAGTTTTTTTAAATGTCATTTCTTGGAAAAATATAAACCTGGCAGAACTGTGACCATCTCCCCTTCATATTTATCATATTTTAAGTTAATTTTTACATGGGTAATATATTCACATGGTTAAACAATTAAAAATAAAACGGAAAAAGGAAATGGTTCCCTTGAACCCCACCTACTTCTGTTATGATTTCTTACTATTTTTGTGATTATGCATATATGTGTGTGTGTATATATGTGTGTATATATATATATATAATTTTTTTACCTCTCTCCCAGCCTATTTTAGACAAAAGATAATATTCGCTGCTCTGCCCCTTGCTCTTTCACATAAACATATTATACTAGAGGGTTTTTTTTTGTCTATATCGGTACATGGAAGTATCTTTTATTCTTAATGGTAGCATAGAATTCAAAGTAGGAATAAACTATTATTTATTTAAGCAGTCTCCTACTAATGGATATAGGACTGTTTCCAATCTTCTGCTACTATAAACAATGCTGCAGTGAATAACCAGGCATATTTGTCACTTAACACCTGTGCAAGTTTATATCTATAGGACAAATTCCCTGAAGCTGAATTGCTGGGTCTGAGGATAAATGTGAAGGTAGTTTTGATGATGTTGACAGATTGTCCTTTGTAGAGCAGTGAGGTAGGAGGGTTATACCGATTTTCACTCCCACACCAGCAATGTATGAAAGTACCTATCTTCCAACAGCTCCACAGTGAATCTTTTGGATTATTACCAACCTAATAGGTGAAAAATGGTTTATCTGTACAGTTTTTTTTAATTAATTTATTTGGGGCTGCATTGGGACCTTGTTGCTGCGTGTGAGCCCTCTTTAGTTGTGGTGAACGGGGGCTACTCTTCGTTGCGGTGTGCAGTCTTCTCATTGCGGCGGCTTCTCCTGTTGCTGAGCATGGGCTCTAGGCACGTGGGCTTCAGTAGTTGTGGCACACAGGCTCAGTAGTTGTGGCTCGCAGGCTCTAGAGCACAGGCTCAGTAGTTGTGGCGCAGGGGCTTAGGTGCTCTGCGGCATGTGGGATCTTCCCGGACTGGGGCTTGAACCCATGTCCCCGCAGGTGGATTCTTAACCACTGTGCCACCAGAGAAGTCCCTGTACAGTTTTAAATTGCATTTATATTACTACGAATGAGGATGTACAGATTTTCCTGTATTTAAGAGCCATTTGTATTTCCTTTTCTGTTAACACCTCATATACTTTGCCCATTTTTCTATTGGGTCATTAGTTTTATTCTTGGTTTTCTGGTTATGAATATTATTGCTTTATTATTTGATACATGGATACTCATAATCTCATATCTTCATAAACATTATAGAGTTCTCTTGTCTTGTTTTTTAAACCTAAACCCCACTTTGTTTGCTATTAAGGTTGTAATCTCTGCTTTTTGATTCATATGCTTGCATTGCCCAGTTCTCCTTTATTCATCCTTTTTATTTTTAACCTTTCTGAGCCATATCTTGTATACATGTAAACTCCTTTTTGTTAGTAGAGTTTTATTTTGTGTTAGTTCTGTCAATATATTTTACATTATATTTTCTTTCATAGTTTATTTTATGAGCTTTTTACTCTGTGGAGTCTCTGTGCTTTATTTCATGTCTCAGAGTTGAATGTTGAGAGGCAATTTTTCCAATACATAATGTACCAAGTTTCCGTTTATTTCAGGAATTATACCTTTTATTTTTTTGAAGTCTTTTGATATTTTAATAAAAATAGCTGGTCTTTACGTAGTTTGAAGTGTCCGTATACCTTTATATGATATATACCTTTATTTGTTTAGTTCTCTGTAGGACTCAATGTATAAACTGGGTCACCTTTGTCTATCTTGTTTAGCTATCATTGTGCGTGTGTATAATCTTCCTTATCTATTTCCACTTTACACTGTTTACTTTTCATATATCATCTGTGTCACTTGTGCTTTCTTCAGAAGTATCACTTCTCCCATGTACTCATTCAAATTTCATTTTTATTTCTGTGAGAGTTTTCATTTTTTCTTACTTGTTTTCTGAGTTCTGCTACTTTAATTTCATCCTCTGTTATCTTACTGTCTCTTGTTTGACTTCCTGTATTTCTTCATTGAAGGTTCTCCTTATTAAGTTCTTTTAAATTCATATGAAACATTTGGACATGATTTTTATTTGCTGCATAGCAACATTTTTTAGTGAGAAATATTCTTTGTTCTAAGTTTTCTGTTTTGTCCCATATACTTTTTTAATACTCTTTGATTCAATGCTTTTCTAGTGGCTTTTTCTTATAACTCATCCAAATACATTTTTCTACTGGATTTTGCTGAAGGTTGATGGGTGTATATGTACATGCACATATGCATGTGTGTGTATGAGTAGGTACGTGCATGCATGTGTGCACGCGCATCTGTGTAGGGGTAGCATGTGTGTGTAGACTTCATATCCTGAACCTTTTCTCCTTCTCTGCCACACAGACAAACTGCTTTATGCTAGAATGGCTCTTCCATGTTATTCTTTATTTGGTCTTTTATCCTTTCCTTCTTGGCCAAACTGTGTCCAGAGAGACTTCAAGCATTCCTGGTAACCCCAGTTCTAACTCCCATTAATAAAAACATCTATATAGGTTTGCACATCAGAGTGAGACCTCTTATCTTCAGGAAGTATATTTTTTCTTGGCTCTGAGACACTTAGCCATTTTTATGATTTTTCTCTACATTTCTACTTGGTTTTGTCCAGTCTAAGCTCATTTTGGCATCCTCACACAAATGTTGAATTGTATGGATAATAACTGTTTTCTAGTTTTACTGAAAACAAAGTTTGTGTCCCCCCCTGCCCCCTTCTCCTTGTTGGCTTTCATATGACTTGTAGGAGGAGAAGAGAAGAGATACTGTCTTACTCAACCATGTTCCTACTGGAAGTCTCTCCCTCTATATTTGTTTTAATTATAAAGCTCTAAAACCCACATCAGGGAACCATAGGGCCTATACAGTAGTCTCTGAGTTACTTTATCTAGCTTGTTAAAAGCGAATCAATTCCTAAGATTCTCAGGTTTCAACGATGCCGCTCAGCATCATTGAAATCCTTGACAACTGATCCTAACCCCACTTTATTTAATCAATAAATTTGGGTAAACACGAATGCTATGTGCAAAGTACCGTAATAGTGGGTTGACTTTTACTTTTTATATGCTGCATGCGATTCTTCCTCATAATACATGTTATGAAGCTACTAATAAGTTTTTTATACATTACAAACAAGGAAAATGGAAGACAAATCTCACTCATGAATGGTGATTAAAAAAACAAACCTGAAACAAATTGGCAAATCAAATCAATTCATTCTAGGTTCATCCCAGGAATTGCAGTGTTGGTTTGTAAGTAGAAAATCTTCTCATTCATTTAGCATATTGATTTAATAGAGAAGAATTGTATAGTCATTTTGATAGAGGCATAAAAACATTCAGTAAAATTCAGCACCCTTCATAAAGTCTTAGCAAACTAGCAGTAGAAAAGAACTTTTCAAATCTGGGGTGTATCCTCCCAAAATAGCACTAGCATTATTGTTACTGCTGAGATTTTAGAAACATTTTCATTCATAATTAGGAAAAGGTCAAAGATGTCATTGTTTTCTTTTCGACATTGAATTCATGGTCTCATCCAGTGCATTAAGATGAGAAAAAGAAATTAAAGTTATAAGAATTGGAAAGAAAGAAATAAATGTCATTTATAAAAGTTATGATTGTCTACATGGGAAATCCATAATGACTTTCAAATAAAATATGACGTTTCAGTAAGGTTTCTAGATATCATTATGCAAAAAATTACATTTTAAACAGCAGAGACAGAAAATATCATTGTACAAAAGGTATAATTTATTACTGCCAAAACTAGTCATCCTAAAATAAATTCCATGAAGAATGTGCAGGACCATTGTGCAGATACTTATGCAACTTTACTGAGAGATAGTAAAAAGATCTGAATTAAGAAATATACTGTGTTCATGTATAGGAAGTTTCAATACCATAAAGGTGACAGTTTTCATTTAAATAGATTTATAAATTCAAAGTGGTTCTGACAAAAATCCCACCAAAGTTTTTCCTGAGGAATTGTACAAGCTATTTCTAAAATATGTGTGCAAAAGCAAAGTCCAAGAATGTCCAAAACTCTCTCAGATAATAAGTTAAAGGAAATTGCCTTACCAGGTGAAGATTTACTATGAAACATCAGTGATGATGGCATTGTAGCATCAGTGAAGAGAATAATGGAGCAGATTAGAGGGGTCAGAAATAGGTTCATGCAGATGTGGAAAAGACAGTTGCCAGTGTGGCAGGGCAGATCAGTGAAGGAAAAGATGGACTGTTTACAGATGTGCTCGGACAGTTGGCTATTCATGTGGAAAAATGTGAAATTGGAGCCATATCTCACAAATCAAAAAGTAATTTCAGTTGGATTAAAATTTTAAATTTGAGAAGTATGTAAAAATGTCAAAGAAGATATTAGAGAATGTCTTTCTGATTTGGGGGGTAGCAAAACTTTTTTTTAAGACAAAATATACACATACATACAATATAAAACAAAGATATATATTTGGGTAACAAGAAACTCCTATTAATAAAAATGGTATAATAAAGTAAAAAAGACACCCATAAACTGGAAGATCTATGTAGTACGCATAATACAAGGAATTATGTCCTGAACCTATTAAAGATCTATAAATTAATAGGTTTTAACATGTACAAGAATGTTTACTGCAGTATTGTCTATAGTAGCCAAAAATCTAGAAGCAGCCCAAATGTCTTCAGTAGAAAATGGATAAATTTGGTACATTACTACTGAATGATAGTTCAAATGATTAAACCATAAACAGCAAAGGACAAATCTCAGAAACAATGTCAAGTGCAATTTACAGAAGACTTTGTAGTATACCAATTACAAAGTCTCAAAAGCATAAATCATAAAGACTGTATTGGTAAAGATACCTACATATGAAATATGATTATAGTAAAAAGAAATGGATGGTAAATAATGAAGGTAGTGGCTATCTCAGGAGGTCAGAGAGTAGCATGTAACCCAGATGAGCTACAAGAGGCTGCAGTGATATTGGTTTTCTACTTAATCTGAGTCACTGCTCTTTGAATGATCTCAGATGTTAAAATGTGAGGATATGTGCATCTTAGAATTCTTGACATATTGCATTTCATAATAACATTTTTAAAGCTTAAATGTGTCCATGTACACACGTGTGTGTGTGTATATATATATATATATACACACACACACACTACTTTCTCAGACATTTCTCATATTTAAAATATTTTTAACAACTCCTCACCTTCCTCTTTCAGTTTGTCACTATTCCTCTTGCATAAACTATTGGGACCAGAACTGAACACAACACATTTCCAGAATGGATTCTGTCATAGATTCCTGACATAAGTGAACGAAGACTCCTACTCTATTCTGCTTGACTCAAGGATCATATAAAAGTGATTTTTGCCCTACTATTGTTAGAGTTGTTGCAGAGCATGATTTCTAGATGGTTGGTCTGTAGACAGGAGAAAGGATGGGAAATGAGCTCACTAAAGAACACGTGCTCCTTAAGCGGTATAAAGGAAGGACAGCAGTTGCCAAGCAACCATCCTGTGTCCTTGGCCTTGAAGTGCTGACTGCATGTGGCTCATAGGCCTCAGGTCTTTCTCGGTGTGACCGTGTTGTAGCCCTCTCTGCCTCCTTTCAGCATCTGCCTCCTTTTCCTTTCACACACAAAGTATAAGATTCTGCATGAGTTCCTTAATTTTGCTTTCTTTACTGACATCTCTGCATCTAGTTGCCCGCGTTGACATGAGTTGACTCACAGAAGTAATCCTTGTCTTTATGGAGTTTCATGGGTTGAACGTGTAAAACAACCTTCTAGAAAGATCTTCTAATATTTGTATTTTAAATCTCTGTGTGTCTGTGTGTATCATCCATGTCTTTTCTAGAAAGGTTTGGGGCAGCTGGAGTGTCACGTATTCCATTCTCAGTTGATAAAACTGGAAATGAAATTAATTCCCTCTTCCATGATGTATTCCAGAACAAAAGTGAGATTTTCAGCAAGAAAAAATATAATGTAAAACTATGGTACTCCAGCTGCATGGTAAAGAGGATTGAATTTGGGGGATACAGGAATATAGAATTGTTTACCAGTGTATGCCTTCATAAATGCGAGTGAATTTCAAAATCTCCTGTGTCAGAAAATCTTGTTAAGTATTAAGTCACTGTTTCTCAAGAATGGCCTGTACCAGCATTGCCTGGAGTGTTGGATTAAAATGAAGATTCCCTACTCACTGTGAAGCTCAAAGCTCATTGAATAAGGTCTTGGAATTTGCATTCCTAATTAGCTTTCCAGGCAATTTTTGAGACACACCCCTTTAAGTTATTTTAAATGCCCCTAATCCTGAAGAGTCAGCATTGTTACTAGCCTGAGCAGTCTCTCTAAACTGAGCATTTAAGATGCAATTAGCAGAGATAAGCCTTCACAGCATTTAGGGAAATATTTTACCAAGAGTGACCTAATACAATTATAGTAACCACACAGTCTCCAATTCTAAAAATTTGCCCTGTTTATCCCCAAATCTATTACTTCTTAGATCATGAGCCCAGTCATTTTCTTCATTGTGTATTCAAGCTGTCTGGTAGCCGCTGACCTGGTACCCCTGTCCTTGAAGCCAGGTTCTAAGCCAACATTAGCCAGAATTCGGTGCAAAAGCTCAGCTGCACCATTTCTACCCGTTTGATTCTGATGTGTTTTCACTTGGTTTCATCATCTTAGTTCTTAACTCTTTGGGCTTCCAGTTTGGGAGCCCATTCCTATTCCTCTTGACAGTTAGACCTAACATCTCTTATTATTCTAGACAGTCTGGTCCCCTCGAATCACCCCTCACCTTGGGGTCCCTGGCATCACCCATTGTCAGGAGAGAAATCTGATTCTACCTTGTGCATGTGGAAGTCAACCCCAGTATAGCCAGCCATGGTGAGCCCTGCCCTGGGCTGGAGGCCCAACTTGGTCCTGCTACACGAGATCCCTTCCCAGTGGCTCACATTTGATCCAGAGCAGTTGACTGCAAGTGTTCAGTCTCTTTTGACACCATCTGAATGGCTGTAATGTGAGGCAGGGCAGCTGTGTCTGAACTCCAGTGTGGATGGTTACTTTGTCAAGTGCTGCCTACTGGGAGGAGAGCTTCCCAGTCTACAGAAGACTGTATATCCCAGTGGTAGAGTGGAAACCCATCTAGCCCTATATTGTATCCACACTGAATTCCAGTCCCCTGCCAAGGTGTGTGTGTCTACTGATGAACTTGTTTAACTCACATCCACCATGGCAACCAGGGAATCAGAAATATAGCTGGAGACTCAACAGATTAATTTTTTTTTGGGGGGGGGCGCTGAGTTGGGTCTTCGTTGCTGTCTGCGGGCTTTCTCTAGTTACGGCGAGCAGGGGCTACTCTTTGTTGCGGTGCACGGGCTTCTCATTGTGGTGGCTTCTCTTGTTGCGGAGCATGGGCTCTAGGCACACGGGCTTCAGTAGTTGCAGCACGCAGGCTCAGTAGTTGTGGCTCGTGGGCTCTAGAGTGCAGGCTCAGTAGTTGTGGCGCACGGTCTTAGTTGCTCTGCGGCATGTGGAATCTTCCCGGACCAGGGCTTGAACCCGTGTCCCCTGCATTGGCAGGCAGATTCTTAACCACTGCATCACCAGGGATGTCCCTCAACAGATTAATGTTAAAAATATTTACTGAGTACTTACCATGTACCAAGCATTATTCAAAGTATTGGTAATATACGAGTGAAAAAAACCAAGTCCCAGCTCTTGTGCAGTTTTTATTTTAGAGGAGGGAGACAAATGGAAAAACAAATAAATACAAAATACGTCAGGGATGATAAGTGCTAAGAAGAAAAATAAAACAGCCAAGGAACCATCTTAACTTGGTTGACTTCGAGATCAGCTTTAGATAGTGGCTTAAGTGTAGGTAGTTTGTCTTTGGTAGATCCCAAGGTACAGGACTGACTGAGAAGAGTAAAATGGTAAAGGAAGAAGAGCCCATCTTAGGGTGTGTTACTGATGCAGGCAACTGGGACTCAATCCCCATGGGGATCTTTGGAGGAACTTCATTGAACATGCATTAGAATTATCTGGCCAAATCACAGAAGATGGTTGTATTTATCCATAAGTCCTATTCCCATAGGTCAAGCGTTCCCCCATTTGGTTCCAGGTTTGAGCATGTGCCGGGGTGGCTGGGCAGGGGGGTGGTGTCCCACAGGCAGGGTCAGGAGAGAAGCCCAGGGGCAGAAAGCAGGAGCTCTGCAGCACAGTTGGGCAGGGGCTGCCTGGCTACACGTGCATGAAGCTAGTGGCCCCAGTGATGACTGGAGAAAAAGGCCGGTTGACAGGATATAAAATGAGGCAAAAATAGGGATGACTTGAGGCAGTTTTATATTAGCTGGTCAGGGAAGGCAATAGACCACCTGTGCTGCATGCCCACCGTCGGCTTCAGTGCGTGTGACACCAGTGGGGTGGGCATAATGGGAGACAGGTCAGATGTGTCTGAACTGTGGTGTGGGTGGTTACTTTGCTGCCATTCGGGAAAAAGTGGACCAGAAAAGCAGTTATGGTAACTTAACTCATACCGTAAGAAAGCTATAGAACAGTGGTTTTCAAACTAGGCTTCTGTGAAGCACCTTTGGGGGCTGCTGAGCGGTGATGGAAGAAATAGTGGGTGGGAATCTGGGTTGCTTCATCGACTTCAACCAGAAGAACTCTGCTCTCATCTATTTTACATATTGAGCTTCACTGTAATAATTCTAGAGCTAAAGGACATTTGAAAGTCAAAAGATCACATCAGGAAATTCCACTAGGAGAACCAGGGAGGTACCAAACCTGGGCTGAGTTGCCCGTCTCACCTCTGGCCATTGAGCTAGACTCATACTCAGTGAACCATTAAAGGAAGCCACAAATATCAGCCCGTATTCAAGGTAACTCTGCTCCCTCCCTAACCCCATTTGATCTCAGCCTGCTTTTACTAAGCTTCATTCTCTGGCTTATTCATTCATTTATTCATTCATTCACACAACAGATATTTCTTGAGCATCTGTTCTGTGTCAATGTTGTGCTAGACTCTTGAGATATAAATAAGATACAGCTTTTTCGTTCAGAAACCCAAGTCTAATGAGGGAAAAGGGCAGATAGACACTTACTATCAATGCTAAACAAAGAATAAACAGTCCCATGAGAATGTGGAGAAAAGCCTTCCAGTCTAACCTGTGTGACTAAGGGATGGAGTCTCAGAGGAAGTCAGATGTGAAATGAGTCCTGGAGGATGTGCAGGAGTTGGTCACGCTCTAAGCCCTTCTCCCTAACGAAGTCCCATCTTGGGTCTTGGCTTTCCTCTTTGAAATTTGGCTTAGCTGGAATTTCTGGGACCTGTTTGACATTATTCTAGAATATAAGATGTGACATTGATCAGATCATTCTTCTGTAAGCAGTAGCTTCCCCATTCATCCCTGGTTTGGAAAAAAGGTAAACCTTGGAAAAACATGTCATCTTGCAATGACGGCAGAGTGGAGTAAATAATATTCATTGAGCAAACACATTCTGAATGCCTACAATGTGCGAAGCACTGTGGCTGCTACTGGAAACAGAAGTGAATGTTGTCTTAGTCTGTTCAAGCCACTATAACAAAATACCACAAGCTGGGCAGCTTATAAATGATAGAAATTTATCTCTCACTTCCAGAGGCTGGACAGTCCAAGATAAGGGCACCAGCATGGTCACATTCTGGTGTCAGCCCTCTTGCTGGTTCATAGCCAATGCCTTCTTGATATGTAGAGGTGGGCTAGGGAACTCTCCGGGGGTCTCTTTTATAAAAGCATTAATCCTATTCATGAGGGCTCCATTCTCATGACCTAAGAACCTCCCAGCGGCCCCACCTCCTAATACATCACATTGAACATTAAGATTTCAACATATGAATACTGGGGGGACACAAACATTCAGACCAAAGGAAATACTTATTCCATGTCCTCAAATAGTCTACAGTTTAAGAAGGAGAGAAATAAAAGATACAATTGCAGTGCAGCAGGTAAGTGCTATGATGGTTGTAAGCAGAGTGCTAAAGGATCCTGGGGAGATACATATGGTCCAGGTCCTAAAAAGCAAAGAGGAGTCAGCATGGTAAGGTGAAAGTGGGACAGATGGTTCTAGAGAGCCTGACTCTTGGTGTAGAGCAGGGCATAACCACTATTACTGGAACATAAAGTGTGGGCTGGAGTGAAGTAATAGGCTAAACTGGAGAGATTAAGTAAGGGTCATATTATAATCATGTTCTGTGTTATAAGCTAGACTTTATATTAAAGACCCTAGGGAGCCGTTGATGGTTTTTAGAGAGATCCTTCTGGTTCGAGTTTGGAGTGTACACTGGAGTGGCTTGGGTATAGGGAGTTTTTTCCCTAAATTATGACAGTAATCCAGAAGGGAATTAATGATGGTCTGGACTACAGGGTGCAGACGACTTGTTTAAGTTACCTATAGGTGTGTAAAAATCTACTCCAAAACTCACTGGCTTAAAAAAAGAACAGTTTATTTTTTTGTGATTCTGTGGTTTGAGTGAGTGGTTCTTTTGCATGATGCAGTGTCCACTGTGGCTTGGGAATGGCTGGAAGGTCTAGATGACCTCACTCATGTGAGTGGCAGTTGGTGTGGGCCACAGATTGGGACCTCAGCTGGGCTTTCAACCAGCGGTCTCAGTTTTCCACGTATTTGCCTCCGTGCGTCTTCTTGAGCTGCTTTCCTTACAGCATGGTGGCTGGGTTTCAAAAAGCAGTGTATCTAGAGTATAAGCCTCAAGTGCCAGAGCTTATCATATCTCCATGTTCTTCACACTTGCTAATGCCCTATTGGCCAAAACTAGATACATAGTTAAGCCCATTTGGGGGCTACATGGGGTGTGAATACCAGGAGGCATGGTTCTTTGGGAGCCACCAAATTAACCTTCTACCACAGGGATGGAGAGAAGTAGAAAGTGCCTCTTCTACTGCCCACCCGATCCATGGCTGCTGGACCAGTCTGCTCCTCAGAATTTGCTCTGCTGGCATTTGCCTCTTTCCTCATATGGGAGCAGGAAGTGGATGGGGAAGGGGTAGTGGGCTTAAACTGCCTAAAAGACTTGCATGCCACCACTAAAATAATATTTAAGTGGAAGAACTCTGTCCCCTTTTTTCTTCAAAGTATTTGGCTTGAATTTATCATTGAGTAATTTTACAAGAAATAAATGCGACCATTTAGCAATTAGTAACATTTTTTAAAGGATGCTCTTGCTTAAAAATTGATAGATATTCCACTTCATGGCTTCAAATCCCCCAGGCACAATTAGTATGTAATCTAAAATACGAAAGTGAAGTCAGGCTGGGAAAAGGAAAACAGGAAAGAATATAGCTCTAGAAGGAGCTGTGTAATTTCCAAATGTGTTTGCATACGGCTCCTTTACTGTGATGAAATGACTTTTATGGTTGTGGTAATTGGGCCTTACAATTACTTGGATATGTGATTTTCTTGGAGTGATCGGATGCTTTGAGAAAATGTTAGTTTCTGTATGTTGCAAGAATACTTTAAAAATAATCTCCCTTTATACTCAAAGATGCGGCACAAAATTAATCTTTTCATTCCTAGCATACGTCTCCAGTTTCCTCATAAGAGAATAATAATAGTAACCTTTTCATAGGTTTGTTGTGAGGATGAAATAATATATGTAAAAGTGCCTGAAACAGTGCCTGGCACTCAAAAGTGCTCAGTCAGTGTGAGCTATGATTCTTACATGCTCCAGGAGTATTTTGCAGATAGAGGTGTTATTCTTTCCCACAGTTACATACACCTTAAGAAGAGCTCCCCATGAGTCCAGTGGTTAAACCAAAGCAGGGATTGTGGGTTTGAGCCCACTCAGCTCACGTGACTCGAGGAGCCCCTTGGCTACTCGCATATAAAAGGAGCAAATTGAGCCCAGTGTTCTCACAGGTCCCTTGACCCGCTAAGCCATCTCTCTGGAGTGACCGGCAGCCCTGACTCATCTGTTCCTCCTCTCTGTCGTCTGTGACAGAAGTCCTCCTTTCCCCTTCTTCTTAATATTCCATTTTATTTAAACCACAGCTTTCTTTTCGGAGGTCTTAATCACCTTTGAGGACAGAGCCTTTTGCCTGTTGCATAGCCCTGGAGGTGTAATGCGACAGTGAGAGCCTTCTCTTTCTTTCAGGTACCATATTCTTCCACCTTCGTTTGATTTCCCTTTAGTCCCTCTAAATTTATTCCATCCTCTTTTCCTTGTTGGGTACTCCTTCCTGTCCAAGGAGACTGGATTGCCTTCCTCAAGCTTAGCAGAGTCATTCTTAGTATCTTTTTACTTTCTCTGAGAGCAAGTGCTCCTGTTCTCCATGGCACATGCAACTGATGAGCACCACTAATCCCTACTTAACCCTGGTTTTCCTAGTGTAACAACCTGTGAACCTCCTGTGGAGGGCTAGCAGTTGGACAAGATATCACCGCACTCTGATGCTCACACACAGAGCACGCAGGAGACTCAACGTAGAATATCCCCCTCAAGAAAGTTTCCCACCTCTCAGAGGCACTAAGCAAACCATACCTTGTTCACATGCATCTATGCCTGGTCACAGGACTTGGAAGTAGCAAAGCCTCTCAATCTAGAGGTCAGTTCTACTCAACACCAGTAATTTTAGTTGGTCCCATTTCAGGGCCTGATTAGTAACATGCACAAGAAGAGAAATGTGCATTTCTGAATACACAGCAGGGTGCAATGACTCCACATTGCATAGACAAACATTCTCTGATATCTGACTTACCAGCAATGGTAGAGAGTGCCACCCTTGCCACTAGTGAAGCGTTTAAATCAAGCAGGTGTCGTGAGAGACTGGCGAATGAAAGCTGACCTAATTTCCCAATATGAAATCCTCAGTTTAACTTGCCTAAGATTGTTATTTTTCCCCTTTGGATTGAAAATTAGGGATTTTATTTCAGTACCTAGATGCATCACTTTTTCATCATGTGATACAGAATTATTGACGTATAGTTGAAACATATTTGATTACAGTGTTGTGTTAGTTTCAGGTGTACAGCAAAGTGATTTTCTGATCTTCTTTCCCAAGATATCCTACTTTCTACCTTTGGCAATATAAAGATGATAATCAGAGCACCCATCTCCTAAGATTCCAAGGCAGTTACCAGGCTGTCCAACAGACATTTAGCAAACATGGTTGTTTTCATTGAAGACTCATGACTGAGTCTGTTTTTAAATATGCATAGTAACTGAACAATAGTCAAAGTCTATTTTCCTTGGCTTCTTTGTTATTAGTCTTTGTCCTTGCTAGCACTCGTATTATTTTCTCCATTTGCATTCGGAACGTGCCCTTGAATGAGCCACAAAGCTGTCCTGAGCTCCTCCCCCTGAGGGAACTATTACCTTGTGTTTCTCTTTACCATCTGTTTCTTTTCTGCAAAGCTTTTTTTTTTTTAACATCTTTATTGGAGTATAATTGCTTTACAATGGTGTGTTAGTTTCTGCTTTATAACAAAGTGAATCAGTTATACATATACATATGTTCCCATATCTCTTCCCTCTTGCATCTCCCTCCCTCCCACCCTCCTTACCATATGCTAACATATATATGGAATTTAAGAAAAAAAAATATCATGAAGAACCTAGGGGTAAGACAGGAATAAAGGCACAGACCTACTAGAGAATGGACTTGAGGATATGGGGAGGGGGAAGGGTAAGCTGTGACAAAGCGAGAGTGGCATGGACTTATATACACTACCAAACGTAAAATAGATAGCTAGTGGGAAGCAGCTGCATAGCACAGGGAGATCAGTTCCGTGCTTTCTGCAAAGCTTTTTGAAGCTCAGCCTCTTGGAACAAGAGAATAACAAAGATGAAATTTATTGCCATTGATCACTTTTAGATAAAGCTGAATGTCTTCCAGCTACTCTGAATTGATTTTCTTTTCCCCCTTGAGAAAGTAACAGAAAGGAGTTAGCAACCATGCAGGGGACTGAATCAATACAAAAGTGAGGAGAATTTCGTGGAGGTAATCATGTGTAGAAAAGCAGGGAGCTCGCAGGACTAGTTAATAGAGGTAGGTTGCTTATTCATCATTATTATCAACTCACTAGGCAGACCATAGAACCTCAGATTTTCTACCTTAATATATGCCCCTGTTCCACTGTGCAAGGAATTCACAGTAATTTGTTGCATCCTTTCCATGATTCATACCCGGTTAAGGCCTCTCACCACGAAGTTCAGGAGTGCCCATTGTATGTGTAGCTCATAATATTAGGAGTAATGAGCTCCGAAGTCAGGTAAGAGGGTAGTAATTGTAATGATAGTAATAAAATATTGTTACTTGAATATCGTTACTTATTTCCACTGAGAGCTAAAGATATGTAATGGTTACACTCCCTTTCCTCTTTGACCCCTCAAAGACAATGGTTACTGTGTCTTCCTTAAGGTATCTTTAAATTAAAAAAAATTTGGTGAACTATATATATAACAAAGAATTCGCCATTTTAACCATTTTTAAGTGTACAATTCAGTGGCATTCATTGCATTCAGTGTTGTGACACCATCACCACTGTCTATTTTCAAAACTTTTTCATTAGCCCAAAAAGAAACTCTGTACCCACTAAGCAACAACTCCTCATCACCCCACGCCCAGCACCTGGTGCCCTCTAATCTTTTTCGGCTTCACCTTCACTTTATTTTTTTTCCTTCCAGTTTTATTGAGGTATAATTGACATATAGCACTGTATAAGTTTAAGGTGGACACCATAATGATTTGACTTACATACATCATGAAATATTTACCACAAAGGTTTAGTGAACATCCATCATCTCATATAGACACATTAAAGAAATAGAAAAATACATACTTTTTCCTTGTGACGGGAACTCTTAGGATTTCCTGTCTTAACAATTTTCATATGCAACATACAGCAGTGTTAACTATCTTATCATGTTGTATTACGTTACATCACTAGTACTTATCTATCTTTTAACTGGAAGTTTGTACCTTTTGATCACCTTCATCCAGTTTCCCCTCCCCGGACCCCCCACCTCTGGTAGCCACAAATCTGATCTCTTTTTCTATGAGTTTGTTTTTGAAGTGTAATTGATGTACACTATGTTAGTTCCTAGTACACAGCTTAATGATTCGATATTTTTATACGTTTCAGAATTATCACCATGATAAGTCTAGGTGTCATCTGTCACCACACAAAGATATTGCATAATTATTGCTATATCACACACTGAACATTTCTTACCTGTGGCTGATTTATTAATATTTTATAACTGAAAGTTTGTACCTCAGAATCTCCCTCACCTATTTCTCTCCTTCCCCCAGCCCTCTCCCCTCTGGCAACCACCTGTTTTTTCTGTGTATCTATGACTTTGTTTCTGTTTAGTTGTGTTTGTTCATTTGTTTTGTTTTCAGATTCCACATATAGGTGAAATCATACAGTATTTGTTTTTCTCTGTCTGATTTACATGTTGTTGTAAACAGCAAGATTTCATTTTTTATGGCTGAGTAATATTCCATTGTGCGTGCGTGTGTGTGTGTGTGTGTGTGGTGTGTATACACATATATGTATAACCACATATTCTTTATCCATTCATTTATAGATGGGCACTTGGATTGCTTTCATATCTTGGCTATTGTAACTAATGCTGCAGTGAACATAGGTGTGCATATATCCTTTTGAATTAGTGTTTTTATTTTCTTCATATAAATACCCAGAAATGGAATTGCTGGATTGTATGGTAGTTCTATTTTTAATATTTTGAGCAATCTGGTACTGTTTTCCATAGGGGCTGCGCCAGTTCACATTCCCACAACAGTGTACAAGGGTGCCCTTTTCTCCACATCCTTGTCAACACTTATTATTTGTTGTCTTTTTATTTATAGCCATTCTGACAGGTGTGAGGTGATACCTCATTGTGGTTTTAATTTGCATTTCCCTCATGATTAGTGATACTGCGCATCTTCTCATGTGTCTGTTGGTCATCTGTTTGTCTTCCTTGGAAAAATATCTATTCAGGTCCTCTGCCCATTTTTTAATTGGGTAGTTCGTTTTCTTGATGATTAGTTGTATGAGTTATTTGTATATTTTAGATATTAACCCCTTGTTTAGATATATTTTTTGCAAATATGTTCTCCCATTCAGCATGTGGCCTTTCTGTTTTGTTGATAGTTTCCTTTGCTGTGCAAAAGGGTTTTAATTTGATGTAGTCCCATTTGTTTATTTATGCTTTTGCTTCCCTTGCCTGAGGAGACATATCCAAAAATATATTGCTAAGACTGATGTCAAAGACTGTACTGCCTATGTTTTCTTCTGGAAGTTTTATAGTTCAGGTGTTACATTGACGTCTTTAATCCATTTTGAGTTTATTTTTGTATATGGTGTGAGAAAGTAGTCCAATCTAATTCTTTTGCCAGAAGCTGTCCAGTTTTCCCAACATCATTTATTGAAGAGGCTGTCTTTCCCTTTGTGTATTTTTGTCACTTTTGTCACAGATTAATTGCCCGTATAAGTGTGGGTTTATTTTTGGGCTCTCAATTCTGTTCCACTGATCAGTGTGTCTGTTTTTGTGCCAGTACCATACTGTTTTGGTGACTGTAGCTTCATAGTATAGTTTGAAATTAGGGCGCATGATACATCCTGTTTTGCTCTTCTTTCTTAAGATTTTTGTGGCTATTTGCGGTCTTTTGTGTTTCCATACAAATTTTAGAATTATTTGTTCTAGTTCTGTGAAAAATGCCATTGGTATTTTGATAGGGATTGCATTGAATCTGTAGATTGCCTTGGGTAGTATGGTCATTTTAACACTATTAATTCTTCTGATCCATGATCATTATATAGCTTTCTATCTGTTTGAGTCATCTTTTTCTTTCATCAGTGTCTTGTAGTTTTCCAAGTACAGGTCTTTTACCTCCTTAGTTAGATTTATTCCCAGATATTTAATTTTTTTATGTGATTGTGAATGGGATTGTTTTCCTAATTTCTCTTTCTGATAGTTTGTTGTAAGTGTATAGAAACACAACAGATATATGTATATAATTTTCTATCCTGCAACTTTACTGAATTCATTGAGATCTAGTCGTTTTTTGGTGGCATCTTTAGGATTTTCTGTTGTATTGATAGTATCATGTCATCTGCAAACCCTGACAGTTTTACTTCTTCCTTTCCAATTTGGATTCCTTTTGTTTCTTTTCTTGTCTGATTGCTCTGGCTAGGACTTCCAATACTGTGTTGAATAAAAACCCTCCCTCACAGTCCTCTGAAGGAACCAACCCTGCTGACACTTTGATTTCAGTCTTTTAGCCTCCAGAACTGTGAAACAATACATTTCTGTTTGTTTAAGTGACTAAATTTGTAGTACTTTGTTGTTATAGCAGCCCTAGCAAATGGAGACAGTTCCTAAATTTGGATTTATTCATATTTTCAATCAGGATATGGAAAAGGTGGGCTAATTATCTTGTAATATCTGATTTATTGGGCTAGATCTGCTTTGTAGTTTTCAAATTAAAAACTCATAGGAGATTTTCTTTTCACATATCTTTGTATTTTGAAACCATCTGAATGTGACCAGAAACAACATCTCCTTCCATGAAGCTTCTGGTATTCATCTATTAGAGAGATTTTTGAGAATACACTATTTCTTTGGTTAGTATTTAAAATAGGTTTGGATAGTGAAAAAAATGCACTTCTAGGTGAAAGGAAATTTGACAGGAGCGGCAGAATCACTGTAAGGCAGGAAGGCTGCTTTTAGACTGAGTGGGAGGCTGTCTCCTTGGTGGGTAGAGCCCTTTGGCTCAGCTGAACCTCTTGGAGCTACTACCTCTTTCAACATTCGGCTTTGCTGTTTTTATTCCTAGAGCCCAACTGCAGTAATAAATGCCTGTCTGTATGGTTCTGTCAGAAGGAATTTCTTGTTCTTCAGAACAAGATACAGATATGCCATGAAAACTATGTGAATGAATATAATGTCTCTATTTGAACTTTCAACCCACGTTCATGTTGATGCCAGATTCCCTTGGTCCTGGAGTTCTCTGAGGTTCTGGGACCACTTACCTGTGACCAGCACACTGGTGACCAAGCCAGTGGCTACATATAAGTACAAATAGTATATGAACCAGAAAGAATTTGATAGTATTTCCCTTGAGGTGGAGCAAATTGTCTCCCCCTTAGCAGGATCAGTCCCCATGTCAGGTCAGAGTTGAAGCTCAGAAATTACAGACCTTGAAGTAGTTGAGTTATGTGAGCAGATTCAGAGGCAAGCATACACGAGTCAGAAAGAAGTCCTAAGCAGGACCAGACAGATATTTTACGTTGTCTGTCTGCTTCTCAAAGTTGCTCTTACCCCCCATATTCCATGAGCAAAGTTGGAATGGAAGAATCCTGCTGCTGAGAGCAAGTGGAAGCAGCATGTGTAGTAAAAGAAACTAGGATTGGGGTCAGGTCAGACCTGGGTCCAAGTCCTGGCTCATCTGCTTCTAGTTGTGTAACCTTAAGATTGATTAACCAATATGACCTTCACATCCTGCATCTGTAGCATGTGAATAATAATGTATCATAGCTACCTCAGAGGGCTTTTGTTAAATGTGATATTTGGAAACCTATGTGCCTGACACATACCAGCAGTTGAACAAGAAATAAAAATGTGAACATGCCTGGGATTGGCTTGGGAATCCCAGCGTGAAGTACAGCCATACCCAGTCTTTGTTGGGAGACCATAGGATACATGTGAGCAGAGAAGCTCTTGATGGGAGATTACGTGAGAAAGTTACATGAAAGAAATCCCTGAACTAATAGTGTCGCCTGGCCTAACCTTGGACTTGGATCATAGTTGGAACCAGATTGGGTCTCCACAGGGAATCCCAGATCGGAGAATCTCCTGCCCAACTTTTCTGTTCCTGAGCCACTTTTCCACGTGTTCTGAGGGTCCCAGAATAGGGATACAGTCAGAGGATCAGTTTCTGGGCCCCCAAAGGCCCCAACTGTTTCATGGGGGCACAGAACCAATATATGTTGTCAGACTCTTAGTTTTCATTCCACGTACCCTTCTTTTGCCTGAATGCCCCTGAGAGCCAGTGAAGGAGGTTAAGATCATCATCCTGCCATCAGTATCACATACACCAACTTGGAATCTCCTTGGGTTCAAGCCCTCTGTGTATGAAACTAAATTTGTTCCCTACCATACCAATGTCAAAATAAGAAAGCCGAACAGTTGTAGCATTTTAGAAGACAAGAATGCTTGAGTAGAATAAGTGTCTTTGAAAAGGCAACTGTTTTTCTTTATGAGTGTCATCTGGGGACAAAAAGTAACATCTGGCCTCTCCAACCAGAAAGGACAAGGTCTTATAAAAGCTTACGGTGATTTGTGTAAATTTTGAACACTTTTCCCTTACCAAGCCTAATGAAACTGAGATTCGACACCCTTCAAAACATGCCTAAGTTGGCTTCTCTGGCTTGGCAGAAATAGAAAGTAGGAACAAAAATCCAAATCCGTGGAGCATGTAAACTAAGAGTCAAAAATTCTGGGCAATTTCATGTGATCACTGGCACCGTTCCAAAGCAAGGCCTTAAAATAGGAGAAGGATGTAAGACTACCTCCTCCACATGGGCACACTTCCAGCGGCCTCTTGCAGGATTCAGGCTGGTGATTCAGTACCCTGTCTTAACACACACATCATTGCCACAAGGAAGAGTGACCCAGCTTGAGCTAGACACATCAGAGCTTTGACAATAGAGAACTGTAGGCACCTTGAGAAGGTCACTGGTTGGAAATCCACTGTCTTAGTCAGCTTGGGCTGCTATAACAGACTGGCTGGCTTGGACAACAGACATTCCTCACGGTTCTGGAGACTGGTAATCCTAGATAAAGGTGCCAGAAGAGTTGATTTCTTGGTGAGGACTCTTCCTGGCTTACAGTCGGTTGCCTTCTTGCTATATTCACACATGGCAGAGAAAGGAAGCTCTGGTGCCTCTCCCTCTTATTATAAGGGCACTAATCCCATCATGGAGTCTTCACCCTTGTGACCTCATCTAAACCTGATTACCTTCTGAAGGCCCTGTCTCCAAATGCCATCACATTGGGGTTAGGGCTTCAACATATGAATTTTGGGGACACTCAAACATTAGTCCATGACACCCACCAACTCCAAATAACCTTGAGTGGACAAATGATTTATTGTAGGAATCTTTCTTAAGCTTTCCTTTATGTATGTATGTATGTATGTATGGCTGTGTTGGGTCTTCATTGCTGTGCGCGGGCTTCCTCTAGTTGTGGCAAGCAGGGGCTACTCTTTGTTGTGGTGCATGGGCTTCTCATTGCGGTGGCTTCTCGTGGAGCACGGGCTCTAGGTGCATGGGCTTCAGTAGTTGTGGCTCGCAGGCTCTAGAGCGTGGGCTCAGTAGTTGTGGCGCACGGGCTTAGTAGCTCTGCGGCATATGGGGTCTTCCTAGACCAGGGCTTGAACCCGTGTCCCCTGCATTGGCAGGCGGATTCTCAACCACCGTGCCACCAGGGAAGCCCCAAGCTTTCCTTTTCTTGTGCTAAGAAATCCTGAATACAATCAGGAGAACAATCACTTGCTGCAAAATATAGTCTCCAAATTCTGATGAGCTGGTTGATGAATGGCCGCTGGGAGGAACGTCCTTGTCCAGGAACCAGGTGCCTTGTTCAATCTTTTGATTCGAGATTTAGATGAAGAACCAGAAAACAGACTTATCAAAGGTGCAAATAATACAAGGCTTAACAAGAGGGAATGGATGCCAGAATTAAAGTTCCAGAAATCTCCATGGGCTGAAGCAGTAAGTCAGATCTTACAAGGTGAAATTTAATGGAACTAGCTTCGTAAGGCTGTGCACTTGCATTTGAAAAATATCAAAACTACACAAGTTGAGATTGGGGAAGATGTGTCTTTAACAACAACCTGGGTGGAAAAGACACACATTTCTGTCAAAACAAGGTTTCATATGAATGCAAAATGTGGTGTCTCTGCTGGAAAAGGTAATATAGTAATAATAGAAGCATGTCATCTGGAGTGAAGGATAATAGGCTACTCGGACCTGCCTGTGCCCCGTGTTGAGGTCCAGACCTCACACTTAAAGAAAGAACCGTACACACTAGACCATGTGCAGAGATAAGTATGCAGGATGGTGCAGAAACGCTGGGCTTTGCCACTCAGAGAGAGCTCAACAAACCAGGGGATGTGCAGCCTATAAAAAAGATGACTTGAAGCCCCAGCTGCTGCCTTCAGATGTCGTGAGGGAAAATAGTAAAACTGATTTTATTTGGCATGACATATTAGGGAAAGATTAAGGAAACTAATGAGAGCTACTGGGGCATAGAGTTTAATCTAACTGAAAACTTTCCAAAGTCAGATATAAACTTAACACTTCTTGTACTTCTCACAGCCGGAGTTTGGACATCCTGACAACGGTTCACTTCAGAAATCTTTAAACTCAGTGTCCCATTGTATGTGTTAGGTTTAGGTTCTGCCGGGAGAAATAAGAAATCCCAAAGTAACAGTAACTTAAACCACATTGGGCTTTATATCTTCCTCACATAAAAACCAAAACCAAAACCAAAAATTCCAGAGGTGGGAGACAAGGCAGGGTCTTCTGTCATGCTACTCACCCGTCTTCGGTGAGCTGCCTCAGGGGCCAGGATGGCCTCTTGCGTGGGGAAGGAGGTAAAAGGTGAAAGAGAGAAAGGGTTCACTTCATCCCTTTCCAGAAGTTCCACACAACCCTCTGCTTATACCTCGCTGGCCTGATTTAGCCCAAGTTGGAGTCTGAGAAATGTAGACTTTATGTTTGTGACGACGATATTACAGACTAAAAAGGGAATGCTTACTGAAGGGGGAGTGCGTGGATGTTCCAAGGTGGAGGAGCTTCTGCCGCCTCTCGTGAAGACCACAGCCTCCGTCTTTCCACCTCTTCTTCTGTTACTCCTTCTGCAACTGCTTTTCCACTTTCCCGCAGGTTGCAGATCTGGTCCCTCCATCTGCCTCTAGGCTATTGGCCCCATGTGCCCCCCTGTTTCTCCTACCAGCCAGGGCTCTCAGCTGCATCATCTGTCCTGTTTCCTTTCCCTTGAACATCCTCAACTCCCTCCACCACTGGCCTTCACTGCACTCACTGGCCCAGATCTAACCCTGGATCTAAAAATCTGCCTTTTACCCTTCCAGATAGGAATGGCCTAGCATTCCTGGATGTTGTGACAAAACAATGGATACTGCTGCCGTGACAATCCTTGAATTCAAGTGTCCGGTGAGCCTTTGGCTCTGCTCACCCATCCTCTCATTACATCACAGTTTTCTCTTTTGTCCATGCCCCTCCATGGCTGATCTAAGCCTTCATTATTTCTCTTAAGTATTGATCTCCTCATGCCCAGAAAATTATCTAATTTTCTAGCACTTCCCAAAAAAAAAAAAAAAAGTGACCATCAGTCGTCACAGCTGACATCCATTGAGGTTTTGTTAACCTGAGATACTGTACTACTTGAAGTCTGTCATCTCATGTAAACCTTACAACTCAATATGGATTTATCATTTTTATCCCCAAGTACAACCTTATGTTCCTAGGATAAACAGCGCTTGGTCACGACGTGTTATCCTTTTAATATATTCTTGAATTTGGTTTGCCAGTATTTTGTTGACAGTTTGTGCATCTATGTTCGTGAGGGATAGTGCCAACTCAAAATTAATGGGAAAATTGTAAAATAGTCAATTATACTTATTTTGAAGGTTTTTGAAAAGCTGAAATATGGCCCTTTTTTGGCTAGTGAAATTATTTCTAGATCATTTGAAAAAAATTCATTTACTGAGTTTATTTTATAGCTTTCTGCAAAAAGTGTTTTGCCTTCAAGGTCCTCCACCAACACTATGGCAGAATCCCCAAAGCTAAAAGTGGTCTACTCCACCTTCCCCTTTCTAGGGCACTCCCACCTTACGAACTAGACATACCAAAATCGTCAGGGAGGTAGCCTGCTTCCAAGAATTCATGGGCTCAGTGATAATGGGTACTTGAGGCCTTTCAGCTTTTCAAGCTTTTCATTTCAGTCCTCTTACTAACCATGAAATCCCATTTCGCAAAACACGAATACCTGTAGTAGAGAGATTTCTAGCATTTACTTCAAATCTAACTCTTAAATCTGAACTTCTTCATGAACAAAGCTATCCATCTATTTATGAACGAGGAGAAGATGAATCAAAATCATCTGCTAATTCAGAGCAATTTGGAAGTGTTTTTCAGTAGGTTTGATAATATCCAGATATCATCAAAAAGGTCACTAAAGCGTAAATATGTGTTTTTGTTCTTGGAGATCAAACACAAATTTTTAAATACATGCATACATACATGCAGTTTGCAGTTCAGGATACTAGAGTTCACTGTTAATTTGGAGGCTGAAAGAATAAATGAATGTATCTTTTTAAATTCCCCATCATGTCAGATTTCAGCATATTGATTTTTAGTTGTTTGGACATATTTACAGATTTTTGACTGTGGAATTCAGCTCTAAGCATGTAGGCAGCTAAAATAATCAGATTGGCTGAGCTATGGTAAACTTCACAGCTAATACCCAGGATGACAGATTCAGAATTCATAAATTGGCCCTTTGGAGGGCATCAGCCAGTATGTTGAAATTGTACAAATTCAAATGTAAAATTCCTCTAAATATAAATATCAACAACATAAATGTAAACTGAGGGATGCAAGCCTTAACAGCAATTCATGTGAAAAAAAACTTGTTTTTACTTTTTATTGAAAATAATCTGAATATCCCACAGAGGAATAAAAAATAAAATCTGATACCTTATAAACAGAGTATTCCTATCAGGGAGATGGTAATCCTGGAGTCCGTGTTTATTAGAGCAGATAAATAAGAGCTCTAAAGCTGGAACAAATCCGGAGAATCACTTAGAAGAGGCCAGCTTTCAAAATCTTCTTCAGGATTAGCAGTGCATGTGAATGCTGTCATATTGAGTATTTTACCTTATTGTTCTGGGCAATGTGAATATATTTGTTGGTGACTGAGAATGCAACTCAGCAGCTGTATCTTCAGTTTTTCCGTTTTCTTTTAACAGTATGCTTATTTTTCTGCTTGTGTTTCTGGAGTAGAATGAGCAAGGAGGACAGTGGAAGGTCTTAGACCAAGGGGCTAACAGGACAGCAGAGCACATAGGATCTCAGGGGTAAGAGTAAGGACTTGGGAATTGATTCTGGTGTAATGGCATATTCGTTGGTATCAGAGAATGGAAAACTCTGGCTAACGGAAGGAGGAAAGGATCTAATTCAGTGAATTTGGTCCTTATAAAATCTTTGGAAAAGTTGGAGGAATGGGTTCTCAGTGGACCTCTGGGAGTACCTTTCAGAAAAACTCCCCCACAAGGGCATGCCATGGAAGCTGCTCTTCTACCAGTATCAGGAAGGAAGGGAGTCAGGCTCACATAGCATCCACTCTTCTCTGGAGCACACGGCTGGCAGTGGGATCGGGGATCAAGAAGCTGCTGCTTCTGCACCTGCCTCACTATATCTAGCAGACTGGTTCCTGGACACTGGGCTGCTGCTACAGAAAACAAAACAGAAACAAAAACCACCCACACTGTTTACGACGGTGCTTGCCACCAGCAGCAGTTAAGGCAGCTGCTAGTTAGCCTCATCTTAATCAGCAGAATCTGATGTGCGTCCAGAACACAACCGCAAGGTAGTCTTAGGCTCTGCGTACTGGAGAGGTTCAGGATTAATGCTGAGTATTGATCCACAGTATCAAGCACAGGTGGGAAGATTTCTAAGTGTTTAAGCAGAGGAACGAAGACATGATTTCACTTAACCTTTCCAAAGATCACTGTGGCACCTCTGGGAAAGGACCACAGGAGAGAGCAAGAGAGGATGAGGACAGGAAATGAGGGGGACAGCCCAGTTGGAGGATATTGTAAATAGTAGGTGAGATGCAAGGGGATGGGCTTGGACCTGACAGGTAGAGGTACAGGTGAGGAGAGTGGGAAGATTGGAGTTTTTCTGAAGGTAAAGTCAAACATATCTGCTGATGGTGTGGATGTGGGGTATAAGAAAGAGAGAAGACAAGAATGAATCCAAATTTGTTGGCCTGAGCAACTAGAAACCGTTTACTGAGATGGGGAAAACTGTGGGAGAATCACATTAGTCAGGAAAGTGGAAGCTATAAGTAGAGATGTCAGGTAGATTGGGGAGTCATCACATAGATGACATTTAAAGTCATGAGACCCGATGATTTAAAGCATGTTAGTGTATTAGAACAGAAGTTTGAGGGCTGAGCCCTAGGGCACTCCAGTGTTTAGATGGCAAGAAGGTGAAGAGGAAGCATGCAACAAAGGACAGTGAGAAGGGTCAGCCAGTAAAGTAGGAGGACTGAGACAGAGCATGTTCTAGAATCGAGAAGAAAAAGGAAGTCGAGGAGGAGAGAGTTAGCACTTGTATCAGACACTGCTGGTGGGTTGTTTCCCATGAGGCAGGAGAATTGATCTCTGTATTTGACAACAGTGAGGCCATGCATTTTGGTGTGATGGTGAAAGCAACATCCTGATTGGAATAGGTTTAGGAGAGAAAGCAAGTATAGACAGCTCTTTCAAGAAAATTTACTGTGGAGGGGAGCAGAGAAATGACTTAGGAGCTTGAGGTAGATATTTGGCTTAAGGGATTTTTTTAACGTTGGTCAGTAATAGAGCAGGTATGTTTGCTTGTAGAAATGGTCCAATACTGAAGGAAAACTTTCACAACTAAGATGACACTTTATTATAGATTTTGGATCCTGTTTTTTTCTGCTTGACATTATGAACATTTTCCTGTTATTTTAATTTTTGTAGATGGCTTTAATGGCTATATTACATTACCTGGAACAAATATAATGATTATAGAAGCCTTCTCCTTATGTTACGTGTTTGGGCTGGTTACTCTTTTTGCTACTATAAATAATGCTAGGAGGAGCATCTGTCTATATTTGTCTCCCTGTCTTTGTCTATTTTTATCATTTCTGGCTGAGAGGTTTAAATATTTTAAAGTCTCATATATTGACACATTTGCTTTCCAAAACTCATCTTCCAAGTTTTCAGTTTGGAATTTAAACATTTTTCTTTCGAAGAAAATAGCAGCTTTTCTAGAGCCGACTTCTAGCTCCGTGTCATGCTGATGTATTGGCAAAATATTGGAGGCTCAGAAAAATGCCCTAAATGGTCCCACATCACTGCAACAAGATTGCTTAGAAGCAGTTGACAAAATTTCACTGCCAAGAAGTGTACTTTTTGCTTTATATATATTTTATGAAGTTCCCCAGTGGGAGAGCTGAGTTATGCTGAAAAGAAAGCATCATCAGGTGAGGGATTTTATCCAGATATTTCAGTTGTCATCTGTGGAATTGATGTTTTTTAACTTCCTACATAGAACTTTTCTGACAGTCCTGCTTATTGCTTCAGAATGGCTTAATGTCTCACAAAAAGTCTAGACAACTTTTTCTAGTTCTTCCAAAATGAGAGGGGGTGTGAATAGGTGGTAAGTATATAATTGTCTGGAGATGGGGGACAAAGGAAAGTGTAAAAGAAATGAAAACTATTAACAGTGAGTCACTAGAATCTTTTAATTTTCTGCAACTGAAAACAATTTCTTTCTTAATTTGTGCCATAGAATTAAAGAGAAGGAAATATTTACTTTACAGCTGCACCACTTGTACACACCCCAAACACACACAGTCATACATAGTTTCACTTTTTTTGCAGTCATGTGTCCCTTTGGAATTGTCAGTAGTCAAAATCTTAAAATAACCACATTGGTGTTTACTGATTTTGATGTGCTGAAAATGAACATAACGTATAGAAAATTAGAGAGAACTATAAATATTTGTACAGGCTAGTTGGTCTTAAAGATTAAGAGTTTTTTTGGTTTTGTCTGTGATAATGTAAGTTAATTACAGCATTTTACAGTCACTTTAGATTCTGTATAAAAGCTCTAAAGAAAATCATTCAATAACAATGTAAAGCTCTTGAAAAACAAAGTTCTTCTTTTCAGTGTAGGTTCTCAAACTCTTATCTGCATTTCCAGGGTGTAAAAAAAGCCCTGAAAATTGAAGATCTTTTCATAACTCATTTGGCTGCAAAACCTGATCTGATCTGAACTCATTTGGCTACAAAACAACCTTAGCTGACATGAGGCTATAGTTAGTCTTTATTCATCCCATTTTATGTAAATATTCATACATTTCTACGCAGAATTATTAATGTATTTGATTACTGATACTGCCTTAGAACACATGAAAAATTCTGAATAAGGAAGCACCTATAACTCCAAGGATTTCGGGAGACAGATGATGAACCTGCATTACTTTTCATTTTCAGTTATAATATATTGTTCTCTAATGTCTCCTTCTCTGAAAATAATTAGCGAGATGTACAGACCTCCCTGATAATTGAGTTCTAAAATAGAGTCAAACTTTAAATTAGGATTAAGTAGCACCAGCACCATATTCCTGCTTTTCTGGCTCTGTTGAAATTTATTATGCCCAGTCAAAATAGTAAAAGGGTTTTGATGATTAAGAAATAAGTCTGGTTAAAGTGTCACATGTATTTTCATTCCTTTTTATTCTGAGGTCCCTCCCAGCACATACATACATATTTGATTGTATTTTTGATGTATAATTGATACTTTTATCAATTTATGGATAAGAGGACGTATACTTCTATGGCCAAATTGTTTTTGATTGAGATTGTGGACAGAGGTGAATTGATATTAGTAGCAGTAGTATCAGCATCATATAACAGAATTCCCTATCTCCCGGGCAGCATGGGCACATGACTCAGAGTGGCCAATAGAATACTCTTATCTCCGTGGACACAGCTATTTCCCCTAGGGGTGTGGGTGGGCATCTGATCCAACAGGGATGATTCTGGGATTGGTTCAGACACTGGGGTAAGGAGCAGGAGAGGGGAGGTCTCATTTTCTGAGACCATCACCTTCAGGGACTGCTGAGCAGCCATGAGCATCTTTTTACACAGTGAGAGAGTCTGGCCTCCACTTAGGTGAGGACAAGCGGAGGCGAGTAGAGCTGAGAAATGGAGAGAGAGCAGGAGGAGAAGGGAGGGCTAGGGAGTGTGAGAGAGAAAGACAGACTTGATGGCATCTTTTGAGCTTCTTCATCAAACCGTGCCTGAATTGACAAAATGCATTTCCCAGCCACACGAGCAAACAAACACCATTTGGGTTTAAGCTATTTTGGATTGACCGGCCTATTTCATTCGGCAAAATGACTCAAGATTCATCTATGTTGGAACATAATAGAGGATTTTCTTCTTTTTTAAGGTGGAATAATATTCCACTGTGTGTATATATATACCATATTTTTAAACTCCATTCATGAATCAATGGACATTTAAGTTGTTCCCGCATCTCGGCTATCATGAATAGTGCTACAGTAAATGAGGGAATGCTAGTATCTCTTTGAGATTCTGATTTTAGTTCTTTTGGATAAACACCCAGAAGTGAGTTCGCAGGATCATATGGTAGTTTTAATTTTAATTTCTTGAGGAATATCCATATTGTTGCCCACAGCAACTGCACCATTTTTCATTCCCACCAACAGGGTACAGGGGTTCCCACATCCTCGCTGGCACTTGTCTTTTATTTTTTCTTTTGATAATAATAATCCTAAGAAGTGTGAGGTTGTAATTCATTGTGGTTTTCATTTGCGTTTCCCTGATGATTAGTGATGTTTAGTGCCTTTTTTATTTTTTTGCTTAAACAACAGATATTTATTTCTCATAGTCCTGGAGGCTGGAAGTTCCAGAGCAAGGTGTCAGCAGTGCTGGTTCCTGCTGAGGCCTCTCTCCTTGCTGTGTAGATGTCCATCTTCTCCCTGTGTCCTCATATGATCATCCCTCTGTGTGTGTCTGTGTCCTAATCTCCTCTTCCTATAAGGGCACATTGGAGTACAGCCCACGCTACTGACTTCGTTTCACTTTAATCACTTCTTTAAAGACTGTGTCTCCAAACACAGTCCCATTCTGAAGTCCTTGGGGTCAGGACTCAACATGTGATTTTTTTTTTCTTTACATCTTTATTGGAGTATAACTGCTTTACAATGTTGTGTTAGATTCTGTTGTATAACAAAGTGAATCAGCTATACATATACATATATCCCCATATCTCCCCCCTCTTGCATTTCCCTCCCACCCCCCCATCCCACCCATCTAGGTGGACACAAAGCACCGAGCTGATCTCCCTGTGCTGTGCGGCTGCTTCCCACTAGCTATCTATTTTACATTTGGTAGTGTATATATGTCAGTGCTACTCTCTCACTTCGTCCCAGCTTACCCTTCCCCTTCCCCATGTCTTCAAGTCTATTTTCTACGTTGGCATCTTTATTCCTGTCCTGCCCCTAGGTTCATCAGAACCTTTTTTTTTTTAGATTCCATATATATGTATTAGCATATGGTTTTTGTTTTTGACTTTCTGACTTACCTCACTCCATATGACAGACTCTAGGTCCATCCACCTCACTACAAATAACTCAATTTTGTTTCTTTTTATGACTGCATAATATTCCACTGTATATGTGTGCCACATCTTCTTTATCCATTCATCTGTCAATGGACATTTAGTTTGCTTCCATATCCTGGCTATTGGAAACAGTGCTGCAGTGAACATTGTGGTACATGCCTCTTTTGGAATTACGGTTTTCTCAGGATATATGCCCAGTAATGGGATTGCTGGGTCATATGGTAGCTCTATTTTTAGTTTTTTAAGGAACCTCCATAGTGTTCTCCATAGTGGCTCTACCAATTGACATTCCCACCAATAGTGCAAGAGGGTTCCCTTTTCTCCACACCCTCTCCAACATTGTTTCTAGACTTTTTGATGATGGCCATTCTGACCAGTGTGAGGTGATACCTCATTGTGGTTTTGATTTGCATTTCTCTAATGATTAGTGACATTGAGCATCTTTTCATGTGTTTGTTGGCAATCTGTATATCTTCTTTGGAGAAATGTCTATTTAGGTCTTCTGCCCATTTTTGTATTGGGTTGTTTGTTTTTTTGATATTACGCTGCATGAGCTGCTGTATATTTTGGAGATTAATCCTTTGTCAGTTGCTTCGTTTGCAAATATTTTCTCCCATTCTGAGGGTTGTCTTTTTTGTCTTGTTTATGGTTTCCTTTGCTGTGCAAAAGCTTTTAAGTTTCATTAGGTCCCATTTGCTTATTTTTGATTTTATTTCCCTTTCTCTAGGAGGTGGGTCAAAAAGGATCTTGCTGTGATTTATGTCATAGAATGTTCTGCCTATGTTTTCCTCTACGAGTTTGATAGTGTCTGGCCGTACATTTAGGTTTTTAATCCATTTTGAGTTTATTTTTGTGTGTGGTGTTAGGGAGTGTTCTAATTTCATTCTTTTACATGGAGCTATCCGGTTTTCCCAGCACCACTTGTTGAAGAGGCTGTCTTTTCTCCATTATATATTCTTGCCTCCTTTATCAAAAATAAGATGACCAAAAAACAAAAAAAATGTGACCATAGGTGCGTGGGATTATCTCTGTGCTTTCTATCCTGTTCCATTGATCTATATTTCTGTTTTTTTGCCAGTACCATACTGTCTTGATTACTGTAGCTTTGTAGTATAGTCTGAAGTCCAGGAGCCTGATTTCTCCAGCTCCGTTTTTCTTTCTCGAGATTGCTTTGGTGATTTGAAGTCTTTTGTGTTTCCATATAAGTTGTGAAATTTTTTGTTCTAGTTCTGTGAAAAATGCCAGTGGTAGTTTGAAAGGGATTGCATTGAAACTGTAGATTGCTTTGGGTAGTACAGTCATTTTCACAGTGTTGATTCTTCCAATCCAAGAACATGGTATATCTCTTCATCTAATTGTATCATCTTTAATTTCTTTCATCAGTGTCTTATAGTTTTCTGCATACAGGTGTTTTGTCTCCTTACATTTATTCCTAGGTATTTTATTCTTTTTGTTGCAATGGTAAATGGGAGTGTTTCCTTAATTTCTCTTTCAGATTTTTCAGCATTAGTGTATAGGAGTGCAAGGGATTTCTGTGCATTAATTTTGTATCCTGCTACTTTACCAGATTCATTGATTAGCTCTAGTAGTTTTCTGGTAGCATCTTTAGGATTCTCTATGTATAGTATCATGTCATCTGCAAACAGTGACAGATTTACTTCTTCTTTTCCGATTTGGATTCCTTTTATTTCTTTTTCTTCTCTGATTGCTGTGGCTAAAACTTCCAAAACTATGTTGAATAATAGTGGAGAGACTAGGCAACCTTGTCTTATTCCTGATCTTAGTGGAAATGGTTTCAGTTTTTTACCATCAAGAACAATGTCGGCTATGGGTTTGTCATATATGGTCTTTATTATATTGAGGTAGGTTCCCTCTATGCCTACTTTCTGGAGGGTTTTTATCATAAATGCATGTTGAATTTTGTCAGAAGCTTTTTCTGCATTTATTGAGATTATCATATGGTTTTTCTCCTTCAGTTTGTTAATATGGTGTATCACATTGATTTGTGTATATTGAAGAATCCTTGCATTCCTGGGATAAACCCCACTTGATCATGGTGTATGATCCTTTTAATGTGCTGTTGGATTCTGTTTGCTAGTATTTTGTTGAGGATTTTTGCATGTATGTTCGTCAGTGATATTAGCCTGTAGTTTTCTTTCTTTGTGACAGAAATTGGTGTCACACACTACGTGGTGATGGCGGCCTTGTAGAATGATTTTGGGAGTGTTCCTCTCTCTGCTATATTTTGGAAGAGTTTGAGAAGATAGGTGTTTAGCTCTTCTCTAAATGTTGGATAGAATTCCCCTGTGAAGCCAATCTGATCCTGGGGTTTTGCTTTTTGGAAGATTTTTAATCACAGTTTCAATTTCAGTACTTTTGATTGGTCTGTTTATATTATCTACTTCTTCCTGGTGCAGTCTTAGAAGGTTGTGCATTTCTAAGAATTTGTCCATTTCTTCCAGGTTGTCCATTTTATTGGCATAGAGCTGCTTGTAGTAATCTCTCATGATCGTTTGTATTACTGCAGTGTCAGTTGGTACTTCTCCTTTTTCATTTCTAATTCTATTGATTTGAGTCTTCTCCCTTTTTTCTTGATGAGTCTGGCTAATGGTTTATCAATTTTATTTATCTTCTCAGAGAACCAGCTTTTAGTTTTATTGATCTTTGCTATTGTTTCCTTCATTTCTTTTTTATTTATTTCTGATCTGATATGTGTGATTGCTTTCCTTCTGCTAACTTTGGGGTTTTTTGTTCTTCTTTCTCTAATTGCTTTAGGTGTAAGGTTAAGTTGTTTATTTGAGTTGTTTCTTGTTTCTTGAGGTAGGGTTGTATTGCTGTAAACTTCCCTCTTAGAACTGCTTTTGCTGCATCCCATAGGTTTGAGTCGTTGTATTTTCATTGTCATTTGTTTCTAGGTATTTTTTTATTTTATCTTTGATTTCTTCAGTGATATCTTGGTTATTTAGTAGTGTATTGTTTAGCCTCCATGTGTTTGTATTTTTTACAGGTTTCTTCCTGTAACTGATACTTAGTCCCATGGTGTTGAGGTCGGAAAAGATACTTGATATGATTTCAATTTTCTTAAATTTACAAAGGCTTGATTTGTGACCCAAGATATGATCTATTCTGGAGAATGTTCCATGAGGACTTGAGAAGAAAGTGTGTTCTGTTGTTTTTCGATAGAATGTCCTATAAATATCAATTAAGTCCATCTTGTTAAATGTGTCATTTAAAGCTTGTGTTTCCTTATTTATTTTCATTTTGGATGATCTGTCTTCTGGTGAAAGTGTGGTGTTAAAGCCCCCTACTATTATTGTTACAGTCTATTTCCCCTTTTATGGCTGTTAGCATTTGCCTTATGTACTGAGGTGCTCCTGTGTTGGGTACATAAAAATTTACAATTGTTATAGTTTCTTCTTGGATTGATCCCTTGATCATTATGTAGTGTCCTTTTTGTTTCTTGCAACAGTCTTTGTTTTAATGTCTATTTTATGTGATATGAGAATTGCTACTCCAGGTTTCTTTTGTTTTCCATTTGCATGGAATATCGTTTGCCATCCCCTCACTTTCAGTCTGTATGTGTCCGAGGTCTGAAGTGGGTCTCTTGTAGACAGCATATATACAGGTCTTGTTTTTGTGTCCACTCAACCAGTCTGTGTCTTTTGGTTGGAGCATTTAATCCATTTACATTTAAGGTAATTAATATGTATGTTCCTATTACCATTTTCTTAATTGTTTTGGCTTTGGTTTTGCAGATCTTTTCCTTCTCTTGTGTTTCCCGCCTAGAGAAGTTCCTTTAGCATTTGTTGTAAAGCTGGTTTGGTGGTGCTGAATTCTCTTAACTTTTGCTTGTCTGTAAAGACTTTAATTTCTCTGTCAAATCTGAATGAGGTCCTTGCTGTGTAGAGTAATCTTGGTTGTAGGGTTTTCCCTTTTATCACTTTAAATATGTCCTGCCACCCTTTTGGCTTGCAGAGTTTCTGCTGAAAGATCAGATGTTAACCTTATGGGGATTCCCTTGTATGTTATTTGTTACTTTTCCCTTGCTGCTTTTAATATTTTTTCTTTTCTTTTTAATTTTTTTAGTTCGATTAATATGTGTTTTGGCGTGTTTCTCCTTGGATTTATGCTGTATGGGATTCTCTATGCTTCTTGGACTTGATTAACTATTTCCTTTCTCATATTAGGCAAGATTTCAACTATAATCTCTTCAAATATTTTCTCAGTCCCTTTCTTTTTCTCTTCTTCTGGAACCCCTATAATTCGAATGTTGGTGAGTTTAATGTTGTCCCAGAGGTCTCTGAGACTGTCCTTATTTCTTTCATTCTTTTTTCTTTATTCTGCTTTACAGTAGTTATTTCCACTATTTTATCTTCCAGGTCACTTATCCGTTCTTCTGCCTCAGTTATTCTGCTATTGATCCCTTCTAGAGTATTTTTAATTTCATTTATTGTGTTGTTCATCATTGCTTGTTTCCTCTTTAGTTCTGCTAGGTCCTTGTTAAATGTTTCTTGCATTTTCTCTATTCTATTTCCAAGATTTTGGATCATCTTTCCTATCATTATTCTGAATTCCTTTTCAGGTAGACTGCCTATTTCCTCTTCATTTGTTAGGTCTGGTGGGTTTTTATCTTGCTCCTTCATCTGCTGTGTGTTTTTCTGTCTTCTCATTTTGCTTATCTTACTGTGTTTGGGGTCTCCTTTTTGCAGGCTGCAGGTTTGTAGTTCCCATTGTTTTTGCTGTCTGTCCCCAGTGGCTAAAGTTGGTTCAGTGGGTTGTGTAGGCTTCCTGGTGGAGGGGACTAGTGCCTGTGTTCTGGTGGGCAGGTCCACGTCTGGTGGTGTGTTTTGGGGTGTCTGTGGCCTTATTATGATTTTAGGCAGCCTCTGTGCTAATGGGTGGGGTTGTGTTCCTGTCTTGCTAGTTGTTTGGCGTAGGGTGCCCAGCACTGTAGTTTGCTGGTCATTGAGTGAAGCTGGGTGTTGGTGTTGAGATGGAGATCTCTGGGAGATTTTCGCTGTTTGATATTATGTGGAGCTGGGAGGTCTCTTGTGGACCTGTGTCCTGAAGTTATCTCTCCCACGTCAGAGGCAGAGCACTGGCTCCTGGCTGCAGCACCAAGAGCCTTTCATCCACACAGCTCAGAATAAAAGTGAGAAAAAGTAGAAAGAAAGGAGATAAAATAAAGATAAAATAAAATGAAGTTATTAAAATAAAAAATAATTATTAAGAAAAAAAATTTTTTTAATAAAATAAAACGAAACAAACCAAAAATGGACGGACAGAACCCTAGGACAAATGGTGAAAGCAAAACTATACAGACAAAATCTCACACAGAAGCATACACATGCACACTCACAAAAAGAGGAAAAGGGGAAAAAATAATATATGTTGCTCTCAGTCCACCTCCTGAATTTGGGATGATTCCTTGTCTATTCAGGTATTCCACCGATGCAGGGACATCAAATTGATTGTGGAGATTTAATACGCTGCTCCTGAGGCTGCTGGGAGATATTTTCTTCTTTGTTCTCACAGCTCCCAGGGGCTCAGCTTTGGATTTGGCCCCGCCTCTGTGTGTAGGTCACCTGAGGGCGTCTGTTCTTCGCTCAGACAGCACGGGATTAAAGGAGCAGCTGATTCGGGGGCTCCGGCTCACTCAGGCCCGGGGGAGGGAGGGGCACGGAGTTTGGGGCAAGCCTGCGGCGGCAGAGGCCGGCGTGACGTTGCACCAGCCTGAGGCGCGCCGTGTGTTCTCCCAGGGAAGTTGCCTGGGACCCTGGCAGTGGCGGGCTGCACACGCTCCCAGGAAGGGGAGTGTGGATAGTGACCTGTGCTCGCACACAGGCTTCTTGGCGGCGGCAGCAGCAGCCTTAGCGTCTCCCGCCCGTCTCTGGGGTCTGCGCTTTTAGCCGTGGCTCGCTCCCGTCTTTGGAGCTCCTTTAGGCAGCGTTCTTAAACCCCTCTCCTCGCGCACCAGAAACAGAGAGGTAAGAAAAAGTCTCTTGCCTCTTCGGCAGGTCCAGACTTTTCCCTGGACTCCCTCCTGGCTAGCTGTGGCGCACTAGCCCCCTTCAGGCTGTGTTCACGCAGCCAAGCCCAGTCCTCTCCCTGGGATCCGACCTCAGAAGCCCGAGCCTCACCTCGCAGCCCCGCCCGCCCCGGCGGGTGAGCAGACAAGCCTCTCGGGCTGGTGAGTGCCGGTCGGCACCCATCCTCTGTGCGGGAATCTCTCCGCTTTGCCCTCCGCACCCCTGTGGCTGTGCTCTCCTCCGCGGCTCCGAAGTTTCCCCCCTCCGCCACCCGCGGTCTCCGCCCGCGAAGGGGCTTCTAGTGTGTGGAAACCTTTCGTCCGTCACGGCTCCCTCCCACTGGTGCAGGTCCCGTCCCTATTCTTTTGTCTCTGTTTATTCTTTTTTCTTTTGCCCTACCCAGGTACATGGGGAGTTTCTTGCCTTTTGGGAGGTCTGAAGTCTTCTGCCAGCGTTCAGTAGGTGTTCTGTAGGAGTTGTTCCACGTGTAGATGTATTTCTGCTGTATCTGTGGGGAGGAAGGTGATCTCTGTGTCTTACTCTTCGGCCATCTTCCCCGTCTCCCTGGCATGTTTAACTTTTATTTGCAGTGACTCTTGTAATAGGCAAAAATTAAGATTCTGAAAAATAGAAATACTTGTTTTTAGAGTATGCAATTAAAGCAGAGTTGGAAATTTGGGGTAATGTGGATGAGATTAAAGAAAACTTGAAAAACACTAAGAAGTTGAGAACTCAGGCGTATAGGAATGTAAGTTGGTTCCTGAAACATCATAAATGTATGTGCAAGGCACACAGTGGGGCAGGAGTACAGGTAAGAATATTAACCATCACACGATGGGAGGAAACTAGACTGGAAGAGCCAAGCCCAGAGGTCTGAATGCTAGGCAGTGGAATATGACAGTCTATTAAAAAATAAGGCTGGTAATTGGGAACTGGAGCCCTAGTGTTTCAGCACTGTGTCAGTTCATCAGCCCCAGCTGGGGATACCCCCAATGAAATGGAAGGATGAAGTTAGGAGTGGCTGAACAAGAAAGGATTTGGGAACCAAATGTTGTCCAGAGAAACCGAACCATAGCGAACTAAGAAAAGTGAGTGACTCAGCTCTTATACTGTTGTTTTGTTTCTGGTTTTTTTGTTGAAAAAGGAATATGTGTCATAATAAGTTAACTTGAAATGTGTTGCATCTGAAAATACAGTAGCAAAAGAGAAAGATATTCAGAAATATATTTAAACTTTGAGAAACTTTATCAATCAAATGCCATCCCTTCTGGATCAAAATCCTTTCACCAGATCATGTAAAGCCTTTTATGAGTTTTTCAGAAGAAGGCACCCTGGAAATTTCAGTTATTTTTATCACCTTTATTGAAAAGGCCATTTCTTTGCTCTAAGGCTGAATTCTTTGATGCAAGTTCAGTAGCTTTGGAGTGAATCTGAGTGCAGCTTTCAGAGCAGTGAGAAAAATCATGCAGTGTTGAGATACCAAGCTTCCTTCAAGAAATCATTTGAAAGTAACTGATAAAGATGCTTAGGGCTCTGAATTATTGTGAAGTACGGTATTCAAAGAAACTGGTAGTTTGGAACACTTTTCTATAATTACATGCTGTTGAATTCTAAAATGTCACATAGCAATGTAAGAGCAAGATATACTCATTTTTAACTCACTGTGGACAAAATGCATAGCTGCAGTCTCCAATCTGAGGCTCAGGAGGTGGACGTGGGTGCCCCAGTCAGTTTATTTTGTTGACTGATCTTAACGATCATCACCGATGCCGTGGCCGTCACTTATTAGGGAGGGGAATGACTGCATCAGCCATTTCAAGGATTTGGCAAAGATATATCAAATGCCAGAAGGAAAAATGGGAAAGAGCAGAAACAATGACAACAAAAGTCCTCGTGAGACCAAGAGACCTAAGCTGGGCCACGCCCTACATAACAGCCCACAGAAACCAGTAGCACGCCATTGTAATGCAAGAACAAAATCATAGTGCTTCTGGAGTTTGGGCATTTTGTAGATTGGTGTTTTTCAGAATTTTCCTGCTGCTTTGTAACACAGTTTGAACTTTAAAACTTCTCCTGTATACTAAAAGTCATTCATTTAGTAATAATAGTCAATACATACCATGCTTTTTCTGTACCAGGCATTGTAGTTTGCAGATGATATCTCGCCATAACCCTTTAAGATAGGGGATTGTTTCCATCCGCATTTTGTAGGTGAGTCACAGAGAGGTTAACTGGCCCAAGGTTCTACAACTCTTCAGTGACAGAACTAGATTCAAAGCCAGTTAACCCAGCTTGCAAGTCGAGGCGTTTACGCTGTGACACCACACACTGCAGCTTCTGTTTTTATTGGGCATCTTTAAAGACGTGGCACTTGGCTTGTTTCCGTAGATAATGTGACGTATGAGACAGGAATTTTTCTAAGTTTTAGTAAGTTCAGTATTTTTCTACTTTCTAAAAGCCCGTGTACATATACACTTAGCAATTCACCATGTAGCCTCTGGTGCGACCTATACTGAAAATTCCTCAAACAGTGAAAATAGCTCACTGGCAGAGAAGAGCCGATCACAAGACACCCAATCCTCGTTTATCTCTGGGTAATACCTGAATCAGCTGGAGCAAACCTGCTGCCCAGGGACGGCTCTCTGGGCTGGAGGTCTGTGCTGCAGCCGGCCTGTAGTGACATCAGCAATGAGAGAGCCCCCCGAGCCCCCATGCGGAGCCCACTGCCCATCCTCAAGAGACCAGCCCCAGGGACGTGGCCTGTTAAGTACAAGCTCCTCTCTGGTTGCCCTTGGATTAGTTTTCGCTACAACTGAAGGCTAGTGAAATTAACAACAACAATAATATACATATGTTACTTAGCGCTGCTCTGTGCAGCACTGATCTGTTATAGTACTCTCATCACAGAAATATTTTTATTTTAAAATATTTATAGATCTTTTATAGTGAGGAAGAGTATTAGGGTGAAGCATATGTAATTACCAACATTCAACCTGTTTGGCCAACAGAAACCAGTTTTCTTATACAAACTGGGTACAGTCGATGTAAGTACCATCGTAAGTTCTCAGCCAGTGAACCACCTTCTCATAGGGCCTTTGCTCAGTCAGAATGAGGTTCAGCTCTCTGTGGTCTCTCTCCCATTATCGTATGTTCTTGAGGTTCAGTTTTGACTCACAAAAATCAGCAAAGTATGCATAGGTGACAGTGCCTCAGGTGATGCAGAGGTGGCAGGTGGCCTTCCCAAGGGACTGTCGAAGAGGCACAGGGTGAAAATCAGCTACCGAGCAGGGAACAGTGCAAGACCTGCAACATTATGACAGCACCAAAGCATCCTCTGGAAAAATAAAATAAAACAGAGGCACCACGAGAGCAAGTGACGTCAGGATTGCCTCATCATAGGAATCCTCGGGAAGCCTGTGTTTCAGGAAGCATTCTCTATATTAAACAGACATACCTAAAATCATAATGGTAGGTCAGTAATTCCTGAGGACTGTAGCAGGCAAGGCACTGTGCTAACTGCTTAGCATGTGTGTATCCGTCAGGCTTCTCCAGAGCAGCAGAAGCAGTGGGACACACAGACATTGAGATTTACTTCAAGGAATTGCTTACATGGTGGTGAGGCTGGCAGGTGCAAAATCCACAGGGCAGTCAGAAGGCTGGAAAGTCTCAGGCAGGAGCTGTCATGTTGAAGCAGAATTTCTTCTTCCTCAAGAAACCTCAGCTTTGCTCTTCAGGCTTTTCAACTGAGTGGATGATGCTGACTCAGATTATAGAGGATAATCTCCTTTACTCCAAGTCAACTGATTGTGGATGTTAGACCACATCTACAGGATACCCTCAGAGCAACACATAAATTAGGGTTTAATTGAATAAATGGGTATTGTGGTCTAGCCAGGTTGACAGGTACAACTAGCTGTCACAATATATATGCCATTTTTCCCTCATGAAAAAGCTGTACGCATAGTACTATTGTATCCCCATTTTACAGATGAAGAGATGGAGGCTCAAGGTCAAGAACTTGTTCAAGATCACACAGTTTGCAAAGGACGAAGCCATGCTTTGAAACCAGGGGATTTGACTTGAGAGCCAGTGAATTTAACCACTGGGATCTTCTGTCTCACCAAGTAGCAAGGATTTTCTGCTAAGGATATGGGAGTTGAGTAGGGAAAAGCCAGCAAGAGGTAAAGCCAGCTCTTGTGCATTAGAGAATCACTAGCTCTCCATTGTCATAGGCTTCACAGCCATGCAGTAAACATAAGCTGAGTACTTATTAAATGAACCACTCTGTAAATAGAGGGAAGGTTATAACATAGTAGGTATGGAGGTACCAGCTTGTGTGAAAAACATCAGATCAAACTGGATTGTACATCAAGACAGACATCAGGGAGAAGAATAAAAAATTCCTTCTTTTTGCCATTCCAAATAGACTCCTTCCAAAGTTCCACTCCAACCAGAACAGCAGCATTAGCAGTATCTGGGAAAGTTGCCCTCTGGGAGCCGTGACAACGTGAATATAGAAGAATGTGGGACTTGGGATCTCCAGGGAAACGCAAATTGACAGCTAGCTGGGGTGGAATTTTACAGTTGCCCGAGAACTTTCCCTCACCTCCTAAACAAATGAGTGTCTCCCACTGTCACCCTCCCTATCCCATACTCCATGGTGGCACTTATGAAACTTCTCCATGTCCCTAAAGCTCTCAGCTCTGCTTGCAGATACTTTAGCCGAAGACTTTGTTTCCACCTTAGAAGAAAAATACAAGCCAGCAGAGACAACCTTCCTAAATATCTCTTCACACCACCACCAAACATAGATGAGCTGCACCAGTTTTCTGCAGCCTCCTCTGCAAGAGTATCCCTTGTCTTGTGCTCTGCACTTTGGTTATCATTGGCATCCATCACCTCTAGAACTTGCCCCATCAGTCATCACTTTCCTTTCCCTCATTATATTTTCAATCATTTTAGTTTTTCCTTTCCCCTCTGCCTACAAATATACTAAATGCTTCCACTATCTTAAAAACTACCTTGCTTCTAGATAATTGCAAGAAACATAAATGGACTAAAATGCTTTATAAATGGGAAAATTTACAGAGCAGATGGGAGTAAAAAAAAAAAAACTGTATAGATCTTACTTGACTTACGATGGGGTTACATTCTGATAAACCCATCATAAGTCGAAAATATCCTAAGTCAAAAATGCTTTTAATACCCCTAACCTACCAAACATCACAGCTTAGCCTTGCCTACCTTAAACGTGCTCAGAACGCTTGTATTAGCCAATAGTTAGGCAAAAATCATCTGACACAAAGCCTATTTTGTAATAAAGTGTTGAATATCTCATGTAATTTACTGAATACTGTACTGAAAGTGAAAAACATCATGGTTGTAAGTGTATCGATTATTTACCCTCGTAATCCCGTGGCTGGCCCCGGGATGCAGCTCACTACCACTGCCCAGCATTGTGAGAGAGAACCATACCACATCTTACTAGAGTGGGAAAAGATCAAAATCCAAACTATGGTTTCTATCACCTTTACACCACAGGAAAGTTGGAAAATTGTAAGTCGAACCATCTTAAGTCAGGGACCATCTGTATTTTGATTCTGTGAAACACATTTTACATACAAAAATATAGAGAGATTGAAAATAAAAGGATAGAAAAAAAATTTCCTTCCAAACTCTGAGAAAAAGATAGTAACTATTAGATAAAGAAAACTCTGAGATAAGAAATATTACTAGAGGTCAAAGAAATTTCTCAGTGATAAAAATTTCAATTTACCAGAAAGCTATAGAAAATTCTACATCTGTATGTTTATAGTGTACAATTCTAAATGTATATACTCTTCTAAATATAGACAGCAAAAATTAACAAAAGTGAAAGAGGAAATGTGTATCAATAACGTTCTGTGGGTTTTAATATACCTCCATCTGTAACTTACAGAACAAGTGGACACATGCACACACAAAAATAGTAAGATTACAGATGGTTTGGTCAAGGTGATCTAACTGACATATTAATAAATTGGGTTATCAATTGAATATATAGATACACTATCACTATTCCTGGAGATATGCTCAACTAAAAGAGACACACATATATACCCAAAGAAATTTATAAGAATACTTATAACACCACTATTTGTAATTGTCAAAAGTTGGAAATAACCCAATGATATCAAGGCAGATCAAATAAATGTGATATTTTGAAAAAATATACCTTGCCTCAATTCTGCTTCCCCCTCAAGCTACCAAAACTTTTCTTTCTTTTCCTGTATGATAATTTTAAGTAAAAATATTTTTGGAAAAAAAATACCAGCTCTATTTCCTCACTCCCATTGCACTGCTGAATTCTTAGCAATATTTCCAGCTGCTCTCTTACCACGGAAATTGTTCTGGTCAGGGCAGCAAGCACAAAACTCTGTTATCTTGTTTCTTATTCCTGTTCTACTAGGCTGGCTTCTCGGCACATCTGACACTGGTTGTCCCTCCCTTCAACCTGAAAATCTCTTCTTTCTTAACCGATTTCTCTCTTGGTTCTCTTTCTGTTGCTAAAACCTTTTTTTTCTCCCAGTGTCTTGCAAAGCCTCTTGTTCTGGCATTGCAGGTACACTGGGTGCTGGGGCCCTGTCTCTCTTCATGATGGGCGAGGATATTTGGTCTCATGGCTTCAGCACATCTTTGTGCCGAGGCAGTAAGTATGGCAATGTGGGTGAGCCTGGGCTTTGAAGTCAGTTGATGGGCTAACTCACAAAGCAGGGGCTCTGAACCCAGCCTTTCTCCTGAGCATGAATCAGAGGGGCGCTGAAAGTAAACTTGACCCAGATCATAACTGTGTCTGTCATGAGCCAATTTTGCACCGCTGCACGTTCATAAACTGGTGAAAGCACACATCCTGTTCTCATAATACCAGACCCAGTTTATGCACTTGTCAGATTTGCCTGGGCATGTTTTTCTGCTTGATGCTACTGGTGACCCTCCAGGAAGATCACTTGGCACCAATGGCATTTTTGTGGGAACAGAGAGGTGATGTCCATCTTTACTGGAAGGGGCTCACTGGGCTGTCTCCCTGCCTTCGTGTTGGTGGCTGATTGGTCATTGCCCTGGGCTGCCCAGCAGGTGGTCCCGATCGCCCATGTTGCTGAGGGCAGGACCAAACGGTGCCTCCTCTCACACCACCTCTGACCTCACTGCAGGGCCCTCCTCTCCTGCCCTTGGGCTTCCCTCCCACTGCTGCCCTACAAATGCCAGGGCCTTACTGAGAGCTCCAGCCACCCACTGGCTTTTCAGGAGGGTCTTCAGGGCTGCAGGCTGCAGAGAGACAGGCATAAAATGATGCTGCCTCATGCCCTTTCACAAGTTTGATGCCACTGCTCTGGACAGAATTTCCCAGAAATATGGGGGAACTGATGCCCAGCAGTGGAGAGGGGGGAGACTTTGGCCAGTAAGCAACAGGAGACAGAAAGAGCCAGCAGATAGATTCTCCTCCTTTACTCCTCCCCCAGAGACTGTTCTGGGACACAGTGTTTCCATATCCCTCTCTGGGGATGTTCTGTGTGTCCGAGCAACCAGGATGTTCCAGCAACCTGGTTGCTGGAGAGTCTGGACAGCTTGGAATGCACGCCTTTGTACCTGCTTTCTCTCTCCTCCTACCTCACTCGCCTGGTTCCTTCACATCTTCTTCCCTGGAATGCACCCTCAACTAAGCTTTAGCACTTAAGTTTTGACTTAGGCTCAGTTTTCTTGGGAAACCAGGGTGAAAGATTAACCATCAAAAGCACAGTCCTCTTGATTCCCTACTAAGTGCCTGCGGTTTTGCTAACTGATTTACCTTTATTCTCTTTTGATCCTCAAAGAAAACGGTATGGTAGATATCCTTTCCCCCTATTAGAGAGAGGAACTGCGGCTCAGCGAGGCTTAAGTAACTTACCCAAGACGGCACAGCTAGGAGGGCGGAGCTCAGATGCTCATGCCGCCGTGTCTTGCTTCAGAGTTGGCATTCCTCCCGCTGCTCATTCCTGCCTCTGTGTGAGGACAGTGGGGCCTGGGGATTTTATGTAGTTTCCATGTGGTAATTCATCGGCAGAGTTCTCAGAACCTTTGAGGATGATTGAATGAAGAACATTTTAAATATCCAAGCAGAGCATGATAAGAGAGTCCTGAAATGACCGACTGGTGAGCAATCAATAAAAGCAGATGGTTAAACCACCATTATTTGACTTTTAAATATCACTTTATACAGTCATTTCTAAATGGAATCACATTGATGAATCAGCTAAAGGTCATGAGAGTAGCTGCTACAGGGAGGAGAAACGAGGGCTCCTCCCCAGGCCCAGCTCAGAGCTCCGTCACGCTTGAAGTCACGGGGCCAACTCATCTAGATCATCTAGATCTGTCTGTCCTCTCCCTAAAGATCTTTGAGAACAAAATGTACAACGAGATAACTAGAAAGTTCATCTTGAGACAAAGTAGAGGGGTCCTGACTGCCAGAGACTGAAATGGGAAGGAGTCCCTTGTCCTGCACAGAGTGCTACTGGCAGAGTTCTATACGTGTACAGAGATTTGGACTAAGAATTGCACTTTGGAAATTGGAAAAGGACCAAATTTGGACCCTGTTACACTACTCAGCATCTCTCCAGATTGTGGATTATGAAGTGAACCTTTTCACTTTGTGTCCCTCCTGTGGGAAAGAGTTGTTTTTGTGTGATTACAAAGTTAGACCGTTTACAAATCTAATCATTTTATCTTGGTCTGATAAAAGTGCTGAAGGACTGGCCCCTTGAAGAGAGTTGTTAACGTGTAAGTACATACTTATAAAAACAAGTGGATTTGTGTGTATGTGAAGAAAGCATTAACACCAACTGCCTGATATTGAAACTCCTGCCTTTGAACTTCACAAGCATCCCAGAGGCCTCCAGGAACTGTGCTATCCCACAGCAGTGTCCTCTGAGCATCGTTGCCAGCAGAGGCTGTTCTCAAAGAAGCCTTTTCCTTTTCTGTATTTTCCCTGCATGCTGTTCAGTCGCACGGTGTGATGCCACCCCCCCCCAAAGAATCCACACTTACCTCTTTAAACAGCAACCGCCCTCTCATCTCCCAACGCACCCTCCAAAAAAAACCTGCTCAAAGAGCTTAACCCAGTGTCTCAGATTTTAATATCAATCACCTGGAGGTGTTGATAAAATGACGTGACATTCTGATTCAGTAGTTCGGGATGGGGCCTGAGATCCTGCATTTTAAGCACACTCCCAGGATATGTCAGTGCTGATCTGTGAACCACGCTTCGAGTAGCAAGAGCTTAGAAGACCATTCTATTTCCCTTTTGAATATTTTAATGATGATTTGGTGCTTAGAAAAATTTGCCCCTTGAAAATGCCTCAGTGCTACCAACAAGCTGTTCTGGGTACCACTGCAGAAATTTCAAACAGATGGGACTGAAGTTAGAAACACTGAGAATATTATGCTACAGCTGTTCTCTTGGTCGCATTTGTTTTAGTTCTCGGCACAAGCACAAGCTCAGTGCTGACCTAAAGGCTTACTCTCAAAATTACACATAAAAGTGGATTTTACCAACACTTTTTGACTAAATGTGCTTGTCCCTGAGACCACCAGGCTCATTTTATTCAGTCTCGAATTGGTTATTTTCCTTCATGCAATTTCAGTTATTGTATAGGGTGAGATTTTAATGTTCAGGCACATAAACAGAAGCAGCTTAAGTGTGTATTTAAATTCTGTATTTGATTGGGCAGAAGTAATACTTGTTATTCTGCCTCTATTTCAGGGTTTTCATTTTCTGCCTAGCGAATTCAGTCATTTTAATATCCAAGAAAACAATTCTGGAAAATACAACTGGTCCAAAGCATGTTAAACTGCCTAAAACAGATGGGGGAGAGGGGTATTAAACTAGCCAGCTTTTTCCAGGTGCTTTAGAAATATTTACTGTGTATTGCGTTTTACCCCAAAACATAGCTATACATTATCTTTTGTCGAAAATACCTTATTTGGAGAAAAATAAAAATAAACATTTGGTTTTGTATAAACTATACCAAATCTTACATTTATCTGTTACATTCATTTTTGAAAACTGCCTTCCTAACTCACATCTTAACCAGTACATTTTGCTAACATCCTCCTGGTATTCTTGTCTATAGATGCTGTCTATTCCAAAACGCATTTGCAAAATAATCTCCTTAACTTAAGGAGAGTAAGACCTTAAGAGCCATTTATCATATCAGTCTCCTATTTCAAGACATTTGCTCCAAGTCTGTAGTTCTCAGCCTACTACTTAGCACCTTTCACTAAATAAATTAACAACAAAAATCTCAGGTTTGGGAACCAGTCGGTTCCTCACTAGGGGGAAAATAAGGAGCTCTACATCCCCAAGTTAGTCTTAGTTATTTTTCTCTGTCCATACTGACTTGTGCCATTTAACCATGACTTCAATTTTTAACAGATATAGAACTGTATTCTTATTCAATGAGTTTTGGTAGTTTGTGTCTTCCAAGGAATTGCTTCATCTCATCTAAGCTTTAGAATGTACGTGCTTAGAGTTATTCACAGTATTCCCTTATAATATTTCAATGTATGTTGGGTCTCTAATGATAGCATTCTCTCACTTCTGATATAGTAATTTGTTTCTACTCTCATTTTCTTGGTCAGTCTGTTAAGAGGTCTAACAATTTTAGTGATCTTTTCTAAGAATCAGCTTCTGGTTTTATTGATTTTGCTATTATTTTGCTGTTTTCAATTTTATGGATTTCTGCTCTTACCTTTATTTACTTTCTTCTGATAAATTTGGTTTATTTTGCTCTTCTTTTTCTAGTTCCCTGAGGTGGAATCAGTATTCATTTGAGGCCTCTCTTTTTTCCTAATACATGCATTTAATACATGTTTTCTTCTAAGCACTGCTTTAGCTTTACCTCACAAATTTGATATGTTGTATTTTCATTGTCACTCAGTTTAAAATTTTTTCTTATTTCCTTTGAGACTTGCTCTTTAGCCCAGGGATTATTTAGAAATATTTAATTTCTAAGAATTGGGGGATTTTCCAGATATTTTTGTTATTGATTTCTAGATTAATTCCATTATGGTCAGAGAATATACTTTGTATGATTTCAATACTTAGTTTTTAAAAATATGTTAAGGTTGTTTTATGACCTGGTATATGGTCTATCCTGACAAGTGTGTCGTGTGCACTTGAAAAGAATGTGTATTCAGCTGTTCTTTGGTGGAGTGGTGGTGTTCGATTCTTCTATGGTAGTCCTGATTTTTTGTCTACTTGTTCTATTGCTCGAAGAGGAAACTGAAAGCCTCCAACTATAATTGTGGATTTATTTCTCCTCGCAGTTCTTCCAGTTGTATTTTTTTTATAATATTTTTTGATACTTTTTTTTAATAGTGTTTATTTATTTTTACTTGTGAACAGTTTTGCTTTATTTATTTATTTATGGCTGTGTTGGGTCTTTGTTTCCGTGCGAGGGCTTTCTCTAGTTGTGGCAAGCGGGGGCCACTCTTCATCGCGGTGCGCGGGCTTCTCACTATCACGGCCTCTCTTGTTGTGGAGCACAGGCTCCAGACATGCAGGCTCAGTAATTGTGGCTCACGGGCCCAGTTGCTCCGCGGCATGTGGGATCTTCCCAGACCAGGGCTTGAACCCGTGTCCCCTGCATTGGCAGGCAGATTCTCAACCACTGCGCCACCAGGGAAGCCCTCCAGTTGTATTTTGATACGTTTTTTGGTTCTGGTTTTGTTTTTTCTGTGTGTGCATACATATTAAAGATTATATGTCTTCTTAGTGCAGACCTTCTTATCATTATGTAATGATGGCTCTTTGTTCCTGGTAATTTTCCTTGTTCAAAAGTCCACTTTGTCTAATACTAATAGATATAACCTAGTTTTCTTTAGATAAGTGTTTGCTTAGTATATATTTTTCCATCCTTTTACTTTTAACCTGTCTATATCAGGATATTTCAAGTGAGTTTCTTGACCACATATATTTGAGTCTTAGGTTTATTTTGTTGTTCAATTTAATGTTCACTCTCTTTTATTTGGTATGCTTAGACCATTTATATTTAATATAATTATTGATAAGGTGGTATTTTGGTCTACTATTATTTTATTTGTTTCCTTTTTGTCTCTCTATTTTGTATTCTTCTTCTCTCCTTTTGTGCATTCTTCTGAAATATTTGAATATATATTTGTATCCCATTTAAATTTATCAGCTTTTTGTATTTATCTCTTTTATCTTTCAGTGGCTGTTCTAGGTATTATATATGTCACTTTTTACAGTCTATTAAAAGTAATGTTTTATCTCTTCAAATAAAATGTAGAAACTTGATCCTCCCCCTTTTATGTTGTATTAATATTTGTAGTTGTCGGGCTTCCCTGGTGGCTCAGTGGTTGAGAGTCCACCTGCCGATGCAGGGGACACGGGTTCGTACCCTGGTCCAGGAAGATCCCACATGCCGCAGAGCGGCTGGGCCCGTGAGCCATGGCCGCTGAGCCTGCGCGTTCGGAGCCTGTGCTCTGCAACGAGAGAGGCCACAACAGTGAGAGGCCCGTGTACCACAAAAAATAAATAAATAAATATATGTATATATATATATATATTTGTAGTTGTTATTTGCATTACATCTACATACATTTAAAAGCCTGCCAGACAATGTTATAATTTTGACCTTCCATCTTCGTACATATTTCAAAAACTTTAAAGGAGAAAGTAATTTGTCATATTAACCTAATTATTTGCCATTTCTGATGCTATTCCTTTATGCCCTAGATTTCCCAGTTTCCCTGTGGTATAATTTCCTTTCTTCCTGCAGTACTTACTTTAACATTTCTTTTAGAGAAGGGCTGATTTTGACTAATCCTCTTAATTGTATTTCGTCTGAGACTGTTATTATTCCCTCATTCTTGAAAGATACTTTTACGAGATAGAGAAGGCTGAATTGACAGTTCTTTTCTTACACTACTTTTAAAATGCTGTGTCACCTCCATTTGACTTCCATTGTTTCTCATGGGAAATCCAGTCATCCAAATGTAATGTGTCATTTTTTTCTCTTGTAGCTTTCAAGATTTTTTTTTTAAACATTGGTCTTCAGCAGTTTGATTAAAATGTGTCTGGACATGGTTTCCTTTGAGTTTATCCAGTTAGGGATTCTCTTAGCTTCTTGAATTTGTAAATGTATGTCTTTTATCAAATTTGGAAAGTTTTCAGCCATCATTTCTTCAAATATTACTCTGCACCAACCACACTCACATTCTCCTCTCTGACAACTCATCTGGCATGAATGTTATACCTTTTTATACTATTCCACAGGTTCCTGAGACTGTTAACTTTTCTTCTCCAAAGTATTTTTTCTCTGTTGCTCAGATTAGATAATTTCTGTTGCTCTATTCAAGTTCATAGATTCTTTCCTCTGTCATCATTAGTTACTTTATTTTTTAGTTTTCAAATGTCCATTTGGTTATTTTTACAGCTTCTCTTTGTCTACTGAGGATTACTATCTTTCCATTTGTTTCAAGAGTGTGCAACTTTACTTCATGGAACACTGTTATTATAGCTGCTTTAAAGTTTTGTTAGATTTATGTTACTGAGACTCATCAACACAGGGTAGGCAGCTGTTGAGTATCTTTTTCCGTATGAGTTGTTGAGGTTTTCTCTATTTGTATATCAAGTAAGTTTGAATTGTATCCTAGATATTTTGAATATAGTATTATGAGACTGTGGTCCTGTTAAAATCCTCTGGGAAGAGGGACTTCCAGTTCCACTCTAGTTTTAGTGACAGAGACCAGTTTCACCATCCCTTTCAAACAATGAGACAAAATATATGCAACAGTGGTTTGCAAGACACTGGATATGAGGCAGTGAAGGACAGCAGTCCATGAGGAATAGAAAACAGATGAGATGAGCCCTACAGTTGTCCCTTTTAATTCCTTAAGAGAGTGATCAGGACATGATGCAGAGAGTGGGAGCCAAAGCAGAGCTCAGTGGGTTCCCTGAATTGAGGAGATTAAGCTGAGCATCCTGAGAGACCAAGGTAGTAGGAATGTATAGTGCAAATAACAGAGATGAGAGAACTGCCCAAAGAGGGGACTCTGGAGAGCTGCAGATGACCCGCTCTGAGTATTCTGGAGAGGACTGATGAGTGCATGTTTCTAAGGAAACCACTTGATGCTAGGAAATAGCCATCCTGAAAGATAAGAGGAAACATTCTTATTTTTTTATTTTTGATAAAATCTATTTTATCAGTTTATTCATTTATAGTTCATGCTTTTGGTGTCACATTGAAGAAGTCTTTGCCTAACCCAAGGTCACAAATGTTTCCTACTGTATTTTCTTCTAGAAGTTTTACAGTTCTAGCTTTTAGGACTATAATCCATTTTGAGTTATTATATAGTGCAAGGTATAAAAGTCAAAAAGGTTTTTTTGTTGTTGTTGTTTGTTTTTTTTTTTTTTTTGCGGTACGCGGACCTCTCACTGTTGTGACCTCACCCGCTGCGGAGCACAGGCTCCGGACGCGCAGGCTCAGCGGCCATGGCTCACGGGCCCAGCCGCTCCACGGCATGTGGGATCCTCCTGGACCGGGGCACGAACCCGTGTCCCCTGCACCGCCAGGCAGACTCTAAACCACTGCGCCATCAGGGAAGCCCTAAAAAGGTTTTTAAAGTTTAAAAACATTTATAAATCAATAAAGGATTTGTATCCAAAGTATATAAAGAATATTCAAAATTCAATAATAGAAAACATACAACCCAGTGAAATAAGCAAAAACAATGAGCAGATGCTTCTCCAAAGATGATTTACAGATAAGCATATGAAAAGATGCGCAGCATCATTAGTTATTAGAAAAATGCAAATTAAAAACTGCAGCGATGTACCACTACTTACCATAAGAATGTCTAAAATTGAAAAGACTGATCAAACCAAGCATTGGCAAGGATGTGGAGGAAATAGAACTTTCATAGGCTGCTGCTCAGAATTCTAAATGGTGTCATCACTTTGGAAAACAATCTGGTGGTTTTTTGGAAAAGTTAAACATACACTTGCTATGTGATTCATCCTTACTCTCCTAGATGTTTACCAAAGAGCAGCGAAAGCCTGTGTCTATACAGAGCTGCTGTGAATGTTCATAGAAACTTTCTGTGATAGCTGAAAACTGGAAACAACCCAAATGTCCATCTATAGGTGAATGGGCAAACACATTTTGTATATTACTATGTATTAGTTCCTTAGAGCTGCCATAACAACATGGGTGGTTTAAACAACAGCTATTTATTGTCTCACAGTTCTGGAGGCTAGAACTCCAAAAGCAAGGTGATGAATATGTTTGCTATTCTTATTGTGATAATTGTGATCATGCAGACAAGATGACTAGAGACAAAACTAGTTCAGTCAGTGGAATGAAACAACACAGAGAAATAATCCCATCACTGGCAATGTTGAGCACCATTACCCAGGACAAAGGAAACAGTAGTTCTCCCTGCTAGCGTCTCTGTCATGTCAGTTATGCTACTGTATTAATTTAGTGGACACAGTGGGAACCCTCCTTTGTCTTTTTCACTGCTAGTTGCCATGAATAAGGCAGAGAGAGTCAGCAGAAGGGAGGGGCTGTCACATACTCTGATCCAGCTGTGTAGGTAGGTGCTGACCCACATTGTCATGAATGATGGATTCTTTACCTATTTCCCTGTCTTTTTTGTTCTTTTAATGAGTCCCTTTTTTAAAAAATTAGAGAAGCAAGAGAAAAGATACTTGTGTGTTCCTGCTAGGCAGTGTTCTGTGTAAATTGATTTAAGTATCAGTTTTGCCAAGTATTGGATCCACAGGCAAGATATTTTATTTTCTGGATATTACTCGTTTCTTTAGCTGAACGATCGAAATAATTACATTTATTGCAGTTCACCCAGACTTGATAACATCTGCAGTTATTCCACGTTAACACACTTTAAGAAGAGATTTTTTTGTTGATTTAACAAGCTCTGTTGGTACTATTTGCCAGCCATTGTTCTAAGCAGTATACAAACATGAATTCGCTTAATTTTAATAACAATAATATGATGTGGGTATTATTTTTCTCATTTTTAAAGGTGGCGTAACTTACCCAATGTCACAGAGCCATAAAGGGCAGAGCTGGGGTTCGAACTGAAGAGCACATTCTGGCCACAGTCTGTGTTCTTCACCACCACGCATGCTGCCTTATATTTGGGATTAGATGTAAAGTTTTAACAGGATAAGAAAGTAACATACCTTACTAAAAAGGACAGTCACTTGTGCTGAAGCAACAGTTTACATTATCCAACATTAAATAATACCTGTGCTTAATGATTTTTACTCTACCAAATTTTGTAGCATGCACTATGCAGATACACATATTGATTGCTGACTTGTCACACAGTTAATGCTCAGTTAGCCAAACTGACAAAACACAGAGAGCAAGCCAGTGATAGCCAGTCATTTACATTTGGCCTGTGAATATCTAATATGCTAGAGCAATATGGAGAGGATTCTTGTCTGCAATTTGCCTTCCTAAATGTCCTTTCCCGCGTTCATTTACTGCATTGTCCCTCAGACATTCTGCAAGAGGTCAGTAAATTTTCTCTCACTTTATCTCATTAAAAATATCATTTTCTATACTTCTGAAATCATTGTACTCTTTCAGCCTTTACAAATCTGTAACTCATGGTTATTCAGTAAGCTCTTTTTTTTTTTTTTTGCGGTACGCGGGCCTCTCACTGCTGTGGCCTCTCCCGTTGCGGAGCACAGGCTCCGGACGCGCAGGCTCAGCGGCCATGGCTCACGGGCCCAGCCGCTCCGCAGCATGGGGAATCCTCCTGGACCAGGGCATGAACCCGTGTCCCCTGCATCGGCAAGCGGACTCTCAACCACTGCGCCACTAGGGAAGCCCCAGAAAGCTCTTTGAAATCAAAGCTGGGTCTGCTCCAGGTTATAGATGTTGTCAACTCAGGGATAGCAGGTGGGTTGTATCTGGAGGGTCAGCTCTGGACAATTGTGTCTCCCTTGGAACAATAGATAGAAGAGTTCTGATGTGGCTCCTGGCTTAATGGAGTGTCACCTGCAGGGGACCAGGAGAGACATGGCCACAGGGTGACACTTATTTCCATCCCTATGGCCCAGCTCCTTACTACTCTGCATCTAACCATCAGAGTACATTAATAATCATGAAGGATTCAAACACCATTGTCAGAGGATCTTCAGATGGTGAGAAAGATGTCTTCACTTTATTAAACTGAAATCCAGTAAAGATAAGAGCCATCAATGTCATTTTTGCTTATCATTCTTAAACGTCAGCCAGGATTCTACTCCTTATATTTTGTCAGCTTCAGGTGACTGGGCTCTCAAATAAGAGATTCAGGAACAGAGATCATTAGTGATCACTTTACCCTCAAAGCTGAAACGCTGGAGATGATGCAGGTCAAATCAAGGGTGGCATTGAGACCTGGGAACTAGTGCTTTGGCAGTTTAAAAGCAGGATTCTGGTCTTCTATGAGCATCTGTCTATGAAATGTCACCTATTTCTCAAAGATGAGTCACTGGAAATAAGATGATGTGTTTATAGGATAAAGAGGGAATATTTGAAAATCATTAGAATTCTTTTTCCTAATATTAACTTAGAGTCAGTTTTTAATGAAGTAAATGACAGCACTAAAAAAATGATTTATTTGAATTCCTTTAGAGGAAGTTACTCAATTTTCTTCGACCAAATGACCTGCTTCCTGGGAATCTAAGGAGATGGTCCATGTGTGAAGAAAAGGAAAAATCCACAAAAGCTTTGTGGAAGATTGAAGAAATTAAGATTGAGTCGACCCCTGCTGTGTACATGAAAGGCTTGAGACCAGATAGACGGGGATTATCTTGGAACACTGTCCCCAGATCATGTTTACTGTTACTCCTTTCCCACTGTACAAAGGTGCGGGAAAGCATGCCCCTTCTTTCTACCTCAGAGACCTCTGGCAGCATTGAATACTCCACTGGTGCTTGGATTTCTTTTCCCATCATTGTGGCAGTTCTCTTCAGAGCAAAGATTTAAGGCACATAAATATGGTTGACCAGCCTGAGATATCCATGAAACCCCATGGCAGAAAAAGAAATTACCAAGTGTGTAAAAATGTTTCTGCCGTCTCAATTTTAGAACATTAGAAAGAGACTTTTAAAATTGAAAGTAGCCAACGGCTTGAAATATCTATTAGTTTTCTTAATAAATGCATAAATGAAACTGGACCCTTCATCTCTCAAAAAAAAAAGAGTGGATAGAACTGTCATTTCACAAAGTCACTTTTTTCAAAGCCTTTGACTCTCCACTTTAAAAAGGATGCCATTCAATAAGAGCTAAAACCTCACATTAGTCACCCCTTTTTGAGCTTCTTTTGAATGTGGTCTCTGATCATGCTGTTTCTGGATAGACTCCCTTTATTAACAGCTGCCCAGCCATCCATTAAAATGACAAGCAAAGGGCCACAGGGCCGGGCTGACTGCCCTTAGTGCAACACTGACGGGAGAGGTGACAAAAAAGGTTTCCACCAGTCAGTTGTAAAGATGCCTCTACACCTGGGAGCAGAGGGAGGACTTTCAAGTTAAAGCACAGAGTAATCTTTGAAACTCCAGGGATCAGAAATGGAATGGTGACACGTTGGTGCCGGATGAATCAAAGTGATTTTAAATTAGTATTAGAAATCTAAGGATGTAAAGCTTGTTAGAGGATTTGCTACAGTAGCTCTCCGATTATTACTCCTTGTTGATGGATTAAACTATCATCTTTATGAAGTGCTGTGGACACCTTTGAGTAGATAACACCTTTCATTGCTACCTCTTTAATTACAGTCAAACTTAGATTATTTATACTAATGTAGAGTTAAGATGGATGACAGACAACTGTACGTAACCTCCCTGGGATTTTTTTTTTTTAATACCTACGATTCTTGCTTTCCCAGAGATCAAACTCTATAGAGCAAAGTTTAAGAAAGATAAATGTAAAAACTACTTCTTTGACACAGGCCTTTTAAGAGACTCATTCTTTTTATGTCAGAGACCTCTGGCAGCATTGATTAATGTGAGCAACGGTGAGTTGGATGGAGAAGTAAATGCTACATGCTTTCTATATGTTTGACCCCAAAAAAGCATTTTTAATACATAGAAGTAGTAAACAACAGGCCCATGTGTTTTCTTATTAACTTTTTATTTTTTTAAATAACTGCACTTACAAGAAGTTGCAGAAATAGAATTGAATAGAATTCTGTGAGCCCTTCACCCCTCTTTCCCCAGTGGTGATAACCTTTTATAACTGTAGTTATAAAACCCAGTAAATTGACATTGGCACTATACTATTAACTAGATTACAGGCCTTATTCAGTTTTCACCACTTTTTACATGAACTCATTGTGCGTGTGCGTGTGTAACTTATATGGTTTTACGGGCAAGTTCTACCACATTTTGGAGAAACAGATTATTCCAGTCATATATTAGAGTGGATCACATGAAATGTCAACATTTGGTCAGTTGTAAATTCACTATGAGTTAAAAATTTGATATAAATATAATTCCATTTTTACTTTTGAGAATTTACAACAGTAGTGTGTCTTTTTTTATTTTGTTTGGTTCTTGAGTTTATTTTTATATTTTTCCACAGAAGTAAACAACATAATGTCTTTGAAAGAAATGCAGAATCTTTTTTTATATCTATTTAAACTGAAACATCATATACAGCTGAAGCAGGTAGACGCATCATTTGGCCTCTGGAAAACCTCTGTTAGTGAAAAGATATTCAGTGATAGTTCAAAACTTTCATTCTGTAGCTTTGTAGTGTTGTCTGAAGTCAGGGAGCCTGATTCCTCCAGCCCTGTTTTTCTTTCTCAGGATTGCTTTGGCAATTCAGGGTCTTTTGTGTTTCCATATAAATTGTAAACATTTTTGTTCTAGTTCTGTGAAAAATGCCATTGGTCATTTGATAGGAATTGCACTGAATCTGTAGATTGCTTTGGGTAGTATAGTCATTTTGACAATATTGATTCTTCCAAACCAAGAACATGGTATATCTCTCCATCTATTTGTGTCATCTTTGATTTCTTTCATCAGCATCTTACAGTTTTCTGAGTACAGGTCTTTTGCCTCCTTAGGTAGGTTTATTCCTAGGTATTTTAGTCTTTTTGATGTGATGGTAAATGGGATTGTTTCCTTAATTTCTCTTTTGATCTCTTATTGTTAGTGTATAGGAATGCAAGAGATTTCTGTGTATTAATTTTGTATCCTGCAACTTTACCGGATTCACTGATGAGCTCTAGTAGTTTTCTGGTGGCATCTTTAGGATTCTCTCTGTATAGTATCATGTCATCTGCAAACAGTGACAGTTTTACTTCTTCTTTTCCAGTTTGGATTCCTTTTATTTCTTTTTCTTCTGATTGCCATGGCTAGGACTTCCAAAACTATGTTGAATAATAGTGGTGAGAGTGGACATCCTTGTCTTGTTCCTGATCTTACAGGGAATGCTTTCAACTTCTCATCATTGAGAATGACGTTTGCTGTGGGTTTAACAGTCTGGTACTGGCACAAAAGCAGAAATACAGATCAATGGAACAGGATAGAAGGTCCAGAGGGAAACCCATGCACCTATGGTCAACTCATCTATGACAAAGGGGACAAGAATATACAGTGGAGAAAAGACAGTCTCTTCAATAAGTGGTGCTGGGAAAACTGCACAGCTACATGTAAAAGAATGAAATTAGAACACTCCCTAACACCATGCACAAAATTTAACTCAATACAGATTAAATACCTAAATGTAAGGCCAGATACTGTAAAACTCTTAGAGGAAAACATAGGCAGAACACTCTGACATAAATTGCAGCAATATCTTTTTTGATCCACTTCTTAGGAAAATGAAAATAAAAACAAAAATAAACAAATGAGACCTAATAAAACTTAAAAGCTTTTGACAGCAAGGAAAACCATAAACAAAGCAAAAAGATAACGCACAGAATGGGAGAAAATATTTGCAAATGAAGCGACTGACAAGGGATTAATATACAAAATAGCTTGCAGCTCAATATCAAAAAATCAGCCCAATCAAAAAATGGGTGGAAGAACTAAATAGACATTTCTCCAAAGAAGACATACAGATGGCCAAAAAGCAGTTGAAAAACTGCTCAACATCACTAATTATTAGAGAAATGCAAATCAAAACTACAGATGAGGTATCACCTCACACCAGTTAGAATGGGTATCATCAAAAAAATCTACAAACAATAAATGCTGGAGAGGGTGTGGAGAAAAGGGAACCCTCCTACACTATTGTTGGGAGTGTAAATTAGTAACAACCACTATGGAGAACAGTATGGAGGTTCCTTAAAAAACTAAATATAGAACTACCATATGATCCAGCAATCTCACTCCTGGACATATATCCAGAGAAAACCATGATTCAAAAAGATACATGCACCCCAATGTTCATTGCAGCACTATTTGCAATAGCCAAGACATGAAAGCAACCTAAATGTCCATCGACAGAGGAGTGGATAAAGAAGATGTGGTACATATATACGATGGAATATTACTCAGCCATAAAAAATGAAATAATGCCATTTGCAGCAACATGGATGCAACTAGAGATTATCATACTAAGTGAAGTAAGTCAGAGAAAGACAAATACCATATGATGTCACTTATCTGTGGAACCTAATAAAAAATGATACAAATGAACTTTACAAAACAAACAGATTCACAGACCTCAAAATCAAACTTATGTTTACCAAAGGGGAAACATGGGGGGGAAGTGATGAATTAGGAGATTGGGATTAATATATATACACTACCATATATGAAATAGATACCTAATAAGGACCTACTGTGTAGCACAGGGAAATCTACTCAATATTCTGTAATAACCTATTTGGGAAAAGAATCTGAAAAAAATGGATCATATGTATATGTATAATTGATTCACTTTGCTGTACACCTGAAACTAACACAGCATTGTAAATCAACTATACTCCAATAAAAAATTTTTTTTAAATTTCATTCTGGGAATCTGATTTTCAAAACTGAGTCTCAAAAGAGATCTAAATTTGTTTTAAATAAAAATCAATTAATTGAAAGCTAACCCACAAACAGTAGTTCAAAACTTGTTGCAAACTTAAGGAGTGTCCAATAAGACAGTATATCAATACTTGGCTACAAAAGAGAAGGTGAAAAAATGGGAAAGATGGGCACAGTAATTGATAGGTGATCAAAAATTGAGAACTGTTTTGGAGAGGATCAATGCCTGTGACAAGCAAAATAGAAATTGTATGACAATAAAAAGCTATCTGGACAGGGTCTGGATGTTGTTAAAGCACATGATATACATAGAAAGCACCACTGCAGCTAGAAAAGATTTCACTGACAGTATTGTGGTCTGTTAAACCCATGTGAAACAACTACCAGCATCATCATTTGCATGTACCAGACTCACTGGAACTTTCTCCAGTGGACTACCTTCACATTCCTCATTTGGACTCCAAAAAAAAAAAACCTCCCTCAGTAAAGAAGTAGTAGATTGGAGAGCTAGGACAATTTGTGCTGTCTAAAACTACCCAATTTTAAAAAATTGGATGTAATATTTAATATGTTAGTATAAGAAAAATTTAATGCTAGTGGTGCATATGGGTTGACTAAAACTTTTTTCCAGAAATTCCAGCATTTTCATTATTGTTTACAAGAATAGCAATTTCATATAATATAAACTGTTCCAGAAAACAGAAAATAGGAGGGCATTCCCCAACTTATCTCTGACACCAAAGTCAGACAAGTATGGTATAATAAAGGAAAATTATGGAACAATATCACTTACTAATCTACGTTGAAAAAAAATCCTAGACATGATAAGAGCATAGTAGATCCAGTAATATAAAGAATAAGAACTACATTCTGACCAAGTTGGGATTATTCTGGAGATACAGGAGTAGTTACCATTAAAAAATGTCTAAACATAATTCATCACATTAACACAGGTGAAAAAAGTACAGACATTTCAATAGGGACCCAAAGGACAGTTGATAAAATTCCACACCTTTTCACAATTAAAAAAAAACAACTGTTGGCAAAGTCATGGTAAGAAATAGAAGGGAATTCTCTTAATATGATTAAGGTTATCTACTCACAATCTACACCTGACATCATAATGGTAAAACATTAGAAGTATTCCCTTGAAAATCAAGAGTAAGAAAATTGTGGCCACCGCCACCATATCCATTCCACATTGTTCTGGTGACGCTGGACAGAGAGTTAAAACAAGAAAGAGAAACAAAGAATATAAGGATTAGAAATGAGAAAATAAAACTCATTATTCACATCAGGTTGTGTACATAAAAATCCCCAAACAACCTACAAATTATAATAATAATAGAGGTAACCAAGTTTAAAATTAATATTGAATAGTCAGTTTCATTTCTGTACACAATTTCTGTAAAACAAGTTAGAAATTGTAGTTTTAAAAGAGAAAGCAATTTACTGACAACAGTAACAACAATAAAAGAGTACCTAGGAATAAATTTTACGAACCATATACAGGACAGCCTCAGAGAATATTTTTAAATGTTATTGAAAGACATTAAAGATTACTTAAATAAATGAAAAGATATACTTAATGGGGAGAAAGATTCCACGTTGTAAAGATATCAGTACTATTGTAAAGATTGTAAATTTGTAAATTTTATAAAGATACCAATTTCCACCAATTTACTTATACACTATTTGCAGTGCTTGCCAAAATCCAGACTGGCATTCTGTTAGAGAATTTGACAATTCATTCCAAAATATATGTAGAAAAGAAAATAGGAAAAAAAAAAAAGTAGCTAGAAGATGATGAGAGGACTTGACCTACCAGATCTCAAAACTTATTCTGTCTGTAGTAGTTAAAACATTGTTTAATTGGATGTAAGGATAGACATATTGTCATTGGATCCAAGTAGAATTCATAAAAAGACTCACACCTACCTAGAAACTTAAGTGATAGAAGTGGCATTACACATCCGTAGGAAAGACAGGCCAAATTGGATCCCAATTTTATACCCTACATAAGTAGATTCTAGGTATTTTTAAAACTTAACTATATAAAGTAAAACTTTAAAACTTTGAGATGGAAATGAAAGAGCATTTTTACAACCTTCAAGTAGGGAAATTCATCTTCAACAAGACAATGAAGTTCTAACTGTAAAATATTCAAAATTATGCTGTTAAAATTAAGGACTTATGTTAAACAGAAGACATCATAAAGTGAAAGGAGAAGCCATAAAAGTAAGAAGGTATTTATAACACATATTGACAAATGATCAGTATTCAAAATTTTATACAAAAATCTAAAAACCTCCTACAAGTGAATTAAAAAAACCCATACACAATGGGGGTGTGAAGGAATGGGCAAAAGATCTGAACCAGGTATTTATTTCACTGAAGAGAAAAAAAATATATTTTTTTGCCACAAAATTCACCATTTATTTTTTCACATCTTTATTAGAGTATAATTGCTTTACATTGTTGTGTTAGTTTCTGCTGTATAACAAAGTGAATCAGCTATACATATACATATATCCCCATATCTCCTCCCTCTTGCGTCTCCCTCCCTCCCACCCCACTAGGTGGTCACCCCACAGGGAGCTGATCTCCCTGTGCTATGCGGCTGCTTCCCACTAGCTATCTATTTTACATTTGGTAGTGTATATATGTCAGTGCTACTCTGAAGAGAAAATATTAATCAGAACACATTCAACTTCATTAGTAATCAGGGAACTGCAGCTTAAGATCATCATGAAACACCATTTTACACCTGTTAAATGGGTTAAAAAATAAATATATAAGACATCTGGCAACAGCAACTATTGCTGAGAATGTGTATTAATGGAAATTTATGTTCTGCTGGTGGGTGTAAATTGATTTAACCATCCTGAAAAACAATTTGACATTGTCTTGTGAAGCTGAACACCTGAATACTTATTGCACTAGCTGGCTGTGAACTGTCCCCCAGTGTTTGCATGCCTGTTCTTCCTTTACTAACAGAACACCCCCAAGTTTTAGCTGAATGTATAGCCACCCAGCTACAGAGTAGCCTCCCTAGTCTCTGCAGATAAGTGTGGCTAGAAGAGTGAGTTCTGGCAGCAGGACGTGAGAAGCAGCTTGTGCAACATCCAAGCCATGTCTTTAAAGATTCCAGATTCTCTCTCCCCTGTCCCGGTGACTGGGACACAGAACAGCTGGACGGCTGCTTTGACTCAGCGATGGAAGACCCACGTTGAGAGGAGCAGAGCCAGTGCCCCAGCCAGAGGCATGGATGGAATGGAGCCAGAGGAGCCCGGGCAGCTTAAATGGTGGTGCTGGTAGTGTTCCGGTTACCACTGTACCATTATTCATTTCTGCATTTTTCCTCATAACCTACATACGTTGTCTTGTATGCTTCAAGTAGTGTAGAATGCAAAGTTAAGGAAAAAAATAAAGGAGAGGCGTTCTCTTCGGCCCCCTGCAAATCTGCACTCTGTAGAGCATGTGTCTCTGAAAGGTGAACACTGTTCCTGCCAGACAAGTCAGAGAGACTCCCGGGCTGCATCCTGAGGCTCAGGCCTCAACCAGACTCCTGGTGGCGCCTCTGGGAAAGCCGTCCTTTCTGCCTTCATTTGTTCGTGTGATTAAGGAAGATACTATCTATTAAAAGTCTCACATGCACTAGCCCATAGATCTCTCTACCATCATCTCGCTGCAGATCCGGCGCTAGCATTTCAATCCTGACTGTCCCCTTCGGAATGCCAGCCCCTTCCTGTATTTCCTTGGCAGAGTCCTTAATCCCAATTTTACAGACTTTGGGTTCCTCATCACCCCCGGCTCTATCTTGATCCCTTCCTTCTGTTCTTGTCCCCAGTCCTCTCTGAGGCCTTTCTTCACACCTGGAACAGAGTTCTCTTTCACAAACCAATCCGTCTCCCTTTTCTTATATTCTTTTTGCCTCTTAACTTCTCCATGAAACCCTTCCGGACTAGCTAGAAGGTGATTTAAAATCTCTTCACATGGGCTTCCCTGGTGACGCAGTGGTTAACAATCCGCCTGCCAGTGCAGGGGACACGGGTTCGAGCCCTGGTCCGGGAAGATCCCACATGCCATGGAGCAACTAAACCCGTGCACCACAACTACTGAGCCTGCGCTCTAGAGCCCACGAGCCACAACTGCTGAAGCCCACATGCCACAATTACTGAAGTCTGCCCGCCTAGAGCCATTGCTCTGCAACAAGAGAAACCACCGCAATGAGAAGCCCGTGCACCGCAACGAAGAGTAGCCCCCTCTCGCCGCAACTAGAGAAAGCCTGCGTGCAGCAACGAAGACCCAACACAGCCAAAAATAAAATAAATTTTTTAAAATGCTTAAAAAAAATGAATCTTTAAAAACAAAATCTCTTCACATTAATTTTGCTAATTATCTCAGGGGGTATATTAAAAACACTATTGTTTTCAATAACAAAAGTTGGGAGGTATAACCTAGAAAGTATTGCCAAGCTACACTGTAGAAGAGAAGGTGGGTTTGAAGCTGAGGCTGCCCCTGACATCTTGGACAGGTAGCTGCTGGCATCCGACCAGCTCCTTCACCTTCACCATCTGCCTCCAGGTCAGCAGCAGCAGTACCAGACCCCACCCCCGGAGCTGGGGATCGTGAGATCGATTGCAGTGAGTCCTTATCCATTATCCACATCTCATTGCATCCACTGCCTCACCATCCTTATCTGTCTCTCCCCAAGGCACTCACGTCTCTTTAGCTGCTGGGCTGTCTTGATTTAGTGAGTGTAATGTCCCATTCATCTAGTTCTGTCGCTTCGGCCTGCCCTACCTTAACTCTTGACTTAGCAAAGCCTGGCCTCTCCATCCAGCTGTGGGGACTCTCTCTTCTTTCCCTTCTCTGTCTCCTCCACAGACTGACCCAAAGGATAGCCTGGGACCTGGCGCAGGCTCTCATTCCTCTCCAATCGGAATAGAATCCCTATTGTCCGAAGCAAAAACTGGCAGCCCGCACTTCCTACATTCCTAACTTTTGACATGCCTCCTGATACTGTAATAATAATCACAAAAACTAATACTTTGTGGGTACCTAATGTGTGTTTGGCATTATTTTTAAAGCACTTGACAAATGTCATCCATTAAATTTACACAACCCAATGAGGAAGATACTAACATTATCTCTAGATAAGAAAACTGAGGTTTAGAGAGGTTATCTTTCTAGTACTTGGTAGAACAAGGATTCTAATCCTGACAAACTAACACCAAAAACCTTAAAATCTTGAATTCCATACTCAGAAAACATAAAACTAGGCAATGCCTGATTCTCTGGAAAGTGCTCAGTGAGTACAAAGCAAGCAATGAAAGCTGGCTGGCCATCAGTGAATGCTGTCAGATTCTAGTCTCTACGAATCAAAATACTGGTCACAGTTTGTGAGTTTTAGGAAACAGTTCTTATTCTTATGGAGGGATGCCAGACAAATTAACTTTTAATATTTTTTATTTTATTTATTTTATTTTTGGCTGTGCTGGGTCTTCGTTGCTGCACTCGGGCTTTCTCCAGTTGCGGCGAGCAGAGGCGACTCTTCGTTGCAGTGCGCGGGCTTCTCATTGCAGTGGCTTCTCTTGTTGCAGAGCATGGGCTTTAGGCATGCAGGCTTCAGTAGTTGTGGCACATGGGCTCAGTAGTTGTGGCTCATGGGCTGTAGAGCACAGGCTCAGTAGTTGTGGCACACGGGCTTAGTTGCTGCACGGCATGTGGGATCTTCCCAGACCAGGGCTCGAACCCATGTCCCCTGCACTGGCAGGTGGATTCTTAACCCCTGCGCCACCAGGGAAGCCCAACTTTTAATATTTTTTTAACATTTACATTTGCCATCAACAAAGTGAAAAGATAACCTACCAAATGGAAGAAAGTATTTGCAAATCATATATCTGATAAGGAGTTAATATCCAAAATACATAAAGAACTCATACAACTAGATAATAATAACAACAAAAACAATCCAACAAAAAAATGGGCAGAGGAACTAAATAGACATTTTCCCAACCAAGACATACAGATGGTCAATAGGTATGTGAAAAGATGCTCAGCATCACTAATCATCAGGAAATGCAAGCCAAAAATGCGATGAGGTATCACCTCACATCTTAGAATGGCAATCCTCAAAAGGACAAGAAATAACAAGTGCTGGGGAGGATGTGGAGAAAAGGAAACCCTGTGAACTACTGGTGGGAATGCAAATTGGTGCGGCCACTGTGGAAAACAGTTTGGAGCTTTCTAAAAAATTGAAACATAGGGTGATCCAGCAATTCCACTTCTGGGTATTTATCTGATGAAAACAAAAATACTAGCTCGGAAAGATATATGCACCCCCATGTACATTGCACCATTATTTACAATAGCCAAGAAATCGAAACAACCTAAGCGTCCATTCGTAGGTGAATGAATAAGGAAAGTATGGTATATATACATGATGGAATATTACTCAGCCATAAAGAAGAATGAAGTCTTGCTATTTGTGACAACATTGCTGGACCTTGAGGGCGTTATGCTAAGTGAAATAGGTCAGACGAAGGCAGATATGGGGAGCACCTAAAATAACAACAGAAAGCCCCCCCAAAACAGAAAACAGATTGGTGGTTGCCATAGGCAAGGGGTGGGCAAAATATGTGAAGGAGGTCAAAAGGTACGAACTTCCAGTTATAAAATGAGTACGTTCTGGGGATGTCATGTACAGCCTGGTGACTCCAGTGAACAACACTGTATCGCATACTTGAAACTTGCTGAGAGAGTAAATCTTGAAAGCTCTCATCACAAGAAAAGAAATTTGTAACTCTGTGTAGTGACAGACTACACATAACTAGACTTATTGTGGTGATAATTCCGCAATATATACAAATATCAAATCATGTTGCACACCTGAAACTAATACAATGTTATATGTCAGTTATACATACCTACACACATACAAGCTCAAACTATCAAGTGTCACCCAGTGTGAAATGGATAATTTGAATAGCCTTGTAACTAACTAATAAAGAAGTTGACTTCATAATATTAAAAAACTGAAAAAGGATATCTTCAGGTCTTGATTTCACGGCAGAATTCAACCAAATGCATGAAGAATCAACACCAATTCTACACAATCTTTTCCAGAAAATAGAAGATAAGGGAACATTTTCCAGCTCATTTTATGATGCAGGTATTAGCCTGATACCAAACTAAACAAAAATAACACAAAAAGAAAACTATAGGTCAGTGTCCCTCATAAAAAAATAAAATCACATCCTTTTCTTGCCCATATCCAGGTATCTCAGAACTTTGACTCCTCATGGTCTTTGCCTCAGTTCCTGATCGCTGCCCAGAACTTCCTCTTGGCTCAAGACTTCTCCCTGGTGGCCCTGTGTCAGCATCTCACCCCCTGCAGAAATGAGCCTCGTTGGCACAAGGGTGCTGCCCCCTTGGGCATGTAAACTCTGGGAACCTAGTCTTCAGGTCTACCCAATCCAAGTGTGGCAGAGAGAAATGCCTGGAATTCTTTAACTTGGGATTTTATGTGAAAATAGTGAAACGATATACTGAATATGACTGAACACATACTTGGAAATGAAAATCATACAAAGTTTGTTTTATGCATGTAAAAGGGCATTTTTATCCAAGGCCAGAGCTGAGGGGCCTTAGAACTCATGATTTCTGAGCTAGAGGTCAGCAGGGATGCTCCAGGCAGACTTACCTCTTAACTGCCATAGAACGTTGGGAAAGTTCTTAACTGTCGCTGAGAGCAGTGTCCAGCCACATCTCTTCATGCACCTGATGGAGCAGGGCCTCTGTAGGAGTTTGAAACCAATATATATTCATATATTTCTGCTGGACTGAGTGTCCCCAAGAGAAATCAGATTGAAGGGAAAAACTGTAAGAGTCCTGAGAGGAGATCCTTGTGAATAAAGACAGAGCAGGGCAATGCACGTCTGCCAGAGAGCAGAGATGCCCTGTGCCCTGAACCAGCTTCTCTACGCACCTACCCCCCTCCCCAGGGGGGAGTGTACTCCAAAAAGGAGAGGGCTCTGGTCCAAAGGAACAAACTACGTCCCTTGCACTCTAGTTGATCGATGGAGTGGTGACCCAGCGGAGACAGGCAGTGTGGGGAGTGGCCTGTGTGAGAGGAGACAGGAGCATAGAGGCCAAGCAGGGGGTTCTAAAAGCCTGTGGGCCTTTCTGAAGCAAGCCCCCAGGCCTCCTTCCAGGTACTTCTGGAAGAAAAGTGAACTTACCTTCTTAGAAGTAGGGATATTCAGATACAGATGAACACACACTTTAAGGTCCTGTGGAACAATTTGGAAGAAGGATGAGGAAGGGGGAGAAATATGATTTTTGCTGGGAAAAGAAGCAGGGGGCCAGAGCAGGGAGAGTGGCAGGGTCACTACGAATGGGGAGTGGATGCCCTCGGCAGCAAGTGAAACTGGCTGTAATCTAAGCAGGATGTGTAAGGGGTGCGGGTATGAACCTGGAATTCCCCACGAGGGATGGATGGTAGCCCTTAGCCGGGTGCACGGGGGAGTCATCCTGGCCCAGTCTGTATCCCCTCCCCGTGTCTCCGTTGATCAGATCTTCACCAGCCGTCCCCTCCGTGCTTTGTGCCTTTATTTCTGAGACCTGGACTTGGCCTAGGCAGCTGCTCACAGGACAGCCTCTGCGTGCAACGTCCTATCCCTTTATTTCACGCCAGGCTCCGCTGCCCCACGCTAGGTCCCGCGAGGTTTGCTGTGGCCACAGCGCGGCTGCCCCCCTCGCCAGCCCAAGTCTGCTGTGCGTGTTTCTGTGTTTTCTTTGGCAATCGCATTCTCTTTGGGACCCGGCTTCTCCCTACATGCTACAGTAATCAGACTGGCGATTCAGATCTCCCTACATGCTACAGTAATCAGACTGGCGATTCAGATCTCCCTACATGCTACAGTAATCAGACTGGCGATTCAGATCTCCCTACATGCTACAGTAATCAGACTGGCGATTCAGATCTCCCTACATGCTACAGTAATCAGACTGGCGATTCAGATCCAGCTCAGGAGATGAATATCAGTTCGAAAGAATCCCTACCGGACAAAACATGGGGAACATTTTTAACATGAAAGGTCGGTTCCTGCTTGAAATTGGAGCTGAAAAGTGTCCCCACTGGCCCAAAGCATGGACACCAATTCCTTCCTATGCAGCCAAAGGCCGTGAGCCTCTCTCTAGCCTCCCAGCCCATCCCCTTGCCGTAGTAGCTGATGGCACGTATATTTGTCCAATTTTGTGTCTATAATCAGTGCAGACCTCCACAGAGCAGGTCCTGAGGCTTAACTGCCCGCCTCTGGTCATTTTGCTTCTTTGTTTAACTTCCTACCCGGTACACTGCTGACCTAACCTGTAGGTAACCTGCTTACCTACCTGGTCTAGACTCTTGCTTCCCCTCCCTGTTGTCCCCTTTAGAGGGGACCCAGATAACAGAAGTCTGGCTTCACAGGAAGAAGGATCTGGAAGGTGTAGTCGAGATGTTGAACTCCAAAAGGCAGTTGAAGAGGGAAAAGTAGACACCGTAGGTTCACGTAGACACGTCTGGAGTTTGGAAATTCAGGTTTCGGGAGCCATACAGTCCCTGGGGTGCAGGGTTGGCGTCTTTGGCGAAGACCCATGCTGTTAAGGAAAGCACGCAGCTCCTGGTTCTTACTCTGCCCGGTTGAGTGAATCTGAGCAGGTCACTGACTTTCTAACCTTGGCTCTTCATCCAGATTTCAGGGAGGACGGGGAAAAGCTGGAGAGGGTTTTATGACACCTGCCACACCTGTGTGGCCCGTGCAAGTTCTTGATGCTGGTGTTTTCCTGTGTCTCCTGACCTCCGTCGCTCATTAAGCTGCTTGCTCCCAAGACTCTCAGGACACCAGGAAGAATCCTGAGATCCCTTTACCTAGCGCAGGGCACTTCTCCATCTGTTTCCCTTACCAGCATGTTGAACAGCATTGAATAGACAGCTTTCCAGCTGTAAGAAGGACATTAAAGTCTGAGGCAAGAGCAGCCTCATTCTGTCAGCTTTTCCCTTTTCATTTTTAACTTAAAAATCATTTTTAATTAAAAATATATATATATTATGAGGTGAGTGGCACTCCCTCACTTAAAACCTTAGATGATGTCCCATTGCCAATACGTTAAATCAAGCTCCGTGGCAGGGAACTCACAATTCTTCACAAACTGGCCCAAGCCTTCCTTCCCAGGGTCATCTCCTGTCCCGAGCTCGCACTCTGGTCACTCTGGCTCCTTCAGAGAGCCTGGAACGTGCTAACTACCCTCAGGCCTCTGTGTTGTTGCTCAGGTTGCTGTTCCTCCTCTGTCCTCTGCCTCTGAAGCATCCCTCTGTGTAACTCCTCCATCATCTTGTCACCCCTCCCACCTCTTTCCTCCTTGAAAGGCACCGGCCCTCCCCTCTCCATGCTCCCAAAGTCCCTTCACTTCTTCTCATTTTTGCACACAGTCTTATTATTTAAACTTTCATATGTGTCTTGTCTTGCCAACTGTTAAAACTTTGCAGGCAATAGGGATGGTTCTTACATTTGTTTTATGCTCCCCATGTTGCCTAATGCAGTACACACGTGTAGATGTTCAGTAAATGTTGGAAAAGAAAGTAAACAAACCAACCCCTTGGCGGGTATTCCAGCCCTGGGTTTTCTTTCTAAAACCCCCACATCTGTCCTCACTGCCCTCAGGGTTCAGGATAGTGGATCAACGTTGGTGGTGCTCTCGCACGTCTGGCCCAGAGGCAGGAGGTAACTGAAGCCAGTCTTCCAGACATTAACCAATGAGAGCAGAAACCTTCTGGACATGGCTTTCAGGATGCCCGAGTCTGGTATATTGAGGTTAGACTAAGACACAAAAAAAGGAAAAAAAACCAAGTCGCCTGCAGCTACGCCTGCAGAGAATTTATCTAGTTAGAATCTCTCTAATCTTCCCCCACCCCCCACCCCCGTACGCGGGCCTCTGCTGTGGCCTCTCCCATTGTGGAGCACAGGCTCTGGACGCGCAGGCTCAGCAGCCATGACTCACGGGCCCAGCCGCTCCGCGGCATGTGGGATCCTCCCAGACCGGGGCACGAACCTGCGTCCCCCACATCGGCAGGCGGACTCCCAACCACTGTGCCACCAGGGAAGCCCTAGAATCTATCTAATCTTAAGTAGACAAACTGTTTTATTCAAAGTTTAAAATGGAGATTTTGAGAAAATTGACAAAGTAGATAACTCAATACGGCTTTTATTTTTCTGGATGTCTTTTAAGTGACAGATTATGTCTTAGAAGTCTTGATTTATCTACCTTTTCAAAAGAAAGCCGACTGAGTTTCCTCTCTCGTGATTTCCCTCAGGAATAAGAGATGAGAAAGATTTATTATGGTAATTGAAAAATTGAAAGCAGAAAGACTTTTAAAGTATTAAGGAAGCTAGTGATAGCATTTGAAATCATTCTTACTGACTATTCCCAGAACATATATTATAAATATTTACACAACATAGGTAATAGTGTGCATCAGAACACAAACACTGTATGCCCTCAAGTTTGAAAAAAAAAAATAGACTTGAAATGAATGCTGTACTTTTCTTGACTGAAGAAAAACCTTCAATCCCAAACTACAAAATTCTACAAAATCATTAACGCTATCCTGGGGTGACCTTTACTTGTATTCTTTCCCGGCATCCTTCAATCTTTCAGAATAGGACAAAAAAACCAAACTGCCTAGTTGGGGTAAGTTCATCTTGCTAAGAAATACAAATTTTTCCAGAGCAAAAATAAGCCATGAATTCAACCACTTAACAAGATCTGGAGATTATGAAGATTCCTGGATTTGGGGCTGTTACTTATTTCCCAGAAAAAAAAAGTATCAAAAGGCATCAGTTCCATTATCCTTAACATAATTAAAACCTATCTGATTCAAAAATGCTTTGAGAGGAAGTCATGCACATGATAATCACATCCCAAATCTCCTCTGTTTTGGAAAGTTACTGGACAGCATTACAGAAATTGCCCAAGACAGAGAGGTTGTTTTAATCCTACAGTCAAGTTCCACTGGATAAAATTTAAATTATCAAGAGGACTTCCAATTTATAATTTCCATCTGACTTTTTCACTTTATTAGTATATGATTTCAGAAATGTAGATATGGAAGGATAGCATATATTCTCATTTTTACCTGTAATGCCCTCCTAACTGCTCTCCCTAACTCCCTGGCTCTGGCCCTCTAATCTCTTCCCCACAATGCAGGCCACAGTCTCTCTCTAAAATGCAGGTCTGGTTGTGTCACTTCCCTATTTAAAATCCCTCAGAGGTGTTCCATTGCTCTTAGGATGAAGTCCAAATTCCTTATCTTGGCTTACAGACCCTGCTGGATGGCCCTGGCTTCTCTCTCCAATTTTTTATCTTTCCCACCTCTCACCCCTGCTGTCACCACACATCTCTGCTTTCCAGGTTGTATCAGAAATCCCTTAATCCTCTGTACCCTCACTTCTGTGTCTTTAGCATTTTGTCCCCGCTTACTCCTGCTCTTATCCTACCGCTCCTTTAATTTAGACTTGACTTCGTATGCACGTGTTTGAACACACATAAGAATGAATGCATTGGGTGGTAGGAAGAATAAGATTTAACTCAAGTACTATGCTCTACAAATTCTGTAGTGATTTTACAGGCCAACGTGTAACGGAGAGTTCCGAACACTTGTGTTTCTGTTTTCTTCACCACACCCACCCCAGCAAGTCAGTTTGAAGGTTTGACATATTATGAACTAAGTTCTGTTTCCAGTTAAAAGAAGCTCTAATATGTAGCGTGCTCTGGCCATCTCTCTTGGTACCTTTAATTGTACACTAATGAGATTAGATGTGATTGCTCCGTCAGTCTGTGTTTGGTTTGGCTTGGTCTTAACTAAGTAACCTTAACAAGATGTTTAATTCACCAAAAAGATAATTTTCTCATTTACTAAATTAACAGGAAGATAATCTAGGGGAATAATGAATACAATTCACCTGACTAATTTTGAATAGATTTCACTGTTCCCATAGATTTTTAGAAAAAGTATCATAGTACTTTTTGTACTTTCATAGGAAAATAGTTTTGCATCTGGACACAGTACCTCTCTGTACCTCTAAGTTTTTGCTTTCAACTCTTGAAACTCAGAATCAGATATAGTAAGAATTCAAAATTTTTGCTGCTTATTGGTTATTGCCAAAATATCTTGTTAATGCTCCGCATTCTTCAATGATCAGTTTTAACGCCAAGAAAGCATAGCTTATACGACTCACCTTTAATTCAGTAAGCTCTTACTAAACAGTTGCTGTGTTTCCAGGATTTGCTCCTTGAAGAGGCCCTTATTTATATTGACCTACTTGAGTGATTATTAGGCGTGCCCAGGACGTAGAGGAGTGAATGGTCATATAGTGACTCTCAGACTCCGTGGGCGATTCAGGCTCTCCAAAGGCTGGGCTTTCCTGAAGCCTCCTCTGCTTGGTGTAACGCTGGCATCTCTCGCTGGTGCTTACCGCTCAGGGCTGCGTAGTTGTGCCCAGATGGCTGACGTCATCTGTAGTACAGTACATTTACAGAAATACTACCAAGATGGGTCATGAATGAGGGAATTTGTGATACTGAATTCTCAGGATTACTTCTCAAAGAAGTCAAGGTTTGCACAATCAAGCTTCTTATCCAGCTGTAGGATGTTACCCAGGATCCTAGTTCCAGTAGCCCAGGAACTCCTGTAGTAGAATGGTTGCCGGGGGCTGTGCACTGGACCAGGGGCTGGGGTGGCCTTGAGAGATCATCCACTGCCCCTGCCCCACCCAGAAAATCCTACATCCAAATGTCAGGGCCTGGGCCTGGTGCCTGCCGCTGCCCTGGTGTTCACAGAGGTGCTCTGTTAATACTGAATGAGAGAATGAAGGAGAAGCTTTTCAAAATGGACAGCTTTATCCTGAGATAAACTTTGTTCTTGGGAATAAAGTCAAAAACAAGATTAAACGAAACTCAAGAATTAATATTCTAAAGGTCAAGAGCAAACAAGAGCATTAAGATTTGATAGAAAATAAAATCCTTACTGGACGTGATATTTAAAACTAGGCAATCTGCCGAGAAACAAGTTACCCTTGCGTCTCTGCAAGGACGGTGCTGGGGTCACGGGAAGGAGCCTAGAGACATTAGGAGAAAAAAGAACCAACAGAACTTGCTCTCTGATAAGGAAAGATGGGCGGAAGACACAGAAATAAAGAATTGGATGGTGACTTCCTAGGCAAGCTCGTCACTCTGTGTAGTTGAAAAAGAGCCACTGCCTGTGGGGAGCTGACCCACCCCCATCTGTGTCAGGTGTGGGGATGGGAGAGCAGGTCCTCGGGGAGCCTCCGAAGCTCCGGGTGCTGTGCCGGTGGAGGTTTCCTTTCCAGAGAGCCACACCAGCTCTGCTCGGGAGCCATGGGAAGGAGGCCAAATGCTGGGGGGAAGGGCTCCTGGCCGGCAGGGGAGGGCCCAGGATGGAAGGCACCGGAGGGGTGGGACCCACAGGGCACTCTGCGGATGCCACGGATATCCTTTCCTTGACCTCGGCAGTGGGTACACAAGTACTGGTTTTACAGATATTTGTTAAACGGCATGGATTTATGCACTTTTCTGTATGTTTTATTTTACAACGTAAAAAAAGTTAAAAAATAACAGCACAAGAGTGTAAGAGCAACCCCCTTCCCTGCATCTTAGTAACTGTAGGACTTTGCGCAGTAAAAATACAAATAAAAACTATTGAATGCTGGCTGTGTCCTTGGTACTAAACTTGCATCATGCAGCAGTCCTATAGGTGAGATATTATTGTGCCCATTCTACAGATGAAGATATTGCCTTAGCAAGGTGAAGGAATCTGCCCAAAATTACATACCCTTTGGAAGGCAGGGCCAGGTTTGACCTACGCAGAGCCTGCCACCCTGCAGTAGTGCGAGACCATGCCCTCCAAGGCCAGCTCGCTGCTGGCATACTCAGACAAAGCTACACTGTCATGCTACCCCTGGGGATGAGTACAGAGAAAGGTTGTTTTATGAGATTGTAATCCAAAGATGTAGGGTCTCGACAGCATACTTTAAAAGAGTGTGCTAGCAAGATACGAGTAATTGTGATGATTTTAATTGCTTAGAAGCGTGTGTTTTTGGTTCGACATAAGTAATGTTTTTGCTGGGTCGTATAAAGGAAAATTCCTGAAATACATTATGGCCGGAAGAGTTTAAAGCACCTCAAGTGGCTTCTGTTTTTGTTCCAGGGCATATCAAAATATGGGCATGCCACTGACTCCCGCTGCGGTCCCTAGTTTGGCCTCTGGCTCTAAGTGATGCACCAGTCACACCCTCAAGGTACCCGTACTATCGTCCCTCTGCCCCTAAGGAGCAGTGGCTTGGAAGGTCTCTGGTGTCTGGTGACCCTGGAGAGCGACAGCTGGCGGAGCACAGCTCCTTCCAGCCTGGACACATGGCTCAGCACAAGGGGACTAAGAACTGTTGAACCATTTCTCCAACTGCTGGCCCTTGCCACTCAGACGGCGGGAGAGACAGCTATGCGGGGCTTGAGGTCCAGGGCTTTGGGGACGTGGGTGACTGCCAGTGGCTTGTGTGTTGGGCCACGTCCACAGTGCTGTGGAAACTGCTACTCCACACAGCATCTCATCTGGTTTCCCAGATCCCCTGTACTCATAACCCCGGTACTATAATGCCATCCCCATGCTTCCCAAAAAAGCAGGGTGGTTGGGTCTGGATTTAAGTGGCAGAAGGTTGTGGGCACACGAACCACTAGATAAAATGTGGAAATTTGCCTAAAGTAGTCAGTTAAATATTGTTAGAATTGCAGAATTGTTCCTGTAGCCTGATGCTAAGAGACCCCTGGGTGTCTGAGCCTTGCTTGGGTTCACAGCTCTAAGGGCAGGGAAGGTTCCAGGCAGCATCGGCCTGCAGAGGCCGAGGGTGATTAAGCCAGGAGAACGTTCATGCCCAGGCGTGCTGTGCCACGCTCCTGTGGTGTGTCTGGTGTGACACAGAGAGCACTGGCGTGGCGCCCTGCGGGGGAGGCCCGGCACGTGCTCCAGTCTCCAAGGCTAGGCTTGAGGGGCAGAGTGTTGGGTGCTGTGCGTCAGGCCTACGCTGGGACCCCCGAAGCTCAGGCCTCCATCTGTCCCTGGGGGATGGAGCTGCTCTCTGTGCTGTCTACCCCGTTTGCCCGGACTTTTCATTCTTCAGAGATGCGATCTTGTTTTCTAGGCCTGTGCCCAGTCTGTCCACCTGAACCTGTTTTTGCCGGTTTTCAATTTGGGGGGAGTATAAAGATAAACGTGGACACATTATGTTACAAACTTGTTACAAACTTGCCTGAATTTTAAGACAAAACACAAGATTTCAAAACAGAATCAATGCTTTGGGGCAGCTTTGGGCTGGCCTGGAGTCAGGTTTGGGAGAGAGTGGTTGGCAGCGGGGATGACTGAGTGATGTAAATTCATTCTCCTCTGCCCTTAGCAACACTGTGGTGCAAGAGCTTGAAGAGCTGATTCCCCGAGTCCGAGCTGCCCGCTGCCTCTTAGGAGCAGGGACCAGGGCAAGCTCTTTGCAGACCACGGTGCCGCACACGAAGGAAAGGCACGGTGGCGTGTCGTTGAGTTCAGACCAGGAGACAGGCTGCTCCTGCCTGGGCTCGCGTCCCAGCCCTGCTGCCTGCTGGGCGGTCTCGGGCTAGTGACATCTCGGCATCTCATTTTCCTTCTCTGAGAAAATGAAGATGATAATAGTAGTCTCTACGTCATAGAGTTGTTGTGAAGATTAAATGGGTTAGTCCGTGCGGGGCTCTTAGGAAGCAAGCGCTCCGTAGATGTCAGCTCGCTGCCCAGCAAGAGGCGGCGGGGGCTGGGTGGCGGCGAGGAACAGCTCCCTTGAGGAAACACCCGTCTTTTCCAGGGGTCCCAGCCTGCTGCTCGGGGGTCTCCTCTCCAGTCTGTTCTCTGATGACTTTGAGTGGTTTGGAGCATTTTCACTCATGTTTTTAAATCCATGAGCAATTGCAGGCACTTCTTGAGAGAAATACTTAGCAGCTCCCCTGGGCCATGGGATGTTACACCTACTTCTCTTTTTTCCTCCTCTTAGAAGCACATGATTTCCATATTCATCTTTCCTGGGTGAGCAGAGCAAATATCCAGCTGCAAGGGCAAAACCTGGCCTCTGGATGCCGCCTGACCTCATTTTCCATGATGTTCTCTATGTTCCCTTTCATGCAGAGCCTCACCTCAAAGGCTTTTAATACCAAATAGTAAAAGGGAGAAGGAGAGAGAGAGAGAGAGAGATGGGGAAGGAGGCCAGCTTTTTATTGGATCCTGTGATGGTTTCCATAGATGCTGGACAGGCTATGTAGCCCTGACTCAACAGTAACAAAACACTGAAGGTCTAGAGTACACAGTGCGTCCCTCCCAAGAGAGGATCTTACCTGTCCTTTCCAGGCGCAGTCCTTATGGGTGTAGCATAACCCTCCAGAAGCAGTGAAGGGCCCTCTCACCTCAGGAGCCAGGCAGCTGCCTCAGCAGTGAGACTAGGTGTGACCCGAACGCTCAGCGAAGAGAAGTGACCACGGAGGGCTGAGGGGAAGAGAGTGCATTTCTGCCTTTGGAGTTGCAAAAGCCTAGGGAATAGAAAAGCCTTTGGCTTTAAAAGATTTGGGAGAAAGCCTGCCGGGTAAGAGCAAGATCTCTCCACTCCACACCTGCAGTGATCCTCTCCAGGGTGGAAGAGAGGAGGGTGTGAGGGCCAATGTCTGTGGGTCTCTGGAAGAGACCCCACTGTCCGGGTCAAGCCCTGGGAGGTCTGTGGGGACCACATGAAGAGGGAACCTGTGCCCTATCTCCTGCGGAATCCCTGGGAAGTGACCAGACTCCAAAATATAGGTGGATAAAAGGAGTATCCAAAAAGATGTCACCTTAGCCTCCGAAAACTTCCATGCAGCCCAGACTAGCTGAAAATCCAGTGCTGGTTGCTTTGTGTCTGAGGCGTGGCATATCGATGGAACTGAAAGGGGACCAGAAGATGGGACCCAGGGACATCCCTGGACCTGTGTGGTCCAACAACTGTGGCCCCAGTGTGACAGTGGACGTGACAGTGGACACTATGCAGACAGGTGACACCGAGGACCATGTGGCCTTCTGGATCCTTTTGTAAAGCCCCTGGACCTTAGCTAACCCTGAGCCCAAAGTGGGGGAATTCCAGATTTGACTGGGGTTCTTTTCCCATCAGACTGACAGCTTCAACAGTAAATTGAAATGGAAAGATCCGTATCTGCGATGTGTGCCCATTTAGATATGCATGCGTCCTAAAATTATACACAACAGTGTGGGAACCACTGAGCCTGGGTTATCACTGCTGAAGACACCTCTTCAAATGAAAGATTTGTAAACTCATAGAAAATAAGTAAAATGTGTTGAGAGCTGGTTATTCTGAGGGCTTATTGCAGGTGTGGTGTGGCACTGCTCGTAGCGGTAGAGGAGGCGGGGCAGCTCGGCTCGGGGCCAGGCTGAGGAGCCTCACGGGCCCACTGCTTCCCACGGGAGTACAGAAGGTCGTCTAGCATTCCCAGACCTTCAAGGAGACTTCGGAATTCTGAGAGGAAGAGTGACCCAGAGGGGGTCCGAGGTCAGGACTAGGAAGGTACAGAGGACAGTGGTAGAGACCATGGCCATAACCTGGTGGAGCCCAGCCTCAGACACCTAACGCCCAGGCCACTAAGCCATGCTCAGCAGGCACTGCAGGGACAGGCAGTCATGGCTACTTGGAGCAAGAAACCCCTTTCCTGGTGCCAGACAGTACATTAGCCTTCTTCTCCCCCAGGCACTTAATGTCACCTCCAAAAAGAAAGTCAGGTGAAAGAAAGCAGAAAGAAAAGAAACCCTGGGAAACAAGATTTAAGTTCACGATAAGCCTTGAACTTGACAGTGACTGAGAAAATAACATTTGAGTGTAGCTGAAAAAAGTCCCTGGATTAAATTGAATATGTCAAAATGGGAAAGATTGAGTAATCTGTTCTCAAGAGCAAAGTTGAGTTCAGTGTTCAAAAAAAAGTCACATTTGCTCACCTTCAGATTCATGATGGTCTGATGTAGGCTTGCAATTCATGGCAAGGGAAGTACAAGAAAAGTAGTAGGGCAGGAGTGTTGTAGGAAAAAAAAAAAGTGGGAAAGCAGCAGGAAGTTACAATCATGGGAGCCCATATGCAAGAAGATGTGGTCCTGCGAGAGGGTCTGATAGCTGGGAAAAATTGCACTTCAACCAGAAAGCCACTTCTCAAATGTTACATTAGAAAATTCACAAAAGTAGCAATAGAGATAGAGCAGAAGTGGGTGATGATGGAGGTAGGAAGCCAGAAAAGAAGCTGACTTTTACTGGTCCAGGAGTAGAAAGGCTGAGAGTGATGATTTCAGAGGCAAAAGCAAGAGAACTTGCTGTTTGATACTAGACTAAGGAGAAGGCAAAGGAAGGTGCTGGATTCCAGGTGACTTCATTCACTGCTTTTCCCAGGAAAGGCAGGGCTGAGGGCATATGTTTGGGTGGTAAGAGGAAGCAAAGGAAATGCTGAATTTGAGGTGCCTGAGGAACATTCACCTAGATGGTTCTGTTAGCTAGGGATCTAGAACAGAGACCTAGAAAGGAAAAAATATTGGGGAGTCATCAACATACAGATGGTAAGCTGAAGTCAGGCTATGCGTGAGCTTGCCCAGCGGCCAAGCGTAGAGTGAAAAGAGGAAAAGGGCCCAGGGGCAGAGATGTAGGGAGGCGGGACATTGGGCAGAGTAAGAAGAGCCCATAATGAGCTCTGGTGAAGAGTCGCCAGAGAGTTGGGAAGAGAACCAAGAGAGAGTAGGTTCAGGGAAATGAGTGGAGGGTTTCAAGGGTGAGTGGGTAGTTGGGTCACATTTCCAGAGGAGCCTGGTAAGCTGGCAACTTTGGAGTCAAAGGTTCTGAGTTATAACATTTCTGTATTTCTCTCCCATGGTTGCATGATTCTAGATAAGCTCAGGGTTGCTGTACACTGTCCTACTGAATCGCCAACTAAGATGGGATTTTGTTTTTCCCCCACCGCTCCCCGATTTAGCTAAGGACAAATAAATCAGCCTGATAGTGACAGTAGAATGGCAGGAGCTCTGGGGGGGCAACTCTGATACTCCGAACAGACCCCCGCCCCACTCTTCTGGGAGACTTTCACCTTTTCAGCACCTCCCCCGAACCACAGCTGCTGGAATCTCCAAGCGTCTCTAGAACACTTTAGAGAAGTGTGGCCAACATGTACACTTTCTGAGTACCCCAGTAGTTATGCCAGGGCTATAGAGTGCCCCCAAACGGGTTAGGTCCATGCTTTGAATTGTCTTCAAACACTTCCCACAGCCATTCATCTCCTTGGAGTTGGATAGCACTCAGGTCTAACCTTATTTTGGTTTCTAGACCTGTATAACTTTCTGGCCCCTTTTTATCCCACTTTGTGGACTACTTGAAGTTATGCTCAATCACCTTTTTCAGTTACAAATGCAAACAGAGTACGTTAATCAAACTCTCCTCTGTGCGGTGCTATTCTCCTCAGAGGACGTGTCTTTGGAGAAGTCTCCAAGAACACCGTCCTCACTGCTGGGCTCCTACAGCCCCACTCAGATGTGGGACTGAAGACCCCCAAGGCTTGAGCCTAGCTGCATGCCACTTCGGATCACGCCACCCCCTAAGCGTTGTATTGGATGTGTCTTCAGTGCGTTCTTGGTCCACCAGCTCTTCCTTTAATCCTAGCATGGTGACTAGTCACTCTTATTTTCCTGATTGTGCTACAGTTTGCCGCACTGGGATGGGAACTCTTGTCAAGCAAACTCGTACTCACTTTGTCCCATAGCCTTACCTAATCATCGCCTAGTCCTATTTATTCCCAAGAGACCCTCAAGAGGCACTGAACCCAGCATGCCATTCCTATATAGCATCGAATGGTTTACCCATTCAACAAATATTTTCATGCCAGATCCTGGGATATAGTGAGTTAAAACACCGTCCTTGCCCCCATGGGACATGCAGCCTTGTGGTGTAGACAGACAAGAGAGTAGACAAATTGAGGCTGTGACCAATGCTCCAGTGCTGTGGGAGAGGTGCATAGCCCAGCCCAGCCCAGCCCTGGAAGTTCCCTGGAGGACGTCTGAGTGGAATAGTGAAGAATGAGTAAGTTGGAGGGGGAGAAGAGGCAGGGAATGGCATTCCAGAAGGAATAGGCTGGTGGAGAAAGTCAGTGTGATCCATCAGAAGAACCCACGTTCTAGGTCCTGTGACGTGTCACAGGGTCCGAGCAGTGAGAGGGGCGGATGGTGAAAGGTGGGGCCTGTCGGAAGAAGGAGCTTGGACTTTATCCAGCAGGCAGTGAGGAACTCTGGGAAGGATTTTAGCCAGTGGAATAACAGGATGAGGTTTTGTTCTAAAAGATGTTTGGAAGGCCCTGACTGGCTTTCACCCAGGGTCGTGGGCATGCAGGAGCTCTCAGGCAGTGACACCATTTTTTAAAAAGAAATTTACCTGCGTCTTTAGAAGGGATTAGCTTTTGGAGGTCCAGACTTGAACTTGAAATAACGTTTCATTCTCCTAGTTGGAAATGGTATGAGTTCTATTTATTTTTGCCAGTCACTTCATGGTCACTGTCCTTCATTTTCAAACATTTATGTGCATCGTTTGATAAGCCCTCTGCGTATCCTCATTATGGCAATCTAACGGTCATTAATTCCTTACTTTGAAATTGCCCAGTTTTTAACTCAATTTTAAGCCCCATCTTACACTGCTGCAGGGCCAGTACCCAGGACAAGAAGAATATTCAGGAAGCTCAATTCAGCTTGAATCCCAGCTGTGTGCATTAGTGAAAAGACGTGAGGATGTTTGTGGTGGTCTGAATAAACCCTCATTTGGTAACGGAACTCCTTTCCCTGAGCCATACCCCTTTTTCATGAAAAATGTCCCCACAAAAGGACGATGGGATGGCAGAGCTGGGTGCTGCACCGACGCTGGCCAGGGTCATGCTGGACACCTAGAGGTGCCGGCCCATAAGGGCCGCTGCAAAGAGCAAGCCCTGGTCAGAGCAGCAGAGAGACTGTCCCCTGAAGGTTGAAGTGCACACTGGTTAGCCTCCCAAATAAACCTGTTGTTGTGAGGTGGACGGGAAGGATCACTTCAGCTGAAAGAAATGATACAGAAAACTCTGAGCTTGAGCTCAGTGATTTTTTTAAAAGAAACAGCATATCCACATTCCAATCTCATATTAGAAAATATTAATGACCAGTTTTTAAAAGGGTTGTTGTTTCCAACTGCTATTGTTTTTAAGAACAAAGCATCCTTGCGGATGTTATAGAATAAGAAACAGAAATTCTCAGTTTGACAAAAATATTGAGGTGCAATGAAGCATTCCAGCTACCTGTGATAACTTTGGCTTACCAGAATCACTCACTTCTGACGTTCCTCTCATGCTGAAACCATATGGAATCAAAGGTAGAGAGTTAGCTCTCAAAAGTCCAGGAATACTATTTGGAAAAACAATTGCAAAGATTTTATTTAAATCCAAAATAGATGAAACAAGTGGAAGAAACCAGTGATTCCCTTTTTTTTTTTAAAAGAAATGAACACCATTTTCAGATATTAATGAGGCAATTAGATGTGACAGTACAGTCCTTTGGAATAGAGCAAAGATAAAAACAAATGACATGGAAGGAACTTAACAGCAGCCTAAGCTTGGCCCGCTAAGACAGCTACCTCAGCTGGTCCATCTGTGTGCACCTCGTGATGATCACCGGGTCGTGGGGTGGCGCTAGCTAGAAGGTTACACACCCCGTCAACAAGGAGTAGGAAGCAGGGAAGCTCCTGGACGGGGCAGGAAGGCTGAGTGACACTGATTCACCGCCGGGGGAAATGCCCACGCGGCAGGAAGTGCACAGTGCAGGGCTCGGGGTGGCCGATGGTGGCTGCTGACACGGAGGAGGTGAGGTGGGAGGGAAAAGAGGTGCGTGGCTGGGGAGGAGGAGAGAGATGGGCAAGGGAGGGTGTGGCGGCGGCGGCTGGCGTGGGCGGACACAGAGGTGACGGTGGATATAAGGGGAACTTTTTTTTTTTTCCGAGTTGCATGAGAATGTATTAGACATATCAAAGGTTGGGGGGAAATGTACGTTTCTTCTGAACTCTGAGGCAAAAAGTGATATGAATTCACATGTGGATTATAAACCCAGCACACAACAATTTCCAAGATGAGTAAACAAACTAAAATAAAATACAGACCAGAGTAAGAAAAAGAGGGATTAAAGGGGAGGGGAAAGTTGTGGCTGCAGTCCACAATTACGGGTTAGTCTTCCTTGAAGTTTGCCTCAGACTGAACGTTCGTAGGTGCCATGATAAACACTTTGGCACAGTGAAGGGGGGGTAGTCGGGAAGTGGGGAGACACAGTGAAACCCTCATGGAAGCACCGACTTGGGAGATGGCGACATATTTGGAAGGCGTTCACCGTGATGCATTACAGGGAAGACAGGGTTTTTCTGGAAAATACATTTTCAGTTTATGGAAACTCCACCTAGCTCAGAGGAAAAGGATTAGACCTTTTACTTTTATAAGTAAAGAAAAAAGAGAAATTGGTTTGTCAGTTTTAAGAGTGAAAACCAGGGCTTCCCTGGTGGCGCAGTGGTTGAGAGTCCGCCTGCCGATGCAGGGGACACGGGTTCGTGCCCCGGTCCAGGAAGATCCCACATGCCGTGGAGTGGCTGGGCCCGTGAGCCATGGCCACTGAGCCTGCGCGTCCGGAGCCTGTGCTCCGCAACGGGAGAGGCCACGACAGTGAGAGGCCCGCATACCGCAAAAAAAAAAAAAAAAAACAAAAAAAGAGTGAAAACCAGCAGGCATCTGGAAAGAAGTTACAATTTGAGGTGAGAATGTCAGAAAAGCCTTAGAGGTCACACATTTTTTTTTCTTTTTTTTTTTTTTAACGTCTTTATTGTAGTATAATTGCTTTACAATGGTGGGTTAGTTTCTGCTTTATAACAAAGTGAATCAGCTATACATTTACATATATCCCCATATCTCTTCCGTCTTGCGTCTCCCTCCCTCCCTCCCACCCTCCCTATCCCACCCCTGTAGGTGGTCACAAAGCATTTTGCTTTTCTCTGCGGCAGTAGGACTTGCAGGTGAAATGAAGTTGTGTCCTTGTTCTCCTGAGCTTTAGCAGGTGTAAAATCCCTCTGTGCTGGGCAACATTGTTGATGACCTGTGGAAAAGGGCAAACAGTTCAAGCAGCTGCTCTAAAGCAGGGATCCCCAACCTTTTTGGCACCAGGGACCGGTTTCGTGGAAGACAGTTTTTCCATGGACGGGGTGGGGGGGGGTTTAGGCAGTAATGTGAGTGGTGGGAGTGATGGGCAGCAGCAGATGAAGCTTCGCTCGCTCGCCCACCACTCGCCTCCTGCTGTGTGACCCGGTTCCTAACAGGCCGCATACTGGTACCGGTCTGCAGCCTGGGGCTTGGGGACTTCTGCTGTAAAGGGATAGCTGAGCTGATAAAAGTTCATAGCTTATAAAGGATGCTTCTTGGACATGTGCTGACATGCCGTGTGCAAGGTATTTGTGGTAGGTATTGAAAGAAATACAAAGCATTGTACGGTCTGGGGCTCTTCTGTATACATGAAATGATCTGCAAGCTGTAATGTAATTCGGCCAAGGTATAAGGGGAGTTTTTTTAAAGAACCTGATAAGTTACATGACTAACCTGCCTAGACACATCAGGCGTGGAATTCTATGTGTAAATGTGTGTGAATATCACCTTTAAAGCAGGCACCTGATACTTGTGGATCTGGTTAGTGAGAGTATTATTTTATACTAACAGTTGCTCTCTTAAAAGATGTAAAATTTTCCCCATATTTCACATGGTCTGAGCACGGCAGACCTTTTTATACCAAAAAATAACAAACATTTTAAACAAAAATAACTTAAATATTTGTTAGCAACAAACACGAAAAATGGCAAGTATGTTGTCATATTTGAATTTGAATTGTTAACCTATAATATTTCAAGTTTGAAACACATAAATTACTCCACTTATAATGCAAAGGAATATAAACTTCTAGCCTTATTTAAAAAAAAAAAAAAGCCTGGTCAGTGAGAATTTTTTCTGAAGGTGGTTAAATAAATACAAAATCCTCATCCTGTCAAGCCCTAAGCAGGCTGATTCGGGTCTCCTCGGGCCTTGCGCTTGGGTTACAGGGAGCAGGCTGCTCTCCTGCCGCCAGCAGCTGCTAAATAGAGCCTTCTGGGCTGACAGGAGAAGGCAGATGTTTCTTTGATGCTGCACGCTTAGCTGCAAGCAAAATTATGAAGTCAAGAGAGTCTTGCAACATCTGGTCCCCTCTTCCTTTGTCAGCCGCATGGGGACCTCCAGCTCCCAGACCCCCTAGCCTGGAGTCATACTCTTGTCACCTGTCACAGTCATGGTATGAGTGAATGCAGAGAATGAATGAATGAATGGCAGTACTAGGAGAGTTAGCAAGCACTGCCAGGCGCTCAGAGCCTACAGGCCAGTGATGGAGACACAATAGCATAGAAGACAGTAGTATACTGGAGTATACAAGGGTCCTGTTTTCAGTTAAAAGAGAAGATAAAGCGCCAGCAGGAAGGCACCTCGGCAGCAGTCAGTGTGGCATGCTGGAGCCATGTCAGGGCTCTTGCCTGTTTGCTTTCACCCCTTTCTGCATCGTCTTTTCTCCATGTCACGTGCGTCCCCATTTCGTTTGTTCAGCAGTTTTTACTGGGCACCTACAACCCACACACCAGGGTAAACCAGACTCTGCCCTCGCAGAGCTTATATGCCGATAGGGAGGGACTGGAAACACACCGTGTCTGTGGCTTCAGGTAATTTCAAAGAAAATAAATGCCATCAAGACCGTAACGCAGGATGACATGATGGAGACTGGGGGACTAATTCAGAAAGAACACTCAAGGAGGGCTTCTCTGATGAAGTGAACTTGGCCTTCTGCCCACCACCCAGCGGAGTCTGACCCTCCCAAGGCAGCACCATCAAGGAGAAGGAATTTCAAACTGGAAAATCCCAGAGAATGTAGTAAAGAAGACTTTCCACTATGGAAGTGATAAGAGAACACCTAGCAACTACTTATTTTTAATCTTTGCTCAGAAAAGCTAAAATCGTGGGGGAATTTTTAGACGTAATCCTGGAGTAATCTTTGAGGAATTATGGAGGATAAGATGATGATCATTGACCACAAGAGATTATTCACCTCAGTGAAGATCTGGCCCAGATTGTTCAGTTTAATGTGAATTCTCAGAAAAATGCAAAACTGACCTTTGAAGGACGGGGCATGCGTGTCCTCACAGTTCCCTTCCTGAGCACGTCCATGGCTTGACACTGAGCCCGGACTTCCCAGATATCTCCCACACAGGCTCCTCGCCTGGCTGTTCAGAGCATATCACGCCTGCCTCCAAACCTGAGTTCCATATGTCCCTCTTTCCCTCATTTTACCTTAGCTTGCTTACCATTCATTCATTCATTTCACAAACAGTGAGCACTAAAATAGCAGTCAAGATGCTACATGCTGTGGATGCAGAGAATGTTCGGTCCAATGATGCATGCACCAACTTCAGAGTCAGGCGCTGGCAGCGCCAACCCAGGGGCTGCATTGAACTGGCTAATGTGCACGTGGAGAAACTCCTTATCCCTCCTGTACCTCAGTTTCCTCATCTGTAAAACAGGGAAGATAGCACATGCTTGGCACTAAAATATGTGTGGAAGGAAGGACGAGCAAAGGGGAGGATGGGGTAGCGGGGAAGGATTGGCACTTACCTCATTTGTGAGGATTAAATGAAACGCAGGCGCTTGACACTGTGTCTGGCACATGGTAATAGCAGTAAATACTGCCCCTCATTTCGAGGAACTCACCACTGAGTGAGAAAACAGGAACGCAGTTCAGGTAATGTTAACAGCTGACACTGAGTGCTTATAACGTACCAGGCACTGTTCACTTCATCCTCAGCGCTTTGTAAGTTAGGTCCTATTATTATGATCCTGACCCCATAGATGAGGCGACAGGCATGGAAGGGTTAAGTTACCTGCCCAAGGTCACACAAGGGGTGAGTGGGCAGCAGAGCTGGATCCAGACTCAGGCATTTTGGCTCCAGTCACTACAACCCACTGCCTTGCAGAGGTGTGAGCAAATGCAGTAGTGGCAGTGTCCACGTGCTGTTATGGGGGACTTGCAGCCCAGAAAGGTGGCAGTGTGGCAGAGGAGCTGTCCTGGAGAGGGAGGACACCTGCGCTTGGGAATTTCGGGGTGCCCATGAGGAGTCAGCCGGGGAAAAGGACGCGGAGGGCATCACAGGGGAGACGGCACAAACACAGCCCCGTGTCGCTGGAGCAGGGGTGGGTGGTGCAGCATCGCACAGCATGCTAGGAGCTTGGACTTTATCCTCTAAGCAATGGGGAGTCACCCGGAGGCAGCGTGATCTGAAGTGCACTTTAGAAAGATTACTCTGGGGCTGAATCGATGTGAGGAAGATGATCGTGGAGGAGGGACGTCAGTCCAAAGGCTGCTGCTTGGGTCCCCCGGGATAGTGGCCATGGATAGGGGCAGATCCATGACATATTTGGAAGATGTAACTGGAAACATGTGGTACTTGTTGAATGGAAAGGCTGAAGAAGAAAGAGGAGATGAGAAAGACCCTTGGACTTCTGACTTGGAAGCTGAGAGGATGGTACCATGTCCTGGGCAGGAAAGGCAGGAAGAACATTGGCCTGAACTTCTCAGGAGCAAGAAGCCTCCTGTGTCCCAAAGTCTGGGAGTTTCCCACCCCCTTGTTTAAAACTTTTTTTTACAATTAAAAAAAAAGTAAACATATAGAAAAGGAAAAGAAATAGTACAATAAATACCAATCTCCTAGATCCAACAGTTCTTCAACAGTTGTTGAATTTACCACATCTTCTTCATAAATACATAGTATGTACTTATATAGTTACATACTACTTTATCTTGATTTTTATTTTTGTTAAATAATTTTAAATAAACTACAGACTTCATTACATTTACCCTTAAACACTTTAGCCTGTATCACCAAAAAATATTCAGCTGAACAATCATGATACCAGTGTTACACCTCAAACAATAATTACCTAGTATCATCTAATAGTGAATCTATATTAAAATTTCCCTAACAATTCCCAGAATGATTTTATAGTTTATAAAAAAATAGGATTCAAGTCACAACCCCATGCTTCTTTTGTTACGTCTTTTAAGTCTCCTCAAATCTACGACAGTCTTGCCCACGTTCTTTATGACACTGACTTGAGGAAACCGGGTCAGGCGTCCGGTAGAAGGCCTCATGGCTGCATTTGTTTGCTGGTTTCATCACCGTGTTATTTAACTCCTTCCTCTGCTCCCTGCAGTGCCAGTAAACTAGAAGAAAATTCTAAAGCCGCAACCAGATTCGAGTTTAACATTTTGACGAGCATATGTCGTTGGTGATGCCATGTCACTCGTTTGGCTTCCCGTCAATGTCAAGAGTTTGGTTTCAAAATACCGTTGTACTCTCATGCTACTAACAAAATATGACTGGTTCCAAGTGTGGGATGGGGAATGAAGAAGGTGAGCCTTGTTCTGGAAAGCACAGAAGTACCCAGATACTAATGGGTAATGTCAGAAGAACAGTAGCCAATTTAAGGGCCCCCAGTCATCACATTTGGGACACTTTGAGCATCAAAAAGAATGGGATGGATTAAAACACATTGAATATAAAAATCTATAATATTCAATACTCATTCATAATACTCAAACAATAAAATATTCTAGGTCACTTTAAAATTCAAGAGTGGCTCAGATACTGCCGAGGCAGTTTCTCTGGCTGGGATCTCAGTCTGATCCACAGCTGTGCCTCAAATCAGAACACTCTGACCTTGACTTAACCTTGGACCGTGACTCCAGCTAGCCCTCACCTGTACCTGGAACAATTGGTAAAGCTGATGGGAACTGAAACTAGACATTTCCCCCTCCCACCTCAAATCACTTAACTTTCATCAAAATAGATAATGTACAGAAACATCACATCCGATTTTAAAGGAAAATTGGTAGCATCTTCCAGAACTTCCCTTGTCCTACACAATTCTTGTCACTATTAAAAAAAGCAAAGAAAAAAATCTGTTTCAGATTCCAATGAACAAATATACTTTACTAGTAAATATTCTTCTTGTGCTTCTGCCGCCCTCCCACTTATTTTTCTAAAGTTTGCATCTGTAGCATTTCAAGTATCAGTTTTTTCTTTAACATTTATGAGAACTGGACTAATTTCCTTTTTATGAACAACAACAACCAAAAGCACCAAACTAAGTTATACTCCAGAACTTACAGAAAACATACATTTGTTCATTAAAGTTCACATGATCTAGATAATTTTTTTCCTTGTCACACATTAACATAGTAATCCATGCTGCAGAAGTCATACTAAATGAAACAGTAAAACATCACAAGGATGAAGGAGACAATCTTTGTAAAAATACATGCAAGAAGATAGAATTCAAAAAGGGACATTTAATATCCATATTTTTTTTTTGCAGAAAATAAGTATCATGTCAGTTAAGACTCCTGAAACAGGTTCTGTTTGAATCTTGACAGAATCTTAATTCTCCCCTATCTTTACCAACAATTTGAGAGCCTTTCATTGTATACCCTTTGTTTAGAAACCTGCCCAGCAATTCCTATAGATTCTATAGGAATAGTATCATATAGTCTAGCACAGAAGACAGTCTTAGTCATGTTTTAGAAAGCCACTGTCACACCTTCTCCCCTAACTCTAGACAGTCTCTATTTTTTTTTTTTGGTCTTGTATTAGAATAAATTTCTTTGAAAGTTGATCCCATTAAACAGTGAACTTGAGGCAGGAGTTTTTAAAACACACTTAAGAAAAATACAGTTTACATTCATTTCCAAGTCTGAGATTAAGAAACCGTTAGCTGGTTTACACCTGGTTTCAATACTGGTTTGAAGTTTGAATACTTCTACTGTGTAGACATTAAATATTGTATTCAAATATTAAACATTAAAAGTTTTCCTGACGCTGCAGACAGAAACAGAGCAGGGATGTCAGGCAAGACGCGAAGTCGAATTGGTAGACTTGGGCCTCGTCTGTGCCACCTGTGGCAAGGGAAGAGATTTCAGCATGGGTTTCAAAAAGGCGTGGGAGCTGCTGTCTCAAAATTCATCTCTACTGGCATAAACCATTTTTTTCTGAACCAATATTCAATTCTCACTAAGGGGAAAAAATAGAATAAGAAATTTGAATGGTCTTCTGTTGTGTGATACAAGGACCAGCTATGTACACTTTTCAGTCATCGTGGAGGTTCTGAAGCAGTAAAGGAATTATCATTTCACTTTTCACTGCAAGTTCTTTCCACACAGAAGAGTTCTTCCTGAGAAATGAAAACTTCAATCCTGTGTACCCCCAGAGGACACCTTAGAGTCTGGTGCGGGCACCCACGATGATTCCCTGCTAGCAGGAAACTAGCCTCCACTGAGGTTGAGGATTACTGCACAATATTCTAAGCACCAGGAAGCTGAGTACTTCAGTGAATCTCAGTGCCACTTGAGGATGTTCTCAGAATAATCTTCTCAGTTAAGAATTCATTATCATTGTCAAAGTTAGCCCTCAGCAAAACTCAGCTTGCCCGTCGAGGTCTAACTTTTGTGAACTACAGAAGCTGTTTGGCTGACCCAGTGCCTCCTCAGGGTCCACTGGGCTGTCCTCCCATAGCCAGTCTGCATCTGATTTGCTTCCCAGTCTTTGTCCTGACCTCTCGTCACTAACTTGTAAACATCCTGAACAGCCAGGCTTCTCAGTTATGCAAGGAGAACCCAGGGACAGCACTAGCAGAGGGTAAATAATCCTTGGGGGAGAAAACTTTCTTTGTGTGTTTAAACAGTATTTTCAGAGGCAGAGGTCAGCCATGATTCTCCTGGCTATATAATCAACAGCACTGTATTAATCGACAAGTAGTATATATAAGCTCTGGGGCCTCCATTATATTTCTTAGCAGTAGAATTAAGCTCTTGATTTCTTCCACCTTCTCATCCGTGTTAACAGTCACCTGTGTCAACAGAGCTCCTGACTAGGAGTGACTCAGCTGCCAGGTCCCGTTAGAGCAGGAGAAGCCTTCTTTCCAACCATCTCTTTCATCTTAAAGAGAACATTCTCAGTGAGTCTTGTTAGCCAGTGTGGCAGGTGATTTAAGGTGTCTTTTTTTTTTTTTTTGGCGGTACGCGGGCCTCTCACTGCTGTGGCCTCTCCCGTTGCGGAGCACAGTCTCCGGACGCGCAGGCTCAGTGGCCATGGCTCATGGGCCCAGCCGCTCCGTGGCACATGGGATCTTCCCGGACTGGGGCACAAACCCGTGTCCCCTGCATCGGCAGGCGGACTCTCAACCACTGCACCACCAGGGAAGCCCTAAGGTGTCTTTTACATACAGCTTCTTACCCTTGCCGTCACAGAGACTGTCATGTAACATTCCTTTAATAAGCCCCTAGAAAATGGCTTTTCTTTTGAGACAAGCTTCCTTGGCAAGAAGTTGAATTCAATAAATTGTCTACCCAGCATGAGATTCCCCACCCAAATCACAGGCGGGGCTATTCTTACACCCATTTCACAAAGCTCTCTAGTCCCTCTATCATGCTAGCAGGCTCTGGCCAAGCAGGCTCCTCAGATTGGACACCAGTAGTTTGGAAACTAGTTTCTTGAGTTCCATCCCTTCTGTGCGAGCAGTTCTCTCCGGACCACTGTGCAGGCATCCCTCTCTGCTGAGGTCCCAGCAGCCGTGCCTTTGTTGGACTTTCTCCTGTGGAGTTCTTAGCACTAGGTGATGGCTTTGGCTTATCAGAAAGAGTTTGGGGAAAAGTTCCCAGAATACAAGCTCCATGGAAAAACAGCTCACGGACTCAGTCATTTCCTTTGTAAAGAGTTCATTGGACTCCCTCTTCAAATCTATTTTAGGACAAAACCAGGGGTATTCTTACTCTGTCAGTTTCACCTTCGTCACCTTCATCAGTTATTCTGTCTTAAGGACAATGTACTCATGGCGACTCTCAATCGCCTGATCTGTTGCTTCACAAAGAAGGTCTCTCAGGCCAACTACAGAAAGTTGACTGCCGCACGTAGCCCTGTCATTCGCGTGCCTGTCAAGAATGCTACCACTGGGACCCAGCTCAGAACAGCGCTCCAGTCAGGCTTTGCTTTCTTACTGGACAGACTCCATCCTCATCCTCGTCCTTTCACACAGCTGTGTTTCTCTCCTCAGTGAACTGGAACTCCCGCAGCCTCTAGAATCCTTTCAGGGCAGCTCCGGGCAGCCTGTCCCACAGCTGCAAGAACACTTCAACCCATGTGCCTCAGGAGGTGCTCGGGCCCATGTGGAGGCTGCACCCAACGCTGGCCCACCTCTGCCCAGTCCATGAGCTGCAGACCCAGTGATATCTAGTCCTGACCCTGGACTTTATCATTTTATTTTATTAGAATCCCCACTGCTGTGCTCTCCCTCAGATGGGGTTGTCTCTCAGTCGCATAAGGATATTGGATAAGATGTTGCCTCTCAGGGCTTCCAGAACGCCCAAACGCATACGTGGCCATACAGAGTAGCCAACACACCAAATCCTTGTATGGGATAATCATTATTATTCGCTATCCACTACCATCAAAGGTTCCAAAGAATTGGCATTGAATATAGAAAAGATGGCATAAGCTACTTTTAATTCATTGTTGCATAAGAACCACTTGAGAGAGTTCTAATTAAAAACACGGATACCCTGTACCCCACCCTAGTGGGCGTACAATTTGGGAATGACTTAGCTGGCTTTTGGAACCACAGGCGAAGGAACACATCTCCATCCACGTCTCTAGCTCTGCCCTCCTATGGCAGGATAATTATTGAAGTGTTTATGCCGTTTCCTTTTATTTTTTTTCTCACACACGGACCTCTCAACTCCAAGGAAGTAAGGAGTTGTGCTGGCTCGCCTCACTGTGAGTTTCTCCTGGGGTTAAAAGCAGTGGCCCGAAGTGAGGCCTTCTTCCTGTCTTTTGTGAAAGCCTCAACCCACTTCACCTGAGGAAGTCTCATCAGATACTCCAGAGTGAAGGTGATGGCGCAGAGGCATGCAGTGGGATTCCTCCCAGACTAAGAAAGGGACGGAAGTTACAGGTCCTACCGTGGCAGAGAACCGTGCAGACCTGCACGGCACATCTCTGGGGGCGGTGACAGGGCCTTAGCGAGGAGAGGCTACAGGTATATATGTCGGCAGGCCCCGTCCTAGACCCTGGGATTCGGCCTTGACAAAGGCTTGTGCCCCGGGAGAGCAGCATGGAGGTGTATTAGAGAAGCAGAGCCAGTAAGACATAAATACATACTGATTTACCAAAGGGAATGGCGGAAGCACTCTGAGGGTTCAGTAAGCAGTCTTGGCAAAGTCATCTCCACATCTGTTGTTGAAGCCCAGAGCTCACGAGCTGGTGGTCAGGAAGGAAGGTCATGAGCAGGCTGGAACCCCGCGGGCACGAGGCCTGGCTGACCCGCGTTGGTTCTTGTTGCCTCTGACCTTGGTAACAGGCATGTCCTGCAGACGCCACAGTCCTTCCTCAAGGACCTGAACACACACACAGCTGACCCAGGAGTCAGAGAAACTGAAAGAAGTTCCAGGGGGAAGGGAGAGCCATTGCAGGCCACGTTGCTGCTTTAGGCCACTAAGATGAATCAGGAGATGGGGAACAATGTGTGTGCTACAGAACGGCCGCCCCCTTCCTTTCGGCCTCCAACTGTCCAGAGACTCTCCTTGGAGCGCAAGCCAACAGGAAGCACCAAGAAAGGGGAATTCTGGGAACTGTAGTTCAATGCAGCTCGGTGAACACACAGCCAGGCCCTGGCAGGAAGCAACAAAAGAGGCTGTGGATATGGCAGGGAACCAGCGTGGAGAGAGATGGAGGCCCGCCCTGAACATTCTGTTCTGTGTAACGGGGTGAGAAAACACTTGCACCGTCCTGCGGGGAAGCCCAGTAATTACGAATGTTAAAATTTTTCTGCCAGAAAGGAGGACCAAGTTAGAATTATTTTGATCTAAAGTAATGTGATGAATGGGCTGAAATGTTATACATTGAGGCCTCCAGAAATTTATATATTTAGACCATTTTACATTGGCTCCCTCCCAAAACTGTCTTTGTTAAGAATTCATTTAATGTTATGACTTGTTATTATCAGTCATTAGAAGAAACAACAGTATGAACACCACTGCTATATTTATTGAAAGAGTACATCACTAATATCAAGGGCATTATTTAGTTTGCTTTTCCCTATGTAAGATTTATGTACAAAACCAAAGTCAACATGGCCCAAAGATACCACTGACTGAAGTAAGCAAGAAGTTCATGGGCCATTTTGGTTCAGAAACATATTTGTGAGGATTTCTGGGCGGTCTTCTGATATTTGAATTAGAACAGTGTGTTCTCACGTTATTAGGACGTCTTGGAGACCACGATGTCCTTTCCCACAATAATAGCTATTTATAACAGTCTCCATAATGCCCTCAATTTGGCTAAGTTTCCTCCCTGGTCAGGACCCACCCCACCACTTTTCCATCAATGACTGGGACCCTTGGCGCGTCCTGTCCCAGAGGGTCTATAACTGTGTTCTCGACCATACTAGAGAGCATCCATCCAAACCACTCAAAGTGTTGAAACAGTCTACTAGAACTCAATTTTTTAAAGAATATCACTGGCCCAGGTTCCAGCTCCTTTTGGAAAGTGCTTTAATCTATGTCATATTCTATAAAAATCCATTTCTCAAATCAAAAGAACTAGTAAGTTATTTTCTCCCTCTGGTATCAACTGCTGGATTGCATCGCTGTCAACACATTTCTTATAATCTGACAGTGTAGTTTACCCATAATTGTCTGGAGATAAGGCAGAGACACTGCCCGTAAAATCTCTGGGTTTTATGAAGAGTCAACCCAAGAGTGTTTGTAAACACTGTCTTGTGCCGCAGAGCCTTTGTCCCTTCAGGGTTGAGAGCTAGAGAGTTAGCCATACACTGTGGGGAAGCCCAAGAACTTGGGCCTGACAGACCAGAGATTGGCTCTGAACTCTGCCGTTGACCAACAGTGGGACTTTCAGCAAGTTGCTAAGTCTGCTGAAGAACAGTTTCTTGTCTGTAAAAGGCAAATATTGTTATCTGTCTCACAGCGGGAGTAGCCCAGTTAAATAAAGTACCTGGCGGCACTCATGTCATCATGGCTGTGTTTATGATGATTGGTGTGGACACGAATGCCACATGTGCCTGTGCACCAGGTTGCATTTCTTTAAAAACATTATGTATACATACCGCTTTATATAGAAAGTTATACAGAAATAATCTTTTATTATATAGTACATATATATCCTGTGTGCTGATGTCTAAAAGTCGTAATCAAATATACTTCAAGGAAAGCAATGCATAATCTCTCAAGAAATTCTACCAAGAATGTGAAAAAGAGAAAGGAAAGAGACAAGAAAGACAATCTCCTTATTCTCAATACCCCCCCCCAAAAAAAGTGCTTGAAAGAAGTGTACCCACCTGAGTGATTAATAGTTTGCGTGGCCTTTTCAACAGTAGTATCACGTCTTCAAACAACTATTGATGAGTACTGACAGAAGTTTATTTTTGTATTTGGTTATCAGTTGGTTGAGATTTAGGGGTGGGGATGGCAAGGAGAAGTTTGACAGAAAATGGGGATTATACTAAATTTCCTTGCTGAAGATTCTTCCACCTCCGATTACTGGTGCTCAAAGGTGGAGCTAGCACTACCCTGGAGAGAATTACTGCCCTGAAAATCAAGAATATGTGCAGCTTTGGCTGTGAAGATGACCAGGGCACAGAAGCCACTAGAAGGTGACTCCTGGTTTGAAAGAGAACCATGAGTGCCGTGGGCTAGAGCCAGCCCAGGACCCTAAATTCTGCTCATCTCCCTGAATTCTGAGGACCTGGGCTGCAGGTTCTAGCTGCAAAGCCATAGAAACCTTCCTGTAGAAAGAGAAAAGTGGGCCATGAAGCTTAATACCTTGGGAGGAGAGATGTGAATTTGAATGTCACCCAGTCTCTGTGATTTAGATTTTTTCTGACCAGACACCATGTCCTCGCATCTGGGCAAACAGGGAGGGTACAGTTGAGAGCAAATAAAGACTAAAAGATATCTTTCACTAAAAATCTCTCTGAGGCCTTGAGGACTCAGGAGTGTAGTCTTATACAGCTTATGAATACAGAGAATAAAACATGCAAGGATGATGGGTCCTTTTTTAACTAGGACCAAGAATAGACACAGTGACCTGAGGAATAGGCCGTTTTTCAGCCTGAACCCGGACTAGAGAGAGAAAAGTAGGAAAAAGTTAATACGAGTTGGCAACATCATTAAATGTTCACAGCATTTAAAATTTTTTAGTTAATAGGTACAAATGAAGTATTTACTATTTACAAGGCCCTGTTTGAAGCACTTTGCAAATATTCACTCATTTAACTGCCTTAATGCCTCAATGAAGTGAATATTATCTTAATCTCCACTTCTGACGAGCACCTTCAGTTATTTTATATAATATCCATTTCACTGGATATTAGAAGGTTCTATGGCACTGGATCCTGCAAGTCAAAACAAAACTGGGAGAAAAAGTGCATATAGCTGGTATATACAACCATGAGACATACCTCCAAAGGGATCTTGAGTATATTTGGGAAGAATTTTAAGTGGCTAGATCGGCCCGTTCATTTATATTGTTGGGATTTAAGAAACCCAGATTTCATACCATCTGAAAACATGATTAAAAATACCTTAGTATCAATTCCAGCAATGCTTCATAGCCAAAGGTCACCAGCTCAGGTCTCTGCAAGGGCCATGCGAGTACCAGAAGTGAATGAATCTACCCTGGTGTAGAAACACAGCGCCTGCCCCATGTAAAGGGGGAAACAACTCCTCAGATCCAGCCAATTTGCTCAGACCCTCCATTTTTTCAAGAGAAGATAAAAATCCATATTTTATGCTAAATCTCCCTATTTTTAAATGTTAGCAACTTTTTTAATTTTTCAAAACACTGTGTAGGTTAAACAAAGTACGTCTGGTCGTCGCACTGGGCTCTTGGGCATCCACTGTGCAATCTCTGCTCCACAGCCTTTGCCCCTGGCCATGTGGGAAATATCCTTATAGACACTTGGAGCCCCGTCAAGGGCTCCAGCCCATGTGCAGGTCATCTTCCTGCTGAGCTGCAATGGGCACAGAGATTTTTTCTTTCCCTCTCTGGCATTTCTTTTCAAAACATTTAGAAAGCACTTCTTTAAAGGTGTCAACTTTATTTATTCCTGTGGAATCTGAGAGGAAACAGCACACTCCATGACTCTTTCCCAGACCCCGCCCCCCCCCCACCGGCCCCCCGTGAACCTGTAATTGAGAGTCAGGATTACTCTGAGGTTTCTCTAATTAGTTCAGGCGCCTGGGGCTCCCTCGTTAGCAGTTTCTCGGGCATTCTTCTTCTGTTTGAGGGTTGTCCTAAGAGACTTGGGACAGTCTCATTTCCCACTAGCTCCTGTTGCACACTGCTCCGTGCCTGGAGCTCCAGGGGTAGCTCATTCTGGGGGCACATGCCAGTCCTGGCTGTCCCACCTGGGTCTCAGTTTGCTGTGGGAACCCACAGTCCCTCCAGTCCCCTCGGGCACAAGAGCTGGAACCATGTCTGTCTTGTTCACTGCTACGGAGTAACCTTGGCCAGGTGTCCAACACAAAAACCCCTAGGTAGGTGCCAGTAATCCAGAAAACTCTTTCAGAATGACTCGCTGTAGGAATGAGCAAACTCTCTTTGACATTTTATCACTTTATGTAGTTGACCATCCCATCCTTGCGAAATCTCTCGGATGCCTCGACTCCTGGGACACTGCACATGCCTCCTTGCATCTCACGGTGCTGGGCCCTCCCTCTGTGGCCTGATTGTTCTCAGTTGCCCCTTAGGGAGCTCCCAGGCAGTTGGGACTCTTCCCTCTCTGTGCCTGTGGAGCTGCTGTGGCAGCTGAAGGATCTCCGCACACTGGGCTCGACCCAAAAGGGTTGTGTGTCCACGTGAGCTTGAAAGACACTGAGCTGACTCAAGTCCCATGTCTTTCCACAGCAGGGCTTCCCAGGGCCTGTGGTTTACTGATGTGCTCTGGGAATTTCCAACAGAGTTTTTTTTTTTTTTTTTTAATTAATTCTGGAAGTCTCCTTTCGAGAAGTATCTTTAAGTCAAATATTTTGTGGATCATACCCTGGGAAACCCATTCTAAAGAAAACTAAGCCAACTGAAATAATCCTCGAATGGGCTGTGTTTAGGAGAGAAGACTAGGAAGGACCAGGAGTCATGGACCGTATGCTTCCTGACTCTGAACTGGATGAAGGTCTTGGAAGTTAGTGAGCAGTCGCAATTCCTTCAGGAAGTCTCTCCAGTTCACTGGGCTGGGCCGGGGCTGAGTCACTTAGCTCTAGTGAACGGGACACATGACACAATTCATGTCCATGAGGAGCCCTTCCTTTTTGATCCAGTCTCCGGGTCTGCCCCAGAGCCCGAGAGGAAAGTGCTCCGTCAGTCTGTTCTGTGTACCTGTGATTGCTTTGATGACACATGAGGGAAGAGGTGTAGAGGACACAAATTAGAAATAAAGCTTGATAATGGAACATTCAGAACCTGACGTAAAAGTCTGTCAGTCACAGAGGAGAAATGAGGCGTGAAAGGTTCTGAGACAATAACCTTTGGAAAAGCCAATAATCAGCAGAGAGACAAAGAAGAGCCACAACATTTTACAGAGGAGGAGCCAGAGAAAAGAGAAGAAAATCAAGACGCTGTATTATTAACAATAGTAACAGCAGCGAACATTCAGTGAGCGCTTACATTTATTCATTGCATTCATTCAGTGAGCTTCACACTATCTTACGGCATCCTCACAGGAGCCCCTCAGTGAGCCTGGTGAGGTCCAGGAATTGCCCAAGGTCACACAGGTAGTAAGTGGTGGTGGAGTTGGGTACATGGAGAATTGCGGGAAGAGCTTCGGGAAGAAGAGTTAAGTGTCAGATACCACAGGAACGCAAGTAAAATGAGAGCTGGGAAGCATTTTGGATTTGGCAGTTAAAAGTTTTGGCAAGCCCGCTGCAAGTAGAGCCACAGAAACACGAACCAGGTTATTGGTAATAAGGCAGTGATTAGATTGAAAACGATGAGAAGTATTTGGATATGTAATGTTGATTTGCGAAACTTGACCCCAAAGGAAGTACCTTAATAAACCCTTAATCTGCGTACTAGGCAAGGCCAGTGTACGAGTCAGGACACACTAGTTGTTTTAACAACCCCCAAATCTCAGTGGCTTAAAACCATCGAAGTTTATTGCTTGCGCTCATTCGCGTCCAGTGTGGACGTGAAGGAGGAGTACTCTGCTCCATGTGGTCATGCAGGGCCCTGGGCTCCTTCAGCAGCTGGCTCATCCGTCCTGAGGCCTCAGTCTTCTCCTGAATCTGTGACTCCTCAGGCAAAGAAAGGGATTGTGAGCGGCAGATGGGAAGAAGGAGGAGTTAGGGCGAGGCTAGGAGCTGACGTCCATCACCGCCATCCACACGTGTCTGGCTCTCACATGCTCACATGACCCGACTCCGACCAGAGGGCTGTCTGGGAAATGGGGTTCAGGTGTGTGCCCAGAAAAGCAAGCAACACGTGAGCCTCTCTCTCTGAGCCCCTCTGCTGTGACTCTTTGTTCTTCCTGTGCCCTCTAGGTACGTGGGAGAGTGGACCGGTTCGGATGCTTAGAGATCCTGGTCCCTTTTCCCCTTTTGTCTCAGAAATGAACTTGAAGTCCAGTCTTGGTGTAGGCCAGCATTCTTGCCTGCTTCATCTCCCCCAGCTGGCCCAGAGTTGGCCTCTACCTGCGGTGCTGGACTTCTGCTTCCCACAGGCTGGTGGCCCCAAGCTGACCCTGAACTAAATGGTTATGCGATCAAAGCAACAGAAAAATCCCATGCCCTCTGCCCAGGCTTCCTGTGCTGACAGTTCGGGGAAGGCTCTCACATAGTGAAGGGTGGTGAGGCGGGCAGGCGGGGAACGCGGGACCCGTGGAGAAGTTAAGCCCCTGCTTAACTTGGAGCTGAGTAGCAGTGCATAAGAATGTGGGCCCCTTGTGGCCAGATCTTCACATTTTTCTAGAAAAGTCAGAAATCTTTTATTTGAAAACTCAGAATTTTTAAAAATTGGCTCAAACAAAGTATCTGTGGCCAAACTCTTGCAACAGGCTACTCATTTCTGTTTCTGGCTTAGATTCTGTAATGTGACTCTGGGGGCTGTGGCCTCCTTCACCATGAGGTTCCTCACAGAGACCAGAGGAGCCCCAGGCTCTGATGCAGCCTGAAAAACAAGCATCATGAGGGGAGAGGGTACTTCTGATAAACCTGACCTTGAGACAAGCTGCCGGATGCTGGATGAGGCCCCCAGAAGTGCTATAAGCAGGATGCCCCTTCTCGGTTAGTGCAGTCTAGAGCCTTCCAGGGTCAGGCTGGAGACTGAGTGTGAAGAATCCCTTCCTTGGGCGGGGCGGGGCACCTTTACCTCTCATTACCTCATGCTGTTGCCAAACTCTGCCCACAGCTGGGTTCTAGCACACCCCACTTCACTCTGTGCAACAGTGCGACTGAGCCTTTACGGTCTCAGCAAGTGTTATACTTAGAGAAGGTGACCTGTGCATAAACTAGTTACAGAAAGCCAGGAATGATCTATTCCCATGTGGTATTTATTGCACCTATGATACCCAGGCTTGCAATTTTGACTTTTCTCCCAACAACTTAAACCTCAGTTGAAAAATAAAATCTTCTGATCGGATCTGAGAAGGGATTTACCAACATGGAAAGGGAAAAAGCAAGAAATAACTCTAGTATTGAATTGGAATTAGACATATTGGTATTAACTCAGGAATTGTTAATACATATATGCACAGATAGGTACAGAAACAGTTACAGATGTTGTGTATATATGGATGTTAATATCTGTGTCTGTATCTGTATACGTACATGTATTCTCATCTCCATCTGCTGAAGGGGCCTAGAAGCGGTGGCAGCCCAGTAGCAATGAGCATGCTGAGTACCCAAATCAAATGTGGTTTCTAAATGTCCTCCTTCACTAAAAGGAACCAGAGCTCCTCAGAGAAATAGCTGATTCCATCACTGGGTTAGGAAGAGTACAACTTTTTTTTTTTTTTTTTTTTTGCCAGAAAATACAAAAAGGCTCAAAGAATTGTAAGGACAGAAAACATAAGGGACATCTTGAAGGGGCCCCCGCTGCCCCACTGGCCAAATCTAGAAATATTTGAGCATCTGAATATAAAATGGGCAGCCACTATCTAGCAGCCGTGAGACCCTACACAGTGCTGCCAGCGCCCTGGTGGAGAATTTGAGGCCAGCGTTGAATTTGAAGTATGTAAAGTGGGCACAGAAGTACTTCAGCAACACAAACGATTGTGCTGTCAGTGAAAGAGCCATTGGTCGGGAAGGTCACCTGACAGTCTCTCCAACAAGCACATCCCCTTCCCAAGTGTGTCCCAGCCTTCCCTGACCTCTGTGCAGGCGCTGCTCGGGTTGGTAGAGAGCCATTTGCTCTTGGACATTTTGATACTACAGGGCAAGACGGTTATAACAAATTACGACCTCTCACCAGTCCACAAATAGGTGCATCTCTCGTCTGTTTTTCAGTGCCCTCTGTCTTCATTTGAAAATCGGAAAGAAAAGTGGATACTTGAAACGCCACTGTCCAAAGACTCCTTTCTTGCCTGTGGGGACCAACACTGACCTCAGATGGTCCCCCTAATACTGAGACATTAGCTAAGGACAAACAAAAGTCTGTCACCCTGGAGACACCCTGAAAAGCAGATGCAGCCTGAAGGCTGTGGCGTGTGGGGATTATTTTGTACTCACACAGAAGGACCTAAAGAGTGTGTCTGACAAAACACTACTTACTAGCCTCCCTGCAGCTTCCAGAACAGAAGGGCCACAGGTGTGTGCTGCTGTGAGCATCCTCCAGAGCCCTTTCTGCACCAGTGGTGCTGGCATGCCACCAAGAGCAATGTTGAAACCAAACCAAAGATTAAAACTTAACATTTGGCTTCTCGGTGATGACAGATGCCCTGCCTCCACCCACGTGTACTCTTGTGAGACGAGGCCTGGAGGTGTGGCCTCTTTCCCCTCCTAACTCAGTTTAAATACTAGTTCATGTTGAGTAACTGTGCATCGCAAGAAAAGTGATCAGTACCGTTTTTGCTTCTGTTTATTTCAGAAAGTTTTGCTTATTTAAATGGAAGGCATGCTTGTGATGACTGTGATAGAGAAATTCTTGGCTCAAACTGTTGGAATTGCTTCCTGGTGACACTCTGGAGAGTAACTTGGGACGTCTTAGTGGGCTTTCTTTTTGTTTTTTTCTTTTTTGTTTGTTAGTTTTTTGTCCTTTGAGGAGATTTTAATTTTTTTATTTGGTCTTGTTTTTTAATTAATTAACCAGGGGACTATGGAAAGTCCTTGAGCAGAGGAGGATGGATTGAGTGCCCACTCCACCTCCTAGATCTACTGGGAAGACACATTCCCCATCTGGTGCAATTAGGAAGTAAGAGTAAATGTCTTCTATAAGCCACATACCCCTTTTTGAAAGTTGCCTTTTTTCCTCCACCCTTGACTGGATCCAATATTTAATGAAACGTGTGAGAGTGAATGAAAATTTCATGCCCCTCATCTTTTCTAGGATGTACCATGTATGTGACTGTGACTTTCAGGGAAATTTGTTTGCTGCTTATGAAGTTATTTTCTAACTTATTTCATTGTTGAATGAAGAAAATTATTGCATCTTTTGAAATAATCCAAGTAGCTTGAGTTCGTAATTACTTCCCTGTTTTGAAATATGCACACAATGTGGGATTATAGCCCACTGAATAAAATAATAACCCACGAGTCCATGTTAATAAAAATAATATAAAGTGGAGAAGGGAAAGCTCTTCTTTAAAAGAGAATGCCGAGCAACATGTGTCGAAGGCATGATAAAAATAATCACCGCTTGGCCACCATCACAGCAGCAGTTGACACAGGCAGGAGTTTTCAGTGCATGTGAGGTTTGGTGGATAGAGGTTTGAGGATAGGATGATTTCACAGCATCTCTCCACAAAACACTGATCAAATACAAAGCGGGAGAAGAAGGCTGACAGTTGCTAACTTGCCCAGGTGATCACGAAGAACATCTTAGTGGAACCAGTGCAACAGCATCATGTGTCCCCTGACATGAAACTAGATCGGTAGTCACAGATCACCTGTATTCTTTAAGATTTGCAGGGACATGAGGACAGGAAAAGACTGAAGGAAACTTATGTGACTGTGATGTCCCCACTAAACACAACACACATCCCTGGATGGGGTGCTGCACCAGAAAGGAAAACAAGACCGTGGTGGGACAGGTGATGAAACTGGATCAGGGTCTGTGGACTGGATGGGAACATGGTACCAACATCGATGTCCTGACTGTCAGAGTTGCACAGTGGCAGCATAGGAGAGCGTTCTTGTCTGGGGAAGTACATCCCAGAATAGTTAGTGGTAAAGGAGAACCTGGATGAAAGGGATGAGGGAGTTCTTTGTTTTGTTCTTGCAACTTTTCAGTAGGTTTGAAACCATTAAAAAGAAAAGACAGGAAGAAAATAAAGCAAAATGCTAAGAGTAGTTGCCCTCTGAAGGCCTGCTTTTTAAATGTTTTGTTAAATTTTGGTGTACTTTTCAGATATTCTACAGTACACATGCATTTTCTAATTGAGGGATATAATAAAGAACAAACTTTATTGTCTGACTTGACTTCTAGTGTACGTAGGGTCATGACATTGACTTTCCAACACCATAGAAGTTTCCCTTAGGTGGTTTCCTTGCCCATACCCAGCCCTCCCGCCAGAATTTTCCATTGTTCCATATCTATCAACAATTTTTACCAGTTCTTGAATTTCATGTAAATGTGCCACACAGTACGTTCTCTTTTGTGTCTGGTGTCTTTTGCTCAATATACCTATGAGAGAATCATTCATGTTATATCTACCAGTACTTTGCTCCTTTTAATTGCTGTTAAGTACTCCACTGTATGAATATATGGGAATTTATCCATTCTCTTTTTGGTGGGAATTTAGGGTTTTTTTCCAGTTTGGGGCTATTAAAGTAAAACTTTGATGAACTCCCTTGAACATTTCATTTTGTAGAACTATGCACTTAGGAGAGGAATTGCTGAGACATAGTGTAGACCAGGGATCAGCACCCTTTTTCTGTAAAGGGACAGATAATAAATACTTTGGGTTTTGCAAGCCATATATTCTGTCATAGCTGGTCAACTCGGCCATAGATGACCCCTGAGCAAATAATTCCTGTGAAACAAAACTTTGCTGAATCCTGAGGCAGATGTTTGGTTTGTTTTAGTAGAAACTGCTGAATGGTTTTCCAAAGTGGCTGCTCTTTTAAAACTCTGAGCAGTACTTCACAAGAATTCAGTAGTTGCTTCACATCCTCGCCAGCACTCAGGATTGTCAGTCTTTTTTGTTTCAGCCATGTTGTAGTTGTGTAGCATATCTCATTGTGATCTTAATTTGTGATTCCATGATATTAATGATGCTGATGAGCACTTAAAATGTATATTTATTAGTCAATTGAATTTCTGTGAAGTGTTTGTTCAAGTATTTTGGACGTTTTTGATCGGGTTGTGTTTGTCTCAGATTTGTAGGAGATACTCTGCCTGTGAGTCTGCATCATGTATTGCAGCACAGCAATATTACCACAAACCCGGTGACACAGAACAACATACGTTCATCATCTGACAGTTTCTGTGGATGAAGAGGCTGAGCACGAGGCTGCAGTCAAGGTGTTGGTCGGGGCTGCGGTTTTCTGGGCTCCGGCCAGGTATGATCTGCTTCCGGGCTCGTGGTTGTCGACAGCATCCGGTTCCTTGTGGGCTGTCAGTTCGTGGGCCTCAGCTTCTTGTTGACTGTTGCCTGGAGGCTGCCCTTACTTCCTTGCCACGTGGGCTTCCCCAGCACGACAACTCGTTTCCTAGAGTCGGCAAGGGAGGGTGTCTCCTCACAGGCTTATGGAACATAATCACACACATCCCCTCCCCTTTGCCATATTTTGTTGGTTACAGATAAGCCGCAGGTCCCCGTACAACTCCAGGGGAGAGGGTTACACAAGGGTATGGGTACCAGGCGTCAGGGGTTAGAGGGCCCATTTTGGAGTCTGCCTGCCAGAGTCCTTGTCAGACATTTGGATCATATATACCTTCTTCAAGTCTGTAACTTACCTTTTCCTTTTCTTTGATAGAAAAAATGGTTTTATTTCTAACGAAATCAAACGTATCCATCTTTTATTTCACGGGTAGTGTTTCTTCTGATCTGGTCAACACTTCATTGCTACCTGAGATCATGAGGCTATTCTCCTGTTGTTTCTTCTAGACGAGGGGTTGTCAGCCTTGGCAGTACTGACGTTTGGGGCTGGATAATTCTTGGTGGTGGGGACTCTCCTGTGCCTTGTGACATATTTAACAGCATCGAGATTTCCGTAGCACGTCCTCTCCATTGTGACAGCCAGAAACCTGGCCAAATGTCTCCTGGAGCCGCAACGCCCCCTCTGAGAACCACTTGTTCTATATGCTGTTAGTTTAAGCTTTGAATCGAATGTTATTATCCATCAGAGCTTGTGTGGCTGCTTTCTATTGTTCCATAGACATATCTACTTTCTCTCCATAATTTCCCTCATGAACTGCACTTACTGCTTTTGTCTTAAAGTGCCCATATATGTATGCATCTATTTTTGAACTCTGTTCTGTTCAGTCTGTCTAATTTATATCCTTCTGCCATAAAACACTTTTTAGTGGTTTTTTGCTAAGTCTTGAAATCTGGTCATGTAAATCTTCAAACCTTGTCATCAAGATTGGTCCAGCTGTGCTAGGTTCGTTGCATTTGCATATATATTTAGAATCAGCACGTCCGTCAACTTTTACACACAAAAAAATCTACAGAGATTTTGATTGGAACTGAAGCTGTAGATCAGTTTGAGATCATCGTGGTCCTAGCAATATTGAATAGTTCAGTACATGAAATGATAACTCTCTCATGTATTTAGTTCCTTTTAAGTATCTCTCAGCAAAATTCTATGGCTTTCAAGGTGGAGGTCTTGCAACTATTTCATTAAATTTGTTTCTAGGTATTTGATATTTTTGATTTGATTGTAAAGAACATTATTTTTCTAATTTTATTTTCTAACTGTTGCTAGTATGTAGAAATACATTTAATTTTCACATCAAACTTATATCTGGTGACCTTGGTAAAGTCATTAGATATGGTACTTATTAACTTTGTTTGGATTTTCTCTGTATTCAGTCATTTCATGTGCAAATATAATTTTACTTCTCTATTTCCTTTCTTTATACAGTGCCGTTTTCCTTGTCTTCTTGTCCTGTATACGATCTCCTAAATGAGGTTGAATAGGAAGTAGTGATAGTTAAAATTCTAGTCTTTTCCCCAAACTTGGGGGGGGGGAATAATTCAATATGGTGACATCAAATATTCTGATAACTGTAGATTTTCTGTAGATACCCTTTATTATACTGAGGAATTTGCCTTCTATTTCTAGTTTTCTGAGAGTTTTTACTGAATTTTTTTTTTTTTTTTTTTTTTTTGTCTGCTAGTACTATAAAACACTAAGCGTTTATTAAAACATTGCAGCTATGAGGATGGATTTGTCTATTTCTCCTTTTAGGTCATTCAGTTTTTGCTTTATATAAATATTTTGAAGCTATATTATTAGATGCACTAAAAATTAAAAATGGTTGTATCTTCCTGTTAAATGTACCCTTTTATGGTTATGAAATGTTTTCCTTTACTCTAGTAATACTTTTGCCTCAAAATTTACCTTGTTGCTATTAACATAGCAAACAAGGTTTTGTTTTTGTTTTTGTTTTCTTTTGGCCTCCATGCAGCTTGTGGGATCTTAGCTCCCCAAACAGGGATCCATGCCCCCTGCAGTGGAAGTGCAGCGTCCTAACCACGGGGCCACCAGGTAATTCCCATTGTTTTCTTGGTCAGTGTGTGCCTTGCCTATTTTTTCCATCCTTTTATTTTAAAGTTATAAGGGTTTTTTATATTTAAAGTGTGTTTCTTATAAACAGTACAAAGTTGAGTGTTAATTTTTAACCCAGTATAAAACAATCTTTGTCTTTTAATGAAAGTTTTTAGTCAATTTATATTTTTAAGGTAATTACTGATATTGTTGGATTTAAGTGTTTTTACTTAGTTTCTGTTGGTCACATCTGTTCTTTGTTCATATTTTCTTCCTTTTTCTGAATTATTTTGGGTTAATTATTTTAACATTCCATTTTACCTCTTCTACTAGATTTTTAGTTTTTATTTTATTTTTAGTGACTAGCAATTACAGTATACATTCTTGATTTATCTGCACCTGTCATAAATTTGTACTTTACCTCTTCATGAGTAGTACAATAAACAAGAGCACAACTCGGTTTACTCTCTTCTGCCCTTTGTACTTAGGTTGTCATATATTGTATTTCTATGTAGACTCTAAATCTCATAAGTTGTTATTGTTGTTCGTTTAAGTGGTCAGTACTCTTTTATATTCAGCCACGTATCTAGCCTTTCACAAATTATTCCTTTCAGCTAGAAAAATTTTCTTTAGTACTTCTTAATCGTAGGTCTGCTGGAAATTATTTATCTAGATTTTTATTTGTTTTCAGATATCTATTTTACCTTCATTTCCAGTTGATAACTTCACAGAATTAGGAATACCAGGTCCTTTAGCACCTTAAAGATATTCCATTGTCATCCGGATTCCAGAGTTTCTATTGGAAAGTTTATCAATCTGTTTTTCCTTTGAAGTTAATGTGTCTTTTAATTCCTCTGGCTGCTTTAAAGATTTTTTTCCCCTGTATCATTAGTTTTAAGGATTACTTGGCCTGTGACGTATCTAAATTTTGACTTCTTGTATTTTTCTTGCTTGGGATGCACTGAGATTCTTAGTCTGTGGATTGAGATCTTTCATCAGGTTTAGAAAATTCATCTCCTGCTTTTGCCCCATTTTCTGTCTCCTTTAGGGCTTCAACCACATATGTTACATGATTTGACAGTGTTCTTCACATTTTTTATACATTGGTTTTTATTTTAAATTCCTTTGTCTCTGGGTGCTTAGGTTTGGATGATATCTATTGATCCAATTTTTAGTTCACTAATTGTGTCTTTTCATGTGTTTAGTGTGCTATTAAACTAAAGACTCAAATACAGAGAACAAACTAGTTGTTGCCAGGGGGGAGGGGGTGGGGAATGGAAAAATAGGTGAAGGGGCTTAAGAGGTACAAGCTACCAGTTATATAATGGAATACGTAAGTCACAGGGATGTAATGTACGGCCCAGGGAATATAGTCAATGTTATAATAACTTCATGTGGTACATAATGTATAAAGATATCAAATCACTATGATGTACAACTAAAACTAATATAAGTCAACTATACTTCAGTAAAAAAAATTTTTTAAATTTTTTCTAACTTGCCATTAACTCAGCATCTCCTGTTAATTTTTCGTCCCTCCTGCTCTCTTAGTATTCTTCCCCTCCTCTTATGCCTTCTGCTCTCCACATTGCCAGCTCTCTTTGGGATTTCACCTGAAATCCACTTCATTACCCTGTATATGTTGATACTTTCAATATGTCTTTTTTTTTTAAGATTTTTTTTTTTTTTTTTTGGTGTGGACCATTTTTAAAGTCTTTATTGAATTTGTTACAATACTGCTTCTGTTTTATGTTTTGGTTTTTTGGCCACGAGGCACGTGGGATCTTAGCTTCCCAACCAGGGATGGAACCCACAGCCCCTGCATTGGAAGGCAAAGTCTTAACCACTGGGCCACCAGGGAAGTCCCTCAATATGTCTTTTCTTACCTGAATCGTAGATATTGTAAATAGGCTTGGGGAGAATGACAGCAACTTTTACTAATTTACTTTAAATTGGCAGCAGCAGTTCAAAAGGTTTTGAATTTCTAGATTAAGGCAATGGATTGTTCTATTAATTCAGCCATTTAATACAGAAGAATTTGCTGGCTTTTGAGTCAACATGGCAAATCGAAGACTCAGTAACTTTTTTGAAGTGAGCTAAGCAAATGTTTACTTCAGTAAAGAAGAGCAAATGTGAATCCCACACTTCTGATACCTTGGCATTGCTTTCTATTTTGGCTAAAACAGTGATTCTCAGAAAGGTACTCCTACAGAATAGTTTCCCAAGGAGATGGGTTATCGTGCTCAAGTGCTCAGGTTTTAACAACGGTTTTTTCCCAATTGCCTGGGGAAAACTAGATGAATTGAAATGCTTTCTGGATTTTAAGATTCCCCACCCCACCCCGCCGTGGTGCCCACACCCATGCAAGCTACTGCTGCTTATCTGTTAGCAAAAGAAGACAGCCAAATCTAATGACAGCAGCAGATATTAACAGGGAATCCTAGTTGATGGTCCTCATAAACCTGATGGCATTTTTTCCATATATATCTATCATTTTATGTGTATGAAATTGTTCCTGGCTTCATGAGGAAATAAACTCAATATTTGTGGGTTTCTCAAATGAATTCTTTGATTTCTAGTTGATCTACTATCTAAACAAAGTTGTGACTCATTATTCCAGACCGTGACACAGATCAGTGGCCCCTCGTAACTGCAAAATTACAGTGTTTAAATTCAGTCTTGCAGCATCCTCATGCCACCTAATTCTATATTCTTCCAAATTCATTGGCGAAACCAGCCAGCCCAAGAGGGACTCCTGAATGAACACTAAAGAAGGTCAGTGCTCTACAGCAGGACTGTCCCTCCCATTGCCTCCTCTGTGGACTTTCTCATCTGGTTTGGCCCCTTAAAACCACAAAGTCAGAATGTTTCTTTCCTTCTGTATATGTTGATTTGAAAACTGGTTGTTCCTGTCTAGGAAAACTTGGCCTACATAATGCCAAATGAACTTCTCCCAGGCTTCTTTCTTTGTTGATGGTAGTGCTGGAATGACATACCATTCAACCTCAGGTCAACAGAATGATTTAAACCACTATCTCTGTGGACCCATTTAAGATGAAAACACAGAAATCAAGTGCTATGAAATAATGAAGGCAACATCACTCATCAAACTGTTAGTCTGCAGGAATGAGGCTGGACGCTGGGCTAGCGTGGAGGGGAGTAAAGCCATCTCAAAACGTTTTTCACATATGGAAGCCGCGTGCCCAGGTGTTTGTGGTATAGATTATCTTGCAGGAGACTTCCTGCCTCCACTGAGAGAACGCACTTGATATTTATGACCCATCTGTCAACTCAAAGTTTCCCTTGGTTTTTATGTTCCTAGTGTTCCCTATCTTTGTGGTCACAAGAAAGTCAAGCAGTAATTGGTTACCATGGAGATATTATCACTCCTTGCATGGTGAACATTTGAATTCCACTCGTTTTCACCTTTAAGTGTATTAATAAATTGTTCAGATTATCTTTTCCCTGGGTGGATTCCATGTTCACTGTTGTTACTTTTTCCAAATGTCTAGTTGCCCCTAAAGTTACTCTGTGAGAGGTAAGAATACCTTGGCTGGTTTGAAATCGATAACCAAGACAGCATGACCCAGCACTTCATGGAAAATAAGTACCAGTAAATGTACTGACTGAGAGCCAGCTACCCTAACTTAGCCAACTAAAATTCTACCTGTTACTACCTAACAATTAAGTGAAAAGTGAAAAATTCATTTGGTTTTTCTGGTTATTTTTCACAGCCTATGTATTCCGTTTCCCACTAAATAACTGCTAATTTCATGCCACGTAACTAGACAATTGCGATAGAGAATATGAAAATAAAGTGAGTTTCAAACAGTGTCTATGCCAGGAGTTCTGAAATAAAGAGAGGTGTGTGCAAATCAGCGGCCAAGTGTCCTCTGAGGCATCCAGCCCCCAGGACGCTGCCGTTCCTCCGGGATCTTTTTGGAGATGCTCTTCTGGCCCGTGGCTCCTCCTGTGGCCTCTCTCTGAGTGATGTAACCCACAGTCGTGGCCTCAGTGGACCCTAGGCAGGTGTGTGTGCTTGCCCCCAAACATCCCTCCAGAGCCATACACCCATGTTTCCAACTGGCCCAGGGACCTTCCAAAGGCCACGTCAGGGACTTCAAATGCAATGTGACCAAATGTAAACTTTTGTCTTCCCCCCTAGGTCAACCCGCCTCCCTTTATTCTTTACCTGTAGGATGGGCTGCACACACCCTCACTGCCCAAGCCACCCATCCTCACGTCCGATGCCCGCTGCTTGTTCAGGCCCTCAACTCTTCCTCCTTGTTGTAGTGCAGTAGCCTCCTTACTGTGACCTGTCTCTAGTCTTAAACCACATCAAATCAATCCCTCAAAATCTTTCTGCACTACGCAAATTGTACTAAGCCTTTCCCTTGATAAAAATTCTTCAAGATCTTACCCTAACCTAGGACAAAATCTACTCCTTTTTACAGACCACCAAGTTCTTCATAAATCTGGACCTTAGTTTTCAAATCAGCACCATCTTTTAAATTTCATTGCTTTTGAGGTGTTTGTCTTTTCACATTTTATAAAAATAATACATACACATAGTCTTAAAAATCAAGTAATACAGAGGGAAGGTAGTGAAAAGCACAAGTTCTTTTTCTAGTCCTTTCCTCCCCAGTTCAGATCTCCAGGGCAGGCACTTTTCATCACTCATTTCTAACTCTTCTGGTGTTTACCAGTGTATTTCTACATGATATACTTTTACTATCATTATTCACTTAGCAAATTTAGGGGACCCCCTTACCTGCATTCTCCACCTTCCCCCAATATAGTTATAGCACCTATTTATCTCTCTACTAATCACCTTTCTTAACTTCAAATAATATAGTTAAATTTTTATCTCTTACAGCATCAACTCTAGATATTATCTTTCAACACTTCAGATTGTATTGATAATATGAGCACATAGCCTTCCTACCCCTCCATCACCTCCTCTCCCCACTCTTCCTCACTCCTTGCCCCTTTGTCATATGCACTTTTACAATCTTTATATGCTATTTGGAATGATAATTAATTCTTCTGTTCTTTGTAGGTGGATTTTTAAGGTTTTAAATATGAATAATGTACTGACATTACTATATCTGTGTAAATACTGTTCACCGCAGAGCTAGTGTGTGATGATCGTGTGTCATTCCTTTACAACTTTTATTTTCTGAAATATCTAACTGCCTTTCTAACATTTCCTCCCTTTGTCATATTCTTAAAGTTCATCCAGCATCTCAATAGTACTCTAAGGCCTTATGGATCTCTTTTTCCCCAGGAGATCTCCCTCCTGGAGTTGTCCGTCTTCCTGCTGCAAGCTGGACAGATTTTTCTCTAGACCTGCTGCATTCTGTCACTCTGGACTCTTACTGTTCAACTGGGCCTTTGTTTTCTGGATCCTTTCCTTTGTCTACTGTCTCATTTGGCTGGAACATGAGCAACTTCCTAAGAAGCAGTGCACAGTGCATGAGAAATAAAATTTCTGCATCTTGGCATATTTAATAATGTATTTACTGGCTCTTCACACTTGATCGACAGTATGGCTTGTATAGCATTCCGAGTTCCAAGTCACTTATTCTCTATTAATAGTATTGCTTAACGCCCATCTTATTCTCCCTTCTGTAGGAGTCCTGTGGTTTTCTTCATGGACATTTTAGATAGTCCCTTTATCCTTGGTTCTGTCAAATTTCACATTGCTGTCTAAGCATCAGAGGTGCTTATGTTTCGCTTTATGTTTTTTTATTTATCGTGCTAGACATAGACTAGGACCTCTTAATTGGAAAATTGAAGTCTCTCTACCTCCCTGGGAAATTTTAGAAAATTATTTCTGTGATAATTTCTCCTCTGCAGTTTCTATATTATCCATGGAAACCCCAATCATTGGATATTGTACTGGATGGTTTCATTTATATGAAATTCTGGGAAAAGCAAAACTGTCATGACAGAAAGCAGATGAGTGGCTGCCCCAGGGCCCTGGTGGGCAAATGGGATTGTCTCCAAGGGGACATTTAGAGAGATGAAAATGTTCTACATGATGGTGATTTTGGCGGTAGTTTCATAAATTCATACTTTTATCAAAGCTCATCCACTTGTAACACTTAACCATGGGGTACATTATACCTCAAAGAAAATAACTTTTTTTTTTAAGTTCCTGAGTCAAAGTAAAAGGTGTAATGAGATCTATAGCAGAATTTATGTTTGTGTAAATTAAAAGTAACCACAGCATAATCCATACGATTAAATATTTCAGCCGTAAATAGAAAAGAAGTATGGACACATGCTACAGCATGGGTGACCCTTGTTTTCAGTGATGCTGAATGAAAGAAGCCAGACACAAAAGGCCGCATACCGTGGGATTCAATTTATATGAAGTATTCAGAATAGGCATATTTATAGAGACAGGAAGCAGACTTGTGGTTTCTAGGGCCTGGGGGAGAAAGGAATGGGAGTGACTGATGAATGGGTGTAGGGTTATTGTGTGGGGTGATGAAAATGTTCTAGAATTAGGTCGTGATGATGGTTGCACAACACTGTGAGTAAACTAAACGCCACTAAATTGTACACTTTAACATGGTTAAAATGGTACATTTTGTGTTATGTGTATTTTCCCACAAAAAAGTACATGTATACTTTTCTGCTTGCAGCACTGATAGAGTAGCTTGTATTAGACCAAACTTTCCACCAAGACCTCTAAAAACAGAGTAAAATTTAGAAAAAAAAAAAAACAAAACAACAAAGGTTTTGAGGATGGTCATCAAAGATTGGCCAAGGCAGGCAGGACATGAGGGATAGTGGACTCCCACATGGTCCCCAGTGATCCTTGCCTCATGGTATCCATGCCTTTGTGTAATCCCTTCCTCTTGAGTGTAGGTGTGACTTCTAACTTGCCTCTAACCAGTGTATCACAAAAGTGACAGGCTGTCACTTCTGTGATTTCATTACGTGAGACTGTAACGTCCACCTTGCTAGCAAACTCTCTCTGTAGCCTTCTCAGCATGTAGACATTTGTATAGATGAAGCAGCAGCCATGTTGGAGTAGGCCATGTGGAGGGAACCGAGGGGCTACAGCCAAAAGATGGTGGGGAGTGAGCTCTCAGCCCTGCAGCCCACAAGGATTTGAATCCTTCCAGCAACCCCGAGTGAGCTTGGAAGTGGGTCCTTCCCTGGGCTAACCTTGAGATGAGAACCTAGGTCCAGCTGACACCTTGACTGCAACCTCATGAAAGATCTGGAAGCAGAGGACCCAGCTAAGCCAGGTCTGGATTCCCGACCCTAAGAACCTGTGAAATAATAAATGTGTGTTGTTTTAAGCCTCTAAGTTCATGATAATCTGTTACACAGCAAAAGAAAATTAATACAAGGAGCTAAGCCCAAAGTTAAGGGCAATATACTGAGGTGAGCTGAACCTTCTTTATCCCCCTTTCCCTCAAGAAATAAATGGCTCATTTTCAGTGCAAAAGGTTGAGACTGAGCAGAAAATAGCTGCCTGGAGCTTTTTCCAGTTGGGAGGCAGAAGTGAACGCAGGGTTAATAAGGCAGCCAGGGCTTGAGGTACCAAGATCCTAAAGTCAAGGAAACTACAGAGAACATTCTGTATTATTCCGTATTGCGTCTGTCCTCAAGGAATTTGCCGCATGGTAAACTACTCTGGGTTGAGAGGCCAAGAAATGGCGCAGAAAATAGTTGCTAAGTGGCTACCTGATGAAACAGAGTTTACACAGTCACAGAGCCGAGGAAGTCAAACTGCAGATCAGGATGAGACAAGGAAGAAGGACCTCTGTGAATATTTCAGGTTTTTAGCAGAGATCCCTGAAGTGCCAAGCCCTAGATGTAAGGACAGAATGGAAGACCAGCCCTCAGATAGCCTGAAATTCCCCTTGAATCATCTCAAATCCTGATTGGATCAGTTTTTTGCCCCTAGTCTAGGTACTGTCTAGAGGGAAATGAAATCATGTCTGGGGAAGCTAGAAATAGAAAATAAAGAGAAAATAGAGAAAATCAGTGAAATCAAAAGGTGGTTCTTTGAATAAATGACAGTGTATCTCTATGGTGGAATATTATGCAGTCATTAGAGCAAATACACACACACACACACACACACACACACACACACACGTGTTTTTGTATTTATTTGTTGACCTTAAGCATCTTCCTGACATTTTATTAGGTGAAAGCATCAAGTAACAAACCAGTTCGTACTGTATGATCCCAATTTTGTGATTAGACATAAAATAATGCCTTGTACAATGTATATGAATTGTTGTTTTTCCAGGTACAGGTATTACATGTGACTTTTATCTTCTTCAGATATTTTTTCTTCTTTATATATTCTGCACTCCGAATTTTTAATAATGAACATATGCCTTTTAATCAGAAAAAAATACAAAATGTGTCTTATTTATAAAACAAAAAGCAAAGTATTTCCTAAGTTATAAACTTAGGAGCAAAATTTGCTATTCCTAGCATGACTGGAAGCTACTCCAGAAGAGGAGGAGAAAGATGTTCTTACATTCAAGTTTGACAAGAATGCTTATAACAAATTGGACATGCTATATAATGTCAGGCCATGGGCCCAACTTCCCAGGAGTGGACAACAGGTACCCCATCTACCATCCAAGTCATGTGAGGAAAAGTACCAAAGGGACTTAATGTAGTTCTAGAGTTCAGTCCTTGCTGTGCTACAGATAATCCCCCACGCCACACCTATTGTCTTAGAGTCTCCAGGGATGGAGCCTGAGCATCTGCACTTGTTCAGAGCCACTCAGGAAATCCTAGTGATCCTTGAGAGTTGAGGACTTAAAGCTCTAAACTGAAGAAGCATGAACAATGAACCTGTTAACTAAATAGAGGAAGGCGTGCTTTGATTCTGCAGTCGAGTAATGCAGAGCACGAGATAAAACAAAAAAAAAATTAATTTGAGGAAAAGAGAAACCTTCCCTTTCCTCACTAGAAACATTTTAAACTTTGATTTTGAATTTCCAAAGCGTGTGGGAAAATGTTTGGGGTGAACTCTTTGGTTGTGGCTTTCTTTTTTTATCCTCCATCCTCTTCCCAGGCCAAAAGCCATTTGCTTAGTTGGGAGGATGAAAAGCTGCATGTAATGGATCACTTCCCTTCATAGTTCCATCTGGAAACTGTGGAGCCAAGAACTAGGGGAACAAGCTGCCTCCTGCCCCTGGGCCCAGTCACCCAGACTTGTGTCCCTCCCCTTCCCTTGCCCCTTGGGTCAGCGGTGAGGGTGAGTAGGGTGTTTGGCTGTGGACTCCCCGCCAGGACGACGGCTCTGCCTCCCCCTCTGCCACAGGGCACAGGAGGCCACCGTGAGGCCTCTGCTGGCCGGTCCCGTCCCAGAGGCAGCAGGGTAACAATCTCATTCCTCTCTGCTGGGCCCATGTGATGGTGAGGGAGTCATGGGGAGAGAGGAGATGAGTGAGAGTGTGCTGACCACTCACCCTCACAGATGGACACTGGCAGTGACCCCTGTTCTATGCTGGGGAAACATCTTAATCTTCTGGCCTTAGAATTACCTTCATAAAGCCAGAGGGCAGATAAATATTCTCATCTGGATTATTGGAATATGTATATTACCTCATTAGCAAGGACTAGCTTACAAGTTAATATAGCATGCCTTAGGATGAGTTTAGAGAGCTTGTTATGTTTTTTGTATGTTTGCTTTTTTCCCCAATTAAGTTAGCCCTGACTTCCATGTGAGGTTCTCGAATGAAATAATTTGGAAGTGGATTGCAGCAAGAGAATATAAAAGCCTGTTTCTTTCACATTTTGAAGATCACTTATTGAAATTTAAGTATAAGCTCCTTGAGAGTTTGCTGGAAGAGAAGAAATGGAGGGGACTACATATCTTTCCCCTTTTGTGTGGTTTGAACTGATTATCCAGCAAATGATGATAGCTCTGATTAGACTCTTCAAACATTGGTGTGTTCTGCTAACTTTCTTGGGTGGACTGCCTTTCTTCGTATCACTGGGGACATGATATGATATTTCTGCATCTTAATTCCAGGCAAGTGAGTCAATACAACTTTACGTGTTAATATGTCAGAATAAAACATCACCATTAGCTTCTGATGATAGAGGATATTTCTCATCTTTCTTAAAGTGCTTACCTCAAAAAATTGTTGTTAAATGCTGATATAAATTTCTAGGTTGTATTTTCTTCATTTTGTGAGTTTCTCTTTGGAATTATATTGGCAGGTATGTCTGGGCTAATTGCGCAGCTGGTATGATGCGTTCGGTGCACCTGTGCTGGAAGGTCATTTAAATCCATTGAAAGGTCAGCATTGGTGGCCAAGGGAATCCTGTTTTGCAACATCACAAAATCATGGGCTAAATTCTCTAGAGTAGCAGCCTTCAAACTGTAAGTGGTTTTGGATGTTTAACAGAATGCATTTCCAGACCCACGCTTGCATCCATGCTGTGAACTGTGTACTGCGGGTACGGGTTCTCCTTCCCCACCTCCCCTTTCACAGTCTCCCTTCTCACTCTGTACAAGAAAGGCCTACAGGTCTTCCACCCCTAACCTCACTATGATATATTGCTCTGGGTAGACGGACCCCTAGGTGCAAAACAAACGATCCATTCAAAACCTTGGAATCAGTGATGGGAAATGACCAGGTGAAAATCCTTATGTAAATCAGGTGGTTTCCAATTCTTTGCCGTCAACAAAATTGAAGGATGATGTAATGGAGGTATTAGCTGGTAGCTCACTAAACATCCTTTTGGAGGACTAAATTGCACTGTAATTGTTGGCATTAAAACTCAGGATTTCAAAGAATTAAATGACAATACTATAATAATATTATTTCCATTTCCCATCTACTTATTGATGTGCTTACATCAATAAAAATTAAAATAGCAATAAATAATATCCATGAATATATAAAAATTGTATAGAGCTCCACTAATCTCACTGAGTTGCATTTCCAATAAAATACTTTCTTATATTTAATAACTATCAAAAAAATCTAATACATAACTGTTGTTTTAATCAGTTGTGTTTTCATAGTAATTATGATAAATCAACTGAGAATTTTTTAACATTTAAATCCTCAGAGGAAATTTTTTAAAACAATAATTTCCATATATATATATATATATATCTTTTGCCAAGAAGTATGATAGGATTATTAATAAATGGCTTTTGAGAATTGTGGGCACGAGTTTAAGGAGGAAAAACAATGATTTAAGCTTCTGCTTGTTAAAGATGAGCTCATTCCTGTATTTTTTAGAGAATGATAGTAGGTATTAGGTCACCATTGTATTTGGTTTCATCTGGCTAGATCAAAAGATGATTTAGCGGTTTTAAAGTTTTTACAGTATACTACAATTACATGTTTTATGACTATTTGAACTGTCAAAGCATAACTCACAAAATGTTGAAAACATAATTATCATACAGATAGATGAATGGACATTTTAGTTAACCCACTAAAGAAGGGACCAGTGTGAGACAAAGCCATTTCAAAAAGGATATGAGAAACTGGGGTTTTATGTAGTTAGTGAGAGAAGGAATGCTGAAACAAGACTGCTAAATTAGAAGCAAAACTGGCTAATTCCTACAGGGCAATAAACTCATAATCCTTAAAGGTCATCTGCTCTAGCAAACAGAAGAAAGATCAACACACATTATTTTTCTACAAGCTAACCTCTAACTTTACAGAAATGTAAAATTATAAAATGTCTGGGCTCCAATCAAGTATAAAACTAAGTCAAACTTCCATTCCCTCAAAGAGTCAGATTGTTTTAAAACTGGCTTGTTAGAAAATGCTCTTAGCAAAACATGAGAAGTTCACAGAATCATCTTTTTATCTTATTTACAAGTTTTGGATAATTCTCAGTAAAATCTATGATGAAACACTTTAAATGTTAACTTCAAAAAGGTAAGAAGAGTAACATAATTTTTCAAAATCCTTTTGAGGGCTACACGAACAATAACGCTCTAAGTGTTTAAGTATGCAGTTCACGCTTAGCTATGATTTAGAGGATTAGTAAGTAGGCTATTTTTGCCCAGGGTTGTATGTATTTTCTAAGAACAAGAACAGAAATAATAGCACAAGGATCAAACTCAGAAAATTTAACATAGATAGGATTCTAGGAGTGAATCCACAAATCCACAGATGTCATCATTTATCCCAATCAAGTCCTTTATAGCTGTCTTCCCCTATCTGAGGCCCAGTACGTGAGGCGGTGTGATACGTACCAAAAGAACTCTGCGATCTTTCCCATTTGTGTAGTTAGGAAACGAGAATCTTTGTGGGGATGGATCTCAAGGGCAGGCGATCAAGGCGGAGGAGTATAAAGTTGGATGAGGCTGAGATGGGCTCGCTAAGCACAATTCTGGATTCAGGATTTTAGCAGGAGTAGGAGGAAGAGCTCCGTTCCGTCGAGTGTCTGAAATATGGACTGAAGGTGGCAAATGCCAGCACTGGCTTGGTGTACTGCAGAGGAAGGTACCCAAGATGTAGGGATGTTGGAATGTTAAAGTGGATTTATCATAGAAACCCTGCTCACCCACCACGACTGTGGACAGATTTGGTAGGGGACCCCCAGCATCCTTGCAGGGTCTGTGGTTGCTCTTCTCTGTAGGTCAGAAATTACAGTGGGAACCACTACCACACAACTGGGATCTCTAAGTGCAGTGTGGATTATGGGGTCCCAGGGTGGCAGAGGCCAAGAGGTGACACTTTCCAAAGGTGGAAAATACTTAACATGATCCCAGTAAAAATACCAGCATATTTTTTTTATTCCTCAGCACTCAGTACTTAGATATACCAGGCCACAGGCCTGTCCTTAGTATTTCCCTACTTGTTACGGAATTCTCATCCAGGGGTGATTTTGTGTGCTCTGGCCACCCTGATCCACCTCTGACTCTCTGCATAGTCATTGTGAGATTGCAGCTCCTCAGTCTTTATATGGAAGTGGTACCTTCAGGGAACCATTCTGAGTTGTTACAATGTTTTTCTGATCTGTACTCCCCCCCCTAACTGTTGGTTGTTATGAATCAGGCCTTCCTACGTCTCTGTGGGCCTGTTTGATCTGAGTTAGATACCATATTGCCCACAGATGCATCAGTTTCTTCAATGATGTATTTGATTCTCTGGTCCCTCAAAGTGAATAATAGAACTTAAATGGGATCATTTGAAAACAATTACATTATCTTCTTCTTCTGAACCCTGAGGTTTTCCTCCCAGAAAAATGTATTCATAAGTCTTTTTTTTTTGCGGTATGCGGGCCTCTCACTGTTGTGGCTTCTTCCGTGGCAGAGCACAGGCTCCGGACGCGCAGGCCCAGCGGCCATGGCTCACGGGCCCAGCCGCTCCGCAGCATGTGGGATCCTCCTGGTCCGGGGCACGAACCCGCGTCCCCTGCATCGGCAGGCGGACTCCCAACCGCTGCACCACCAGGGAAGCCCCTTAGGACCTCATTTAACCTTCATTACCTCCCTAGAAATCCTTCCTCCAAATTCAGTCATATTAGGGCTTAGGGCTTCAGCCTATGAATTTGGTGGGGATACAGTTCAGTCCATGACAGTTTCTTATGTTATAGCTCTTATACAACTATGAAAGGACAACTAATTGATAAAGTAAATACAAACAACATTCCCAAACCGATAAAACTAATCACATTATTTTTTTAAGTATAGTTGATTTACAATGTTGTATTAATTTCTGCTGTACAGCAAAGTGACTCAATGATACATATATATATATATATTCTTTTTCATATTCTTTTCCACTGTGGTTTATCACAGGATATTGAACAGAGTTTATACAGTAGGACCTTGTTGTTTATCCATCCTATATATACTAGTTTGCATCTGCTAACCCCAAACTTCCAATCCTTCCCTCCCCCACCCCCCTTCCTCTTGGAAACAAGTCTCTTCTCCATGTCTGTGGGGTCCGTTTCTGTTTTATAGATATGTTCATTTGTGTCGTATTTTAGACTCCACATATAAATGATATCATATGGTATTTGTCTTTCTGACTTACTTAACTTAGTATGATAATCTCTAGGTCCATCCATGTTGCTGCAAATGGCATTATTTTATTCTTTTTTTTATGGTTGAGTAATAGTCCATTGTGTATACGTGCTACATCTCTATCCATTCATCTGTTGATGGACGTTTAGGTTGCTTCCATGTCTTGGCTATTGTGAATAGTGCTGCTATGAACATCAGGGTGCATGTGTCTTTTCGAATTATATTGATAGTTTTGTCTGGGCATATGTCTGGGAGTGGGATTGCTGGGTCACATGGCAGCTCTAGTTTTAGTTTTTTGAGGAACCTCCATACTGTTCTCCGTAACGGCTGCACCAGTTTACATTCCTACCAGCAGTGTAAGAGAGTTCCCTTTTCTCCACACCCTCTCCAGCATTTATTATTTGTAGACTTTTTAATGATGGCCATTCCGACCGGTGTGAGGTGATACCTCATTGTAGTTTTGATTTGCATTTCTTAAAAATTAGTGGTGACGAACATCTTTTCATAATCACATTAATTTAGTGTGATGAATTCTTTTTTCCCTAAAAGTAAATTTCTGGTATTATGTTTAATAGCAGAAAAATGGAACCTCGGGTCTGGTTCTGTTATGACGCTACCTGCATTCTAACTTCAATAACCGTATAGTGCAAAATAGTATTAATAACCTCAAGACGTATCAGAAGAGCTCAGCCAGACACCAATGACTGATGCTAGCTGGAGTCACGGAGTCGCAGGCCCGTGAGTCTCCCCCTGGTTTCTGGCGCACACCCATGCGTGGGACCTCGGCTTGCCCGGGACACAGCTGGGGACATCAGCACCTCGAGGCTGTGCTCCAGGACAGGGAGCCTGCCCCTCCCCTCCTCCCCCAGCAGGTGCTTTTAGGCAGGAGAGCTGCCTTACAAGCCGGGGAGCCGCCTGGGCTGGGGCGCCTGCTGCTCAGGGGAGTTGCACGCTGGAAACAGTACCCAGAGCATCTTGTTAAAGCTTGAGCACACTTGCAGCATCTCCTGCGGAGGGGAGGGAGCGCCTGGTCCCAGCTAACTCACTGGCAACCCTGCCAGGGGTGTCAGAGCCCTGGCAGGAAACAGATCTCACACTCCAATTGGGTAATTGAGAAGAGTTTGAGAAAGGAACTGTTGGCAAAGGCGTGGGCAGTGTGTGCGGGACACCGGCAGGAATCTTGCAGTACCTCAACCCTAGCAACTTGGAGGGGCCCGAAGGGGCAACGGGAGGGGCTGTTACTGGACCACGTGCAGAGGAGCTGCGTGGGAGAGGCTGTCCAACAGGAACAGAAGGGCAGCGCCACCCCACGGTGCCCAGCCTGGAGGGAGCCAGAGGGAAAAGACGTCTCTCTGCACCGCCTCCCAGCCTCCTGCAGGTGTCTCCCACTGGCTAACCCAGACTGGAAGCCAGAGGGCCAGTGAGCCTCCCGGGACATGAAGAAGGGTGGAGATAGGTCCAAGGGGCAAACAAAGTATCCAGCACACCCGGCCACCTGGAGAGAGCCTCTGGGGTCATTCTGCAGACAATCTCATTTGTCTGTCCACAGACGCTTTGTTTGCTGGTTCATGATAATTAAACAGGTAACAAAAGCAATGCTAATAGTTATAATAGCAACATTCTTAGAACAAATTGGTCTTTTGAAAACAAGATTACTATTGTGGCATTATTGAAATCTAATTTAAATGAATATTTAATCCAGTTATTGCTGGACTTGGGATCTGAAAACTATCTAAAGTTCATTTGCATGCGAATAATGAAAAAAATTCAAACTCTTAAACCAGTAATAAGGGAAATGGTTTATTCACTCCATTTTCAACAATAAATCAAGGTTTGTTGCTATTGCTTCCACTTTGCCTTCGATGCCAATTATATCCACACATGCAAAGTCTATTTTCGTAGGTGCCGTGACATCATTTGGCCTTTGCGGTATACAAACTCACCATTTGTGAACCGGGTTTGCCCCTGTTCTTTTCCAACTAAACAATGACAAAGTACCATATTACTCACCCCAAACTGTTGTTTTCACATCAAGTCAAGGCCTTTATTAAGTAGCTCTTTGTGAAAAAGACTTTCATTGATTAATTATCTGAAAAAGGAAAGGTTTACTTCTGTAATTGATAAGAGAATGTGCTGTTGTCATTTTGACATCGGTGATTGGTGTCGACACAGAGAAACAAAGATTACAGCTATAACTGGTGGTCAGAACGCTTCAATTGATTATCATGTTATCTAAAAGTAAGCTCAGAATTAAAACCTTGTCAAAGAGAATTCTCAAACTCCAAGAGAACGAACGTCCAGAGATTTGTAATCTAGGTAGGGGAACTGTGGAAGGTTCCTGACCACACAAGGACGTTTGTGCTTTAAAGACACTCAGAAATGTGGGCTCAAGATGGTGGAGAAGGATCTGTTTCATGTGAGCAGAAGGTCCAGGATGGTCAGTCCTGTATTAACCATTGCTGACTGACCTGCAGGTTAATGCTATTCCACACGTATTTATTGAGCACGAGCTCTGCGCTGGGCTCTTTTGTAAAGGACACAAGAACGAGTATGCCGACGTCCTTCACCTGAGGCTCCTCCAGGGTAATAGAGGAATAAGTGGATTTAAATCAAAATGAAAAGAAACATACCAAAAAAGGAAGGCTCCCCTAAAGAACAAAAATATTACGAAATATGAAGAGCCGTATGGGTTGGTGGAAGTCTAACTTGGTACATTTTGCTCGAGCACTCCTCCTTGATAACATGCGGTAGACGCCTTCAGACATTTATGTAAGTAGGAATTTAGCCTAAAGAAGTAATCTTGAACTCTTGAACACGTACCAAGGTTTAGCTATTAGGATGTGCATTACAGCCTATAAAATTTTATATATATAAAATATATTGACAGGTTCTCCCTGGAACCTGTCAATATATATATGTATATGTATAAATATGTGTGTGTGTGTGTGTGTGTGTGTGTGTGTGTGTGTGTGTGTGTGTGTATAGAGAGAGAGAGAGAGAGGAGAATGAAGGGAAAAGGGAGGGAGAGATAGGAAGAGAGTTGGGAGTTGCAATAGACACAGTTTTTATTATTTTCCTTTCACTTTCTTCAAACAAACACCTTTAATAAGAAAAACAGTTAAAGTTCCACAACCCACCTACCTGATAGGACCAACATAACCAATCTAACTCAAAATCACCACCTTAAGTCTAAGCCAGGTCATCCTACTTCTCTTGCTTCAATTTAATCTCTTACAAAAATTAAAAGCACGGAAACGGCTTTTATTTGATCAAAATAACCAATAATAGAGAAATCCTTAGATGAATTACTGTATAAACATACAGTGAATACTCTGGGGGGGGGGGGTTGTTGTAGAATATTGACAGCATGTGAGATGTCCATGATGTATTAAGTGGGGAAAGCCAGTTTCAGCGGGGCATGAAATGCGATCCTGAAGCATTCCAGTCTCACTAGCTTTTCTCAGTTTCTCAAAGCAGCTGTAATCCCTCTGCCACAGAGCCTTTGCATCTGCTGTTTCTTCTTCCTAAAATTCTCTCCTCCTGACCCCTTACCTGGTTAACTGTTTTCTATTTCTGTATCTCAAATCAAAGCCCAACTCTGTCAGCATTTAAGTTTATGAGTATATGCTTTATTAGTAGTAGTACTTGTTTTTGATGACCGTCTGTGCCCTAGATGATAAATTCTGCAAGAACAATGAATGGTGTGCTTTCACTCACCATAGCATCTCCAGAACCTTAAACATAAGAGAGAACTTAATAAATATTTATTGAATGAGCCAAAGTTAACTTCTGTATCCATAAAATGATATAACCTCAAAACCTTTATTACAGAGGTGTCCTATGTTTCTGAATACATGAATGAAAGTCAGATTTATTTCAAATTGATTAAACTCAATATGACAAAATTTTCCAGATTGAGCAGATAATTCATTGTAATGAGAGAACCTTGAAGTGTTGAGATTAAGGTCTTTTCAGGATGGAGCACAGATGTGGAAATAGCACCCACCAGGAATATTTAGTGATGCAGGTCCTATATTTAGACAGTAAAATCTGTCTAAATATAGGTTTATATTAAATATTTATATTTAATATTTATAAATATATAATATAATATATTATATTATTATATATTATATAATTTATATTATATTATATTATTATATAATATATATAATTTATATATATATTTATAAATATTTATATTAAATATAAAGTTCAAACTGCATTTCGTTACAAAACTGAAGCCCAGAGACATGACGCGACCTGCCCAAGGTTGCACAGTGAGGCCACAGCTCAGGACCTTTTAACGCAGTGCTCATCCCACACACCTCGATGTAAAAGAGCAGAATAAACTCCCAGTTCCAGTTGTGGAATCAGTAAAAACCCGGAGGAGGGATAAAACAGGAAAGTAAAATAGTGAAAAGAAATTCTAGATTTAGCAATGTCTGAAAATATCCAGTAGACTTGTGGGCAGAGAAGCCCAGAATAATACCAGGCAGGTCTTTAGCCTAATTTCTTCTCTGCCTAAACGATGACTAGCTTTTTAAAATAAGAAATTGATATTTGTGTGTGTGTTTGCTGATGAGATGATCTAGGTGGCACCACTGAGTGCCCAGTGTTTAGCACAATGCCTGGCACAAGGTGGTTGCTCAAAACATGTATGTCGGGCTCCCCTGGTGGCGCAGTGGTTGAGAGTCCGCCTGCCGATGCAGGGGACATGGGCTCGTGCCCTGGTCTGGGAAGATCCCACATGCCGCGGAGCGGCTAGGCCCGTGAGCCATGGCCGCTGAGCCTGCGCGTCCGGAGCCTGTGCTCCGCAACGGGAGAGGCCACAACAGTGAGAGGCCTGCGTACCGCAAAAAAAAAAAAAAAAAAAAAAAAAAAAAACCCATGTATGTCAAGTGAATGAATGAGTGAATGAAAGAAAGAACAGGCAGGCCATGCTCAGACCCCCCCTGATTCACCCACTTGTCTGCCAACGGGAGGAATCACTCGTACTCTGGTAGGCTGAACGGTGCTCCCTCCCCAAAAGATATCCAGATATCCACATCCTAATCCCTGGAGCCTGTCAATGTCATTTTATATGAAAAAAAAAAAAAAAGAATTTTGCAGATGTGATTAACTAAAGGGTCTAGAGATGGGGAGGTTATCCTAGCTTAGCCAGGTGGGCTCTAATGCAGTCACGTGTATCCTTACGAGAGGCTGGCAGAGGGGTATTTGATACACAGGCATGAGGTGAGAAGTCAGAGTGACCACGGGGGCGGAAACTGGAGCTATGTGACCACAGCCAAGGGGCGCAGCAGCCACCAGAAGCAGGAGGAGGCAAAGAATGGATTCTCCCCGAGAGCCCCTGGAGGGAACGCTGTCCTGCCAACACCCTGGCTTTGGCCCAGTGATGCTGTAATAAATGCTGGTTGTTTAAAGCCACTAAGTTTGTGGTAACTTGTTACATCAGCCACAGGGACAGATTTTGGTCCTGGGAAGTGAGATGCTTCTGTAACAGGTGCCTAGGAATGTGGAAGTGGCTTTGGAACTGGGTAGTGGGGAGAAGCCGGAAGAATTTTTGATATGCATGATAGGAAAAGCCTACACTGCCTTAAACAGACTTTTGGTAGAAGTGGATGTTAAAGGTGCTGCTGGTGAGGACTCAGGAGGAGGTAAGGAGCAAGGAGAGAAAGCCTGTATTTTCTTAGAAAACACACGTATCATTAGAAACAGAATGCTGGTAGGTATTTGAACCTTAAAGGCCCTGCCAGTGAGGGCCCAGAAAGAAATGAGGAAAATATTTTTGGAAACTGGAGGAAAGGGGATCCTTTGTTATGCAGTAGCAGGAAGTCTAGGAAGTAATTCTTCTAGCAGGAAGTCTGAATTATGTCCTATAGTTATACGCAAAGCAGAACATATAAGCAGTGAACTTGGATGTTTTGCTGAGATTTCCAAGCAACGTACTGGATATGCAACCTGGTTTCTTCTTGTAGTTTATGGGAAAATTTGAGAGGAAAGAGATGAATTGAGGTAACTGTTAAGGAAAAATGAACCTGGACTTGATGATTTGGGAAAATTTCAGCAAATCCACATGGTAAGAGATGCTAAAATTAGGAGATTCACCATTAGAAAAGCACATTCCGAAAAGAAAGCCACAGGTGTAGCTGGACAGTGATTGGCTAGTGCCTTGAAAGGATGGAAAGGTTAGAGTGTCCCATCACACAGAGGGTTCCCTGATGACCAGTGGAGCCCCTCAATCATCTCAGCAGGAGCCGGGAATAGGGATGACATCATCAGAAAAGATCTGTGGAGGAGCCTTTGTCTAATAGCCTGAATCCCCTTAACATACACGGGAGATTCAAAAGGTTTTTGAGCTTGTTATATAAGCAGAAATGTTGCCAGATTGAATCAGAAGGGACAAAAACAGGACAAGATGAAAGAAGGCTGATAGACTCCCCAAATTCTACAGCAGGACACAGGATAATTATTTCTGGTTTTTGAAAGCCAGCCAGTTTGTGATAAGTTGTTGCAGGACCAACTGTTAATACTCACAGGAAATTAATACTCACACATTCGGTGCTAAACAAGACATTTTTCTTTAATTAAAGCAAGTCATTATTAACATTAATTACATCAAAATTAAATGTTGAACAGGGAATATTCATAACATATTTATCAGGCATAAAGAATACCTATAAAACAAACACCCATGTACCCACCAACCTGTTTAAGAAATGGAAATAACCATTAGCTTTGAGTCCCCTGTGTCTCTCTCTGAGAGCATATTCCTCTGTCTTTCCTGCAGAGGTAACTACTGTCTTGAATTTTGTTTATCCTTCTCTTTCCTTAATTTTTTAGATGTGTATCTTTACATGTTTATTTTTAAATTTTGCATGGTTTTAAATTATATAAAGGAGATCCTATTGTAAGTTTTGTCCTGTGACTTTAAAATTTGCTTAACATTGAGATGTGTCATGTAGCTGTATTTCATTCGTACTAACCACAGCATAATGTGATATTGTAAAGACATTCCAGAACTTATTAATCCTTCAAGCAATGGACATGTAGGCTGTTTCCAACTTTCAGCTCTCCTGAACTGTGTATGCTGCTGTGAACATTCTTGTTTATGCTTCTTAGTGCAAGGATGTGAGTGTCTCACTAGGGTATAGCCTCAGAGTAGAACTTCTGGGTCACAGTGTAACAGTGTATGAGGATCTTAACCCTTACCAGAGGTATTGTTTTCCAAAGTTCTAGAACAAAAGTTCAAAATTCAGTTTCAATTCGTTTCTTCCTTTTTTAACCTCCCAGCACATACTGCTTCTATAATTTATTTGATATATAATCATATTTGCCTTTTATCTCTCTTATATAGGGTTACTTCATGATTAACTCTTGGATTCTTGGTGATCTTTACCTGTGATAGTGTTTCAGAACTAGATATACATTCAGTTGGGGAAGAGGCAACATTGTTCCCGATAGAGGTGAAGGAGCACAGAGATTACATGCACAAACTCTAGAGCCAAAATGTCTGGGTTCAAAACTTACTAGCTCTGTGACCTTGAGCTGGTTACTTAATCAGTTACCTCCAATATAAATTGGAGAAAGCACTAGTACTCACTTCTGAGGGTTATTGTGAGGATTAAATAACTTAATGTGTGAAACACTTGGAATTGTGCCAAGTATAGTAAGCATTATGTAAGTGGTTGTCATTGTGGTTATTATTATTAATGTTGCGGTTTCCATAAAGCAAACCCATGTAAATAGTCAAACACTCCCAGCAAATAACACTGTCTCACACTTAATAGAAATGATCAGATGTAAACACCCATATCCTCACATCAGCAAATCTAAAAACCTTTCTCTGTGCCTACACCGTCCCCCCATTTGACAGTACACCCTCCTGTCAGATTCCCCCACTGGGCTCTGGGTTCCATCCCATGTTGCCAGGACCGTCAATGCAGTCACTCGTCATCCTCCCTCTCTACGAGGCCATTCGCATCTCATACAGACGTTTCCTAGAATCTTCCATCTTAAAATATAAACTCCCAAGACCCCCTGTTTCCTTGTCTTTAAATCATGAAAAGAATTAACTATAGATCCCCCCTGCCCAAATGTTTATAATCGCTCTCCACAATCGCAGCTCCCATCCTGCCCGCCTCCTGCCCCACTCACTGGGAGCAGTCTTGTCAAGGTCACTTCCACGCTCTCAGTCACACTGTCACTTCTCTGTCCTCTCGGCAACACGTGACACGCTTGATCATTTGCTTCTCAGAACACTCCTTCCTTGGCTTCCCTTACACAGCTCCCCTGCCTACCCCGGTGTCCCTTCCACCTCACTGACTGCTCAGGCTGACTCTCTTTCCTTCTCTCCCTGCACGATCTTGTCCAGTCTTGTGGCTTTCAAAACCTTTAAAAATGCTGATGAATTCCAGAATTATCACTCCAGCCCGACTGCTCCAATGAGCTCCAGACTTCTGTAGCAACTGTTTGACATCACCTGGATGTTTACTAATAGCAGTGATGACAGCTAAGCGGTCACAGGCTTGCTTTTTCAGACACGCCAGATTTGTCCCCGCCTTAGAGCCTTCACGTTTGCTGTTACTGCGCACATATCTCTGCATTCCTGACTCTGTCTATTCAATGGGGTCTTCACTCGACCATCACTTTCTTAGCAGCCCTCTCTGACCACTCTATCCAAGCGAGTCCCCAGCCCCCATCCAGTTCTGCCTCCCTGTTCTTAGTGTCTTTAGGTATTATTAGAAATCATCTTGTTCATTTGTTACCGGTTTATGTCCTTTTCCCTTGTACCTACCCCAACTCCCTCCAGAAATATGTGTCTTTAAAGTGAAAACATGTGCTCAAAGACTTGATGCCAGAAACGAAGTCTTCACTTTCTGTAGATAGGGGGAAAGCACATTTTGCAGGTGACATGCTTATAGAAAACTTGGGAACATAAAACAGTAGCACCTACTGTGTGCTAGGCATTCAAAGGTGCCAGGGATGGAGTGGTGAGTAGAAGAGACAAGGGGTATCCTGGAAGGTCTGACACATAGTAGGGGGTTAATAAACAGTTGCTGGATGAATCATTGATTCATTTTAGTCCACGAAGTTCCGTCTCTGATTATGAAGGAAAGACAACAGAAACATTCTTACAAATGTCTACTCTGTTATTAATTTTTGAGGAAAATACATAAACAATTATAATGATATGGATGTGGAAGCACTGAAGGTATTCAGGGGCACTAAAGAAACCCAGGAGCACTGATATTTAAATACCCATGCACAGCATCACTTGCAGCCCAGCATGCTATTGTTTTGTGTTCCCAAACAGCCTACAAAGGCCGTGTTTGTGTCTGGATTTCCAATTTGGCGGAAAAATGTAAAAATCCTACACTGTCCGACAAATTGCTTTGGCTATATCAGCAGAAGTGGCTTAAAAGCAAAAACGGCATTCCAGTGGTTCCACCTGTACCTCCTTGATGTTGATATCCCAGTATAAAAACAGCCATTGAAGCAAACTTCTATTTAAAAGGCAAAGAAAAATACGAATAGGAAAGAGTCTGTCCAGGAAAGTACAGATTCAAAACTGGTTCTTAAGTTATGAATTCTATGAGAATCAGTTCCAAAATATCTCCAGTTCATTATATAATAAAATAGATAATGGTTTTGTAGACTTTGTATAAATATATCTTCAGTGTCTGATGGTTTTCTCTTAAAAGGATAGGTTTTTATTTTTCTTTTTAAAAACTGTGTTTACTGAGCTGCCAACTTTTTTCTCTGATTTCATTCATTCCTTTTCCTCACAGCCCTCCCAACTCCTGCTCCACTTGGACTAACAAATACATCTGAGAAATCAGAAATTTAGGCAAAGGTCTTTTACTTGTGGTTAGGCTTACATCGTTCCAAAAAGTAAACATAACTAACACCTAAAAGTACCAGAGAAGGTGCTCCGGTATCAGTAGAAGGCACTGATCATCGTCACACAGGGAAAGCGCGATGACGGGGATCTTCCTGTACAGATGCCAGTACAGTCCTATCACGAGTACACTTTTTTCTGAGTGTAACAGTGTTAGGCAAGAGTAGGAACTGGAGGCTCTTCTCCACTGGGTTAGGCAGCCAGGCCCTCCAGGAGCATGATTACAGATGACATGAAGGTGACTACCAGTGACAGTAATCCCAGCTATGACAGCAGTACTGACGTCACCAGCAATAGCTTGGCCAGATCTACACGTCCTGCGGGTGCTTCTTATCCGGCTGATCATCCCGGATCCGTTCCTTGGACGGACCACAAAATCCACCCTCAGAGCAATGAATCCAGTGTATTCAGTTATCACTGAAAACACAACAGTCCTGGTATTTGCTAGTTTGGAAAAATGGTAAATACTATTGCATCATTTTGGAAATCAGTTACATATAAGCTACAAGAAAAATGTATTGTTAAAAAACACACGCATGGATACTTTTGGTGGCATGGCTTTAAAACCCTGTGCTTGGCTATAAAAACATTACAGGCAAAATTAATAACAATTTTTATTAAAAAAAAAAGGAGGAAAGTATTTTACTATACCAAAACTAGTTTAAGACATATTAAATTTTACGCAAATACCTCTAGAAAACTGAATTATATAGTTAAAATGTTAAATACAGAATATGCTTTAAAATTAATAATGTATTAAGTTACTGTTTATTAAAGGTATGATTTGGAAATTAGAGCTGTTCCAAAATACTGGCTGCAAATTTCATTATTTAGGAAACCTGGGAAGTTGCCAAATCACCATGCGGTCCTCCCTTACACCGGGGGTCTCTTCTGAGTCTGGAGAGAGTCATTATATAACGTACAAATAAAAGTAAGAGGAAAACACCAGGTACAATTAATTTAATTCACTTCCTGAGACTCAGAGCTCAGTGACTTGAATAAAATATGACGTGTTTTTTTTTTTTTTTTAATATTGAGAACATTATCTTCTGGCAGCAGCCACTACACTTTTGTGTTACAAGCAGGTCATAAAGATAGGGTTTCAGGGAGAAACAGAACACAGAGGAACCTCTAAAGAAGGAGAAAGCTCTCGCAGAAGACTTATTCTCTTTTTATGAGGTACAAACAGAAAACCAGATAAAACATAACAACCCGGATTATAGACTCCAGGGGATTTTTCATCACTAGACTTTTATGACGTTTTATGAATGATCCTTAACACAGCAGTCTTCCTACTGAGTTACCAGGAAATAATTTCGATCATCAATAATACGGTTAAGGGCTTCCCTGGTGGCGCGGTGGTTGAGAGTCCACCCGCCGATGCAGGGGACGCGGGTTTGTGCCCCGGTCTGGGAAGATCCCACATGCCGCGGAGCGGCTGGGCCCGTGAGCCATGGCCGCTGAGCCTGCGCTCCGCAGCGGGAGAGGCCACAACAGTGAGAGGCCCGCGTACCGCAAAAAAAATAATACGGTTAAAAAGTTCACCCCATTGTAATATCCAGATCAAGAGACCTTCCCTCTATTTTATGTATATAGTAACACAATCACGTCTCTCCAGACTCATGCCCAGCTGAAACTTTCATTATAATGAAGAGACAGGACAGGAAGGAAAATTCTGGTACCATTTATTTTTCTATGACAGAAATAAAGCTGTTTCACAGCTTGAAAGATACACCGTAATCATTGTGTATCACAATAACTGCATAATGCTAAAGCAAGTGATCTTCCCCAGAAAACAAAACTCTGTTTTCCCTATGACTCCTTCCCCACCCTCAACTCAAAAATTACCGTATAATAACGTCCACCAAAAGTCAGGAAGCTTCCGATGCTGCATGTCGCACGTAAGCAGTGTGATCCAGCACAGCAGGACAATGCCAGTCTCTGCTTCTGTGTCCTGCCTGTGCCCACAGGCCACCATGCTTTATAACTCTTCTTTAAAGCCTTTTCGTGTCTCCTGCCTGGCTCTGTCTTCCTCACTGGGTGCCAACCATGTGAAATAGACCTTCACGGGATCGATGTTCCAGTGCTTGTGGAACGATATGGGAACTTGGTGAGATAGGTAGTCCTTAGGGTAATCCACAGGCCGAGCCTGCAGGAAGAACAGAGAATCCCGCTCTCTCACTCATCGAAAACAATTGTGCTTCAGAATAGCATTTCAATGCGTGAAACGATTGCTCTCCTTCAATATCTGATGTTTGGTTATGGGAATCTAAAAGCAAGAAGGAAAATCTTTTCCACTAAAATCTTCCCTCTAAGTGTAGGCTCTTTGTTTCTGCATCTCCAATTACTTTTGTATCCCCAGTGCATCGCTTTTTGCTTCTAGGTTCCACAGTCATGCCTCTGGGATATTCCTCAACCGTGGTAGTAAGTGTGAAAAGTTTTCCTTGGTAAGTCATTTAAGTTACTATTACGACTTCTGCAAAGAGGCAGAAAAACTTATTTCCCAGGTCTAAAGAAACTTTGGCCATACATGGTTGTGTGGCGAGGCAGGGCAAGGAATTTTGGGCGTTCCCACTGCCTGTCCGCTGCTCTAACTTGGAATTAGGCATGTGTCTTTCAGAGTAGGGAGAGCCTAGAAAAGGAAACACTTTGGAGACAAAGCAAATCGGTGGTGTTCTGGGTCTGCGAATGGGGGTGGGGAATGAGTGCAGATTCACACAAGGGAATTTGGGGGGCATGATCCTAGTGTTTTAAAACCGGGTTTGTGGTTGCCTAGCTCTGGAAATTTGCTAAAATTTTTCAACGTACCGTTCACACCATTACTGTGTGTGAATTGTGTATGGTATGTAAATCATACCTCAGGTACAGCTGTTAAAAAAAAAAAGTGTGTCTAAAATACAATCAATCTCCATTTGTTACACTGTTCAGTGTGCTGTAATCTTTACACATAAGAAGGTTTACATTTTGCCCAGTTTCTGTCCCTCCCATGCAGTTTAAGCCAGCGCTCTTTCCGTGTGTACAGCTTCCCACCCTGCTCCGCCTCTGCTCCCAAGTCCTCGTTCCTCACACTGACCCTGCCTGTCTGGGATTTCCTTTTGGCATTTCGGGCACAGAGGTTGATTATAGACTTCTCAGCATCACAGATGCCTCTTTGTATGCATTTTACTCTTCTAGTTTTGTCTTGTTCTTTTCCATGACCTCATTTATCAGAAATGATTAGCACATTCTAATGCTTAATAATCCAGCTTGTCACTTGCAGAGGTGACTCCTGAGAGGCAATTAATCACTTCTGGAATCTGCATTAATAAAGGCAGAAATATTATGGATTTATTTTTTCCTGTGTTACATCTATTTGTATCTCCAACAGTTCATTTTTAAGTGTGAAAAACAAGCAACAATTTTAATATATTGCTGGACTCAGTTTGCTAATATTTTATTATGGACTTTTGCATCTATGTTCAAGAGTAACACTGGCCTGTCCTTTACTTCTGTAATGTACCATTTTAATTCGTTAACTTTTTAGCTATTTTTTTTTTTTTTTTAGTGATTTTCTTAGTGCTTGCTCTAGGGAAACAATGTACATCTCTGACATTTTAGGTTAATGTTGGCCTCATAAACTGAGTTAGGAAGCATTCTTGCTTCTGTAATTCAACTTCATCAATGTATTAAGTTTAAATACATTTTCTATTTCTTCTTGAGAAATAGCCTTGCTTAAAAAGTGTAATCTAGAAATTTCTCCATTTCATTTATTTTTTTATTTTTTAATTCATCATTAAAAAAATTTTTTAGTAGCTTTATTGGAGTATAATTGCTTTACAATGCTGTGTTAGATTCTGCTGTATAACAAAGTGAATCAGCTATATGTATACATATATCCCCATACCCGCTCCCTTTTGAGCCTCCCTCCCACCCTCCCTATCCCACCCCTCTAGGTGGTCCCAAAGCACGGAGCTGATCTCCCTGTGCTATGCAGCAGCTTCCTACTAGCCATCCTTTTTACATTTGGTAGTGTATATATGTCAGTGCTACTCTCTCACTTCGTCCCATATTCCCCTTACCCTCCTGTGTCCTCAAGTCTGTTCTCTACATCTGTGTCTTTATTCCTGCCCTGCCGCTAGGTTCATCAGTACCGTTTTCTTAGATCGCATATGTGCATTAGCATACAGTATTTGTTTTCTCTGACTGACTTCACTCTGTATGACAGACTCCAGGTCCATGCACCTCACTACAAATAACTCAATTTTGTTTCTTTTTATGGCTGAGTAATATTCCATTGTATATATGTGCCACATCTTCTTTATCCATTCGTCTTTTGATGGACATTTAGGTTGCTTCCACGTCCTGGCTATTGTAAATAGTGCTGTAATGAACATTGTGGTACACATCTCTTTTTGAATTATGGTTTTCTCAGGGTATATGCCCAGTAGTGGGATTGCTGGGTCATATGGTAGTGCTATTTTCAGTTTTTTAAGGAACCCCCCCTACTGTCCTCCATAGTGGCTGTCTCTATTTACATTCCCACCAACTGTGCAAGAGGGTTCCCTTTTCTCCACACCCTCTCCAGCATTTATTGTTTGTAAATTTTTTGCTGATGGCCATTCTGACGGGTGTGAGGTGATACCTCACTGTGGTTTTGATTTGCATTTCTCTAATGATTAGTGATGTTGAGCCTCTTTTCATGTGTTTGTTGGCAATCTGTATGTCTATTTTGGAGAAACGTCTATCTCCATTTCATTTAAGTTGTCTAATTTGTTGGCATAATTGTGGTAGGGTATATAATGATGCCCCTCCTTCATTTCTGATTTTGGCAATTTTTGTCTTCTCTTTCTCTTGGTCAAGCTAGCTAAAGGTTTACCAAATTAGAGCTGATTTTTGGTTTAATTGATTTTCTCTATTTTTCTGTTTTCTATTTCATTGATTTGTGCTCTGATCTTTAGTATTTCTTTTATTCCACATAGTTCAGATTTGATATTCTTTTGCTTCTCAATGTAGAAACTTAGATTATTGATTTAATATCTTTATTCCTTTCTAACATGTTCAAAACTGTAAATTTCCTTTTAACCACTATATAGCTGCACTCAAAGTTTTTGATATGTTGTGTTTTCATTTTCATTCCATTGAAGGTATTTTCTAATTTTCCTTATGATTTATTTTTTGACCCATGGGTTATTTTAAAGTGTGTTGTTTAATTTCCAAATATTGGGGGAATTTCCCCAATTTTTTTTCTTGATTTCTAATTTCATTCCATTGTTCTGGGAGGTGAGTCTTGTTTTATGACTTAGCATATGGCCTATCCTGGAGAATGTTCTATATACATTTGTAAAGAATGTTCATTCTGTTGTTGTCGGTGAAATACTTTATATGTGACAGGTCACGTAGTTAATACTTGTCTATTTCTCTTTTCAATTCTGTCCCTTTATGTTTCATGTAATTTGAAGATCTGTTGTTAGCTGTATATATACATTTATAATTGTTTTATTCTCTTGATGTATTGACCTTTGTCATGAAATGGCCCACTTCCTGTCTAGTAATATTTCTGTTCTTAAAATCTATTGTTTTTAATATTACTATAGCCACTCAAGCTCTCTGTGATCAACTGTTTACACAGTATATCTTTTTTATTTAAATTTTTAAATTGAAGTATAGTTAATTTACAATGTTGTGTTAGTTTCAGGTGTACAACAGCAAAGTGATTCAGATTATATATATATATATAAAATCTGAATATATATGTAAAATATATATATTTTATATATATATTCTTTCCATTATAGATTACAAGATATTGAATATAGTTCCCTGAGCTACATACAGTAGGTCATTGTTGTTTACATATACACACTACTATATATAAAATAAACACCAAACTCCTAATTTATCCCCCAACCCCCACTATCTCTTTTAGTAACTATGTCTGAGAGTCTATTTCTGTTTTGTAAATAAGTTCATTTATATCATTTTTTTAGATTCCACATACAAGTAGTGTCATATTATTTTTGTCTTTATCGGACTTAATATGATAACCTCTAGGTCCATCCATGTTGCTGAAAATGGCATTATTTCATTCTTTTCTGTGGCTGAGTAATATTCCATTGTGTATATATATCACATCTTCTTTATCCATTCCTCTGTTGATGGACATTTAGGTTGCTTCCCTGTCTTGGCTATTGTAAATAGTGCTGCAGTGAACATTCGGGTGCATGTATCTTTTCAAATCATGGTTTTCTCTGGATATATGCCCAGGAGTTGGGACTGCAGGATCATATGGTAACTCTATATTTAGTTTTTTAAGGAACCTCCATATTGTCCTCCATAGTGGTTGCACCAATTTACATTCCTCTCTATGATCAACTGTTTGCATGGTATATCTTTTCCTTTTATATTCAACCTGTTTGTGTCTATGAATCTAAAGTATACTTGACTCTTATAGACAACATATAGACAAATCATGCTTTTTATCCAGTCTGACAATCTCTGCCCTTTGACTGGGGTATTTAGTCCATTCATATTTAATGTAACACTTGATATAGCTGTATTTTCATTAGCCATTTGCCATGTTATATGCCATTGTTTTTGTTTTTTTGATACCTTGTTTTTATTTCCTTTTGCTATATACCAGGATGTGGTATTGCTGCAGCATATGGTCCTATATTTAATTTTTTGAGCAACCTCTACAGTTTTTCTGTAGTGTATATGCCATTTTTTAATACATCTTTTTTGTCCATCTGTTCCTCCTTTATTGCCCTTCTTTATTAAAATCTTTTAGTGTACATTTAAGTCTCTTTAAAAATATAGCTAAAACATCAAAAAAGTTACTTTCTTAAAGGTTTCTCTAGGGATAACATGTATCTTTAACTTATCGGGTTAATACTGACTTAACTCTAACAAAATTAACCTTGCCCCAATAAAGCTCCACTTCTTTCCCCTGCCTTTGTTCCATTGTCATCATAAATATTGCATTTATCTATGTTATAAAGTCAACAATATAGTTATATTGTTTTAAACAATCTTGTGAAAGAAATTAAGAGAAAAATATCTGTATATATACACATCCATATATTTTATGTTCATATGCACATTTTTTCCTTATATACACACATATGTGTATATATACACACAAACATGTATATACATAGTCTTTCCAGTGTACTTAATTCCTTCCTATATATTCCAGGTACCACATGGTGCCATTTTCTTTCAGCCCAGAGAATTTTCTTCAGTTTTTTTAAGGGAAGGTCTGTTAGCAAAGAATTCTCTCACTTTTTGTTTATCTTGGAATGTCTTTATTTCCGCTTCCATTTGGAAAGGATAGTTTTACTGAATATAGAATTTCTGGTTAACTTTCCTTTTTCTTTCTGCCTTCAGGCCTCTTAGTTCTAATGAGAAATCAGCCAGTAACATTTGAATTTCCATTTTCATTAGGTTTTTTGTTGCTTTTACGATTTTCCGTTTGTCATCGTTTTTCAATGATTTGACTATAACATGTTCATGTGTGATTCTTTTCCTGATTATCCTACTTGGGCCTTGTTGAGTTTCTCAGATCAATAGATTGTTTCTCATTACATTTTTGAGAAAATGTTTTTCTTCAAAAAAAATTGTTTTTGTCCCTTTCTCTCTCCCTTCTCTTTTTAAAAAGGACCCCCATTAAATGTATGTTGGTATACTTTGTTTTACCACTTGTCTTTGAGGCTGTGTTCATTTTTCTCCGGTCTTTTTTCTGTTCTTTGGATTAGGTAATTTCTATTGATTGGCCTTCAAATTTACTGATTGTTTCTTTTGCCATCTCAAATCTACTGTTATGTCCATTTAGATAATTTCTCATTTCTCTTATTGGGTTTTACAACTATAGAATTTTCATTTGGTTCTTTATCATAGTTTCTATCGTTCTATTAAGACTTGCCATTTGTTGAGTTAACGTAATCATATTTTTCTTTCACTACAGTTTCCTTTAATTCTGTGAATAGTTTTTTTTTTATTAGCTGCTTTGAAGTCTTTGTCTGTCAAACCCAACATCTGGTCCCATTCAGAGTCCGTTTCTGTTGATCAGAGGCTATTTCCATTGACTACATTTTTCCCCTGAGTTCAATGTTTCTTTGCATGTTTCACAGTAATTGATTGGAAACTGGTTATTTTTAAATAATGTATTATAGCAACTCACAAATCTGTTTACTACTCTTTTTTAAAAACTAATTTGCCTGAACTTACACTGTGGAATCTTTTTCCCTAGAGTGTGTGGCTGCTAGTTTCTCAAGTTTTAGCTCTTATTTTTATTCTTTATTCTTTAGGATGACTTTCTAGAAGTCACTCCTGTGCCTGAATAACTCAGTAGTTAGTTTGTAATATAGGCAGAGATCGTGCTCAAACGTCTCAAGCCCATAAAGCTTCAATCTGTGTGTGGATTGGAAAGGACGTTCAAAGCTTCAGTGGGTTTTCAAACATGCCTTAGCTTGTTAATTACTTTCATCCACGGTCCCATGTGCATGCACAGTTTCCCAGTGGACCAGAGAATTGTAGCCAGCTTCTCTAGCCCTACTGTGCTCCCTTATTTCCAGGGTATTAGGTATTAAACTTCTGACCAATAATCCCTTCACCATAACTGAGACTGCAACCTCAGGCCAGTGAAGATGCAGGTTTTTCTTGTTTGTTTCCTACCCAAATTTGACAATTTTAGCTGACATACCTGTGGGTTTTCATCTCTCCCACAAATCAAGTCCACCCCTTCTGACAGCAAACCTGTTGTTTTTTTCCAGCCAGGCCCATACTGGTGAAACTACTGCTGCTCTCTCCAACCAAGCTTGGATGGAAGGTGGGTAGGGTGGGGGGGTTTCAGGCAGAAAGGCCTCAGACTCTGTTGCTCTTACCCAGAACTACAGTAGTTTTTCAGGAATTAATGCTTCTCAGTGCTTTTTGGTTGACTTCCAGATTCCTGAAAGTTATTTTGACAATTTTGTGCAGAGGATTCACTGACCATTGCACACTGCCATACCCATTAGTAGCATATAATTCTGGAAGAGCAGAAAACCACATGCTCTAGATACTTTGTTTTAACAGAGGGATATACTAGACATTCCTTGAGGCTGCCTTCTGAACCTGTGATCTCACAGTAACCTTCCCTGACTAAAAGGAGAAGAAATGTGGCCCAGGCAACTTTGTATCTGAGCTTGTTTCCAAATGCCTGCTCTAACTTACCAGGAATCCGAGATTTTATCTCTTTTTAATATGAACAAATACACTGTTTGGACCAGTGTTCAAACATTACAAATGGAAAGTAATGTCCAAATCAGAGCAGACTCTCTTAAAAGAGGCTTAAGAATTAGAAGATAAAGCAGTGTCTGTTGGGGAGGATACATTTTGAGCATACTTTATGACTTTGGAAAGGTTTAAAATTTATTATGTGAATTAGAGAAATCAAGAGTTCTAAAGTATGGGAAACAATTTAAAAAAATTTTTTTAATTATCGTCAAAGGACTTTTACATAAGGAGAAAAGAAAGAAGGAAAATAATCCTTATCATTTAGTAACGTATTCCTCCCTAAGTGAAAAAGGCTGCTATGAAAACCTAAGACCGAGTCTTCCCTGGTGGCGCAGTGGTTAAGAATCCACCTGCCAACACAGGGTACACGGGTTCAACCCTGGCCTGGAAAGATCCCAAATGCCGCGGAGCAACTAAGCCCATGCGCCGCAACTGCTGAAGCCCACAGGCCTAGAGCCTGTGCTCCTCAACAAGAAAAGCCACTGCGATGAGAAGCCCGCGCACCACAACGAAGAGTAGCCCCCGCTCGCCGCAACTACAGAAAGCCTGCGCACAGCAACGAAGACCCAACTCAGCCAGAAATAAATAAATAAATAATAAAATAAATAAAAACCTAAGACTATGATAGTAACAATGATAAATTATTTCCCTTATACACCAACAGTTTTAATTACCCTTCCTTTCTGTGAGTGCAACATTATGAGAGAGAAAGAGAGAGGGTAAGAGAGAATAACTTGCTTTTCTAAGTCCTATAATACCACACACAGGCTCAAGGTTTTAAAACATGGCAAAGTACCTTCTGACTAGTACCAGGAGGGAGGTTTCTCATACATTTCTTATTATAAAGGTCTATCTTTATCTTTCCTTGCAGTCCTCAAGAATGCAGAAATGGATTCTGCCTTTCTTGGTAATGCAAGCACTTTCTTTGCCTCGTTCGAGTGATCTCCTATAGTGCTATTTCTGTCATGCCCAATTCTCTATATGGCTATAATAGCACTTGCTACTGGTTACTAAGTAAAGCATGAAGACTATATTTTCAATGTAAGGGAGGGCACTTAAAATACCTATGCATTCAAATTTCAAAAAGCTTTGATTTCTTAAAGGAGAGCATTAAGTGAATGTGGGCTCTGGTTATTTTTAGTACAGATATATCTGCTATTATTCTTACAGCATCAGGATAGTCACTGATCAGAATACTCACTAACCCAATTCTTCAAAAAAGAAACTACTAAAATGATTGCAAAAGGATTCCCTTCTTACCCCACACTGCAGGATGGTGAAACTATTAGCACCAACCACCTCTGGTAAACATCATCTCTTCTATAACCCCCAGAGTATATGCTTATTGAGATATTATACTGAAATTTAATTAAGTTTAGTCTGTCAGTTTAATAGCAACCAAAGGGGAGAAAGCCCATTAGACAGTGTAAGGACTGAGGACAGTGTAGAACTGCAAACACTTGGTGGCTAGCGGGACAACGTTAGGTCAGTCCTGTATATTTTTAAATAGCATCTGATAATTTTTAAATACCATCCATTTTTTTTTTAACTCAAAGAAAAAAAAAGAACAGCTTTTACCTGAGCCTACATGCAAGGATGCTGGCCAAACACCATTTCATGTTTTAGATGTTTCTGCGTTTCATCTTCATGCTGTACCTGGTACAGCATCAACCCTCTGCACGAAGAGGTCTGTTAAGGATTTCCCCCTGGAGCCTGGCCACACAGTTCTTAAGACTGCTTCCAGAAGAACAGGGGAGGGGAAAGTAGCAGTACCTTCAAGTGAGAAGAAAACCCCCCTCTCTCCCTCTGAGGTAGGAATAAAAACATTTTTCTCACCTGATGGAAGAGAGGGCTGTGTGTCACAGGGACTCCTAACCCACTGAAGCACATCCCCAGGACCATATCATCTGGAGCGTCATTGCTGTAGCAGCGACACTTGCTGGCGAGAAGTCTCCTGATTGCCTCTCTGCTGAAGACCATCCTGGGGGAAGCCAGAGCAGACAGAGAAGGCGGTTAGCTCCTCACAACCGGTAATCTCAATAAGGAGACAGAGTTCAGAGCCACATTTCTGATAAAGATGTTGACATCAGCAGTGTTTTATATTTGTTATTCTGAGGAAAATGTTTCTGTGTTTCTATGAAAGGAAAAGCACTTTTAAATATGTCTGCCTATCTAATAGGCAATTTTATTTCTTTATATATACCCTATACACTAACACTTGGCAGTGTTCTTTTTCTAGTATGTCACTGGAAAATTAGAATAATTCTTAAGTTTACACACTCTCGATGAGATCAGTAACAAAATCCGCTAACATTCCCAGTAGGTAGATGGGCCCAGAAATACTAGGTACCTCAGTTATACAGGTGACGACTGACAATGAGAGCAAATCTAATTGAAAAAAACCATGCATGGTCCAAGTGATTCCAGTCCACAGAAGCTTCCTTTAGGTAATTTCGAGAAAGAGGGGAAAAAAGAGAGAGAGAGGGAGAAAGAGATTGATTTGCCTCAAATAGTGCTAAGACGCTGCTTGACCAGATACGTTGGGTACTTTCTGGTGGAACTCACAGCCATCCCCACCTTTCTGTGCTCTCCTCAGCACTGCAGGAGGCTAGAAACTCTACAGTATTTTCCAGACTCCCTGGCCAGATGGGTCCTGGCTTCATCCTGACGACAAAGGGCCCAGTACTGGGGGAGGCCATCTGCTTCTGGCTCTGGTGGTCTCTGCGGCAGAGGCAGGTCATGGGGCGTGGGTAGCCACAGGCTCCAGCACAGCCGGCACGGGATGGCAGAGCGTCGGTGATGGTCCCAAAGCAGCCGTGACCTGGAGCCCATCCCAGGTCTGCCCCAGATGCAGTGCTGTTAACCTGACAGTAGCAGCGGCCACAGCAACCCACACCAATAGGCCCCAGAAACCAGCACCCTTTGCTCCTTCAGCCTCAGAGGCAACAGTGCTTCCTATAGTTACTGAGCTCTGGGTAAAGCCACCTGCTCCCTCTTATTCCTCTGGCCCTTTCCAATACATTTGTACCAAGTTCCTGCAATAAATTCTCCTCTTTTAAAAAATATAGATTGGTTTCTGCTTTCCCTTCGGGTCCTAGAGTAGTAATGGATCTCCTCATATCATGAATAACCCAATAGCTCATAGGGCTGATACGGTTCACAAGTTCATTCCCAATAAGCAACAACTTTCTTGACGGCAAAACTATCCAGAATTTATCCATATATTCCCAGAGCCAAATACAGGGTCTCACATACAGTAAGCCCTTAGTAAAAGTCTAATGATCCAACAAGTGAGAACAAAGCTGCCTCTGCAGAGCTCTTCCCCAGGGAGGGAGAGTTCTATGAATCAGTCTAGTCAGGAAGGAAAGAGGACAGAGCACGTGAGCACGATCCCTGACGCACACATGTGGATTCCTGCTCAGCTGGGCTCACAGTTCAGTGCCATGTAACTAACACCAGCGACCACGGCTGGTGATGCAGCGACACGGAAGTCACTCCCTGCCCGTGCTGAGATGTCAGAAGACGGGATGGAATATGACCAAACAGGAGGAAAAAGAAGCTCTTCGTTTAAGGTGATACAAGGAAATATGACCGTACAAGAAGAAAAAAAAAAAGTGCTTATGACCTATACAACAGGGAAAACTGCAAGTTTGAAAACTCACCGTAAAATGCCTCTCTCTTAAAAATCTAGTGTCCATCAGTGACTCAGGGCCTCACACCTACATGCCGAGCCAAATTCCTGCTCTACTGACCAATCCCAGGAAAGAGCCTGTGTGAGGGGACGTGTGTTCACCCTAAACAGACATTTCCCTTAAAGTGTCTGCCTAATGCCGTCAAGGAAGGTTTCATAGGTAACTAATTGTCCCAGTCACAGCGGGCATCTTGTCCTCTCAAACCCTATTTGAATAAAAATGCTTCTCTTCTGCCAGCATCCAGTAGAACAAAAAAGAAAAGGAAAGCCTTTCATTTTGGCCTGCTCTACCCAACCCCCCCACCCCCAAAAAGAAAAATTACCACTTACAGCACAGTATGTCTGTTCTGCCAACTTTTAAATATTAAAAAGATGTTGATCAATAAAACCAAGAGCTGGTTCTTTGAAAGGGTAAACAAAATTGACAAACCTCTGGTCAGGCTCCCAAGAAGAAAAGACACAGAAACCCAATAAAAAGAAATGAAAAAGGAGAAATCTCAACCGATACCACGGAAATACAAATAACCATAAGGGAATACTATGAACAATTATATGCCAACAAATTTGACAACCTAGAAGAAATGGACAACTTTCTAGAAACACACAGCCCACCAAAACTGAATCAAGAAGAAATAGATAATTCGAACAGACCTATCACTAGAAGTGAAATAGAATCTGTAATAAAAAAAATAAATAAATAAAAAAAAAACTCCCTACAACCAAAAGTCCAGGACAAGATAGCGTCATGGGCAGATTATACCAAACACGCAAATAACTTATACTGATCCTTCTCAAACTCTTCCAAAACATTGCAGAGGCGAGAACACTCCCAAAGACATTCTATGAAGCCACAATCACCCTGATACCAAAACCAGACAGACACCACCAGAAAAGAAAATTACAGGCCAGTATCTTTGATGAATATAGATGCAAAAATTCTCAACAAAATGTTAGCAAACTGAATCCAACAACACATAAAAAAGATCATAGGGCTTCCCTGGTGGCACAGTGGTTGAGAGTCTGCCTGCCGATGCAGGGGACACGTGTTCGCGCCCTGGTCTGGGAAGATCCCACATGCCGCGGAGCGGCTGGGCCCGTGAGCCATGGCCGCTGAGCCTGTGCATCCAGAGCCTGTGCTCCGCAACGGGAGAGGCCACAGCAGTGAGAGGCCCACAGACCACAAAAAAAAAAAAAAAAAAAGATCATACACCATGACCAAGTGGGATTCATCCCAAGTTCACAAGGATGGTTCAACATATGCAAATTAATCAGTGTAAAATACACCACATAAACAAAAGAAAAGTAAAAAACCACACGATCATCTCACTAGATGCAGAAAAAGCATTTGACAGAATTCAACATCCATTCATGATAAAAGCTCTTAGCAAAGTGGGTATAAAGGGAACATATCTCAACATAATAAAAGCCATTTATGACAAACCCACAGCCAATATAATACTCAACAGTGAAAAGCTGAAAGCCTTCCTGCTAAAATCTGGAACAAGACAAGGATGTCCACTCTCACCACTTCTATTCAACATAGTATTGGAAGTCCCAGCCACAGCTATCAGACAAGAAAAAGAAATAAAAGGTATCCATATTGGAAGGGAAGAAGTAAAATTGTCACTATATGCAAAGGACATCATACCATATATAGAAAACCCTAAGGACTCCACACAAATACAGCTAGATCTAATAAATGAATTCAGCAAAGTAGCAGGATACAAGATTAACATTCAGAAATTGGTTGCATTTCTTTACACTAACAATGAAATATCAGGAAGGGAATATAAAAAAAAAAAGAACAATACCTTTTAAAATCACACCAAAAAAATAAAATACCTGGGAATAAACCTGACCAAGAAGGTGAAAGACTTATATGCTGAGAATTATAAAACATTAATAAAGGAAATTAAAGAGGATTCAAAGAAATGGAAAGATATCCCATGCTCTTGGATTGGAAGAATTAGTATTGTTAAAATGGCAATACTACTCAAAGCAATCAACAGATTTAATGTAATCCCTATCAAATTACCCATGACATTTTTCACAGAACTAGAACAAATAATCCAAAAATTTACATAAAACCAAAAAGAAAAAGAAAAAACCAGAATTGCCAAAGCAATCCTGAGGGGGAAAAAACAAACCAGGAGGTATAACTCTCCCAGGCTTCAGACAATACTACAAAGCTACAGTAATCAAAACAGTGTGGTATTGGTACAAAAACAGACATACGGATCAATGGAACAGAAAAGCGAGCCCAGAAATAAACCCACACACCTACAGTCAATTAATCTTCAACAAAAGAGACAAGAATATAAAATGGGAAAAACATGAAAATGTGTTCCCCAGTCTCTTCAGCAAGTGATGCTGGGAAAGTTGGACAGCTGCATGTAAATCACTGAAGTTATTAGAACACACCCTCACACCATGCACACACACAAAAAACAAACCTCAAAATGGCTTAAAGACTTAAAACATAAGACATGACACCATAAAAGTCCTAGAAGGAAACATAGGCAAAATATTCTCTAACATAAATTGCACCAGTGTTTTCTTAGGTCAGTCTCCCAAGGCAATAGAAATAAAAGCAAAAATAAACAAATGAGACCTAGTCAAACTTACAAGCTTTTGCACAACAAAGGAAACCTTAAAAAAAATGAAAAGACAACCTACAGAATGGGAGAAAATATTTGCAAATGACGCAACCGATAAGGGCTTAATCTCCAAAATATACAAACAGCTCACACAACTCAACAACAAAAAAACAACCCAATCGAAAAATGGACAGAAGATCTTAATAGACATTCCTCCAAAGAAGACATATAGATGGCCAGTAGGCACAGGAGAAGATGCTCAACGTCACTAATTATTAGAGAAATGCAAATCAAAACTACAAAACTACAAATCAAAACCTCACACTGGTCGGAATGGCCATCATTAAAAAGTCTACAAATAACAAATGCTGGAGAGGGTGTGGAGAAAAGGGAACCCTCTTACACTGTTGGTGTGAATATAAATTCACACCGTGGAAAACAGTTATGGAGGTTCCTCAGAAACTTAAAAATAGAGTTACCATATGACCCAGCAGTCCTACTCCTGGGCATATACCCAGACAAAACTATAATTCAAAAAGATACATGCACCCCTATGTTCACAGCAGTACTATTCACAATAGCCAAGACAGGGAAACAACTAAAATGCCCATCGACAGAGGAATGGATAAAGAAGAGGTGGTACATATATACAATGGAATACTACTCAGCCATAAAAAAAACAAAATAATGCCATTTGTAGCAACATGAATGCAACTAGAGGTTATCATACTAAGTGAAGTCAGAAAAAGAAAGACAAATACCGTATGATATCACTTATATGTGGAATCTAAAATATGGAACAAATGAACCTATCTACAAAACAGAAACAGACTCACAGACATAGAGAATAGACTTGTGTTTGCCAAGGGGGCGGGGGGAAGGAGAGGGATGGACTGGGAGTTTGGGATTAGCAGATGCAAACTCTTATATTTAGAATGGCTAAACAACAAGGTCCTCCTGTATAGCACGGGAACTATATCCAGTCTCCTGGGATAAACCATAATGGAAAAGAATATAAAAAAAGAATGTATATATGTGTATAGCTGAGTCACTTTGCTGTACAGCAGAAATTAGCACAACACTGTAAATCAACTATACATCAATTTAAAAAAATTAAAAGAATGTTAATAAAAAACATGTTGAAAGGCTGTAAGACTAATAATATGACTTCCTTTAATATACAATATACTAATTTTAAAAATAAGAAAAACTGAAATGAGAGGCAGGGATTTGCCCAAGGGAATACCTGCAAATCAAGAACAGCCATGCAGCGTAGCAACAAACACACAAACACACACCACGTACAGAAGATAAACTGCATCGTCAGAAACGGGCCTGCCCCCCTGGACTCCTAGCAGATGAACACGGGTCACGGCCGTCTCTTTGGGCAACACTGCCAGGGCCTCTTCATCCTGACCACAGCTTCCTACCCAAATATATGTAAGGAAGTATTTTCAAAAAAGAAAATAGTTATTGAACTAATTGTTATTGAACTAATAGTTATTGAACTAATCCGCCAAATACCCAAACTTTCAAGAAGTAAGCAACAGAGCAGAAAACAGACACTTGGATTCAAATAGTACAAAGGTCTCATTTTCCAAATAATACAGAGTACCTACACATAAATCCCTGGAGTCCACACTCCTGGGTTAGCTCTGATGAGTGGGGCTGAAGAGGGGTGGTTTAAGGCAATGGTTTTCAAAAACCTATTTGACTATAACACAGTGAGAAAACAAGAAACAGTTCATACGCAACCATTTATGTTTTGTATATGTGTGTGTATGTGTATAAAAACTGGAAAAATATCACATAACAATAATACTCTTACTACATGTGATGTACACGATATATCTGTTATTCTATTCCATTCTGAATTTCATTATTTTTAAATGATGCTATGATCCATTAATTGGTTTTACCATCCATTAGTTGATCCTGACTTGCTGATTAAAAAAAAAGCTGATTCTTAAGCTAGATGACCAGAAAAGTCTCTTGTAATATTAGAGAAACTCTTATGTCTGCAGCTTTTATCAATGGTAGATATAAGACAATCTCATGAAGAATGTTTTTGCATCTTTGTAAAGTGCTACTAAGAACAGAATATTACACTGGTCAATGTTAGTTATGTAAAGATTAGTACCAGTGTTCACGCATCTATTTATTCATTTATCCCTTGTATCCTGTAAAAAATGAGTCCCCATGCTAGGAAGGGGGAATGGAATGGGAAAGGAGACTCAGGTGCTGCCTTCAAATAATTCATAATCTGGGTGGAAAACAGAAAAGTAAATAGGCAATTAGATGATAATGGTTTGTATAATATGCTATGAAGGTATATTAGAAAGGCATCAAACCCAGATTTCAGGGGCTGGACTAGGCCGAAGGCTTCCAGGAGTAAGTAACTGATTGCGCTATCAAGTCCAAATGAAGGAGGATTGGCCAGGTGACAGGCAGAAGGCTGGGGTGAGGGACAGTGCGGTGTACAGACCAGCAGACGCCATATCTGAGCGGAGGAGTTAAAAAAATAGTGCCTCTGAGGAACTGAAACAGGTTAAGCACAAATTCTTTTAAGATGAGGGTGCAGATAAATGAGGCTAAGAAGCTAAAACAGCGTCTGCCGAGATCACACGAGGCCTGGTGAGCCTCAGCGAGGAATTTGGACTTACGTTCTGACGGCAACGAGAGGTTATAAAAGGATGTGAAAGACTTTCACTCCCCTGGTAACGCAAAAAATCCAAATAAAAATCACTCCCCTGGTAACGCAAAAAATCCAAATAAAAATCATATTAACCTATGGAACTGTTGAAGAGATGGATGACATGAAGCCTAGGTGCTTCCAGGGAGGAGCCCTTCCCGGGGGAGCCGCAAGCGGGCAAAGTGGGTCTGGGGGCGGGAAGGCGGAAGGGAAGACCCGCTAGAGACTCCAGCTCCACGGCCTCAGGAGCGCACCCGGGACGCTGGGAATTAGGCCAACAAGAGGCGGTTAAAATTGAGCCCTGACCCAGATCAACGTGACTCTGGTTGAAATCTGAACGATTATCTCCCAGTCAGATGACAAAAGTAGGAAAGAGTTCGCACTCAAATCCACGGGAAGGCAGCGCAGGCCCCAGAGCAGGGGAGCGAGAGGACCAGGTGCTTTCAGAGAACCTGTGTGACCGCGGCGCGGAGGACAGCACGGAGCGGAGGACGACGACGAGCAGGGAGACCACACGGCTGTGGCCGTTCCTTCCGGGTTCAAAGGATTAACACCTTCCTGCTACAAAACGTACAACCCCCGGTACAAAGAACAGGGCCCTTTACAAAAGGGGAAAGCTCTGGCTTAATGGGCACCGGCACCTCACCCAGGAAACTAATGCATCACCATAAGCCTGCAAAGAGCTGGAACCTTTTTTTTTTTAACGAGGATGAGCTCAATACGCCTCGGCTTTACGCTTTAGTCTCTTCTCAAAGGCCTCTGTGGACCTCTGTCTTCTATTGCTAATGGAGGATCAACCTTAGCACTGGATCAACAAAGATCAGTACTCCTGCCCAGGCCTGGTCATCACTAGGAAAGGGTCACCTCAGTAACAATGCTGCAGTCACCACTGAACGGGCCAGAGCAAACCAGAACTCCTGGAATACGACCCCGCAGTAGTAGTCCTGCAGCAGGAATGGTTCTAATCTAGGAGATCGCAAGGTAAGAATATAAAGTCCTAGCCTTCAGAAGTCTACAATCCAGTGCCCAGAATGTTGCTCAGCACATAGCGGACATTCAACAAAAACCTGCTGAATAAATTTCAATTACTATAGTGGATAACAAGACTCTCCCTAAACACCCCAATAGCAAAGACTATAGAAATAATAGACTGACTGCTCAATTGATTTACTTACATAAATCAAAACTCTTTCCCCATAAGAGATTAGGCAGATGCTTATTTAAAAGCACTGATTTTTAACTGTTATTTAAACCCTATAAATCCCACACAAATATCACTTAATTGCTTAAGTCTAAACTTCTATATGTGATTTACAAGCACCGGGTAATTAAAAAGTCTAATGACTTATTTTCTGAAAATTAATATCCAAAACTTTTTGCATTTAGACTATCAAAACTAACTGGCTTCCTAGAAGCACTCACGACTAAAGGGACATTTCTACCAAGTTCCCTGACATACATTTATATACTGTCTCTTCAAGGAGTAAAATATTCTTCACTGTGGGTTCTTTTTAATGTTCACTTTCCTATTATAGTAGCAGCTCCCACTGACAGAACACCTGCGTATCAGTATAGATCCCATGGCCACAGACCCATCTCTGCATCCTGGAAGCGGAAGTGTAATGTCGTGAGTATCTGCAGAAAGCCATGCTCATAGTTACCCTCCTCCTCCTGTGACGTAGCTGTAGCCGCCGGTGCCCAGGCCGTAGCCGTAACGCTCTCCCAGAAACACGGGTTCACTGGCATCGTAACAGCTCAGTAGGTGCTGGAGCCTGGAGATGCTAAGGTTCCCAAGGGAATAGAAGCAATAATCACTTAATTCAAATGCATTTTCAGAGTAAATATTTCATGGTTCTTACAGCCCACTGGTTATATTATGCAATACAATATGGAAGTCATTTAGAGATGAAATTCAAGAGATTTACAGAAGAAAGATTTTTTTTAAAAAAGAAAAAAAAATTGAACACTGTGCATTACTGGAAACAGGAGAGGAACTGAGAAACAAGGGCCTCCTCTCCAGTGTTACCAAGCCCCTGCCGGGCGTGGCTGCCTCGTGTGGGTGGGCAGGGCGGCAGGTGTCCTGGCTCACTTCCACCAGTCCTGCTCACCACTGAGCATGAACTAATCATCACACCTTTTCAGGTGCACTTGGTATTTTAAAAAACTTCTTCATGGCTAAAAAAGGAACTTTTGAAGTATAGATGAGGTCCATGTCAGGCAGGGAGCCAGCAGGTAGGGAAGAGAGGTGTGTGAGCAGCAAAGCTTTCCAGGAAACCTTCAGATTATGATGCACCACTGTGCTTATGCTCTCAAATGAGCTTCCCTAATCTACGCTCTTTTGTGTCTATTTGTTTATACCTCTGGCCCCTATGCTTCTTTGTCGTGTCTTGCAAAGGGCCTTGAGAATATCCATGAGCTGCTCAGAAGAATGCCAGCAACTATGGCTGCTGCAAGGATGAGAAAAAAAGATTTCATAGGAAAATAAAATCTATAAATATTTTAAGTGGAGACAAAGGTTGATGTTAAGAAAGGCTAGTTTTCCCATGTTTTAAGAACTTCTGTCACTTCCAAATGCCCTGTAAAGTCCTTCTACTGTTTCTTCTAATTTAGAGCTTCTCAGGTCATACACACCAAATCCTAGCTTCCCTCATGTTATTAATCAGCGTGCCTTGAAAAAAGTTCTTCCATGGCCGACCTTGGATGAAATATTTTTTATGCATGAAGGAAATTTCAGTGTTTCTCAAGCCTGTGACTCATGAGCATCGTGCATCTCTAAGAGCTCGATGTATCAAGCATTTCTCTCAATTACTAATCGTGAATTCTTTTCTCAAGAGCAACATTAACATCTAGAACACTGCTGCTCTGGAGTCTCATTTTTCCTGTCTTTGAGATGTACAGGAAGGGCCGTCTTTTCCATCTGTGCTTATGCATCTTACACCCAGCTAATAAAGCTGACGCTGAAAGAGAAGAAAACAAATTTGATGTATGAAAAAAAATCTCTTACAAGTGCGGTGCTCAGAGTCTCCAAGTTGACTGATCAGGTTTATATCAGAGCCCTAAAGGTCAAGGGCTCTGATAATGGTGACAGTTTCTAATCGGCCAGAAAGTGTTTGAAAACTACCCTATTTTTGACACAGAAGTTAAACATTCTAGGCTCCTAGTTTGGAATCAGTATTCAGGAAGTCATCTAATAAATACCTCTGCAGGGGAAAGCAGGGAAGGGTGTGGACACCTAGTAAATCACCATTCGGTCACGGAGAGACAAAGATCTCTAAGGAAATCGCAGCCTTTGCTTGGTAAGAAGCTCCCTGAAAACCTCAAAGCCCCTTCTAGCAAATGCGTGAAGAAATGAGAAGTATTTCCCTCCTTCCTGCATATTGTAAAATTATCAATTAAACCATAAACCCTCAATTTCTGAGGTTAAAATAACTAGGATTTAACATCTCATCTGGGTTTCTTTTCCTGGTAACATTAACCGTTTCCGTATTTGCAAGATCATATTAAAGCTGAAGAGGCATAAGCTGAGCCTGACAACGATTACACACTTCATTCATATTTGGTAAAAACTGGAAATGTGGCCAAAGCAGGCAGATCTCCAGTTCAATCCAAGGGAACTGGCCACCGAACCAGGAAAAGAACTTCACTGAACAATCTGTTACCATTTCAGGCAACCTGAGGCACAGAAATGAACAGAAACAGTATGGAAATGTTCAAGTGCAATCAAAATTGCATTAATACATTTTAGTGCTTTATCATTCTCACTCTCTCTCTCTCTCTCTCTATATATATATACACACACACACATACGTATCTGTATTATGCCCCTTCCCCCCAAACACACCAATGTGTATATTCTAAGAACAGTGAAAGTCAGCCACCTCAGAAACTACCACTGACGCAAGTTTCTTAAAAAGTTAACACACCTGTTATATGTCCCAACCATTCTGCTCCTCAGTATTTCGCCGAGATAAATGAAAGCAGATGGCTATACAAAGACACGTACACAAAGGTTCACAGCAGCCTTAATTATAATCCAGAACTATGAACAGTGACACAGTGCTTGTATCTAAGCTAACACCCATTTTCCAATTTTATCGGCTGACCCAATAACATTCTTTATAGCAATTTTTCCCTCCAATACAGGATGGAGCCCAGGATCCTTTACTGCATTTATTTATGATTCACTTTATTCTCCTTTAATCTGGAACAGTTCCTCAGCTTTTTGTCTTTCATGACATTGGTATTTTAAAATAATAAATGCCCCCACACCCCCCTTTTTAATAGACTGATCTTCATCTTGGGTTCGTCTGATGTCTCCTCATAATAAAGCCAAGGTTACACATTCCCAGGTGCAGTATTATATAAGTGATGTTGCCTGGCATGTGGTGTCCACCTGTCCTCCAGTGGGAGTATCTATTTTGATCACACAGTGCTGCCAGGTGTCTCCCCTGGACACTTAGTTTTCCCTTTGCCATTTCTCAGGCTCCAGGCAGACACTTTAACAACCAGCAAATATACTGGTCCTCATCAAAATTCACCCCGAGTTTAGCATCCATTAATGATTCTTGCGTGAATCCATCTTTACTATGCTGGTGACAGATGACTTTTCCAGCTCCATCATCACTCCACATTTATCAGTCAGAACCCCTCGTTAACCTGCTAGCTAGAGCCTGCCTGTTACGGACTGAATTATGTCCGCAACCAAAATATTCATATATTGAAGGCTTAATCGGGGATGTGGCCGTATTTTGAGATGGGGTCTATAAGGAGGTAATTAAGGTTAAATGAGGTCGTAACGGTAGGACCCTGCTGTGACAGAATTAGTGTCTTTATAAGAAGAGACACCAGAGGGCGCTCTCTCCATGGCATGCAAAGAAGAGGTCACGTGAGCACACACCAGGCCGGCGGCCACCTTCACACCAGGAGAAGATGCCTCAGAAACCTCCCATGTCAGCATCTTGATCTTTGACTTTTCCAGCCTCCAAAACTGTGAGAAATAAATTTGTGTTGTTTAAGCCGCCCAGTCTGTCATATTTTGTTATGGTGCCTGATCTGCCTCATTTACTTACTTACCTATTTCTTTATCATAAGCATGGACCCCCTGATTCCTAATTTTAATGGTTGATAACCCATTACCGTCCTTAATCAGGCTGATGCTCTTGTCCCAGATTCCGCCAAAGAGAACCTTTCCAAGCTCACTTCTGTGTCCTCTTGACATGCACTTTTCTTTTTTTTTTTTCTAAGCACTTCCTTACTCTCTGGTATAAAAAAGAATGTTCCAAATATCTTCTTGTATCTTCCTTGCCTCAGCCTTTAAATCAGTGATTTCTCTGAGACTGGTGCCTTTTAGTAGGTCGTTAGTGGCTACGGGGGTATCTTTGCTTCTGGTCTTCTTTGGTGAGAAGGACTAGGAAGGTAGGGGTGTGTGTGTGTGTGTGTGTGTGTGTGTGTGTGTGTGTGTGTGTGTGTGTGTGTGTGTGTGTGTGTGTGTGTGTGTGTGTGTGTGTGTGTGTGTGTGTGTGTGTGTGTGTGTGTGTGTGTGTGTGTGTGTGTGTGTGTGTGTGTGTGTCACACACACACTTTGGCAATCATGAGTCTCACAGAAATTATGAATTCTTGCAGATTTCTCCACTTCCAATCTTCCAGCCCTACCTTAGGCCTCTTCCTTGACCTGGCCCGTCCCATATCCTCCCACAGTGAGCACCACGGTTCCCACCCAACACTTACTCACCTACTCAGCCCTACAGTGTACCTAAAATGCCTTCAGAGTTGCTTCACCCACACGGCGACTGAAAACTCAGGAGCTGTCTGACATGCCCCCCTCCTCCCACCCCCGACTGAAGGTGTGTCTCTAAATCCTGTCTTCAGCTGTACTGGCATTAGTTATACTTTCCCTGTAGTGTGATTACGTTTTCATTTGAAATGCAGTTGGGTTCACTTGTTTCAGCTTTCTCCTCATCCTTGTTGATTTTTCTTGTCCTTACAGATTTATTTTATTTTTCAATAGGTAAAATATTAGCATGCTTCCCAAAGTCAAAACTAAACTAAGAGATAAACTCAGCAAAGGGTCACACACACCCCCCACTCCATCTACCCGATCCTCCCGTCCACCCATTTGGAAACTACTTCATGGTTTTCTGGCTTACCTGTCCATTTGTCTTTTGTACAGGTAAGTCTACATGGGTATGTTTTATTTCCCCCTCTTTCTTCCATACAGGGAAGCAAACTAAATACATTCTTGTGCACTTGGCTTTTTCCATGTAATGGTTATCTTCTGGAAATCACTCAATACACTTTGATTTTTTTTTTTAAAGGAACCAAAATTTTGGTTCATTAGTTTGATCCTCTGCTTTTTTGACCTCTACCTCATTATTTCTACATTTATCTTCATTATTATTTTCTTGTTTTGGGGGGGTTGACTTTGTGATTCTTTTCCTAACTTGTTGAGTTGGGAATTGAATTTTTTTATCTTTATTGTTCCCATTGGCTTGGCAAACCTTATCCATCCCTTTATTGTTAGACTGCTTGAATGATTATGTATCTTTCATATAAAGCATAGAGTTAGGGTTTGTTTTATGAGCCAATGTGAAAAGTTTGTTCTTTTATTAGGGGATTGAAACCCACTCACATTTTGTGATATGACTGATGTTTGATTTCAACACTAAAATTTTAGGTTTGAATTATTATACATATTATACTATATGTACTGTGTTTCCTTACTAACATTCTGGATATTAGAAAGTTTTCTTTTCCTGATATTTATGTTCTATTTAACTTTTCATGTCTTACCATGCTTTTTTTCTTACTTGGTCTGTCAGTTTTACATCGGTATCCTTTGAATTCCATCCATTACCTGTACAATAGGCCATGATCTTATCCTATTGTCCTTTTTCCTTCCTTTTTTTTTTTTAAGTTGAATACTTTGTCAGAACATGTAACACTTACATACTGTTATTTACCCATGTCCCTACCCCTGTTGTGCTTTTAGTTCTACAAGTTAAATACATGAAATGCTCACCATCAGTCGTTTTACCCAAATTTCATCTTAGTTGCATGAACTTCTTTCCCTAGTATCAATATATTCCTTAGGAAGGGCACGTGTGTACACTATTCCCTGAGTTTATGTACTGAGAACCTTTTCTGTAGCCTCAGTATTGAAGAACATCTTAACTGCGTATAAAATCCGTGAGTCACAATTTCTTTGTTGAAAATGTTCCTCCACTGTTACCATATTTCTTATGTTATTTTGAGAAGTCTGACACCAGTCTCATCTTCTTGGTCTTTAGAGTATTTCATCACTTTGCCTAGAGACTCAGAGGACTTTATGATCAAAATCTAACAGTTTTACTAGGATATGTGAAGAAGCTGATGATCCCAGGTCAGTTTTCCCTGGGACCTACTAGGCCCTTTCAAGATATAAATTAAGGTCTTCTTTTATTTCTGGTAATTTACGTATTATTTCTGTTCTTTTGATTTTCGTCCATCAGGGACTCCAATTATACATGTGTTAGATTTCATTGCTTCCTCCATTTCAAACACAGACACTGTGAATTTTACTTTGTTGGGTGCTAGATGTTTTGTGTTTCTATAAATATTCTTGAGGTTTGTTCTTGGACGCAGGTCAATTACTTAGAAACAGTTTGGTCTTTGAGGGTCTTGCTTTAGTATCTGTTAAGTATGACCAAAGCACTGCTTAGTCTAGGGTTAGCTATTTCCCACTATTAAAGCAAGACCCTTCTACAAACTCTACCCAATACCTGTGAATCAAGGGTTTTCCAGTCTGGCTGGTGGGAAGAGGTACCATACTCAGCCCTCTGAGAGTGGTGGGCACCACTCCCTCTAATCACTCTGGTTGGTTCTTTCTCCAGCCTCCAGGAGTTTCCTCATGCATACGCACTGACTAAACTCTACTGAATACTTAGGGCGCCCCTCCACAGGTCTGCAGTGTTCTCTTCCTATGCAGCTCTCTCCTTTCCAGTGCTCTGTCCTGCAAACTCTAACGGCCTTGGTCTCCCCAGACTCTCAGCATCATCACTTCAACTCAAGGGCTCAGCTGGATTCCACCTGGGTTCCCCTCCCTGAGCAGGGACATGGAAACTCTCTACGACAGTTAGCTGGGGCAGTCATAGGACTCACCTCATTTGCTTCATGTGTCTCATTGATGACTGTCGTTTGTTGCCTAATATCAGTGTCTTAAAAACACTTATTTCATATATTGTGTCCTTTTGGGGGGTTGTTTCAGATGGGAGGGTAAATCCAGTCCCTGTTACTCCATCTTGGCCAGCGGCAGAAGTACCCGTCACCGTTTCTGACTATGAATATATGTAGAATTTAAAGCCACCCTAGGACAGGGATGACTCCTTACCTTATTAATGTGTCATCATCCACAATGACTAACCATGCTATTCTGTCATAGCTGTGGTTCAAAAATCTTTCCAAAATGGCAAATGTCTTTCCACAATGACCTAGGAAAGGTGAGAAGAAAACTTACAATGCATTATTTTCCTTAAAATATATATAATTCACTTGGAAACATTATTTTAGTTTTAAAGTGTTGTAAGTAAAAGTGTAAACACTGACATGCACCTTAAGAATTTGAAATTTTAAAAATTATCCTTTTCCAATTTCCATAGACATAGCGAACCAGGAAGAACATTAGAGATCATGAAATCAAAGGCATTCATTTCACACATGAGGGACTTAAGACCTAGAGAGATGAGGGGAATTACACAAGGTCAAGTACAGGTAGGACTAGTATCTTCACGCCAGACATACAAGAAAGTTGTAAGCCTCGAAGAAATTACAGGAGCCTGGCCATCTTTCCTTAGATCTACTTATTCTGAAGGGAAATATTAGAACCTCAAGCATCACAACCTTAGGGAAACAATGGTGCAAAAGTACAGTATTACACCTTCAATTATTTATTTTGTAAATATTTGCTATTAAGTTTCTAATATGCCAGACATGGTGGCCAGTTCTCAGATGTCACTAAAGATACAGTACTGAGTAAGACAGAGGCACAGTCCCTTAGATGCCAACGGATATCGAAGCTTTAATGGAAAATGCTGGGGCCAGGGTAGCAATGGAATGCTTGGGAAGAGAACTCAAGTCGATAAAAAAGAATAAGCCCCTCTCTTCAACAAAGTATTTGGTGACACGATAGAGAATAAACCACTTGATTTAACCTTTATTTTCCTTATTCTTGATCTCTTTATGTATTTTTAACCATTATAGTATGTATTTTTGAAAGCCACCTCAAATTCCTTTTGGATAAAGTAGACTATAAATGTGAGCAATAATAAGGTCAGACTAAAAATAAATTAAGAAATCAAGTAACGAATGCATCAACAAATAAGTGATTATTATAGTCAAAGTCTAAACAGCAAGGTTACAGAAACAAACAAACAAAAAAATTCAAACAAAAATCATTTTTCCAAAACAGACTTAGTGATATGTTTACTAACCTTGTCAGAATAATTGATAACTACAGGAATGACATATCTGATCTACACTGTACTTTTATCAATGAGGGCATATGAGCAACACTACCATAAAATAATCAAGATAAATTACAGAACAAGATGATCAACTCACTTTTTTTTTTTCATAAAAGGGTTTGGAGAAACCAGGGTTTGGAGAAACCAGAAAACTAAAGAAAAACCCTTTTTTTTCATAAAAGGGTTTGGAGAAACCAGAAAACTAAAGAAAAAACATGGCAGGAACACTGGATAAAAATTAAGATGAACAGGGCTTCCCTGGTGGCGCAGCGGTTGAGAGTCCGCCTGCCGATGCAGGGGACACGGGTTCGTGCCCCAATCCGGGAAGATCCCACATACTGCGGAGCAGCTGGGCCCGAGAGCCATTGCCGCTGAGCCTGCGCGTCCGGAGCCTGTGCTCCGCAACGGGAGAGGCCACAACAGTGAGAGGCCCGCGTACCGCAAAAAAAAAAAAAAAAAGGCTTAGCTATTGATATCCTTGAAGAGAAGGAAGATGCCAGTGGACGGGGAAACAGTTGCACATGCATAAAGAGACTTCTCAAAATTGAAAACTATCAAAAAGTGTTTCTAGGGCTTCCCTGGTGGCACAGTGGTTGAGAGTCCGCCTGCCGATGCAGGGGACGCGGGTTCGTGCCCCGGTCCGGGAGGATCCCATGTGCCGCGGAGCGGCTGGGCCCGTGAGCCATGGCCGCTGAGCCTGCGCGTCCGGAGCCTGTGCTCCGCAACGGAAGAGGCCACAGCAGTGAGAGGCCCGCGTACCGCAAAAAAAAAAAAAAAAAATTAAGATGAACAAAGAGCATCTGAAGGTGAGCTGGCCAAATTTCTACTTCCATTTTTTTGAAATAAAAAAATGTTTTGAATTAGCCTGCAATCTGAAGAGAAAAGCAGGTATACTTCCAACAATTTACTAATTAAAATATTAATATATATGGATACATATATGAGCTTATACTACATATAGCCCATGTAGAATGTGGTTAAGTGCTCTCAGAAGTACAAGCAAAATGCATCCTAGACCATAACAGACCATAAGCTTCAGGAGGATGGAAACGGTCAGCTTCATTCCTGCTTCCCTCAGTATCTACCAATGGCTGGCATGCAGCAGTTGGGTAACAGTCCTGGCTGGATAAATGGCTAAAATTAAATGAGGAGATGCTTTGTATGGGAAGATGATAAATTAACTCTGGACACCCCATTATGGCCACAGTGATCTATGAAGGTACAAAGAAATCTGTTATTAAACTCTATCATAACTGTCATATGCATAATTGTCATGTGCGTCAATCATATCAGTATGACCGACTGAAAACTTGTAAACTTTGTTAGCACTAAAAGCACTTAAACTGCAAGAATCCGTCCACATCCATGGGTAAAGATGTGAGGGAAGGAAAGAAAGAAACTTACACGTGGCAAAAATTATACTATTTATAAAATATTTCATTTTTATCTTAATTTACTATATTTACAGAGTGGACATTTTTCTTTTTTTTTTTCTTTTTTTTTTTCTTTTTTTTTTTGGTGGTGGGATGGTGGGTCGCCACATGGCTTGCCGGATCTTAGTTCCCCAACTAGGGATTGAACCCGGGCCACGGCAGTGAAAGCACAGAGTCCAAACCTGGACTCTGATGGACCGCCAGGGAATTCCCCAGAATGGACATTTTGAATAAGAGTCGTCAGAACTAAGGACTCACCTCTCTCTGTATTAGGAATTCCCAGATCCACCGTCGGAACAGAACTGTCTGCGTAATCGCTGTAGTATTCGATGTGACCTGCCTGCCCCGCCCAAGTCTGCTTTACGATGCGGACTGAAAAAATGAGAGAGGGGACCGTCACTGGCATGGGCATCTAGGAAGCCTGGAATCTCAAAGTGGCGGGATAACCACCTATAAAGGAAGGGAAGCATTACTTGTTCTTCTTCAGGTGTCTCAAGACTAAGAGCTTGCTTTCTACCCTAAGAAATGCCAACAGCACAGGAATAAAATCCCCTTCTTGAGGCATTTTCACATATACTCTAGAGCCGAGCACTTCTCACTGCTGGTGATAAATACACTGCCTCCATATAAGGATAAATTTTCTAGTCTGATTATACTGTTGTGTTTACATTAATTTTAACTTTAATTAATTTTTCTCTTTTCCCAATAGGCTGCTTCATTTAAAATTCACAACTGGACTTCTTAAATGCTTTTGAGGGGGGGGAAATATAATTACTCCTAAAGATTGGAATATTGTACGTGGTTGTAGCTGAGATGTAAACTTGCCTCCCTCACGGTGGAGGGGGGACCTTTTCAAACTACACATATCTCTGCCCGAAGATTCTTACAGGACACCCAACCCTATAAAGGGCAGGACCCTACCCCTGAGAATCACTGCATATGACGGCTGACGTTACTGAGCTGCACTTTCGGAAAATGTGGAAAAATAAGATTGAGACCCGTTGCAGATTCTAAAACTCTATCATGAACAGATAAATTATTTTAATACAGTGAACACGAACAGCAGAAAACTCTCCTGGTTTTCTGCATTTTAGGGCGAGATGCTCAAAGGTAGCTGTGTCTCCGTACCTGACACAGAAATCTGCTTGATCACTGTTTGATATTAATTCACTTGACCAACTATCCCAGTAATTATTTTCTTCTGTACTTTTTTTAAGTTACTATCTGCATCTCTAAATTTTAAGAAGGGGTTTCTGCTGTTATTTTAATAGAAAAGATCATCATATCTAGATTTTATATTCTGTTGATTTAAGAATCTCAACTCTGATGAACCACATCTTCAGTTAATATTTTGAGACTTTATCAGATCACTTATCTTTCCCTTTTTCCCAATCTAAGTAAAAATAAATGATATGCAAAAACTACCCATGCAATGCCAAATTTAAGTGTCTAGCTATGTTAGTCAGCAAACTGGGAGAGAAACTCAGACAGCCCTTACACAGAAAATACAAAAGTGCACCATTTTATAGTGCCATTATTGACCAGCTTTTAAAAAAGAAAAAGACCGATGAGTTCTGGACATTTGCTATAGTCATCACCAAATTGCGTATTTTAAGCCACTAAATATTATTTTTATACATTAAAATGCAATTCTTCTGCAATCATAAAAAGGCAGATATAAAGATTTCTCCATACCAGAATGGACAAAGATGCAGTAAATAATAGATAAGATCGCTGAGGGGGAAAAGAAAAGAAAAGAAATCCTTACTCTGTCCAAATTCCAGCACAACAAAAACCAACCTTGGCCCTGCAGTGGCAGTTTGCTTTGCATATAATAAGCAGGACTTACCCAGACAAGGCTCCCCGCAGCCTGCAGCCGCTAGTGGTCGCACTCTTGGGTAAAATGTCCTCCACTGCATAACGGGAAGAAGCTGTGAGGAAAGGCCAAGAATTTCCCTGGGTCCCAGCACCGGGGTCCTGCAAATTCTGCTTGCACTTTCCTCAGCCTTTAGCCTTCAGATTCTGTTTGCTCTAAGAGCTTTAATAAACAGGACAGGCATTTCTTCTCAATTCTCTAATTTGAATGAAGTTAAAATCAAAATCAAGTGTGAGTTAGCTCTTCCCTACACCTAACTACTTGCTTCCAGTTTTCGTTTGAAACAGATGAAACAGAAATGTCACTAAAGGTAAGAATTACTGTTAGACTCAGTGCCCAACACCCCGCACAGGGCCGGGGACATAGTAGGTGCTCAATAAATAGCAGACTGAGGACTGGGTTTTGTCAGAGTTCCAACAAAAGGCCAAGGGCTCTTTTTGGAACTAGTTTAAAGGAAGGTTTTATTCTTATCAACGATTCATCCTTTGGTACAAGACTGGTACCACCATTACCAATCATTTGAAAACAGACAAACCATTTCAACACAGTAACGTGTTCTGAGACTCTACCACCAAAAGCATCCAGCAGTGTGTCATCTGTCCCCTTATCACTGTAACACCTGTGCATTGGTAAAGTAAGGCTGTCTCCTACAACAGCAGGTGAAGACTATTTGCAACCAGAGTTGATTCAAAACTACTTAAAACTTTAACAATATTGGTCTATTTTATTGTGACTGTTTGAATCCTAAATTGAATTCATTCTATTACTTATATTTCATATTGTATTGAGGCACTAGATTCCTAAAGATATTAAACTTGGAGAAAATACTTCAATATAGTTATGTGATCTACTATCTCATTTTCAATACAGAGAAGCATACTGTCTCCCACATAATAAAACAATAGTGAATGCCTCTTTCCAGAATGTTTGCCACAAGATAATTTAAAATTGGGGCAAAGTAAAAACTGTACTATTTTAAAAAACCCTCTGCCCAGATGGCATACGTCTTCCACATGGCTTTAAAGCCTGGAAGCAGGAGATGCATCTCCCTAAGAGGCACAGAACACACTTTTACTCCCAGTGAACTGACGTGCGAAACTGACTACAAGTGAAAATGAACTGACGCTTGAACCCTGTACAAAATCTGCCGCCCAGTCAACTGTGCATGATCGTTGTGATTTAAGGAGTCTACTGTTTTCAATTAACAAACGCACCTTTTGTCTCAGTATGACCACAGAGTAAAGCCCTGGTTTCTCTTCTCTTCTCAGGGAGAGACTTAGCGACAGCACCAAGCGTGTGCTCTGATTCCCGGGTTTAGAGATGAGGCATCTGGAAGACGGAAGAGCCCCCCCTCCTGGCTGACCTAACACAGCAGTTCAGGGCAGTCTGGCCCGTCTTCATCTGCGCAGCAGCCAGGGGAGAACCAAACTCTCCTTAATAATTCATGCACTCACTTCATCTAACACGGGGTGTGGCCTGCTAGCCGGCTGCATTTTCATTCAAACCCTCATGTTTTCAATGAGCAGACTGCGCCATGGTACCTACCAGACGGAACACGGCTACCACACACTCTTCAGAGTAAGTGTGTTCAGACCTAGAGGAAAGATCACTACAGTGAAGATAGCAAACAGGGATTTTTTTAATTCTGAAAGGAGTAAAGTGTTTCTTTTTAGGAGCTCAGGAAGCTGTGAAAAGGAACTAAAGGCTGAGCAAATGGTAATTTAACCTCTTTAATGAGAGGGAGACTGCAGGAGGAGAAACACCTCAACCCACCGCGAACAGAAACAGTGGCTGCCACGTGGTATCTGAGACCCGCGTGGGAACCGCGTGGCAGGAGGACACAGAGAAAATCCGTAACATTCACTGACAGCTCATGTCACACAAGGAAAAACACATAACCCAGGAGGAACTGATCAGGCGGAACGTTAAACTCCAGAGATCTTTTCCTTGCTTAAACATAACTTCACATGCTGTGGCAGTTCATCACTTTATGTAATACCTTCAAAGTTTCTTTAAAACCCTACCAACTGCTTGCATGTCAGCCAGCACTGCTGTTCCAATGCTGTCAATATGTATTTCTTTCTTAAGCCAAAAGATAGAGTATATTTTTGCTAACTGTGTCCTAAGTTGCTTTATCTCATCTAAATCAGAATCAAGACACAAGCAATTATCAAAACGCTTGTTTCACTGTTGGGCAAAAAAAAAATTACAAGATGTAAAATCATTTTTTCTAATTTTGGAACTTGGATTTATTATCAATTTTTCCAAAAGAGTATGAAAAATGAGTTCACTGTATATGTCCCCTTGCCTTGACTACAGCCTTAAACAGAATGTTTCATCCCTCACCCTCGTCCCTGGAGGAGCCAGGAGTAGGGGCCATGGCTAGGGTCCACCTACGCTCGGAACCAAGGGCAGCGCACACACAGTGAGAGCCTGCCTCCGGAGAAGTCACTGACTGTGTAGCCAGCTCTCAACTCCTCACAGATAAATACAGTCTTGTCTGTGTTTTTTTTTTCCTTCACTGTCATTTGGTTTTTGTAACTACAAGTGTTTCTACCAGAGTGCATACAGAAAGAAAAAAGAAAACAACCCCCCCCAGTCCGTGTATTCTGCTTGAATAAAGCAGTAATATGCGAGGACAAGATGGGAATCTGAATTCCCAGCTCAACGTATATTTGAAATCATCTGCGGGTTTGAATTCCTGGCGACCCCTCCTGCTACTGAAAATAAAAAGCCTCCTGCCACAGCTTCTGGCCGCGTCAAAACTGACCCTGAGCACAGCAGAGCATCAACACAGCTATCAAATACTATTTATCGAGCATTAGATTTATAATACATCCACAGAGAGTGCAGCACAGCTCTCTGTGGCAGAAAGAATTGGGGATTTGGAGCCAGAAACCCTGAGCCCCAGCTCCCCTGCTCAGTCTACAAGATGCCAAGCTATTTGTGTCTCAACCCAAAGGCAGCTTTCTCTATGATATCAAGCGAATAAAAATAATGACCACATCGCAAGGACTGTCCACATGAAATCAGATGATAGAATGCATGTGAAAAACACACGAGAAAATGTAAGATTAGCAGTCAGAAGCAGCTACTGTGGCGTTCTCACTGAAACTAAAACGATTACTGGGTAATTCTCTGGGCCAGCTGGTCACTGGACTAGATTTCCAAAACGAGGAGCAGAGCCCACAGGCCCGGGCAGGTTTCACTTCCATCAAGCAAAATGGACCTCAGAGCCCCTAAAATCCTGCTGCCTAGACTATCTTTTCAAACAAACAGGTCCAAGTTTAAAAATGGCTTGTCACAGCAGCTCGGCTGTGACATCCGCAAAACACCTCTTAGGTCTCGGGCTGCAGTGATCCCAGATGCAAATTAAGCGCTGGTTTTGGGAGGCTTGGTTTTAATGCTCCTAACAGGCTTCGAAGATTTTATCATTTTTAAAGAACTTCGACTCAAAATTCAAATATAAAAGCATTTGATAGATACCTGAAAGGATTATCACAACCTTATGCAAAGTTAAGCAAGCAATAAACTAGATTATTATAAATGACATTAAAATTAGCAAACTTTTCTTTTTTTCATTTCTGTAGAACATGAAAACTACAACAGGGATGGTCCCTAATTTTAGGGCTTTACTGTCAACTTGAAAAATGTGTTTCTAAAGAGAAAATACTACCACCCGCATTCCTAACACTGATATTGTACTCCAAGTGCAGCTTCAAGATCAAGTAGATCAATTTGAGCACTTCTGCTTGCTGTTTTTTTTTAAAAAAAAAAAAAAGCAGCTAGTTCATTTCCCTTGACACTTTTTTTTTAACATTTTTATTGAAGTATAATTGCTTTACAGTGGTGTGTTAGTTTCTGCTTTATAACAAAGTGAATCAGTTATACATATACATGTGTTCCCATACCTCTTCCCTCTTGCGTCTCCCTCCCTCCCACCCTCCCTATCCCACCCCTCCAGGCGGTCACAAAGCACCGAGCTGATCTCCCTGTGCTATGCGGCTGCTTCCCACTAGCTATCTATTTTACGTTTGGTAGTGTATATACGTCCATGCCACTCTCTCACTTCGTCCCAGCTTACCCTTCCCCCTCCCCATGTCAAGTCCATTCTCTACAATCTGAGTCCTTATTCCTGTCCTGCCCCTAGATTCTTCAGAAGTTTTTTTTTTTTTTTAGATTCCATATATATGTGTTAGCATATGGTATTTGTTTTTCTCTTTCTGACTTACTTCTCTCTGTATGACAGTCTATAGGTCCATCCACCTCACTACAAATAACTCAGTTTCGTTTCTTTTTATGGCTGAGTAATATTCCATTGTATATATGTGCCACATCTTCTTGATCCATTCACCTGTTGATGGACACTTAGATTGCTTCCATGTCCTGACTATTGTAAATAGTGCTGCAATGAATATTGTGGTACATGACTCTTTTTAAATTATGGTTTTCTCTGGGAATATGCCAGGTAGTGGGATTGCTGGTTTGTATGGTAGTTCTATTTTTTGTTTTTTAAGGAACTTTCATACTGTTCTCCATAGTGGTATCAAATTACCTTCCCACCAACAGTGCAAGAGGGTTCCCTTTTCTCCACACCCGCTCCAGCATTTATTGTTCGTAGATTTTTTAATGATGCCCATTCTGACTGGTTTGAGGAGATACCTCATTGTAGTTTTGATTTGCATTTCTCTAATGATGAGTGATGTTGAGCATCCTTTCATGTGTTTGTTGGCAGTCTGTATATCTTCTTTGGAGAAATGTCTGTTTAGACCTTCTGCCCGTTTTTGGGTTGTTTGTTTTTTTGGTATTGAGCTGCATGAGCTGCCTGTGGAGATTACTCCTTTGTCAGCTGCTTCATTTGCAAATATTTTCTCCCATTCTGAGGGTTGTCATTTCGTATTGTTTATGGTTTCTTTTGCTGTGCAAAAGCTTTTAAGTTTCATTAGGTCCCATTTGTTTATTTTTGTTTTTATTCCCATTTCTCTAGGAGGTGGGTCAAAAAGGATCTTGCTGTGATTTATGTCATAGAGTGTTCTGCTTATGTTTTTCTCTAAGAGTTTTATAGTGTCTGGCCTTACATTTAGGTCTTTAATCCACTTTGAGTTTATTTTTGTGTATGGTGTTAGGAAGTGTTGTAATTTCATTCTTTTACATGTAGCTCTCCAGTTATCCCAACACCACTTACTGAAGAGGCTGTTTTTCCTCCATTGTATATGCTTGCCTCCTTTATCAAAGATACAGTGACCATATGTGCATGGGTTTACCCCTGGGCTTTCTATCCTGCTCCATTGATCTATATTTCTGTTTCTGTGCCAGTACCATACTGTCTTGATTACTGTAGCTTTGTAGTATAGTCTGAAGTCCAGGAACCTGATTCCTGCAGCTCCGTTTTTCTTTCTCAAGATTGCTTTGGCTATGTGGGGTCTCTTGTGTTTCCATAAAATTTGTGAAATTTTTTGTTCTAGTTCTGTGAAAAATGCCAGTGGTAGTTTGATAGGGATTGCATTGAATCTGTAGATTGCTTTGGGTAGTATAGTCATTTTCACAATGTTGATTCTTCCAATCCAAGAACATGGTATATCTCTCCATCTGTTTGTATCGTCTTTAATTTCTTTCATCAGTGTCTTACAGTTTTCTGCATACAGGTCTTTTGTCTCCTTAGGTAGGTTTATTCCTAGGAATTTTACTCTTTTTGTTGCAATGGTAAATGGGAGTGTTTCCTTAATTTCTCTTTCAGATTTTTCATCATTAGTGTATAGGAATGCAAGAGATTTCTGTGCATTAATTTTGTATCCTGCAACTTTACTAAATTCATTGATTAGCTCTAGTAGTTTTCTGCTAGCATCTTTAGGATTCTCTACGTATAATATCATGTCATCTGCAAACAGTGACAGTTTTACTTCTTCTTTTCTGATTTGGATTCCTTTAACTTCTTTTTCTTCTCTGATTGCTGTGGCTAAAACTTCCAAAACTATGTTGAATAATAGTGGTGAGAGGGGCAACCTGTCTTGTTCCTGATCTTAGTGGAAATGCTTTCAGTTTTCCACCATTGAGAACAATGTTGGCTGTGGGCTTGTCATAAATGGCCTTGAGGTAAGTTCCCTCTATGCCTACTTTCTGCAGGGTTTTTATCATAAATGGGTGTTGAATTTTGTCAAAAGCTTTCTCTGCATCTACTGAGATGATCATATGGTTTTTCTCCTTCAATTTGTTAATATGGTGTATCACATTGACTGATTTGCATATATTGAAGAATCCTTGCATTCCTGGGATAAACCCCACTTGATCGTGGTGTGTGATCCTTTTAATGTGCTGTTGGGATTCTGTTTGCTAGCATTTTGTTGAGGATTTTTGTATCTATGTTCATTAGTGCTACTGGCCTGTAGTTTTCTTTTTTTGTGACATCTTTGTCTGGTTTTGGTATCAGGTTGATGGTCACCTCATAGAATGAGTTTGAGAGTGTTATATCTGCTATATTTTGGAAGAGTTTGAGAAGGATAGGTGTTAGCTCTTCTCTAAATGTTTGATAGAATTCGCCTGTGAAGCCATCTGGTCCTGGGCTTTTGTTTGTTGGAAGATTTTTAATCACAGTTGCAATTTCAGTGCTCATGATTGGTCTGTTTTTATCTTCTTTTTCTTCCTGGTTCAGTCTTGGAAGGTTGTGATTTTCTCAGAATTTGTCCATTTCTTCCAGGTTGTCCATTTTTGGCATATAGTTGCTTGTAGTAATCTCTCATGATCCTTTGTATTTCTGCAGTGCCTTCACACTTTTTTAATGAAAAGTATTTGTCAAAAACCATCCTACACTGCCAATGCAGGGGCACGGGTTCAACCCCTGGTCCAGGAAGATCCCACACAATGTGGAGCAACTAAGCCCATGCACCACAATTACTGAGCCTGTGCTCTAGAGCCCACGAGCCACAACTAATCAGCCTGCATGCTGCAACTACCGAGCCCACGTGCCACAACTGCTGGAGCCTGCGTGCTCTAGGGCCCCTGTGCTGCAACTGCTGAGCCCGCATGCTGCAACTACTGAAGTCCGCACAACTAGAGCCCGTGCTCCACAAGAGAAGCCACTGCAATGAGTAGCCCGCACACCGCAACAAAGAGTAGCCCCCCTCGCAGCAACTAGAGAAAGCCCACACACAGCAACAAAGACCCAAAATGCAGCCAAAAATATATATATAAATAAATAAAAGAAACTTAAAAAAAAAACATCCTTCAGAGCCCTTACAGATTATGAAAAAGACAAAAGAATATTAAATCTAGGTTAAATTTATGATAAATGAAATTTTTAAGTGCTATATTGATTTTTGATAGTATTTTAGGACTCATATAATGAATGTATATGTTTATTTAGGCTGATTTAATAGGACTTAGAATTTATCATGACTATTTTAGGTAACCATGAAGGTTTATAGTAAATGTACTTTAAAGATAGTGTTGACTATAACAAGATTTGAATTTATGTCAGTGTCTAAAACACTTTAATCCCAAATTATAATTTTCTTTTATTTGGAAAATATGATCCCCTTTAAAATATAATTTGTAAATATATTATCACATAAATTATATAAATGAAACTCCCCACATAGCTCTAATCCCACAAAAAAAGACAGCTGGTTTAGAAATCTCTCCTCTATAAATATCACACGCTTGGTGAAATTGAGTCTGTTCATGGAAAAAATTAAAATATGTGCTAAAATTAGAAAATGCAAAAGACTGTCTAACCTTCAATTTCAGAAAAGTGCTGCTTGAAATAAGGTGAAAAAAGAGATAAATTATGTATTTATATTTAAGGTAGGCTTTTTAAAAAATAGTATCATAATAACTTAGTAGAATTCTGAAATGAAACCAACAATTTGAGTAAAAACAACATTCATCTATCAATACATGCAGGATTTCCTTAAGAAGGAACCATTGCTCGTAAGGCACATTTTTCCTTTTCTCTATATATCTACATGTGAGCAAATACATATCCTTACTTAAAAGTTCTGATGTGTACATTTGAAATAAATATAAAAAGAAGGAACGGTGTTAGAAAAACATTCTTTTTGGCATTCTGTTACCCTGAAATCCCCTCTCATACTCATACAGCTCAGAGACTGCACTTGGACATAACAGGACATTGTTTTGCAAAATGGACTGTTATTCACTAACTGTCTCCTAGATTGCCACAGCTGAGCTTTTCCATTTCCAATTTAAAATACTGCTCTAATCAGTCCTTAGAAGGGCTATGACCACTCATGTTGCAATACAAAATTGTCTTTTCTAATTGATCTTGGTGATTGAAGTGGTATGATGAAGAATACTGATTAAATAACTGCTTTTACTTCAATGACATATTTGTCATTGTCCCTTTTATTTAGGTTGAGTTTATATCTGGTTTGTACTGTTGTTTGAAAGGCAGTTTGCATTTTTAAAGTTCAATAAAAATGAATAACCCAAAACATACTTCTGTCACCATGAAATTTCTTGCATGTCTTTACTGCAACAAAAATATCCTTCTTCTTCACTGGATTTCCCTAAAAAAAGAAAAAAATATATATGCATACATGAGTCAATGTGTCTTAACTGCACATCCACATTAGCTCTCACATGCTCTCAAGTTCAAATTCACCAATGTCAGGGACATCACACTTGTCTCCAGGATTAAGTTTTAGGGGAAAAAAGGAACTGTAGCTCTGCTGACCACAAAGCCTTTGCTCAGCCAGACCGGCCCCAGGATCCCGGGTCAGCATTTCCACTGTGTCACCTGGACGAGTGTCCTCAGCTCTCTAAACTTCCATCTGCTCATTTAGGAAATTAGGATGATAACCAACCACCCGTACGGCTGCTTTTATTACTACTATTTATTAAGCGCATCACAGGTACCCAGTACCTTCCCTTTCCTTTTTCCAGCTGGTGAAGATTTTTGTCAAAGGGAGAGAGAAGTAGGGGGATGTTTTAGTGTAAAATAAGAGACGACTCCCTTCTGGGGGCCCAGCCTTACTTTGATGTTAAAGTATTTTTATGGCCCTTTATCGTCTACCCAAATCTAGGCAACAGCGATGTTCTGTCCTCTGCCAAAGGCAGGATAACTTCCAACACTTTGGAGGAGCCCGGAGCCCTGCCCTGGTTCCAGCCCAGGCCGATCACGCAGATGAAGGGGCTCACGGAGGGGCTTGCGGACAATCCACACCCAGGCCGTGGGCAGTTCACGGAGGGAGCTGGGTTGGGCGGCGTGTTCTGGCCCCTTTATCGCTGTCTTAGCCCTGCAGTGATACTCAATCCTGATTCTGCATCATTTGGGGCTGGTTTATAGCGACACGTAACTGCAGTTTTGTCATGTCATTGAAGGCACTAGGAGGTCAACCCCTCCAGATTGTCCAGGAGAACATTAAAGAACAAGCAGGCGTAATGTCTAAAAAGACATCTCCCCCTCAGGAACTGTACCAACAGTACAGATTCTCTCCCACTGTTGCAGTGTGTGTGTGTCTGTGTGTACGTGTATTCCTCTTTGAAAATGCAACACACAGACTTCTGTATCAATGACTTGAAAATAACAGACAACATGTGAGGTAGTGAATATATTTTTCAATATGAGGAAGGACTGTTACCCACCCAGTTGAGTCCCGGGGTCTTCAGGCCCATCCTGGGGACTGGTCCAAGGGTCTACCCTAACAAGTAGGTTCAATCTAAAAGTTCTGCACAGTCTCAGGTGAGATCAAAGTGAGGTCACTGGCTGAGAAAGTAAAGGGGGTGGGCTCGAGGAGAAGGCTTAGGAATAACGGGAAATGTCTGAGATTGCCTTGCTAGGAAATAGAACAGGAATTCCAACAGCTACATGCTACATCTTCAACAAAAGAAATGACTCCAGGCTACACCTCCACAGTTCTCAGTGCCACTCTGCTCTCTTCTCTTGTGCAAAACAGGGTAATGACAGTGCTCACCTTATAGGGCCAGTATCCCCAGAAACATGATATATAGTTCTCACGTGGCACATGGCAGATGTTGGGGTTTTTTAGGATGGAAAGCGCTAGGACAACACTGTGCACAGCATGTATGTTTTCCTTTGACACACGAGGAAGCTGTCCTTTTATTACTTACGCAAAGTGGTAGAAAAGAATGAAATGTGGTGGCACAGGAAGAGTCCACCCCGTCTGTACAAAACTCAGGCACAGGAGTGAGGGGTGGTCCATCACCTCGGTCCCAGATGTAGAGAGCGATCTGTCACACAGGAAACTGGCATGAATGAAAGCTCTTAACCAGCACCACAGGTCCACAAAGGTATGAAACATCTCAAGGGCAAGCAGACCTGACCTTCTCTAGAGAATGTTAAATTGAACCACATCAACATGTCAGCATTCAACAGTTTTTTGGTTTTTGGTTTTTTTTTTGCGGTACGCGGGCCTCTCACTGTTGTGGCCCCTCCCGTGCGGAGCACAGGCTCCAGACGCGCAGGCCCAGCGGCCATGGCTCACGGGCCCAGCCGCTCCGTGGCATGTGGGATCCTCCCAGACCGGGGCACGAACCCGCGTCCCCCGCTTCGGCAGGCGAACTCTCAACCACTGCGCCACCAGGGAAGCCCTTTGGGGTTTTCTTACTTACAAAAGGAGTAATTCCATGTGGAGCAATCTAATCTTTTATTAACCGTAAACAATTAATTAAGAATCAGTATTCTGACCTCCAAAAAATTCCACATTGTCATAAGCAACTTTAGGGAAGCTATTTCAGGGATTCTAAAACATCACAGAGAAAGATAAAAGGAAATATCATGACTCTGGTTTCCTGCAGGATGCTAATTACATACCCTGAAAAACCGACTGGCTGCAAATATCTAAAAATATCGAGATAAAATATTTTTCAAAGCATTTTAAATGTATTGCTAACTTGGCACAAAAATGTGGAGCTTATGAGGACAAAAATGGAAAGTGAGAACCTGAGGAAAAAGGCCACTGAGGGTAGTTTTCCCCAGTAGGTATCAGCTGGGCTCTGAGGATGCCAAGGTTCTGATGCACGTTAAGAGAATAAAGCCCATGACCTGCCCAAGGTGGGGCGTGTCTAACAGCAAAGCCCCAAAACTGGCACTAGATGGAGGGAAAAATCATCTCCAGATATCCTGAGATTAGGTAACCAAAGGCAGGCCTCCCTCATTTGTCACCTACGTGTTCCAGAAACACCTCGGAGTAATTTAAAGTGGCCCTAAGTCAGCCTGAGCCTCTAGCAGCTGGCAAAAACTAATGCAAATCCTTACTGAGGAGCCCACAACCTTAATATAGGATGGGGGACGGCCACAGTTCCCAAGGAACTAAAGTACTCAGAAAAGTCACAAAAAGTAGTACAAAGAGACGAGATGATGGGCAACAGCCAGCAGACACAGCTTGCTCAGGCCCAGAAGACTTTGGGGATTGGAATGATCAAGCACAGAATAGAAAATGACTGTTTCATGTATTTTTATAAAGAAAAGAAAAACTTTAAAACATGAGCAAAATTTCTGAAAGATTGTACAAGAGAGCAAATTTGAAAAAGAAACGTCTAGAACTTGTAGATGTGAAAAATACAATGCTTAGGGCTTCCCTGGTGGTGAAGTGGTTGAGAGTCCACCTGCCGATGCAGGGGACACGGGTTCCTGCCCCGGTCCGGGAGGATCCCACATGCCGCGGAGCCGCTGGGCCCGTGAGCCATGGCCGCTGAGCCTGCGCGTCCGGAGCCTGTGCTCCGCAACGGGAGAGGCCACAACAGTGAGAGGCCTGCGTACTGCAAAAAAAAAGAAGAAGAAGAAAAATACAATGCTTAAAATGAACATTTTAATGGTGGGGATAAACAGCATATTAGACACAGCTGAATAAAATCTAGGGAACTAAAAGATGAAGTCCTCCAAGTTATTTGAAATGTAGCCCAGCTAGAAACAGAGATGGGGAATGTAGAAGAGAAGTTCAAACCTCTAGTATATATCTAAAGTTCCAGAAGGAGATAACAGAGGGGATGAGAAAACAGCTGAAAAGACAATGGCTGAGAATTTTTTTTAAATGTAATTTAAAAAAAAATAGGATTGCTTAACAATCCTATTATAAAAAGGCCCAATGAATTCTAAGCAGGATTAGAAAAAGAAGAGTCTGCACCTAGACATATATATACCATCGTGAAACTGCAGAACACCAAAGACAAAGAACAATCTTAAAAGCAGCCAGAGAAACGGCAGATTACTGACAATGGAACCGTGTAAGAGTGGCGGTTGATTTCCTAACACAACAGCAGTAACAGAAGCCAGAGCACAGGGGAACAACAGTATTGTGATGAGAGAAAATGTCTCACAACCTAGAATTGTACACACAATGCAACTATGTCTCAAGAACAAAACTGAAATAATTATTTTTTTAATTACTTATAGTCCCTATATGTTTATTTATTTATTTATGGCTGTGTTGGATCTTCGTTTCTGTGCAAGGGCTTTCTCTAGTTGTGGCAAGTGGGGGCCGCTCTTCATCGCGGTGCGCGGGCCTCTCACTATCGCGGCCTCTCTTGTTGCGGAGCACAGGCTCCAGACGCGCAGGCTCAGTAGTTGTGGCTCACGGGCCCAGTTGCTCCGTGGCATGTGGGATCTTCCCAGACCAGGGCTCGAACCAGTGTCCCCTGCATTGGCAGGCAGATTCTCAACCACTGTGCCACCAGGGAAGCCCCTGAGATAATTTTTAAGGAAAAAAAAAAACCAAAAAAAAAAAACAAAACGGAGAATTTGCCACCTCACTAAAAAGGAAATTCTGAAGGATGTACTTCAGGAAGAATAAAAATGATCCCCGTTGGCAGGTCCAAGAAGCAAAACAGAATAGTGAGCACAGACACGGCAAATACAGGGTTAAGCTAATACAAATCATTTAACTGTATAAAGTAAGGAAGGACAATATCTGAGTTGCAGGGTTGAAAAAAAAGAAAGAACAAAAATACTGGACAAAAGAGCATAAAACCTGGGAGAGGGATAATCAGAGTTATTATGCTCAGGCCCTTAGATTTTTAGGCTATTGATTAATCAGCCACTTACTGTACATGTTAAAGTACAGTAAGTCCCCTGCATACGAACAAGTTCCGTTCCAAGAGCGAGTTTGTAAGTCCAATTTGTTCGTAAGTCCAACAAAGTTAGCCTAGGTGCCCAACTAACACAATCGGCCATATAGTACTGCACTGTAACAGGTTTATAATACGTTTGCATCTTTGAGAGTTCGCAACTTGAAGGTTCGTATGTAGGGGACTTACTGTATTTAAGACAACCATTAAGGAACAGACATTGAGAATGAACTTCAAAAATAACAGAGGAGGGGAAAAAATGGAATAAAAATTTTAAAAATCTAAAAGAAAGCAAGGAAATTTTCAAAAGAAAAAAATGGGAGACAAAGGATAAAATAAAGTGTCAGTAAGCATGAAAAATGTAAATGTAAATTTGCTATATGGTTTGAAGATAAAGACTGTCAAACGGGGAGAAAAAAAACAAACACGTCCTCTTTAAGAGAGATGCATCAGAAGAGGACACAAAAGAATTGAAAGAAAAAAATGAAAAACAATGATGAAGCAAACACCAATTAATTAAGAATCAGTATTCTGACCTCCTGTCAACAAAATAAACGCTAAGGCAAAGAGCATTACTAGCGATAAAGATACATTTACGGAGAGGAGGTAACAATTCTAAACTTGTATGCATCTAATTAACATAGCCTCAGAGTATAAATAGCAAGAGTTGGCAGTTCCACAAAGAGACACTGTCACCACTATCATGGAAGATTTTCACATTCCTCCCTTAGTAAATGACGGATCAAGCAGACAAAAACGAAAGCAGGAAAAGGGAGAGAGGGAAGAAATAAAATATGTGAAAAGCACAATAGATTAACTGATTAATCTATTTGTTCTTTAGTAGACATAAAGAGATTATACCACCCCCAAATCAGAGCACATACATCCTTTTCTCCATTTATGAAAAGTGAACATGAACTAGGCCATTAAGCAAACCTAAAAATATTTCAAATGACTGTTATATAGACCCATCATACTAAGTTAGAAATCAATAACAACACACAAATATACTGAGTCACAATGAAAAATGTATTTTTTAAAGTCGGTCACCGTCAAAAAACAGTTTAAAAGCTTCTGCCCTAGAGAAACTTGTAGAGGATCATCATGACACATGTCAAAAATATTCGTAGAACTGGTGACCGCAACAGCAAAACCCAGTCGCAGCCCGGAGGCCCACTACCAGCAGACTGGGCAAATACACTGTGTGTGGTCCTAGGAGAGACAGTTATACAAAGTGACGATAGTTCATTAAAGCCACATGTATCAACACGGATGACTTTCAAATTAGAACATTATTCAGGGTACAGTTCTGTTTATATAAAGGCCAGAAGGATGCAAAACTATGTATTATTCAGAGATACATTCATATGTGATCAAATATGAAGAAAAGGGAGCCAGGGAGAGAATTCAAGAAAGTTGTTGACTCTCGTTAGAACGAAGGGGGACCCTCCTGGGGAGATACTTACAGGTAGCCTCCAAGCAACTGATCAAGTTCAATCTCTTAAGCATAGATATTCTGACTGATCTTTATACCTTTCATGTATGTTAGAGGGTTTTTTGGTATGTTATTCAATGTTTCATAGACTCCCAAACCTGGGTATCTATACCTGAGCTGACTTTTCATTAAAAATATCTAGACAGGGCTTCCCTGGTGGCGCAGTGGTTGAGAGTCCACCTGCCAATGCAGGGTACGCAGGTTCGTACCCCGGTGCGGGAGGATCCCGCATGCCGCGGAGCAGCTGGGCCCGTGAGCCACGGCCACTGAGCCTGCGCATCCAGAGCCTGTGCTCCGCAACGGGGGAGGCCACAACAGTGAGAGGCCCGCGTACCGCAAAAAAAAAAAAAATAAAAAATAATCTAGACAGACCCTGGCTTTCAACTAGTCATTCTTTCCCTTCTGTGGAAAAGAATGATTTTTAACATGAATATTTCCCCTCAAATAACCTATTTCATCATTTAGAAATACTCCCCAAATTAAAATCTTGTGAGTGCCCTTTTCGCTCCTGGCAGGCTACCAGCACTGCTGGACTGAGTCACGATTGGCCCCAATGTCCTAAAATACAGATTCCTACAGAGGGAAAGGCAAGTCTGTTTCAGGCAGTCAGATGTACGCATGAAGAGACCTTCTTGATGATGATTCAGGAGAGATTAATGGATTAAGGACGGGACGCCCGCCACCTGCCTCCAGGATGACTGGTCACAGATGTCTACTAAATGCCAGGGTGCTGGGGGACCAGCTGGCCCAATTCTGCTCCACAGGGTCCAGCACAAGAGACATGTCGAAGACATATGTGCAACCAAAGCACAAAAAAAGACCAGAGGTATTTTACTGACATTTTTGCATGTTTTTAAAAATCCATCTCTGGACCCATCCACCTAGCTTAAAAACAAAGGATGAAGGATCACAGACACAACTGTTTTCTCCACCGTTCCTTCTCCACCTACGTGACCAAAATGGGCTTAAAGAAGAAAGCCCTCACAGACGGTAGCATGTGCAATTTCCTTGTTGGGAAAATATGGATGTGAATGGCAGAGGGGATGCACCTTTCAGGGAACACAAGACACCTTTTGTATCAAAAGACACGAATTCTTGATTACGAAGACTTTGAACCAAACAAATCATGACCTACCTCATATTTTAAATCTATTGTAAAGTCGGATTTCAGGGACTCGCTCTTCAATCTCTTGGTAAGCCTAGAAAAGAGACAATTTGAGTTTTTTGAAAAAAACCAAAAAAGCATCAAACAAGAACACATTCTTGAGACTTTCTAATGTTTGAAAACAAATAAAAATATAAATTTTAAGACAAAAATAAGAGTTTAATTTCCTTGAGGCAAAGGACTGTGAAAACACAATTATTTGTGGACCAGGACCGAATGCAAGGCTTGTTGCAAACGTAGTGTTCGTTATTCAACATCTGGAAAATAACATAAAACACAATACGATACAATGACATGTCTTTTAAAAAGCCACCGAGTGTGCTGACTCCTGATAATCCTTGACTAAATAATGACAGAGAAAGAAAAGGAAAAGAAAAAAGCCTGCCTGATAGAGAAACAGAAGTTGCTACTTTTCAGTCTCCTACTTTTAATGACCCTATGAATTACAGTTTGTGGAGTTTCCTGGGGGAGAGAGCATGTGGTTTCGGGAAAGAATAACAGTTTCAAGTCATTTTCTTGCTTCAGAAAAGCCGTAATGGCTCTTTTCAACACAGAAGAGAGGCCCAGACCCCTGGGCCCCAGCTCTAGAGCCCCCCGCTCCCCAGCGTGCACCAACCTCCCCCGAAGCACGCTCCTGGCCACACGGCGGCCCAGTTTGCCCCGACCCAACCTCTACCTGGCAGCCTTTTCTCCAAGACCGAATTCAAGGGTGTCCAGACCTGCCCACGAGAATAAATGGAAACTTCCTTTGCCCCCAGAGTGGGAAGCACAGCCCCATTCATCACACACGGCGAGCCCCCTGCGCCCCCCTCCTGCTCTGCACCCCAAACAGCGCCCACCGCCCGGGCCCAAACGAGCACTCGGTGAGCGATCTGAAGGGATGAGGGCACATCGCAATACATTCCTCCATTTCAGGCTGAGTGAGGTAGAACGACATGCTTACCAAGACCACGGAACTGCCACAGGCTTTACGTTTATTACAGGGCTACAGACGGGACCCTCGTTTCAATGACGAACCTCCTAACAAATATTTTAACTACAAAGAAACAATGGTAATCTGAAAAGGAAAACTAGTAATCAGTTTCAAAAGTCCTCCCCGAGTTTTTAGCCTGGTTGAGCCACAGACATTTCTCTAAAAATTTATCTCTAATCGGAGGAAAGATGAAGGAGGACACAGGTTATAATTTACGTGTAGTCAGGAAGCACCGGCCTCACGGGTGACGGGAACGTGGCTCGATGGTACACAGCTCAGAAGGAAGCCCCATGGAACCTCTGCTACACTCCTGCTCAGTACCTGCCCACCGGCTCAGGGGCAGGAGTGGGTGAGGACACTGCATAGAGAGACTGCGTTCTCAGAACATTCCTGACATATATTAAGAGAAAACTCTGCCCTGGTGTGGAATCTTGTCCAACTCCAACTCTGCTTGGCTGGAGCCAGTTTTCATGAATAAACTCTTTTAAGGTAACTTGGGGATTTGGACTCATGCCAAGTACCTTCAAAACCTGAGCCAACCACATTCAGACACCAAACACACACACACAAAAAGAAAAGTCATACCTGGGCTCATCGCCACGGACAAGGAACACAGAACTGCGATCAGCATCCAATAGCACGTGACATCCACTGTCAGGTGGCCACGCTGCCCACACCCGTTCTTAAGAGACAATCAACACCTCTGAACTGTTACCCTAAACATGCTCTCTACGCTTCCTGACTTTTTAAGTTTCTTTCGCATTCAATTCTTGTACATTTTTCTCTGAGGGAAACTAGAGAACAATGTGACAGCCACTGATAGAATCTCTTTAAGAGGAAAGAATCTCTTTAAGATGAACACTGACTGACTGAAAACAAATCAGTATGTACACTGACATCTGTAAGTGGCTACGTTTAGCAGCCTGTGGAATCTGCCAGAACCAGTGATGGTTACCTCAATATTACGAACGTGGCGTGGATGAGTCAGCCTCATGGGACACCTGGGGCCTAACCCAGTCACCTTGCAAACAAGTCCCAGTTCTAAAAGTGTGCAGGGGGGCATTTACCCGACTTAAAAGGCCAGTCCTAGTGGTGGGAACTAGGTTTCATTTTTCTATACACCAAGCAAGGGCTATACCCAAGGGCTTTTCAAACGCTAATTTCAGGAAACAACAATGCCAAAAAAAACAAGGCCAGAAATCCCAACTACTTTGCGAAAATATTTCTTCATTAAATATTCAGTTCCTGGCAAGAAAATTTGACATTCAGTTTTCCTGTTTTTAGAAGGCACTGTTATGTCCTGATAACACAGTTCTAATGACACAACCAGCTAGACCGGAAACTTGCAACAAATATAGGGCTCCTTCAACTCCATACCAGGGAAACTTCCTGACTCTTCTAGTCCCACGTGCGAGACAGTCAACAGAGCAAGATATTGCAGGACATCTAGGTAAGGTTTTCTGATGGAAAAACAACAGGGGAAACCAGTAACAGTGTTCTGTAGTAACACCTATTTGAAGAAACCATCTTACTGAAAATCAATGAGCGTTTCTCCAAAGATGCAAGTATTTTTTTTTTTTTTTACTGATGCTATCGTGAGGAGATCACGTAGCTAGAGCACCGGGAAATGTCGGGCAGTGTTAATTCAACACTCACTGATGCGGGACTGCTAGCCCCAAAAATATTTTCGGTGAGAAAGTCTAAGAAAGTGAGTGTCATGAAGTGTCTTTAAGTAACCAGTTTTTCTGGTGACTTGAGCAGAAGAAATACTTGAGTAACTATAAATCGTTGCCCTACCTACCAAGTGAGCCATAAGTCAAGGAAAGGAGACACAGTGAATCGACGTTCCCGTAGTGGGCACTGTTGCTTACCCACATGATACAGAGCCTCTCCTTCCTTCCTCTAGGAGAATTCTGATTTTGATCAATTATTCAGGCCAAAAAAGGGGCTCCAGGGTCAGAGTTAGTTTGATCCCAACCGATGCACTGAAGTTCTGGCAGCTGTTAACGGTGCAGAGGATGGTATAGGCCTGAAGTTGTCCCAACTGACTTTAATTGGACAGGATCCACCTAGAGACTGGGGATAAGTACTTTCATTCCGTGGTTAGAGGCTGTCTCCTGCTGTACATAAATAAGAAGTTCGTAGCCCTTAACTGCCTTGAAAGCACAAAGCAAACCAGATTTAGGGTGAAACGATGCTGTGCACTAAGCCGGAGAGACAGAGAGATCCAGCCTCCCCTCAATAACATTGCTGGGCCCCTGCACCAAACCACCACCCACCTCCGCTTCCAGTTCCAGCAACAATGTTCCCTTCATCCACTCTGCATCCTTTGCTGCTGCTTGCATCTACATTGGGAAGGAGCGCGTTACATTGTAAGGAACTTTCAAATGTCAAGGGAGCAGTCCAGAAGTTTCAGCAACCACAAATGACAAAGTATCTACTACCTTGTATTACTACAATGGGCTAAAAAGCTTTTCAGGACGCCAAACCCTAGAAACAGGACACTTACTGTAAGAAATAAGAGAAACATTTTCATCTTTGCAGATATAAAAACCACAACTGCACTATCAACTTTCCATTCCCTAAAGAACAAAAACTCACAATTAATCTGAACTATTTAGGTTAAGAGGACTGTCAACAGCCACGCTTCTCCTGAATTACGACTTATCTTCCCCTTTCACATCAAAAACTGCATTACTGTGATTCTCACACCAAGAGCTAGGTATGCCTCCTGCCCAGCCCACGTTTAAACGTGTCTACACATCCACGCACATAACCAGTCATCACCCCAACCCAAGGCGTGCTGCTGATTCATTTCCTTACTGACAATCAGAGTCACGCCTAGAGCTCACAACAGTGGCCACACCTCCGGGTACAGAGTCCTGAGCACTCGTGGGCCCTCCCCCAGCCTCACAGTTGATCATTCGCCTCATTTTGCAGGTGAGTAAGAGGAAGGGCAGAGCGGCTGAGCGTGAGTCTGAGGGGATGAGCAAGTGATGGAGCCTGTGTCCGGCTCCTGCCGTGGGTCTCCCTGCACCACCACCTGTTGCCTCTGCTGAAAAGTTCACTCAGCTCCATCAACGGCAAGACTCGGCGAAATAAAAGTTGATTCATACACGAGACGCAACGAAAAGCAAGTCTCATAAATTCTTACTTGTTTACCAGTGGGATACTAAGGGCCCAGCCAGCAGCGAAGTCTGGGTATTTAAAAACTGTAGGATTTTCGGAAAAGGCGTAATGGTGAATGATTGTAGATTCTTCGTCATGTAACGCTTTTCCTAAAAACCATTCCTGTTAAATAAAGATATAGAATTTTTTTAAAAAGCCATTTCATGCACGACCAAAAACAAATTGGTATCATTAGTTTTAGTTAAATATCCTGGGTGATAGAGCATAAGCACAGATTATATATTTCTAAAGAATTTTAACAAAAATATAATTATTACTCGTGTGATAATGAATATAGCATAATCTTGGTCTATAAAGAAAGTAATTTAAGATCAGATCATCAGGATGAACAAAATGCTAGTCACCATAATACTATAAACACATAAAAGTGGTATTTTATAGAATATTCCTTATCAAAATACTATTAACGTGAAGAAAACAGTGTTCCTTTATGTCCCACTGAGGTTTGCAAAGAAGAATTTGAAAAATTCCTTCCAGAATCAGTGCCTATTTTATTCATTTATTCAGTCATTCAATTAACATTTATTATCAGTTAACATTTATCCCACGCCAGGTGGGAACAGAGCTTACACAATAGTGGGGAGACAGAAAGTAAGCAAGTAAATAAAGTAAGTTCAGAGAGTGCTATGATGAAAATCAAAGAGTGACGGGTGACCCTGGAAAGAGAGAGAAACCTCTTAGGAAGTAACAGTTGAACGGAGATTAAATAACATCAAGGAACCAGCTAAGCACACATCTGGGGAAGAAGAGGTGAGGCAGTTAATACAAAGTCCCTGAGGTGGGAAAAAGCTTCATATATTCTGACAAAAAATGAGTGTAGTGTGGCTGGAATATACTGGGTATGGGAAACATGTTATGAAAGAGAAGCAGGAGATAGACCAGGGTTCAGATGTCACAACACAACAGCCTGGATCAGACCGACTCTCCCACCAAGAACAAGTATAAAAGCTGGAGAAATTCTTAGAGCAAATGACTGAGGGCATCAAAAAACAACGAAGGAAAAAAAAAAAAAAAAAAACAACGAAGGCAAATAGGATGTGAGGGCTAACATCTGAGAGATGTTAGCTCCCATGGGAGCCCCATAGTCACCTCCTTTCACCCTCAAGGAATCTGCTGATTACCCGAGCAGAGGACAGCACACCACCAAGGGCAACAGCTGGGGACTCGTGCCATCTGGCTGCACTGCAGAGACAGAGGCTGGAGCTGCAAGCTGCCGAGATGGTAGAGATTCAAGGGGATCCCAGAGGAGTGAGCCCCAAATTCTGCCTGCAAGCTTCCCTCAACTCCTAGGCTGCACAAAAACCAAGGGAAAACACAAGAACCAAGTGGGAAACAAGCAGTGAAGTGGCTAAAATCTGAGCAGAGACTTCAGCAGTAGTTCTGGGAGCCCAAGGCTGGAGGGAAAAGGGTCTAGAAGTAAGGGCAGTCTGTAGCTAGACCTACCCAGACAAGGTCTACAACCCAGAAGAATATTAAATGCACAAGACCAGACCAATAACAGAGGAAAATGAGAAACAGAGATTCGCAGATAAACCAGGTTTTGCAGTTTAAAAAATATATAATTAATATGAAAACAGACGAAAAGATGATGATTTTTACCAAAGAACTAGACTCTATAAACAAGAGTCAAAGGGAAATCCTAAAACCGAATAATGCAATAACTCAAGTTAGGAATTCAAGAGAATATTAGACATAACAGAAGAGAGAATAGTGACCTGGAAGGTAAGTCAGTAAAAAATGTCCACATTTATGCACAAAAAAGAAAACAAAGAGGAACATGCAGAAAAGAGCTTAAGGGCAACACGGGACACAGTGCAAGGTCTAAAATACATGATGCTCAAACTAAGCGAAGTAAGTCAGAAAGAGAAAGACAAATACCATATGATATCACTTGTATGTGGAATCTAAAGTGTGGCACAAATGAACCTATCTACAAAACAGAAACAGACACAGAGAACAGACGTGTGGTTGCCAAGGGGGAGGCGGGGAGGGAGAGGGATGGACTGGGAATTTGGGGTTGGTAGATGCAAACTATTACATTTGGAATGGATAAACAACAAGGTCTTACTGTAGAGCACCGGAACTATATCCAATCTCCTGGCATACCATAATGGAAAAGAAAACTTAAAAAAAGAATGTATGTATGTGTAAAACGGAGTCACGGTGCTGTACAGCAGAGATTGGTACAACATTGTAAATCAACTATACTTCAATAAAAAAATAAATTAACTACATGATGTTCAAAACCCAGAACAGGAAGAGACAGACAATGGAACTCAATCAACATTTGAAGAAACACAGGCTTAGAATCTTCTTAAAAACTGACACAAGTCATCAAGCCATAGATTCAAGAAGCTCTATAAACTCTAATCAAGAGACATATAAAGAAAACCACATAGGCAAATGCTGGTTGAAAAACCTAAGATAGTGAAAAGCTTAAAAGTAATTTTGGGGGAGAGGTGTACACATTTCTTTCAAAGGAGCAAAAATAAGACAAACAGTTAACTTTTCAACAAAAACAAGAGAAGTTAAAGAATGGAGCCTCTTCACAGTGATAGAAAATTACTGCTGACCTGGAGTGCGACACCTCATGAAACTATCTTAGGTGCAGTGGGAAACCACAGGAGGTTTTTGAGCAGGTGAACAAGAAGATCTGAATTACAGAGATACTGGATTATTGGGATGGCAAGAACAGAAACGAGGAGGGCAGCTAGGATGCTTAAATCATGGTCCAGGAAAGAGATGACGGTAGCCTGGACCACAGTAATAGTATTCAACACAGCGGGAAGGTAGCTGAGAAGTGTATCCTGGAGGGAGACTCCACTAAATGTACCAGCATGAGGCTGGGGGGAAAGAGGAATCCATCACCAGCCCCAGGTGTCTTCATATGAGCAACTCAACAGACAGGGATGCCATTTCTGAGATGCAGGAGACTGAAGATGGAAGAGGTTAAAAAGGGGCATGAAGAGTTCAGTTCTGAACAAGTTGAGTTTGAGGCTCCTGGTAGACAAGTAGGCGGCTGGACATAGTAGTAGGGAGCACATAACTCCCTCCCTCGGTTCCTTCATGCTTGGCTCAAATGTGACCTGATCTGTGAGATTTTTCCTGAACACCCTCTACAGAAAAGTAAGCCCATCCCAATCTATCCTTCATCCCTCTTATTTTGCTTTATTTTTCTCCATAACACTTATTACCATCTGACACATTGTTTCACATTTGCCTGTCTCCCCTGCAAAAGACTATCCCCCTCCTTGTGACCAGGGATGTTGTCTATTTTGCTCACTGCTGTATCCCAGGATACCTAAATGTCCCAGGTGCCCCTAGTTCTGTGTTAAATGATGCAGCCAGCCCGGGAGAGCTTTCAAAGGCAACTATGAAAGAAATGTCAGCAGATAATTTAAGTCAAGTACCCTAAGTTCAAAAGTTTTGTATATTTTCTCTCTTACCCAACCATAACCCCCTCACTCCCTATCCCTTATCAGAAAATAAAAGCAGGAGGGATACAGTGCTGTCTTCCCAGGGCCCTCTTCTGCTCATGGTTGTGTTCCAAATACCTCCCAGAGTCTTAGTTTGGGTCAATTCAGCAACAAGTCATAAATGAACATACGTGAAAGCCAGTAACACAACTGTGTGTCTAGGTCCATAGTTCCGCCCGAGGATTTCTTCCTGACATTTTATGGATATATTAAGTCACCACTGGGCAAGAGAAGTGATTATAAGGCAAACAGCCTTGGCTTGAGATAGAATATTCAACATCTTTTTAAAAAATCAAACTACTAAACATTAACCAATATGAAAATCAGCACATTTAACACACCATGTCAATATAGCTTGTTTAAAGAAAATAAACACTTCAGTATATGTTAGCACCTTTCTCAATAATCTTTCACTATTATAATCTCCTGTTCCAAACATAAATTTATGCAGAACATGTTTTTATGTTTCAACAACTAATAGCAGTGTTCAGCTATTATCTAGTATATAAGATTGTTTTTCAATATTTTGGGGGGGATTATACTGTCAACTACTCTAAGGGAGAAATTAATACAGATTCTGTGAAGAGACACTGCCCCATCTTTCTTATTAATTTTCTTAATGCCTTCTTAATAAAGACAATTACAATCAAGACAGACCGTAAAAGAATAACTCAACGTTCTATTAGTGTGTTAGAATTACTCTTTGCCAGCACTGTCTCACCTCTATTAAAAATTAAAAATTAAAGACATTTCAGCAAATATACACATGTTAAAAGCATACTGTGGGGAAAAAACAGAAAGACTTCAATAAGATATAGAAATTTATAGAAATCACCTAGAAAGGCAATTTAACAAAGATTAATTACTTTAATAAAGATTAAAGTTTTTCATTTAAAATATTGTGTAACAGCATAAATCTGCATTAGTAAGAATGACAAAATGATATTGAAGGGAAAAAATGTCAGAATCCAACAAAGTAACTGATACTCTAACACATTATTATGAGTTTAATGTCGTTTATCTCTGTCAGTATCAAAGCCAGGTTTGTCTTATACGTTTTTCCTAAAATTTCACATGGTAGGGGGGAAAAATAACACACTGGTTTGAGCTAACTTCAACATTATGTAATTTTTATTCCCAAATGCTAGTTTCAAAAGAAACAAAGCATCCTAGATTTTTTTTTCACATGGTGCTGCTCACAAAAGAAGAAGAGACCATCTCATTTCACCTCTGGCTCTGTACTTGCTTTGCATGAACTTGCTTTGAACTTATTTGTCATTCCAATTTTCATTAAAAAGTACAGTGAGTCACCATCTTCTGTACAGAATTAGAGCTATGGATAATGGAAAAAATAATCTCCAGGTGAAACGAACACTAGGAGGAGATTAAAACTCCTACATCCTAAAAAAGATCTGGAGTTTTTCTCAAGTCAAAGGCAAACATAAAAGCCTAACAAATGTTTTACATAAAATACGGCACCGAGTACACAGCTGCTGCTCAGCCGTCATCTGAAAAGACTAGATGAGACACGTTCATAATTCTTTTCTCCTTTGAAGGAATTATTCTTTTAACCTAACAACCTTCTCATTCAATTACATCTGTACTTTCCCAGAAATCAAATGCATGAAGAGAAATCAGAATGGGCCCTCCCAGCATTTAAAAAACATCAAGACCAGTGGTTTTATTATAGTGACAAACTTTCCAGCGTTTGAGAAATCAACCTAATGATCACTGTTGCCCAACTCTGTGTGTCCCCATCAACAAACCAAGTGGGCACCCAGAAGCCACGGCTCCTTTTCCACATCCTCCTTAAATCTGACTCACTTCTGGAGTGGGTGTCAGAACAGGGGTGGGGCAGGTGTCCAGTGATCCCAGAAAGGACCCAGTTCTGCTTATTCCGTGTTTAAAGAATTCTGTTAAGTTGATCAGGGTGCAGCCTGGGCTGCTGGAAGAGAACTGAACGGCCTGATTTCCTCTCCACAAACTCCAGGGCTGCCTCTAAACCTCCAGAGACACTGAATGTAGTCCAGCAGGACAGCTGACTTACAGAGTTATTCAGTCGTATGCAAATATTTATTGACCACCTACTAAGTGTTAAACACTGCTCAGTGCTCAGACAGAACTTAGAGGTAAACAAGATCCAGCTGCAACATCGTATCTGCACAGGATAAAAATGTTAAAATATGAAAGTAGCGGTGAACTTCTCACCCAAGATGCATACTGTCTCACCCCGAGACCTTCTCAAATATTGTTCCCTCTGCTTAGAGCACTCTCTCCTATTAACTCCTACTCATCCCATGGACTCAGATTAAATGTCACTTCCTGTCATGACCTTCCCAGATTCGGTCTGATACCCTGCTGTGTGCTTCTAACAGCGCCCAATGTTTGCCTTAAACGTCTCCCTTTTAAAGGTAATTGCTTTTTTTTCCCTTAACATCTTTATTGGAGTATAATTGCTTTACAATCGTGTGTTAGTTTCTGCTTTATAACAAAGTGAATCAGTTATACATATACATATGTTCCCATATCTCTTCCCTCTTGCATCTCCCTCCCTCCCACCCTCCCTATCCCACCCCTCTAGGTGGTCACAAAGCACCAAGCTGATCTCCCTGTGCTATGAGGCTGCTTCCCACTAGCTACCTATTTTACCTTTGGTAGTATATATAAGTCCATGCCACTCTCTCACTTTGCCACAGCTTACCCTTCCCCCTCCCCATGTCCTCAAGTCCATTCTCTAGTAGGTCTGTGTCTTTATTCCCGTCTTGCCCCTAGGTTCTTCATGACCTTTTTTTTTTCCCTTAGATTCCATATATATGTGTTAGCATACGGTATTTGTTTTTCTTTCTGACTTACTTCACTCTGTAGGACAGACTCTAGGTCCATCCAACTCACTACAAATAACTCAATTTCGTTTCTTTTTATGGCTGAGTAATATTACATTGTATATATGTGCCACATCTTCTTTATCCATTCATCAAATGATGGACACTTACGTTGCTTCCATGTCCTGGCTATTGTAAATAGAGCTGCAATGAACATTCTGGTACATGACTCTTTTTGAATTATGGTTTTCTCAGGGTATATGCCCAGTAGTGGGATTGCTAGGTCGTATGGTAATTCTATTTGTAGTTTGTTAAGGAACCTCCATACTGTTCTCCATAGTGGCTGTATCAATATATATTCCCACCAGCAGTGCAAGAGGGTTCCCTCTTCTCCACACCTTCTCCAGCATTGTTTCTAGATTTTTTGATGATGGCCATTCTGACAGGTGTGAGATGATATCTCATTGTAGTTCTGATTTGCATTTCTCTAATGATTAATTATGTTGAGCATTCTATCATGTGCTTGTTGGCAATCTGTATATCTTCTTTGGAGAAATGTCTATGTAGGTCTTCTGCCCATTTTTGAATTGGGTTGTTTGTTTTTTTGTTATTGAGCTGCATGAGCTGCTTGTAAATTTTGGAGATTAATCCTTTGTCAGTTGCTTCATTTGCAAATATTTTCTCCCATTCTGAGGGTTGTCTTTTGGTCTTGTTTATGGTTTCCTTTGCTGTGCAAAAGCTTTGAAGATTCATTAGGTCCCATTTGTTTATTTTTGTTTATTTTATTTTCCATTTCTCTAGGAGGTGGGTCAAAAAGGATCTTGCTGTGATTTATGTCATAGAGTGTTCTCCTATGTTTTCCTCTAAGAGTTTGATAGTTTCTGGCCTTACATTTAGGTCTTTAATCCATTGTGAGCTTACTTTTGTGTATGATGTTAGGGAGTGTTCTAATCTCATACTTTTACATGTACCTGTCCAGTTTTCCCAGCACCACTTATTGAAGAGGCTGTCTTTTCTCCACTGTATATTCTTGCCTCCTTTATCAAAGATAAGGTGACCATATGTGCGTGGGTTTATCTCTGGGCTTTCTATCCTGTTCCATTGATCTAGATTCCTGTTTTTGTGCCAGTACCATACTGTCTTGATTACTGTAGCTTTGTAGTATAGTCTGAAGTCAAGCAGTCTGATTCCTCCAGCTCCGTTTTTCGTTCTCAAGGTTGCTATGGCTATTTGGGGTCTTCTGTGTTTCCATAAAATTTGTGAAATTTTTTCTTCTAGTTCTCTGAAAAATGCCAGAGGTAGTTTGATAGGGATTGCATTGAATCTGTAGATTGCTTTGGGTAGTATAGTCATTTTCACAATGTTGATTCTTCCAATCCAAGAACATGGTATATCTCTCCATCTATTTGTATAATCTTTAATTTCTTTCATCAGTGTCTTATAGTTTTCTGAGTACAGGTCTGTCTACTTAGGTAAGTTTATTCCTAGATATTTTACTCTTTTTGTTGGAACGGTAAATGGGAGTGTTTCCTTAATTTCACTTTCAGATTTTTCATCACTAGTGTATAGGAATGCCAGAGATTTCTGTGAATTACTTTTGTATCCTGCTACCTTACCAAATTCATTGATTAGCTCTAGCACTTTTTTGGTAGCATCTTTAGGATTCTCTATGTATAGTATCATGTCATCTGCAAACAGTGACAGCTTTACTTCTTCTTTTCCAATTTGGATTCCTTTTATTTCTTTTTCTTCTCTGATTGCTGTGGCTAAAATTTCCAAAATTATGTTGAATAATTGTGGTGAGAGTGGGCAACCTTGTCTTCTTCCTGATCTTACTGGAAATGGTTTCAGTTTTTCACCATTGAGGATGACGTTGGCTGTGGGTTTGTCATATATGGCCTTTATTATGTTAAGGAAAGTTCCCTCTATGCCTACTTTCTGCAGGGTTTTATCATAAATGAGTGTTGAATTTTGTCGAAAGCTTTTTCTGCATCTATTGTGATGATCATATGGTTTTTCTCCTTCAATTTGTTAATATGGTGTATCACATTGATTGATTTGCATATATTGAAGAATCCTGCATTCCTGGGATAAACCCCACTTGATCATGGTGTATGATCCTTTTAGTGTGCTGTTGGATTCTGCTTGCTAGTATTTTGTTGAGGATTTTTGCATCTATGTTCATCAGTGATATTGGCCTCTAGTTTTCTTTCTTTGTGACATCTCTGTCTGGTTTTGGTTTCAGGGTGATGGTGGCCTCGTAGAATGAATTTGGGAGTGTTCCTCCTTCTGCTATAGTTTGGAAGAGTTTGAGAAGGATAGGTGTTAGCTCTTCTATAAATGTTTGATAGAATTCGCCTGTGAAGCCCTCTGGTCCTGGGCTTTTGTTTGTTGGAAGATTTTTAATCACAGTTTCAATTTCAGTGCTTGTGACTGATCTGTTCATATTTTCTTTTTCTTCCTGGTTCAGTCTCAGCAGGTTGTGCATTTCTAAGAATTTTTCCATTTCTTCCAGGTTCTCCATTTTATTGGCATAGAGTTGCTTGCAGTAATCTCTCATGATCCTTTGTATTTCTGCAGTGTCAGTTGTTACTTCTCCTTTCTCATTTCAAATTCTATTGATTTGAGTCTTCTCCCTTTTTCTGTTGATGAGTCTGGCTAATGGTTTATCAATTTTGTTTATCTTCTCAAAGAATCAGCTTTTAATTTTATTGATCTTTGCTACTGTTTCCTTCATTTCTTTTTCATTTATTTCTGATCTGATCTTTATGATTTCTTTCCTTCTACTAACTTTGGGGTTTTTTTGTTCTTCTTTCTCTGATTGCTTTAGGTGCAAGGTTAGGTTGTTTATTTGTGATGTTTCCTGTTTCTTAAGGTAGGACTGTATTGCTATAAACTTCCCTCTTAGAACTGCTTTTGCTGCATCCCATAGATTTTGGGTCTTTGTGTCTCCATTGTCATTTGTTTCTAGGTTTTTGATTTCCTCTTTGATTTCTTCAGTGATCACTTCATTATTAAGTAGTGTATTGTTTAGCCTCCATGTGTTTGTATTTTTTACAGGTCTTTTCCTGTAATTGATATCTAGTCTCATAGCATTGTGGTTGGAAAAGATACTTGATACAATTTCAGTTTTCTTAAATTTACCAAAGCTTGATTTGTGACTCAAGATATGATCTATCCTGGAGAATGTTCCATGAGCACTTGAGAAAAATGTGTATTCTGTTGTTTTTGGATGGAATGTCCTATAAATATCAATTAAGTCCATCTTGTTTAATGTATCATTTAAAGCTTGTGTTTCCTTATTTATTTTCATTTTGGATGATATGTCTTTTGGTGAAAGTGTGGTGTTAACGTTCCCTACTATTATTGTTACTGTCAATTTCCCCTTTTATGGATGTTAGTGCTTGCCTTATGTATTGAGGTGATCCTATGTTGGGTGCATAAATATTTACAATTGTTATATCTTCTTCTTGGATTGATCCCTTGATCATTATGTAGTGGCCTTCTTTGTCTTTTCTAATAGTCTTTATTTTAAAGTCTATTTTGTCTGATGTAAGAATTGGTACTCCAGCTTTCTTTTGATTTCCATTTGCATGGAATATCTTTTTCCATCCCCTCACTTTCAGTCTGTATGTGTCCTTAGGTGTGAAGTGGGTCTCTAGTAGACAGCATATAGATGGGTCTTGTTTTTGGATCCATTCAGCCAGTCTGTGTCTTTTAGTGGGAGCATTTAATCCATTTACATTTAAGTTAATTATCGATATGTATGTTCCCTATTCCCATTTTCTTAATTGTTTTGGGTTCGTTACTGTAGGTCTTTTCCTTCTCTTGTGTTTCTTGCCTAGAGAAGTTCCTTTAGCATTTGTTGTAAAGCTCGTTTGGTGGTGCTGAACTCTCTCAGCTTTTGCTTGTCTGTAAAGGTTTTAATTTCTCCATCAAATCTGAATGAGATGCTTGCTGGGTAGAGTAATCTTGGTTGTAGGTTTTTCTCCTTCATCACTTTAAATATGTCCTGCCACTCCCTTCTGGCTTGCAGAGTTTCTGCTGAAAGCGCAGCTGTTAACCTTATGGGCATTCCCTTGTGTATTATTTGTTGTTTTTCCCTTGCTGCTTTTAATATGTTTTCTTTGTATTTAATTTTTTTTTTTTTTTTTTTGCGGTACGGGGGCCTCTCACTGTTGTGGCCTCTCCCGTTGCAGAGCACAGGCTCCCGACGCGCAGGCTCAGTGGCCATGGCTCACAGGCCCAGCTGCTCCGCGGCATATGTGGGATCTTTCCAGACCGGGACACGAACCCGTGTCCCCTGCATGAGCAGGCGGACTCAACCACTGCGCCACTAGGGAAGCCCCTGTATTTAATTTTTGATAGTGTGATTAATATGTGTCTTGGTGTGTTTCTCCTTGGATTTATCCTGTATGGGACTCTCTGTGCTTCCTGGACTTGATTAACTATTTCTTTTCCCATATTAGGGAAGTTTTCAACTATAATCTCTTCAAGTATTTTCTTAGTCCCTTTCTTTTTCTCTTCTTCTTCTGGGACCCCTATAATTCGAATGTTGGTGCGTTTAATGTTGTCTCAGAGGTCTCTGAGACTGTCCTCAGTTCTTTTCATTCTTTTTTCTTTATTCTGCTCTGCAGTAGTTATTTCCACTATTTTATCTTCCAGGTCACTTATCCATTCTTCTGCCTCAGTTATTCTGCTATTGATCCCTTCTAGAGTATTTTTAATTTCATTTATTGTGCTGTTCATTGTTGCCTGTTTCCTCTTTAGTTCTTCTAGGTCCTTGTTAAATGTTTCTTGCATTTTCTCTATTCTATTTCCAAGATTTTGTATCATCTTTACTATCATTACTCTGAATTCTTTTTCAGGTAGACTGCCTATTTCCTCTTCATTTGTTAGGTCTGATGGGTTTTTACCTTGCTCCTTCATCTGCTGTGTGTTTTTCTGTCTTCTCATTTTGCTTATCTTACTGTGTTTGGGGCCTCCTTTATGCAGGCTGCAGGTTCGTAGTTCCCCTTGTTTTTGGTGTCTGTCCCCAGTGGCTAAGGTTGGTTCAGTGGGTTGTGTAGGTTTCCTGGTGGAGGGGACTAGTGCCTGTGTTCTGGTGGATGAGGCTGGATCTTGTCTTTCTGGTGGGCAGGTCCACGTCTGGTGGTGTGTTTTGGGGTGCCTGTGGCCTTATTATGATTTTAGGCAGCCTCTCTGCTAATGGGTGGGGTTGTGTTCCTGTCTTGCTAGTTGTTTGGCATAGGGTGTGCAGCACTGTAGCTTGCTGGTCGTTGAGTGAAGCTGGGTGCTGGTGTTGAGATGGAGATCTCTGGGAGATTTTCACCATTTGATATTATGTGGAGCTGGGAGGTCTCTTGTGGACCAGTGTCCTGAGCTTGGCTCTCCCACCTCAGAGGTACAGCCCTGACGCCTGGCTGGAGCACCAAGAGCTTTCCATCCACACGGCTCAGAATAAAAGGGAGAAAAAGAGGAAGGAAAGAAGGGAGGGAGGCAGGGAGGGAGGGAGGGAGGGAGAGGATAAAATAAAATAAAATAAGATAAAATAAAATAAAGTTATTAAAATAAAATATATTAAGAAAAAAAAATTTTTTAAGTGAAAAAAAACGGACAGACAGAACCCTAGGACAAATGGTGGAAGCAAAGCTATACAGACAAAATCTCACACAGAAGCATACACATACACACTCACAAAAAGAGGAAATGGGGAAAAAATAATATATCTTGCTCCCAAAGTCCACCTCCTCAATTTGGGATGACTCGTTGTCTATTCAGGTATTCCACAGATGCAGGGTACATCAAGCTGATTGTGGAGCTTTAATCCGCTGCTCCCAAAGCTGCTGGGAGAGATTTCCCTTTCTCTTCTTTGTTCGCACAGCTCTCAGGGGCTCAGCTTTGGATTTGGCTCCGCCTCTGCGTGTAGGTCGCCGGAGGGCGTCTGTTCTTTGCTCAGACAGGATGGGGTTAAAGGAGCAGCTGATTGGGGGCTCTGGCTCACTCAGGCCGCGGGGAGGGAGGGGCATGGAGGGCGGGGCGCGCCTGCGGCGGCAGAGGCCAGCGTGACGTTGCGCCGGCGTGACGTTGCACCAGCCTGAGGCGCGCCGTGCGTCCTTCCGGGGAAGTTGTCCCTGGATCCCGGGACCCTGGCAGTGGCGGGCTGCACAGGCTCCCCGGAAGGGGGTGTGGATAGTGCCCTGTGCTCGCAGACAGGCCCCTTGGTGGCGGCGGCAGCAGCCTTAGCGTCTCCCGCCCGTCTCTGGGGTCCGCGCTTTTAGCCGCGGCTCGCGCCCGTCTCTGGAGCTCCTTTAAGCAGCGCTCTGAATCCCCTCTCCTCGCGCACCAGGAAACAAAGAGGGAAGAAAAAGTCTCTTGCCTCTTCGGCAGCTCCAGACTTTTTCCGGGACTCCCTCCCAGCCTGGCTAGCCGTGGTGCACTAACCGCTTCAGGCTGTGTTCAGGCAGCCAACCCCAGTCCTCTCCCTCGGTAATTGTTTTCTTAATGGTCCCTCCTCTCCCTGCTACTCTGTACCATCCAGGCAGTCAGGACCCCTGTCTGTCTAGCCTCTGCTATCATAATGCTTGATACACAGTTGGTACTCAAAAAATATTTCTTGTGTAAAATAATGTGGTCATTGTTGATAAAGAGAAATAACCAATTTAAATTTATTTCTTAACTCTAGGTTATATCAATAGTTTTTTAATTCTTCAAAATTGATAACCCATGTATTTTTTTCATTTAAAAATGGCTCATTTTAAGTTCCATCCTTCTGAAAGCTCCAAACGTCAAAGAGAAGTATTTAACATTGCTTCCAGATATTCAACTGTTATTTCATTCTTCAAGTGAAAGCAGGTTTTTTTGAGAGAGATACACGTTGCATAGACAGAATGTGCTCCGTTTCACAAGGCAAGAGCAGCCTATTTCATTCTTCTTAATCTTAAATTAAGTGTTTTTATTAGACTGAAAAACCTCTTAATCAAAATTAAACTTCTTTTAAGCATTTTCTCCAAAATAAAAATACTCGTATTGAAATTGTATTTACCTTTGATGGGTCATATCTTCTGAGTGCTTGTAAGAGTTGTGGAATTTGTATTCTTGTCTCTTCTTCACAGAAGAAAATCCATGATGAATTTCTGCTATATGTTACAGAAAAGCTGACAAAAACAAATAGGTTATAGTAATCACCTTTATAAAGTGAGTTTATAATAAGGTTTAAAACTGATCAACAGGAAATGGATGAAGGACATACAAAATGGCAAGAAATCTGGATTTTTTTTCCCATAATATTTTTCTTCCGTGTATAGTTTAAGCGTATAGGAAAGCCAGATACTATTGGTTTATGAAACAGCTAGACTTCTTAAAGTTAATTCTTTCTATGACAAACCCCAATTCAGAAGAGACATAATTCTCAAATATCAAATATATTGACATCATATCTTTTAAGAAAGAAACATTTAAAAATAAAAGCTATTCATGATTAAGAATCAATCATCAATGCTTAAACTGTATGAATAATGCAGTTTGACTATAAACATATCTAATTTCTCTAATAGTAAGTTAAAGTAGTTCTAAAGACACATGGTACACTAGATATAAAAACAGGAGACTCAGAGAACTGAATCATTTTTGTAAAAAATCCAAGAAATAACTAATTAGTTTGAAGCAGTACTTATGATGTATAGCTTGGGAAGAATTGTTTTAGATACGAGACAAACGGTAAGGAGCTGGGGAATTACGGTCATTGTAGATTAATTCAAATAAAACCCACTGCCTAGTGAAACAGGAAAAAAAAAAGAATCAATCATCAAGAAATCCGATTACAGTAGTGGTCATGGAGTCCAAATGGACTTTACTTCCTGACTCTGAGGAAAAAACACCCTCTGAGTAAGAAAACTAGGGAGCCTACGAGCGTCAGGTACAGATGCCAATAATGAGCACGTGTCACGTGAAACGTACTGCGGTAACAATGGAAGTATGGTCCATGCGCCTTCCTGCTGAGCCAGCTGGTGAAGGAGGAGGACTCTGGGGACTTCCTGAAGAAACAATCGTCAAAGCAGAGAAACAAATAAAAAACACAATATGACCGCAGCAATTTCTTCAGAAGACTCAAATTTAAAACCAGGTATTTTTAAAGATCTGACGCTTTGCTCTTCCTACTCGTCTCTTTTCTCTTCCCTTTGGAGCTACTAGAAGTGAAGGATTTTCGCTGAAGCCACACAGCCTCCTCAGCCCCCAGGCTCCGCATGGCGCAGAGGCCCTCCAGGAAGGGTCTCCAGTGACACCCGGAGCAGACCTGGAATTTGCAGGCGTGCAAAGGCGACTGGAAGGCAAGAGCCCAGGGGAAGTCAGGGCAAACTCAGAGGCATAAAGACAGCTTTCTCTGTGTACACAACAGAGGAAGCATGTGGAAAATAAAACACTTCGGGCTAAACAAGAGGATATAATAGCCAATTTACCTCAAGTGAAGAAAAAATTTTAGAGTGCCCTAAAAACACTAAAACACCATCATAATGAAGAGCTTTGGGTCTAAACACTAGAAATAGAATCCTCAAGTATTCAGGCAACAACAGTAATAGCGTAATGATGGAATATCAAAATTTATAAACTTAGGAGGAACTAAGATCCAGAAGTAGACACAACTACGGTTACATATACATACCTGCTCTACTATAGAGAGAGAGAGAGTCGTATCTTTAAAGCTATCAATGTGAGCTTTGAAGTTAAGCACTATTTAATCTATTTCAAGTTGAGACAAGTCAAAACCCAGACACCTAATATGCTTGGACACCCCCCAACAAACTGTAGGATATTCTGTGTTTTGTAGCGCCTGCAGCCCGGTAATTGTTACAAAAGACTTTAAGAATACATGTTTAACTATATGAAATATTACCACACTAAAGTAGATGCCATACCATTCTTTAAGTTCACATACGTTTATTGTTTAAGAAGAAAAGAATGGTTTCCAATATAACTCTTCGGGCAATCAAATAAGCCTCATTTCTTCATCGCATGCAGTATTTTTTTAACTGCCGTGGACAAATATGAAACGTAAAAACAGTAATCAAAGGTTAAATCACACTAACAATACGGCACGTCAGAGAGAAAAACCAAACTCCTAAAGGTTGAACTAGCAGCACCCCAATGTAATCTGGGCTTTCCTACTGTTGATTCTGAATAATGAAGTAATTTTCATTGTCTTCAAAAACTGCTATATGTATGTGTATATACATATACACATATATTAGCTATATGCTGTATACATGTATATGCCATACACATACATATATATGCCATATCTATACATATACATGCATATACAGCTATATGCTTATACATACATATGGCATACATATATATCACACACATACATATTCATGAGGATTACATAAGAGCAAAAATCATGTGTGAAGAAAACTAGTAACATTAATATTTGCATAAAACTTTCAAATAATTATGGGAGCATGCTAATATGAACTACCTAGAAAAGAAACACAGCAAACACTAAAGAAGTCTTACAAGAAAATAAGTTGCAAATGAGCTATTATATAGCAACTGAAATTATAATAATGAAGACATTATGACAATGGGAATGTCTTTCTGTCAAATGTTAAAACACATAATTCCAACCATGTAAAACAAAATCACAGATGAATAGAGACTGGAAAGGAGCCAGAATCAGAAGGATGAAATTACTACATATATGCTTTAAAATATATTTTAACTAAAACATTGTTTTGAGCAAAAATAAATACGAAAATGTGGTTACCAAACAAGAACCACCCTTCCGAGTTTTAGGAACTATACAAGTGATGTCCACAAGTATTACACCCAGACGGGTAACCTCTGCAGAAAGGCTGTGAGGGTGCTTTCCTGGCAGAGGTGCAGAGGCAGGCCTACGAATACCTTCTGTCACGACAATCTGCAGGAGGCAAAGGTTCAGTCAGCGCAAAGGAGGAGTTATATTCTAGACTAAAATAAACGCTCTGGATTACTAGTGGGTTACAATCTTTCCTATCTCCATTACTTTCTGTTTACTAAATCACATGCCTGGATTTTGTATTTGCTTCAGTTGGTGAACACAAAAATGGCAATCAAGTTTTCTGTACCCCTGTATCTCCAAATAGAAACATTTCAAAAACTAGTATGCTATGTTGATAACTATCTCCAAATATGTGTGAATACCTTTGTCTTAAAAATATAAAATAGGTCCTCCCTTGATACTCAGAAACCTGGTCTTAACTCTTGATTAAGCCAAAGCCATTCTACTTATAAACTTTCGTCTACTAATCCTCAAAAAGGACCAAGAGCTTCTATTCTTGTTTTATATATATGTGTGCATATATATATGCATGTATGTCTGTCTGTGTGTATATATTCTGTGTGTGAATGCACACACAGACCCAGACTTAGATACACACATACTCATATGTATTAGCACCTCTAAGATAAAATAATTTAAAAGGTCACAATAAAATTTTCCATCAAATGATCTTATCTCAGTTCTTACCACTCGGGATTGTAATAATTTATGTTCTTTATATCTACTGTCTGTTCTATCCACAAGAATTAAACCTCCTTAAAGATGCCACATCACCACCTGACAGCACTTTTAGATGAAAATAGAGTTTTTTAGTATGTAATTGCAGGGATGAATAAGGAAGAGTTTTCAAACGAAAAATCAAGGAAAAAGTAAGAAAATGTTCTATCAACAGAGCCCTTTGGAATAAAAGCTAAAAGCTATAACAAAGGCAGTCATGCCTGTCAGCAATCTAAATGATGCCTATTCACCAAACCATGATTCTATTTCAAACCTAAAAGTTGAAGGTAAAATTCTATCAAAAATGAGGTAACACCATAACAGAGGCAATCATAAAGGGACTAAAAATACAAATAATCAAATATGGGTAAATGACAGAAAAGGAAAAAAGAAAAAAGAAAAAGTTGATCACAGTAATTTAAACATCTTACGTTAACACTATTTGTCTTGTTGAACCAAAATCTACCTTTATTTCCATCACTGGCATCTACTGCTATCCTAATAAGCATTTTGAAGTCAGAAAGCCTACTGGACCTTCAGGCAGTACTTCCTTTAAACATTTTTTATCATGGCATATTCACATTTAATGCCATTAATAATTACTGAGAACCAACAAATTCAGAACCCACACTCTACTTCATTACCTGTTTCTCATACATATTCATCGTCTTCATTTGGGAGAGGGTTTGGATTGCATAGCTGCACATTCTGAAAATGCTCTGAGAATGGAGAAAGCCCATATTCTTGATATGGAGGCAGAAATCATTAAAAATTTATATCTAGAATGAGTATGAATGAAAAAGCCAACATTGGAACATGGATCAAAGTAGATTAATATTTTAAATGTCATAAATAACTTTATCAGGCAAATTTGGTTTTGAACCACTTTAGTCTTTCTGCCTCTGTCTGGAAAAAGTTCAACTAATTTAACTCCATGATGCTGGCCTCTTCCCTTGTCAACAGACTATTTCCCAATAGTCGTTACTTGTCCATACCTTAATTTAAGTACATGAGTTTATGGTCTAATTCGGTCTCATTATTCAGACCAAGCACTAAATTAGAAAGCAAAAACCAAGATATTTGTTCAGTATCAGGCAAAAGTTCTAAAGGACTGAATCCTGCTTTTAAGACTGATTCCAGTTCAACTGTATTTCCAAATTCCAACTATTACATAGTTCTTAGGCACTGAACTTTTAGACCAACAAATGAATCATGACAAAAATTAACATCTGTTTATTGTTATTTCTTCCATAAGAAGTAGGTCTATCTTATGAGGATATAATATCCTGTTTGGAATATACATCAGACAGATTTACTAGCCTTTAAAAACCCAGGATTCACATGTGGACCAGGAGATTACAGTGATGCTATAATGACAAACATTCCAGGAATCTGAGCCTATGTTAAAATATATTTTTTTCCCCAGAAACCTGTCATTTCCTAACAAGAGAAAAATATTACCTCATCATTGATATAATTTCTCTTTATTAAATATTTACTTTGAAATGCATTACTATGTACATTTTTATAGCTCATATAACTCTATTTTAACGAATCATTCACTCCTTCATGAAAGGCAATAAAGCTTAGCATGTAGGGACCTGATTTCTGGAGGCAAAGTGCTTGCATCAGAATCCTCGCTCCAGCTCTTCAGCCTTGAGCAAGTTCCCAGACCTGCCTGTGGTCTGTTATCTCATCTCCAACATGGGGGTCACAACAGTCATGGGGTCAAGTGACTTAATACATGCCAAGCACTTGGCACAAGCTTGCATGTGATGGTTATTAATATTATTATGATTGTACAATATTTGTTGAGCAACTACTATGTGCCAGGCGCTGTTCTAGGAACATAGGAAACATTTGTGAAAAGACCGGGCAGAGTCTTGGATCTGACCTCTTGGATCTCAGGTTCTAATGCAGGATATAGGCAGTAAGCAAATATATCTAGAATATAATGCCAAGGATAAATGGTATTAAAAAAAAAAAAAAGCCAGGTAAGGTGAGAGAGGGCACAGACCACTGTTTACGAACTGGCGTGGAATTCCTTGCACACAGCAGCGGCAGCGATCTGCCGCCTGGCCCCGTGATTAAGGCCCCACCTGTGTGTCAGCAGGCAGATCAGAACTGAGACGCAAGCCTGGCCGCACTGCTCGTTAGTGATGTGAGCTTGGGCAAGTCGCTCAATCCCTCTAAGCCCGCTTCCTCTCTGCAAATGGGGAGAATTACAGAACCCACTTCATAGACTTAGATGAGCTGACGCTTGAAGGCGGCATAGTGTACTGACATGAGCGCGAGGTAAAGTAACGGCCATGGTGAGCACTCAGTGGACGTCCGCTGCGGGCACTACTATGGCTTCCAACCCTCCTCCAGGGTCTCTACTGCAGACGCCGGCGCCACGTGTTAGGTGTCTCACTAGTCCCTCCAAGCCCACCTCCCCAAATGTGAACTCATGGTAGTAGCTCACAGAGTAGCTGAGCCCTTTGCCAACATCCCGCGAGACCCAAGATTTCCTCTCTCCATCAGTGGGGGTCCTCGCAGTCGCCCCGGCAAACTCTTCCTGTTTCTTCAAGGCTCAGTTCAAATGTCATGACAAAGCCTCCGCTGACCTCTCCCGGCAGGGCGGGCGGGCTGCTGCCTGGCCTGTGTTCTCATGGTGGCTGCTGATGCGGCTGCAGGAAGTGACATGCAGTGCCCCGCCCCCCATCACGAGCCTCCCAGAGGGTGGCACAGGCAGGGCCCCCCTCCACAGTGACTCACCGGGAAAAGGTCGCCCTGCAGGGCATCACCCGCCCCAGAGCACTGGCCTCCTCCAACACGTGCACGCATGCATTGCCACCTCACTTGGTCCCCTGGGCACCGATGTCACCACCAAGAGGGTGAGATCTAAAGTGACCACTCGGGACTTCCCTGGTGGCACAGTGGTTAAGACTCTGCGCCCCCCCATGCAGGGGGCCCGGGTTCGATCCCTGGTCACGGAACTAAGATCCCACATGCATGCCGCAACTAAGAGTTTGCATGCCACAACTAAGGAGCTGGCAAGCTGCAACTAAGGAGCCCATCTGCCACAACTAAGACCCAGCACAACCAAATGTAAATAAATAAAGTCAGTAAATAAATAAATAAACCACTTGTATGGGTCCCTAGCTCCAGACTCAGAATCCTGCGTGGCAACGTCCAGCTGGCCACCCTCCATGAGCTGGGGAGACCCCGAGTCTGGGCTCTGAGGTCCTGAGTGGGCCGAGCCCACTCCCACCAGATTCACACCAGGTAGAAATCTCCAGTAAGGGAAGGTGTCCAAATGCTGGGCGCCAGACAGAGACCCACATTCACGACATGGTGTGAAGAATTCATTACAGCTGAGCAAGCCCCAGAGGAAGTGCACTCGGTCTCACTGCTCTGTTTTCTCCTGCAGCATCTCGCCCAGGCCCTTGCCTAAGTAAATACTCCACAAAGATTTGGTAAACGGATGCATAAATTCTTACTCAACAGCAACGCAGTAAGAACTCCACTTTAATAAATAACTCAGTGTGATTACTTAACACCTACCAATTACGACAGAAAACAAACTTTCACTAAGTAATTCAGCATCCGATTGCTCTCACCTAAAAAGGAAAGTGTTGTGAAAGCGACTTGATTCTCACAGCTAACCTTTTAATGAAGCACCTCAAGCTGTCTCCTTGCCAATATGATAACGTCTAAAACTAGAAAACACAAGGCCACTTTCTCAAGCTTCTTCACGCTCCTCTGTGAAAGGCTTTGCTTCCAGCTTTCCTGCCTTATCGCATGGAAATGAGGTTTTTTAAACTAATGAGCCAAGACCTAGCTCTTCTTGAGAAAACAGTGATTTCCAAACCTTTCTGTGAATAAGCAGAATCATTTATTTGTAAGGTTGTGATTCTGCCAGCTTTTAAATAAAGTTCGTACCACAAAAGAAGGCAACGAAATTGGAACCGTCTGCTCTCTTCAGAAGCTATTTAGCTGTGGGAAGGAGAGTATGGAGGTTTCTAAGCAGCTAGTCTGGCCCCTTTGGGCCTAAAACAGAAAATGTAATCCATTATTGCCATAAAATGAAATTTACAGGGGCACCATAACCCCTCTAAAAAGAAAACCTTATAAGCCTAACCCACTTCTGAATTTTCTTTTCTGTATTTGGAGGATGCCTTAAAAATGCGTCCATATGTAGATGCAGAGAATGGACTTGAGGACACAGGAAGGGGGAAGGGTAAGCTGGGACAAAGTGAGAGAGTGGCATGGACATATACACACTACCAAATGTAAAACAGATAGCTAGTGGGAAGCAGCCGCATAACACCAGGAGATCAGCTCCTGCTTTGTGACCACCTAGAGGGGTGGGATAGGGAGGGTGGGAGGGAGACGCAAGAGGGAAGGGATATGGGGATAAATGTATACGTATAGCTGATTCACTCTGTTATACAGAAGAAGCTAACACACGATTGTAAAGCAATTATACTCCAATAAAGATGTTGAAAAAAAAAAAAGGGTCCATAACTTATCCGTGGTTCTGCCCCTCCCTCAGGTCCAATTCATTCCAAATTCAGACTGTCCCCTCTCTCTGAGGAGTCACTCCTACAGGGGCTTATTCCCTGTCTCCCACTCAAAGTGATTCCCCAACCACACATGACCTGTGCCTTGTGCTAAGATCATACTTCAGAGTCTTCAAAATGTACATGAGTCTTTATTTTACTAGAACCTAGTTTTAAAAAAGCACAATGATGCTTTCTCCTCTCTCCTTTATTGCCTCCAATTTAATCTTATTTTGAAATTCCTTTGGCGAACATTAATGGCTTCTATAATTTTAAGCAAGGGTTGATACATTTCTGAAGATGCAGTAAAAACTATGTCAATCTAGGATCAGCCTTGGTTACCGGATCCCAGGTCCCAGAAGGGAAAAAATACTCTCATTTGACAGCCTCTCCATCACAACATAAACTCAAGCTTCTCCAACAGAGTCTTCGCCAGAGACCAAGCTGACTGCGCCCATTTCACGTAACAGAAATAACAAGAATTTTCACACAAACACTGACTCAGGAAGGAATTTTTTCCAAGTTCAAAAAGCAGAAGTCAAATCACAATTGACACACAGATGCCACGCACATCACAGGTATTTAAAACAAAATACACTCAAGGGCCTGATTAATTCAGAGACTGTTGCACAAACTCTCCTTATGGGTTTCTGTTAGCCTTACCTCCACCTGGCTTTTGTTCATGCACCTCTTTGTATAGTCAATCTTTATAAGTTCACATTACCCTTCCATCTGTAATGCAGGGAGAAAACACTCAGGAAAAAAGGTAGCACTTCTTCCAAATCTGCATTCTTCTATCTGTAGATGTACATTTAGGAACCCTGTACTGGTCAACCACATTACCAGCTCTACTTTCCATCCATTTTGATCTAGAAAGATCACTATTCCTGCTAAAACATGCTTTACTCATCCCCCCGAACAAATCCTAGGTCCCCTGGCATCCCAAAAGCAAACCTTCCTGATGACTCATGTCTTCGTCTTCCAGATCTGGTTCCCTGTTCCAAACCAGCATCCCTCCAGCTAATTTCCTGTCTCTCCTATCTGATCTGATAGAAGTCTTCCTTCATGTGCTGTTTACATATCGCTCTACTTCCTAAACAACTTCATGACCACCGTCTTTCTCAAGGGCCCCATGGACTGTCTAGAGATGTCCTGTTACGTTCAAAAGTACCTAATGTAGCTACAGATGTGCAATGAATATTGCTGAATAGATATTTTAATAGACTTATTTCAGATTTCTAATTTCTACTTAATGATACAGTCATTTCTATTATGAGATCGTTACCATCTACCTTATAAGTAATTCAAAGAACTAGAGTATCTTTTCTAAATCCTCTCTAACTCGGCTCCACCACAATCCAGAATGGTTCTCTGTACATAGGAAGCACTTGGTGAAGTCTGCTAGCTTCCTGACTAGAAGAACTATATCATTATAGACTTCAAAACCATTACGACCTGCCTTATAAGCATCAAACCTGGAAGTGGGAGTGACAACTCCCAATGACCCAGATTGTTTCAGAAAACAAGGGAGACAGCTTCACCACTCTGGTGACAACTCCGAGTACAGTGTCGTGTTTCAGACAGAAAGCTCGCTTAGGCTCCTGTTTTTATACTCAAATGAGAAGAATGAAAAACGTTTGTGTTTTCAATAAGACCACATTTTAGCACCTTGAGGCGAAACAGGCGTAGGCAATGACTTGCCAAAGCAAAAGAGAACAGCGAGAAGCAGATGCCTAACTGCGGAAACCATTAAATTTTTGCACCTTAATCTTTGGCAGATTTCGTAGTCAAGTGCAACCCGACAGGAGTAAGGAATAAATAAACAGCAATTCTAGACATCTGGTGGCGTGGAGGAGATATTTTGGACTATCAGATAAATATTCAGATGGTAAAACTTGTGGCTGATTCCTCCCTCACTAAGCAACTGTGGTGAATGCTCATGGTGGGCAAATCGATGGAGAAAACCAAAACTGCAACCTGAAGACTTCATGATTCAGGTCGCAGGTGACATCCTGTCCCGTCAGAGGCACAGCACATACCTGGCAAACCACGAGGCTGACCCCTCAGAGGAGCCAGCCTGCTTCCGCTGCAGCCCTGGTGATGCCCTGACAACTCTGCCCCGGATTCGGCTGACCTTGTCTTCCCCAGCTGACGACTAGGCTGTCAGTTCTTTTTCAAGAATATGTCAGTTTCTTAAACCAAGTTCCAGTCAAGTTGCAACTAGGGAGCCATTACCTGCCTCTCCAAGTGACTTTGCTGCCCTATAGTCTGTGCATGTCAGCACTTAATTCTCTGCAGTTAATCTTCTTTCTCTGTTTTCACGTAGTTCTAGGTCAGGGTAGCTCATCATTGCCCCAGGTATTGTCTACAGACCCGGTGCGAGCTTTTGACAATCTGTGGATCTCCAAGATGCTATTATGGAATAAATTCAACTTTAAATCACATACGTAACATAAAGAACTCTACAAAGAGAAAAAAAATGAACCAGTATCATGTACAGATGCAAACTGTAAAATCTTTCCAGCCATTTCAACTACCAAAAGACGTGTTAACCCAAATATGAAATTACCTGAGTTGTAACAGTACACCCTGGATCTTGTGAGCAAATTAAATCCAAGTGCTAAAATGAAATTCTGTCATAACTACTTCAGTACTCATAGCTGGCTTCCACGCTAGGAAAGAACTGAATAAGAAAAACAGACTATCTGATAATAAAGGGAGGTTTCCAATTGCTTTAGTCTAGACTCCATTTATTATCACGGAAATTAGATGCTGGGGGAGGGGTTTGCTTGGTGATACTGCTTTATTAGGTGTCTTTAAATGTAAAACCAATATTGCCACCTAGTGGCGATCTAAGTCACCAGCTAAACAGGTGGTCTAAATGGCAAACTGTAAATGCAAAGGACAATACAAATTAAGTAGAAGCACACTGAAACTAAACAGAAGCGCAGAATAAACTGCTAGAAAAAGTTCAACACTTTAGAGAAATAGAAATGTTTTCTAACCTTTCTAGGAAAGGTTACCACAAGCGGAACATTGATCATGGTTGAACCATATTACAGCGTGTAACCAGGATGTTACATTCTTATGTTTTATACTGACCTCAGAGAACTTTAGAAAAGAGAGACACAAGGGCTTCCGTGGTGGCACAGTGGTTAAGAATCTGCCTGCCAATGCAGGGGACATGGGTTCGAGCCCTGGTCTGAGAGGATCCCACATGCCGTGGAGCAACGAAGCCCACGCACCACAACTACTGAGCCTGCGCTCTAGAGCCCGCGAGCCACAACTACTGAGCCCTCGTGCCACAACTACTGAAGCCCACGCACCTGGAGCCTGTGCTCCGCAACAAGAGAAGCCACCGCGATGAGAAGCCCACGCACTGCAACGAAGAGTAGCCCCCTCTTGCCACAACTAGAGAAAGCCTGCGCACAGCAACGAAGACCCAACGCAGCCAAAAAATAAATAAATAAATTTATTTTAAAAAAAATAAATAAAACACACATGAATCTGCCTCTACAAAAGGGAAGGTACTTCTGGGAACAAGGTACAGAGATATATGTGCCCTTAATTCATATATGAATTCAAACGATACATAACTCTGTCCTGACATCATCACTGATTCACAGTTTGGGGTAACACCCAAGGCCCAACTGAGCTAAATTCCATGAATGCTCACCTGAACCCCACTGAGGGACTATGTGGGGCCCTGCTCCCCGACCCCCGCACAGGCCTCTACCAGAGCCCACGGAGGAACCCCAGCCTGTCAAGGTTGCTGCAGGACTTCCTCTCTGATGGCATCTGAAAAGGTTTAGTAGAAGAAAATCTCCAAAGTTGGGTTTCCAGACAAAGGGGGAACTTAAAACTCATCAAGCTGCTCCTATCTCCAAGTACCCCCCCCCAAAAAAACAAAAAAAACAACCACCTGTCTATAGCCTGCAACACCTTCCTCTCCCTTGAGAAGGTATGAGGAACCGAGGGTCTGTCCTTGCGGGGAAGTGGGGAGGGTGGATGAATTTCATACGTAAAGCATTTAAAGACTAAGCACAGTAAGCTTTACTGTCAGCAGTGCCTTAACCTTGAATACCATTTACAGTTGTTCATTTTTCCATTGATATCTCCAACCCTTTATTTCCCAGCTCCCACCAACAGAAAGAAGCTGTCTGTCAAACACACAGGTCTCTTGTCAGAGAGCTCTTGACGGCTTTTACCTGCAGACAGCACTTCTGTCTTGAAGGCCACAGCCACATAGTGGAGCGGGCTGGGAGGAATTTCTTTGCTTGGCTAAAAAAGAAAGCTCCTGTATGGCAGCACAAGAAGGTAGCTCTTCGTTTGCCCCAAACCTCCAGCATCATTCAGAACAGATTTAAACTCAGCTCACGCCTATTTCAAACATCATTAAAGTGTACTTGGACGTGTCAGTCTTTCTCTCCATAATCCTTCTTGGATATTACATTATAAATCAAATCAAAAGTTCAATTAATAAGATCCAATTTAAAAACAGATTAAGAAACTCACAGAAGCAGCACCGCACTAAGGTTAATGAAAGTGTTATTTCAACATAGAAATTCCCATAGAACTTGTTACCAAAATTTTGAACATTAATTATCTTTGCTATTTTAAGCTCTGCCTTTAAAAAGTTATTTCTTCCACTTTTTTCTATCATACTTTATGATGAAACCGTGATAGTCCTATACGTTTATATAATTCTCTTAAAAATATATATATAATAATTTAGAATACGATGCTTTGAGCATTAGAAATTAACTAGAGCATTTTAAACAATATAGTCCATATTAAGCCAGCAAAACAAAAACAAGGTATTTTATCTGAATAAAATTGATCATCTATGGACCAAGAGCTTTGGAAAACATAAATGCATCAAGAAATAAGTAAGTACTGACATTCCATGTCACCTCTACATACCTGGGTAAGATCTGCAGCTTGCTTTAAGATGCTTTGTTTTAACTGTTCTGCTTTCTTTGCATGAAAAGAATTACTTTGACTCTGGATGACAAATGCAATTCCTTTTAAATCTAAAACAACAACGACAAAAAGTTTTCAGGTAATTTTTTTTTAACAACAACTGAAATAAACTTGAAAACAAGTCAAAAAAAAAACAACCACAAGGCAAGCCTTCAGGCAATAAACTCTTAGGGGAAAAAAAATCAATTTATATGTAATTCTAATAACACAATCTCCCTTTTTAAACTGATCTCTGCAACTTCCTTCCTAGAAGTTAGTAAGTAAATAAGCCCGCTGTACTAACCAAGTCTGTGGTAACAAACTGTGACGTTGCTCCTGCATCTGTCAGAAAGTACGCAAATGTTAATGTGGGAAAGAACAGTCACTTCCCTCATCACTGAAAATCCAATGTCTGCAAGAAGCCTTTTAACAATTCCCACATAACCCTACAGTGTGTCTACCTGTTAGGGGCTGCATTGTGTACCCCAAACTTCATGTGTTGAAGTCCTCACCCCCAGCACCTCACAATGTGACCTAATTTGGAATTGGGTCTTTACAGAGGTGATCGAGTTAAAGTGAGGTTATTAGTATAGGTCCTAATCCGATATACAGATATACTTGGCGTCTTTATAAAAAGAGGAAATCCGGGCAAGAGACACACAGAGGGAGGATGCTGTGAAGACACAGGGAGAGGACGGCTACCTGCAAGCCAAGGAGGGGGGCCTCTGAGGAAACCAACCCAGCCTCCAGAACCGGGAGACAAACGTCTGCTGAAGCCACGCGGTTTGTGGCACTTAGTTTCAGCAGCTCCAGCAAACTAACACTCTACCTCAAGCACATTCTGGACAGCCCTTCAAGGTGACGCTCAGCAATGACCTCACAAGGCACCTGGCCAGGATGCAGTGTTACCTCCAGGAAAACAGCCACGATTCCACACAGCAGGGCTGTGGCGGGAAGGGCTGCATAAAAGCCTGTCGGCAACACTGGCCATATCTGCCGCCAGCTAAGACTGGCTTCGGGGCAGCCGGTGTCTTGACAGGGTCCAGACCAGGGGAGACCACAGACGCCTTGCCGCAGAGGGGGCTGCTCAGGCCCCGCACCAGGGAAGCACATCAGGCCTGCCCAGGTTCGGAGCTCGTGATAAAGAAAAGGAACTGCCGTTGTGTCAGGACGCTGCCACCAGACAGGGGTGCTGGCCGGAGGCAGGTGTCACAGACTTTTAGCCTCCAAGCAACATGGATGGACCTGGAGATGATCATACTAAGTGAAGTAAGTCAGACAGAGAAAGACAAATACATGATATCACTTACATGTGGAATCTAATAAAAAAAAAATACAACTGAACTTTTTTACAAAACAGAAATAGACGCAGACTTAGAGAATGAACCCCTGGTTACCGGGTGGGGGGGCAGGGAGGGGAGGGTTGGAGGGAGGGATAGACTAGGAGTTTGGGGTTGACATGTACACGCTGCTATATTTAAAATGGATACCCAACAAGGAGTACTGTACAGCACAGGGAACTCTGTTCCAGTACTCTGCAATAACTTAAACGGGAAAAGAATTTGAAAAAGAATAGACATATGTATACGTAAAACTAAATCACTTTGCTGTACACCTGAAACTAACACAACACTATTAATCAACTATACTCCAATATAAAATAAAATTTTTTTAAAAATTAAAAATTTAAAAAACTGTAGCCTCCAGCAGGCTGACAGTAGATGAATGTGAGGACCCTCCCCCCACCAGGAGCTTTTCACTTTAACCCCTCGACTCAGGGCCGCTAACTTGGTTTTAATTTATTCCATTAAATTTTATCGTTCTCACGTTCAGTTCTATAGTTCCATTCATTTATTCACTCAAATATTCATACAACAAATAGCTCCACAGTGAGCAGTCCAGATCCTAAAAATAATCCAAAATGCTCTCTGGTTAAAACTCAACAAAAAATTTAAAAGGAAATGCTGAACAACCTGCTGACTATGACGTCATTCTTTCTTTGTAGGAGTTTATATAAATATGAACCCTCTACATACCGATCTCTGTTTTAAATCATATAAATCAGACACACAGATACGGCTCAAACGGGCATCTTCTACTTCAACTGAAATGGAACCTTCGATCCACTACATCTGAAACACTAACGTAACTGACTTATCAAAATGAAAAGTATTTTTTTTAAGACTGGAGTCATTAAGCCTCAGAGAATAATTTTTGCAAAATTTAATAAAGTTGAAGACGCACATGTGCAATGACCCAGAAACTCCAGCCTTACCAGTCATCCTTGAGAAACTCTCAATGCGTGTACGAGGGAGCGTAACAAGAGTGCTCACAGCAGCACTGTGTAAAAAGAAACAATTGGAAGCAAACCAGGTACCCCCTAACAGGATACACAGATTGGACTACTACACAGCAATAAACATTAACTGACGCTACGTGGATCAAGCCAGATGGATACTGGAGATGAACCCTACAGACAGAATGCTGAAAAAAGCAAGGCACAAGGGAATAACCATACAGTATAAATTAATGGTTTACAAAAATATAAACACAAATATATTAAAAATGGATATATACCATATATATGCATGTATACATATCAAATATGGTGTGAAAGTATAAAAGACCACAGGAGAATGATAGACACCAAATCAAGATAATGGTTTAAATGCTACAGCTGTGTTAGGAATATTTTATTTATTAATCTGAGTGGTAGATACACCATGTTACTCTTTGTAGCTTCCTGTATGTTCAAAATAATTCATAATAAATTTTTTTAAAAGAGCAGCTCGGACTTCCCTGGTGGCGCAGTGGTTAAGAATCCTCCTGCCAATGCAGGGGACACAGGTTCAAGCCCCGGTCCGGGAAGATCCCACATGCCACGGAGCAACTAAGCCCATGTGCCACAACTACTGAGCCTGCACTCTAGAGCCTGAGAGCCACAACTACTCAAGCCTGCGCACCTACAGCCCGTGCACCGCAGCAAAGAGTAGCCCCGCCTCGCCACAACTAGAGAAAGCCCGCACGCAGTCATGAAGACCCAGTGCAGCCAAAAAATAAATTAAATAAATTTTAAAAATTATTTTTAAAGTTGAAAAAAAAAAGAGCAGCTCCATCTGTCAAAAGGTTAACCCTGCAGGAATCAACTCCCACCACCTCCTCTACCAGATCAGCAAAGTTCCCACTGTTGGCACAGAAGCAGCTCTTTGGTGTGGGGAAGAGGCTTGGGGAGAAGAAAAGAAGCGAATTCTTCCCCGTTTCATATCTGGGTCCTGTGCTATTTCCTCTGCTCCTGAGAGATCATCCCCTTCCTTTATCAAGTGCTTGGATCTCGCATGCTGTGTGCACTCATTCAGCAAACGTCTCCAAGCCTCTTCTAAGCACAAGGATCCAGGATACACAAAGGAGCAAGCGTGACCCCAGCACAGGAGTCTAGCTCAGAAGACGCCATCACAGCACGAGGCCGTGGGTGTCACTGCAGAGCCAAGCGGGGACCCTGGGGGCACAGAGGAGGAGAGCCAGTGCAGGGAGAGCTTCTGGGGAGGGGTGCTTCCTGAGTTTCCTCTAAAAGGCAGCAGTGGGACTTCCCTGGTGGTCCAGTGGTTAAGACTCCGCACTTCCACTGCAGGGGGCACGGGTTCAATCCCTAGTCGGGAACTAAGATCCCACACGCGCACAGTGAGGCCAAAAAAATAAAATATTAAAAATTAACATAAAAAATTAAAATGAAATAAACATTTAAAAAGTAAAAATAAAATAAGACACAGTTTTCTACAGACTCAGGCACAAGGTAGCAGATCAGTGGCAGGAAGAAGAGAGTTATCGCAGAGCCCACAGCCACCTTATCTTGGTAGCAGCCCTGAGAGGCGACCAGGGAGTTTATCGGGCATTTCTGAGAAAAGGATGAAGGGAACAGTCAGTGATAAAGTTAGAGAGGAAGGCTGCGTCAGCCAGATCAGATCAGGAAGGATTTATGTGCCATGCAACGAGGCCGGGTCTATAGATTAACAGCTTTCAAACTGGGGAAGGGCCCCAGAGCGCTCTGGGACCCCAGATAGCAGAGCCTCCCCAGAGGATGTGATGAGGACACCAAGTCCTGGGGACACCCGGGGACGACTTTTCCAACAGAGAGAGCAGTGAAGGTTCGGGACAGCAAGTGGAGTGTTGGGCCCTGAAAGTATTACAGTTAGGGGAGGCTGTACGGTGAGGTAAGGAACGGCATGCGTGTGCTGGAGTTACCTGTATGAGGCAAAAGCGGAAAGGTGTACCCAGGTCCTACAACCCTGACACAATGAACGATGACCACGTTCAGCCCTACCCCCATTCCAGAAAAGAACCAGCATAGTACAGTTTGGTTCTTAAATTCCTGCTGTTCTTTATATATCGGCACCAGGAAATATTTCCTGACATACACCCTAAGCCCTCCTGGACTGCATTGCATTCTGGCCGAGTCTAGATCTCCGGGCTGTCTTCTCTGTTCATGCCGTTCAACCACGTGACTCTTAAGCTCTCACTGCCTGGTCAGTGGAACCAAATAAGACGATTCCACTATTTCCCCATCCCTTTGCTGATACTTCCCTAAACCCACTGCAATGTGCCTTGAGCAAACACAGTCACAACTCAAGACAGACTGTCACTGTACCTCCTCCAGGAATGAGTGATAAATGGGTCACACACTAAGTGCCTGACAACAATGATGAGTGTGACAGGCGAGAAGGGAAGATAGTCAAGGATACAGGGAGGACCCACTCGGTGTTAAAGCCGACAGTAGCTGTAGAACTTTCAGGAAACAGGACCAGAGATGGCTACAGAAGGAGCCCTGTAGGAGGATTAACTCTTCTGTGAAGAGGAAAGCAATCAAAGGTGGGGACACACAGTTCTTTGAGGCAGAAGCCCAGTGTGTCTCCCTTTGCTAGCAAAGCAATAAAGCTATCCTTTTCTTTTTTTTTCTTTTTTATAAATTATTTATTTTTAGCTGTGTTGGGTCTTCATTGCTGTGCACAGGCTATCTCTGGTAGCGGCGAGCGGGGGCTACTCTTCATTGCCGTGTGCGGGCTTCTCATTGCGGTGGCTTTTGTTGTGCAGCGTGGGCTCTGGGCACACAGGCTTCAGTAGTTGTGGCACATGGGCTCAGTAGTTGTGGCACACAGGCTTAGTTGCTCCATGGCATGTGGGATCTTCCAGGGCCAGGGCTCGAACCCGTGTGCCCTGCATTGGCAGGCAGATTCTTAACCACTGCGCCACCAGTCATTGGTTCAAGATGCTGGAGTAGAAGGACGTGCTCTCACTCCCTCTTGTGAGAGCACCGGAATCACAACTAACTGCTGAACAATCATCGACAGGAAGACACTGGAACTCACCAGAAAAGATACCCCACATCCAAAGACAAAGGAGAAGCCACAATGAGATGGTAGGAGGGGCGCTATCACAGTAAAATCAAATCCCATAACGGCTGGGTGGGTGACTCACAAACTGGAGAACACTTATACCACAGAAGTCCACCCACTGGAGTGAAGGTTCTGAGCCCCATGTCAGGCTTCTCAACCTGGGGGTCCGGCAACAGGAGGAGGAACTTCCAGAGAATGAGACGTTGAAGGCTAGTGGGATTTGATTGCAGGACTTCGACAGGACTGGGGGAAACAGAGACTCCACTCTTGGAGGGCACACACAAAGTACTGTGCACATCAGGACTCAGGGGAAGGAGCAGTGACCCCATAGGAGATTGAACCAGACCTACCTGCTAGTGTTGGACGGTCTCCTGCAGAGGTGAGGGGTGGCTGTGTCTCACCGTGAGGACAAGGACACGGGCAGCAGAAGTTCTGGGCAGTACTCCTTGGCATGAGCCCTCCCAGAGTCCGCCATTAGCCCACCAAAGAGCCTGGGTAGGCTCCAGTGTTGGTTCGCCTCAGGCCAAACAACCAATAGGGAGGGAACCCAGCCCCACCCATCAGCAGACAATGAGATTAAAGTTTTACTGAGCTCTGCCCACCAGAGCAACAGCCAGCTCTATCCACCACCAGTCCCTCCCATCAAGCCCCTTAGACAGACTCATCCACCAGAGGGCAGGCAGCAGAAGCAAGAAGAACGACAACCCTGCAGCCTGTGGAACAAAAACCACATTCACAGGATGACAGACAAGATGAAAAGGCAGAGGGCTATGTACCAGATGAAGGAACAAGAAGAACCCCCAGAAAAACAACTAAATGAAGTGGAGATAGGCAACCTTCCAGAAAAAGAATTCAGAATAATGATAGTGAAGATGATCCAGGACCTCAGGAAATGAATGGAGGCAAAGATCGAGAAGATGCAAGAAATGTTTAACAAAGACCTAAAAGAATTAAAGAATGAACAAACAGAGATGAACAATACAATAACTGAAATGAAAACTACACTAGAAGGAATCAACAGCAGAATAACTGAGGCAGAAGAACAGATAAGTGATGTGGAAGACAGAATGGTGGAATTTACTGCTGCAGAACAGAATAAAGAAAAAAGAATGAAAAGAAATGAAGACAGCCTAAGAGACCTCTGGGAAACATTAAATGCAACAACTTTCAGGTTATAGGTGTCCCAGAAGGAGAAGAGAGAGAGAAAGAACCCAAGAAAATATCTGAAGAGATTATAGTTGAAAACTTCCCTAACATGGGAAAGGAAATAGCCACCCAAGTCCAGGAAGTGAAGAGAATCCCAGGCAGGATAAAGCCAAGGAGAAACACACCGAGACACACGGTAATCAAATTGGCAAAAATTAAAGACAAAGAAAAATTATTGAAAGCAGCAAGGGGAAAATGACAAATAACATACAAGGGAACTCCAGTAAGGTTAACAGCTGATTTCTTAGCAGAAACTCTACAAGCCAGAAGGGAGTGGCATGATATACTTAAGGTGATGAAAGGGAAGAACCAACCAAGATTACTCTACCCAACTCTACCCAGCAAGGATCTCATTCAGATTCCATGGAGAAATCAAAAGCTTTACAGATGAGCAAAAGCTAAGAGAATTCAGCACCGCAAAACCAGCTCTACAACAAATTGTAAAGGAACTTCTCTAAGTGGGAAACACAAGAGAAGAAAAGGACCTACAAAAACAAACCCAAAACAATTAAGAAAATGGAAATACGAACATACATATTGATAACTACCTTAAACGTGAATGGATTAAATGCTCCAACCAAAAGACACAGACTGGCTGAATGGATACAATAAAAAGATCCATCTATATTCTGTCTACAAGAGACCCACTTCAGACCTAGGGAGACATACAGACTGAAAGTGAGGGGATGGAAAAAGATATTCCATGCAAATGGAAATCAAAAGAAAGCTGGAGTAGCAATACTCATATTAGACAAAATAGACTTTAAAATAAAGAATGTTACAAGAGACAAGGAAGGACACTACGTAATGACCAAGGGATCAATCCAAGAAGAAGATATAACAATTATAAATATATATGCACCCAACATAGGAGCACCTCAATACATAAGGCAACTGCTAACAGCTATAAAAGAGGAAATCGACAGTAACACAATAATACTGGGGGAATTTAACACCTCACACCAATGGACAGATCATCCAAACAGAAAATTAATAAGGAAACACAAGATTTAAATGACAAAACAGACCAGATAGATTTAATTGATATTTATAGGACATTCCATCCAAAAACAGCAGATTATACTTTCTTCTCAGGGTGCACGGAACATTCTCTAGGATAGATCACATCTGGGGACACAAATCAAACCTCAGTAAATTTAAGAAAATTGAAATCATATCAAGCATCTTTTCTGACCGCAACACTATGAGATCAGAAATAAATTACGGGGAAAAAAATGTAAAAAAGACAAACACATGGGGGCTAAACAATACGTTACTAAATAACTAAGAGATCACTGAAGAAATCAAAGAGGAAATCAAAACATACCTAGAGACAAATGACAATGAAAACACGACGATCCAAAACCTACGGGATGCAGCAAAAGCAGTTCTAAGAGGGAAGTTTATAGCAATACAATCCTACTTCAAGAAACAACAAACATCTCAGATAAACAATCTAACCTTACACCTAGAGGAACTAGAGAAAGAAGAACAAAACCCAAAGTTAGCAGAAGGAAAGAAATCATAAAGATCAGAGCAGAAATAAATGAAACAGAAACAAAGAAAACAATAGCAAAGATCAATAAAACTAAAAGCTGGTTCTTTGAGAAGATAAACAAAATTGATAAACCATTAACCAGACTCATCAAGAAAAAGAGGGAGAGGACACAAATCAATAAAATTAGAAATGAAAAAGGAGAAGTTACAACAGACACTCAGAAATACAAAGCATCCTAAGAGACTACTACAAGTGACTCTATGCCAATAAAATGGACAACCTGGAAGAAATGGACAAATTCTTAGAAAGGTATAACCTTCCAAGACTGAACCAGGAAGAAACAGAAAATATGAACAGACCAATCACAAGTAATGAAATTGAAACTGTGATTTAAAATCTTCCAACAAACAAAAGTCCAGGACCAGAGGGCTTCACAGGTGAATTCTATCAATCATTCAGAGAAGAGCTAACACCCAACCTTCTCAAAGTCTTCCAAAAAACTGCAGAGGAAGGAACACCCCCAAACTCATTCTATGAGGCCACCATCACCCTGATACCAAAACCAGACAAAGATACTACAGAAAAAGAAAATTACAGACCACTATCACTGATGAATATAGATACAAAAATCCTCAACAAAATACTAGCAAACTGAACCCAACAACACATTAAAAGGATCATACACCACGATCAAGTGGGATTTATCCCAGGGATGCAAGGATTCTTCAATATATGCAAATCAATGTGATACACCATATTAACAAATTGAAGAAGAAAAACCATATGATCATCACAATAGATGCAGAAAAAGCTTTTGACAAAATTCAACACGTATTTATGATAAAAACTCTCCATAAAGTGCTCACAGAGGGAAACTACCTCAACATAATAAAGGCCATATAGGACAAACTCACAGCAAACATCATTCTCAATGGTGAAAAACTGAAAGCATTTCCTCTAAGATCTGGAACAAGACAAGGATGTCCACGCTCACCACTATTATTCAACATAGTTTTGGAAGTCCTAGCCATGGCAATCAGAGAAGAAAAGGAAATAAAAGGAATACAAATCGGAAAAGAGGAAGTAAAGCTGTCAGTGTTTGCAGATGACATGATACTATACATAAAGAATTCTAAAGATGCCACCAGAAAACCACTAGAGCTAATCAATGAATTTGGTAAAGTTGCAGGATACAACATTAATGCACAGAAATCTCTTGCATTCCTATACACTAATGATGAAAAATCTGAAAGAGAAATTAAGGAAACACTCCCATTTACCACTGCAACAAAAAGAATAAAATACCTAGGACTAAACCTACCTAGGGAGACAAAAGACCTGTACTCAGAAAACTATAAGACACTGATGAAAGAAATTAAAGATGATACAAACAGACAGAGAGATATACCATGTTCTTGGATTGGAAGAATAAACACTGTGAAAATGACTATACTACCCAATGCAATCTACAGGTTCAATGCAATACCTATCAAATTACCAATGGCATTTTTACAGAACTAGAAAAAAAAATCTTAAAATTTGTATGGAGACACAAAAGACCCCGAATAGTCAAAGTGATCTTGAGGGAAAAAAACGGAGCTGGAGGAATCAGATTCCCTGACTTCAGACTATACTACAAAGCTACAGTAATCAAGACAGTATGGTACTGGCACAAAAACAGAAATATAGATCAATGGCACAGGATAGAAAGCCCAGAGATAAACTCACACACCTATGGTCAACTAATCTATGACAAAGGAGGCAAGGATATACAATGGAGAAAAGACAGTCTCTTCAATAAGTGGTGCGGGGCTACATGTAGAAGAATGAAATTAGAACACTCCCTAACACCATATACAAAAAATAAACTCCAAATGAATTAGAGACCTAAATGTAAGACCGATACTATAAAACTCTTAGGAGGAAAACATAGGAAGACATTCTTTGACATAAATCACAGCAAGATCTTTTTTGATCCACCTCCTAGAGTAATGGAAATAAAAACAAAAATAAACAAATGGGACCTAATGAAACTTAAAAGCTTTTGCACAGCAAAGGAAACTACAAACAAGACAAAAAGACAACCCTCAGAATTGAAGAAAATATTTGCAAACGAATCAACAAAGGATTAATCTCCAAAATATATAAACAGCTCATGCAGCTCAATATTAAAAAAACTAATAATCCAATCCAAAAATGGGCAGAAGACTTAAATAGACATTTCTCCAAAGAAGACATACAGATGACCTAGAAGCACATGACAAGCTGCTCAACATCACTAATTATTAGAGAAATGCAGATCAAAACTACAATGAGGTATCACCTCACACCAGTTAGAATGGGCATCATCAGAAAATCTACAAACAACAAATGCTGGAGAGGGTGGAGAAAAGGGAACCCTCTTGCACTGTTGGTGGGAATGTAAATTGATACAGCCACTATGGAGAACAGTACGGAGCTTCCTTAGAAAACTAAAAATAGAACTACCATATGACCCAGCAATCTCACTACTGGGCATATACCCTGCGAAAACCATAATTCAAAATGACACGTGTGGGCTTCCCTGGTGGCGCAGTGGTTGAGAGTCCGCCTGCCGATGCAGGGGACACGGGTTCGTGCCCCGGTCTGGAAGGATCCCGCATGCCGCAGAGTGGCTGGGCCCGTGAGCCATGGCCGCTGAGCCTGCCCGTCCAGAGCCTGTGCTCCGCAGCGGGAGAGGCCACAGCAGTCAGAGGCCCGCGTACCACTAAAAAAAAACCAAAAAACAAGACACATGCACCCCAATGTTCATTGCAGCACTATTTACAATAGCCAGGTCATGGAAGCAACCTAAATGCCCATCGACAGATGAATGGATAAAGATGTGGTACATATATACAATGGAATATTACTCAGCCATAAAAAGGAACGAAATTGAGTCATTTGTAGAGACGTAGATGGATCTAGAGACTGTCATAGAGTGAAGTAAGTCAGAAAGAGGAAAACAAATATCGTATATTAACACGTATATGTGGAACCTAGAAAAATGGTACAGATGAACCGGTTTGCAGGGCAGAAATTGAGACACAGACGTAGAGAAGAAACGTATGGACACCAAGGGGGGAAAGCAGTTGGGGGGGGTGGTGGGATGAACTGGTAGATTGGGATTGACATATATACACTGATTTGTATAAAATGGATAACTAATAAGAACCTGCTGTACAAAAAAATAAATAAAATACAATTCAAAAATTCACAAAAAGAAAAAGCAATCAAAGGTTCTCTAATTCTCCCGTTTCTGAGTATATACCATGCACCAACCATTCCACTAAGTACTAATCTCTCCCGGTCAAAAATTATCTCACGCTGGTGTTTTTCCGATGTGAAATCAATGTGATGGTCTTCTGACAAAAGCTGCATAACAAGTGCCTGGGACTTCAGGCTGGGGGATGGACACACACACACACAGGAAAAGCCACTGGAGGGATGTCGTACTCGGTGAGAACCATGGTCCCCAGTGAATGTACTGATTAGGCAATGAGTCAAAAGAGGAAAAAAGACTGCCCCACGCTTGGAGTCGGTCACCCAGCCCTGAGCACCGTGAGACCAGGATCCAGGCACTGATTCTGCTGGGATGGCTGCTTTAGTAGCCCCACCGCCATCCCGGTCCTGTAGACTGACATCAAGACTGAAGCAAGTAAGCTCCCTGAGTCGTTTTTCAGATGAACTGATACCAAGTTCAGTTATCACTGGATTTGCCATTTGCACCTTGGAGACTGTAGATTCACTTGCTCAGGCAGCTCCCCAGGTACGTTCAAGACCACATTCCAGATCAGGGCCACTGTTCATTTAAGAACCACTTACTACGAGGAGGCCCACCAGCTCCCACAAAATCAACACACAGCCAAATGCCCAAATGCACAAGGGCTGGCCACAGAGGAAAAATCTCCGAGGATTTTAAGCCTCCTCCCGCGAGTAGAGGCTCAGCCACACAGGGTGTTGTAATGCAGGGAAGGCAGAGCAATGAAACCCTGTGGCTCCTTAAACACTGCTGCTCTCAGATCCAAAGACTCCAGCCCACCCCCTGTGGTCCCCGCACACCCAGGCCCAGCACAGTCCATCCTACCCTGCCACCCGGAGGGGGGCCTCTCCTGCCTTCTAGA